>NC_092523.1:68950833-69569166 GCF_037038585.1 Patagioenas fasciata | reverse complement strand
ACATATTTATCTATATGCATGAAGACATAGATACAGTGAATGTAGTAAAAAAAATATTTTGAATATTTTGAACTATTTTAATAGTCCTCTTATTTAGGAAGGACATATCTGCACTTGTTCCAACTGCTCATCTGCTAAGGGCATGCTGAATGTTTTGTTAACAACATTCGTCTGCACCTGGCCACAATGGTCCTTTGGAGAAAACTCAAAGTGCTGGTCATGATGGCATCACAACTTCCCTTCATCCTATTCCGGGTTTACTACTCCACTTTGCTTCTCTCATTCCCTGCCTTGACCATCATCTTTTAAGCTGTGAGCCACATTAACCCTCCCAGCAAAAACAGTTTCCCTGTTTCAACAGCTCTTGCTGTCCTGTTTTCAGTCCACTACAGGTACCTCTCCCATTCAGATTCTTGGCTTTTTCATACAGCCACACACACCTTCATGGGTGCTTTTTAAGAGGGGAGGCAGGCAGGGAATGTGGGCCAAGAAGCATTCATCGCACTTTCATCCAAAACTGCAACATGGTTGTGTCATCACTCTTGAAAGCTGAAAGCACAGGAGGAAGAGGAGGTGGCAGATAACCTTGTGTTGCCAGAGGGAAAGTAGGGCTTTTCCACACTCCAGAGCTTAATCAGTTGGCTCAGACCCAGCCTTCAGAATCCTTACCAAGCTTTCCCTTGTGCCCACAACCACTCCTCTTGAAGCACAACCTGGTTTTCCTCTACACCCAACTTCCCAGCATCAAGCCAGCTCTTCAGCCTACTTGTTCTGCCTGTTCTCTTTTACTAACTCTCCAAACAAGCATACTGCCTTTCCTGATCTTTGCCTGCAGCTCCAGGGTATTATGTTTGCCAGAGTAAAACCAATCTTGGCAAGGCCTGTGAGGACAGAAACCTCAATCCAGGAAATGTGTGGAGGTGATTTTTTTGCAGCTGTGGCAGGAGAACACCGAGCCACAAATTCAGGTACAGGAAAGGTCAGAAAAAGGCATGTGGTGCCAGGAAAGGCATGATCAAAGTAAGGATTTCTTCATCAGAGTGAGAGTAGATCAGGTGCCCCTGGAGGAAAGTGGGTGAAGCAAGACAACCTTCCAGAGGTGCTGCTGGGGACCAAGAGACCCTTGCCCCTTTCCAGCAAAGATGGAGAAATGGATGACACAAAGATACTGGGGGAGGTTTTTCTCGTTTTCACACTAGGTCACATATTTAAAAAAAAAAAAAAAAAAGAGAAGTCTGAGTGTTTGAGGTACTTATTCCTGTCCCACTTCAGCTACTCCTGGGCATGCATGGTGTTTGTGCCTCTCAGCAGTCAGGAAGCAGATGAATCCTGGAGAGACTTCTCTTCCAAAAACAACAAAATACCACACCACCTTTAACACACATGTAGTGGAGACATTCAGCCCAGGGACCCAAACTGTATCTAATCTAAAGTACAGCACCTGAGTGACACAAAGGAGACACCAAAGCCTCAGCTGTACCTACTGATCTATTCTTATTGTGCTATATCGCATGCTAAGGTGACAACCTTTGAGACATGAGCATGAGATTAAACAGAGCACAAGGCTAAACTAGCATGGCAGTTCCTACAATTCCCCTGCCATCTTACAGCATATTGAAGTTTTTAGTGATAGCTCCTAAGGTTAGAATATTTTTCCAGCTGAATATTCTGTACTATGATAGACTTTTTTCTTCATTATTCTTTGATTACAGTTATTATCTTGCATTAAATTATAATCCATTCCTTTTAGTTTCCCATCTGCAGAATAATGTTTTACTGCAGTAATGATACTACATACCCAAATCTTGCAGTTATACTCCTCAAGAATTTGAATGATATGTACAACTACAATTTAAATGAGAGCTGGAAGAATTTTTTTTTCCCTGTCAAAAAGGATTCCTCCCACCCTTCACTGCACATTTCAATTTAGTATACATTTTCTGATCTTCCAGCTTAAAAAGATCCTTGTTTCTCTGCAGGGAATACAAAACACTAATTCCAGCAAGATCACAATTCTGGTGGCTCTATAGAGAAGCACCAAAACTTTTTATTCTTTTTCTTGCTGAAAGTTTTTGTTATGAAAAGTAAAACACTTTTTTTTTTTTTCCCCTGCCTCGGGAAGGTTGATAGCACATTTTAATGGCACGTGCTCTGTACATGCCCAGTATAGCACCCTTTCCAGTACTGGCAGATATTAATGAATCTATGGGATGCTGAACTGAGACACTGCAACTTACACTTGAAAGCCTCCTCTAGAGGCTCTGTGGAAAATACAAATCATCAATTACAAAAAATTATTTGCTCAGATTTGAGCAATGTGTTTACATCCTTCTTTTTATAGAGGTTTTACAGTGGAAGTATACAAGTTTCCCTGCCTCAGGTATACCTTTCTCTCAAAATGAAGGAACCTCTAAAGGTCACGTCATCCAACTGCCCTGCACAAAGCAGGACCACCACAGCAGGTTGCCCAGGACTGTGTCCAGACAACTTTTGAAGATCTTTAAAGAAGGTGCATCCACAACCTCTATGAGGAACCTGTGCCAGTACTCAGTCAACCTCACAGTTAAAAAAATGGGTTTTGACATTCAGAGGGGACCTCCTGAGTTTTAATTTGTGCCCATTTCCTCTCATGCTGGTACTGGGCACCAAAACCCCCAGATCCCTTTCTGCAAATATGCTTTCCAGCTGGTTGAGCCTCAGCATGTAAAAAAGGTACATGAGGTTACTCCTCCCCAGGTGCAGGATACTTCACATCCCTTTGACAAGCTGCGTGAGGTTACTGTTGGTCCATTTTTCCCCATTACTTCTCAAGGTCCCTCTGAATGGCAGCACAGCCACCTAATTTATCAGCCACTCTTACCAGTTTTGTGTCATCAGCAAACTTGTTGAAGATACACCCTGCCCCATCATCCAGAACATTCCTCTTCTCATCTATGCTCTCTTCAACTAGTCCATGACACCCTTGTACAGTTCTAGCTAGAGAATACTGCTTTCAGCATGTATCTGTTGCAGAAGATGTTAAGCACTCTAGCAGTGATACCAATTCTCCTTCCATTCTTAATTTTCAAAACCTCTCAAGAGTGACCCTGCACTTTTTATG
The DNA here is from genome assembly GCF_037038585.1 of Patagioenas fasciata. NCBI lineage: Eukaryota > Metazoa > Chordata > Aves > Columbiformes > Columbidae > Patagioenas > Patagioenas fasciata. Next base: position 69,566,066 of record NC_092523.1, on the reverse strand, counting down.
CTTTTCAAGAAAGCTTAATTTTGATTTCTTTCCCTTTTTCAACTCAAAAAGAGGAGGAAGCCCAAGCCATAGGCATTAGCTTCCACTTTGGATCTAAATCCTAATTTCTCTCGAAGTTTACAGATGTCCAGATTTAGTGTTCCACTCTGAATCTATCTTTAACTAAAGTGGCATTTCACTGCTTCAGGAAATGCTGGCTTAGTAGAACTTAAAACATATACAGAAGCTCACATATGTGACTTTCGCTGCCACAAGTAACCATTGAAGTCAGCAACTGAACAAGCTTTAAACAACAGTGAACCATCCTGTACGACATGATATGCTCTAAGAGATGCCAAGTATTCTCTGTTAACTTGCAAAGTCCACACACCTGATGTTGCTCAACACCTCCAGGTGCTGTTTAGCAAGTTTTTGAATAAGCAACTTAGATTTAAAACCTTCCAAATCCAGTGAAAATTCTTCTGTTGATATCAAATATAACAAGATCATTCCCCACAGCAAACAGGAATATTTGAAGGTGCAAATGGAAGTAGCCAGTGCCAGAGTAATTTGCAAGCATGAGGAGGATCTAATCACCAGGATGCTTTGGATGACCAATAACGCAGCCTCTTGAAGGCCCTGGCTTCTTTGGAAAAAAAGTAAACACCCTTTTGTCTTGACAAGTAACATGAGCACACACATCTTCCTTTACGTACTCCAACACATTACTCTTCCTTATCGCTGTCTTTCTTACAACTGCCTACACTCCCAGACAATCCTGCAGCTCAATGCCCTGAAGCAACACGAGTTTGATTCCTGCAGGGATTTCCTTCCTCCCTTCATATGCCTCTCTCCCACCAGGTTCCTCATCCAAAATAGCACATGTAGATGACAACTACATTTACTTTAAAAGCTGTTTATCTTATAATACTAAAACACTTACTCTTTCCCATTTAAGAAAAAATTGTGGTGTTCATGACAAATGTCATATTCCGAAATTTACCTCATAGCACAATATTTCAGCAGGATAAAGCACTTAGGGAGAGCAAAACTTGGGAAGAGAGCCTCTTAGAAATCCACAGAGAGGTAAGAATGGTGGATCTTTTTCAAACCACGCTGTGCCCCGCTTTAGTATTAAGAGCGCCTAAAATCAGAAATGAGCTACATTAAAATTTAAAAGAGATTCTGTAATCTCAGTGTTGATAAGGGTCAAAATGATTTTTACAGTCACAGTTGCTTGATATTACTGAAGTTCTTCGTGCAAATATCAAAAAGGTAACAGGTATAGTTTAAGGAATCTCACAGAAAAAAACCCACGTATTTCACTCTTCAGAAACTTCTCACTTTAAATTATTGAATAACAGAATATCTGAGCAGCACTAGTATGCATGCAATGACAGATAAAGGTATATGACCCTGAAATTTAAAAATTCTGAAAATACTGAAATTTAAAAATTCCTTCTTCCCACCAAAAAATCAAGAATTAAGTAGATTTATAATTCTCCCTCTGACCATACAAGAAGCCAAGAACTATGTGTGTGTTACTTCTTACATTGCATAATAAATTAATCTTTCCTTAGTAGCACTCAAGCCACCAGTAAGTTTCAAATAGTCACAGAATTGCACTACAACAGGAAAATTTACTAAGCAGCCTAACAGAGTTTGTGCTTGCTTGTCTTGTGTCTCCTCCCCTCACTCTTGTCTTTTAGATAGTCTAGTTTTACTGCACTTCTTATAGCACTGTCTCTTACATACTAAACTACATCTGAAAACATTCACTGTTACTGCACAGAGGTTTTTTACCTCAAGATAAATCAAGACATCACTGAATTATGTCATGCTAACAAACACACATTTGTGAAATATGATTTTAAACCACTCTACCACTTCACACTAAATATCCTCCTTCACCTCTACTGTTTTTGCTATTCATTATTCTAACTCACTGTTTTCTAAGCTATAGCAGACCATATCAGTGTTTGCCTGCTAATGGAAAAAATATTTTAAGTTAAAGCTCTAGCTGGCTGCAATTCTGTATATCAAACAGTTCCAATGTTAATAACAGGATCTGTTTTGCATAGTAATCTCCAGCAAAGAGTGTTTAATAAAATTACAACTGACAAACAGATAAACTTATCCATTCTGGATAAAAGAAAACTGAAAATATCATTCTCTACTAGTCTGAAAACTGAAAAACAAACAAACAAACAAAAAAACTGTGGGATTTGGGCTATTTTTGATGGAAGCCATTTCCTTTTGATTATGATGATTACAATGCAGTTCAGCTACATGTCAGAAGTCATATTTATAAGTAAATAACTAGGGAAAGCCCAGAGCAAAACAGATTACAGTTCACATGGTTTCTGTTATTGCAAAAGTTGTAATTCTAAAGCTGCTTTAAACATAGTAGAGGATTAACTCATTCATTTACTACTTGAAATAAGTTAGAGAAGCCTCCAGCAATTCAGCTATTCAAAATGTTCAGAAAAACAATTGGTACACAAACAGGTACCCTCCAACTTTTTCTATCCTTCTCTAGAAGTCACACAGTGATATTACTCAGAGCACAGCTGTTAATAATGTTTCCTGTACATTCCCAATCAAAGATGACCCAAAGACCACAGCTCCCCCGAGGAATGGGGCAGAACTCACTGCCCAGGATGGTCCCCACACCAACGCCAAGAGCTGCAACCAGAACCAGAGTTCTACTGATATGTAGTATTACTGGAAAAATAATAATAATAATAATAATAATAATAATAATAATAATAATAATAATAATAATAATAATAATAATAATAATAATAATAATAATAATAATAATAATAATAATAATAATAAATAATAATAATATAACCCACCACCAAGCACACACACACCCCCCCCCCATTAAAAAAACCAAGCAAACAAAGAACCACCACCACCCCCTCAAACTTATTTTAAAAACTCCCATGCGCTCTAAGTCGCTTTTTCACCAAAGGAATAATTTTGCAGAGTCTAAACACCATAATTGTGTACAATTAATCTATGATTAGTTCATCTTATTTTGCAATCAACCCAGGATGTGGTTTACTTTGTTTGTATAAATGGGCAGAAGCATTCACTTCATCTTCTTTTAATATTGAGCACTAATCAGTTTACCTTTTGCTGCTTATTGATCACTTCATTTCAGATATGAGATTATAACACTTATCACTGCTAGAGTGACACCATTAGGGTTGGAAGTGTTCTCAGAGTAAATAAAAAAGCTTCTGTTGGATACTGGAAAGAAAACTAGTGGGAGAGAGAATTAGTGGAAATTAGTATTAGTGGGAATAAATGAGGAAATAATTTATTTTCCGTTCACAGTTTTGTTAGTTTGAACAAAGTCTCCTAGAAAACTGCAGAGGGGCAGCTGTGAAGAATGCCACCAGCATTAAATTCTTCAGCATATGTAAAACAGACATAGCATAAGTAAGAGTAGGCCCCGTTTCACAACTGCGGTTTACTTTATTTTTACATTTTATAGGTTAGTATCATTAATGTTTTAGCTTATGAGACTCACTGCTCACTTTTAAAAGTAGGCAGTAGAACCGAGAGATAAAAATTCACACTTGATCAAAAAGTCAAACAACCCCCCAAAAAAATCTTCATAAAATACATATCTGGAGAAAATTTACATTTTACAAGGGTAATTCTATTGTGCTGGTTAGAACTCAAAGTCTCTAACCATTTCTAAACATTCTATTTTCTCCTTTTAGTTCATGAATTAGTCCTTTCTACAACTATACAGACATATTCTACTTTATTATTTAATATGCAATCATGCAGTTGGTTTAAGATTAGGATATTTTTGTTTGATGTCATAATCTGTGTTATGAATTCTTCTATTTTTGAAATAATTTTAGGTACTTGTTCAGCAATTAAACTTTTTTTTTCTCACAGCCGCATAACTTGAGTAATGATAATGAGGCTAAAACAACTCTACTGATGTAATTCATAAATTTTCCCTCTTTGTAAAACATCATTCTATCATCTTGGTGGCAAGCAGGCACTGGTACACATTGGATATTCCATTAAAACTTCTATTCAGGACTTCATATTATTTTACTGAGTGTTTTATTTAAAATATAGTAATGAACATTAATGATTCACACTGCTCCCTCTTGTGCATCTTTCTTCGCATTTGCTAACATTGACTGTAATTTGCTATCACACTGCCTATGCATTGGTGGCATGCTCATCACTGACCAATGCCTAGGACTCCTCACGTATGAGAACCTTTTATATTTTGTACTATAAGCAGGACAACAAATCTTTTGATAGATCTTAATATGCAAAGCCTTGGTATAACTGGGAGGCAAAGACAGAAGGAAAACATACAGAAATAATTGCATAGGCAGTGGTCATACTAAGTTAACTATTGACTTGTCACAGACATCAGGAAAAGCATAATAAAGCAGTCATTCAGGTCAGTTCTGACAAGAGCTTTTGCTCATTGAATGAATAGTGAATGCTCTTTCTTATACGTTAGTCAAAATTCAGCTGTAGCCTGGATGTTGAAGACCTAAAACAGGAACAGCAACAAGGTCCAAGGAAACAATATGACCAGCGAAAATCACAGTCCTGCTCAGCCAGCAATATGTGATGGAATGTCAGAGACTAATGAGGTTTAATTTGGAGAAAAACAGATTGGTCTTTAAGAAAGCAGTAGGTGTTCAGTTTCTACAGATCATCCTTGAATTCGCATTTGCTCATGAGATCCACCTGGAAAAAGAGTTGCAAATGTACACCACAGACTGACATTCATTTAACCAGAACTTTGGAAAGTAGAAGGTGCAAATCAAGAGAAGCCTGGCAGATAACCGGTCAGGTTTCTCAATGTGTTACCACTGCTGACAGTAACATTCAACTGCTGTGATGTGGGCAGAAAGGCCAGGCAGAAGAGGTGTAGTAGGAGATACAACAGCGGAATGGAACTCCCAGAAAAGCTCACAACTGGGACACGAAGGAGAAGGCTGGTACCAGGTCTGCAGGGGAGCTGACAGCAGCAATCTCACAGGGCAGTGCTTGATTCAGATCCAAATAAGCAAAGAGCCCCTCTGGTGGGTAGGAAATCTAAGTAGTTGGATAGGTTGTCAACACAGAAATTAAAATTACTAGTTTTGAGTGCCCCTAGTAAAAATAGAATGGAAGGAATGGAGGGGGAGAACAGCAGCAATGCATCTTTCACCAACTACATGCTAGAGTTTTACTAGTATTCTTTTGCTACTTAGTATCCTTTTCCTCTTCTATTTCATCAGAAATGAACTTTGTTTTCTTGATGAGGAAAAATATTTTAAAATTTCTTTGCTTAGTTTTGAATTTTTTTCCTTAAGGATCTGCAGGTAAATACTAGAAAAAGGTCATTTCATGATGAAAAAGCATAATAATAATAATTTTAAGAAATACTGATAAATAATTCTCCTTTTCCGAGTATTTCCCTTTTCTAATTAAAAAAAAAAAAAAAAAAAGACAAATTTGGGCTACAGTAGCAAATAGCTTGGGTTGGCCTGAAACAGCATTTTAGAAAACATACATTTCGAACAAAAAATATAGCACAGCTATGTAATTCTTACTTATGTGCAACTGGAAATGATTTTACTGTAAATCTGAGCTGATAGTTTGATAGTTCATTTCTTTCATAATCTCCAGAAGAACAACAGCTGTAACTAAAAAAATACCACACTTATATTCTGCTAAATCACAGAATGGTTCCAAAAATTAGAGATTGAACAGACCAAGAGTCTCCAGCTTGAGAAACGAGTTGTCAGATAAGAGGGAAAGGATACAATAGAGTTCTATAAAATCAACTATTCGCTGTTATACGAGGACTAGGGAATCAAGTCAACAAATTTCTAGAAGAAAAACAGAAGCATGTTTCAACATAATGTGTAATTAAAACAGTGGAACTCATTACCACAAAATGTTGCAAACGGTAAATAAAAAAAATGGAAAAATAAGCTCGATAAATTCAGATCCACAGCCAAGACTAGAGAAATGAAATTATCTTTTTTATTAACTCATCCTCAAGCACTGCCCAATCATCCTATGAGATAATTAGATCCTTCAATTCTCTGTTTTCTCCTGTAATATTTTAAGCACCATGCTTGCTTTCAAACCTGTCACGTTTTTATATTTAATTTTAAAATATTAAACAAATGCATGATTCTGCTTTCGTTACATCTAAGTCCATACTCAAGTTTGGCATAAAACACATCTAGGCCTCTCAATCATTAGTCCTGATTCAGCCAGGTATATAGTTACCTAGCTGTCTTTTTAATTTCCACATTGACAAGAAAACAACTGCATTCAGGTAAAAGCTCACTGCAGTAAGAAAATTAAACTTTGTTAAAGTAGTGAGTTAACTAGTCTGGAAATTACTTCTTTTTTTCTTCTCTCCCTCCCCAATGTAAACTGTTCATATTACTTTAAGGTAGGATAAATAGTTCACACAAGTGATCTAGTGCAATTCTATTACAGTGGATTAATATAAACCCTTCAAAGAATATCAGATTCTACCTAAGGACCTCTCTGATCTTTCATCCTATCAATTTTTTACTTATGGCACTATATTTAAGCACAGATATACAAGAATTTCTTGCAATTTTATTACGAGAGATAAAGACCAAAGAGGAGATCAAATTAGTAAATTAGTGACAGGAAGTAAACAGTAGGAATCCACCAAATCTACCTGGATAGCTGCCAGGTTCTTCTGTTCCTGTGATGGAGCCTCATGGACAAAACGCAGCCAATTAGAATGGCGTGGATTGCTTGCATCCAAGATATAAAGGACTTCACCTTTACTCCCACGAACCTGAAACATATAAGCACAATTAAAATTGTTTACTAAATACATACAAACATGTAAAACACTAAGGCATGCTTGTGCTCTGAGAGTGAATCTTGCATTCAATGGTTACAGGGAACTGTGGTATATTCATCTTTTTCTATAAGTACCTTTATTGACTTCAGAACAGAGGGGCAACTTAAATCCAGCAACTGGTGTCAGCTTCCCCTGTTAAGCTCCTCCTCTCTTTTCTTAGTCTTTCCTTTAGCAAACAAGCATTATGACTGGCTCCTGGGTCTCTCTAATCTGACAGTATGGTCACTGGTGCTTATGTTCTTTCCTCTCTCTTTTTTCCTTCAAGTCCTGTTTTTCCTTCTGATCTCACCAGAAATGGAGGCAACTTGTGAGGTCCTTCCCCGTTCCAATCCTACTACCCCTTTTCCAGCTTTCCCTTCTGAGTTCTCTTCCTTAACTTGTTCTGGTGCCAGCATTTTACTCCTACAGTCTACCTAATTCTTCTCATACTTTTCTATCTTTGATCATTCAGTCTGTTTCTCATCACTTTCTCCAAATTCCTTTTCCTCACAACCTACTTTTATTGCTCCATCTTCCTCCTCCAACACACTGTCCAAGAGTGTACCATTTTCTTCTGTAGCCTATACATGTTCTCTAACTCAATCCTCAATTTCCATTTCTCTTGTGCTGTCACAAGAGACAAGGTCAACAGTAACTTTGTTCAGAACAACAGAGATAGGGCATTCTCTAATCTTGTGCTATTCCAACCATCATTTGGTTCCAACACCAAAGAGTTTAGACTCATTTGTGAGTTTTCGTATTCCTGCAATTACCCGTGATCATTTAGTGGTCTTTGCCTTGATGGTTCTTCACCCTTCACTTTCTTTTTTCATACTTGATATTTTCTAGGCTCACTTGTGCTTTGCTCATGATATTCTCTCCCTAGCAGATGTGATTCACCTTCTACGACCAGTTCCTAAATCCATCTATTTCTTCCTAGTTTCACATCTCCAGAAATATCTCAACCTTAACTGACAACCATCACAAATAGAATATGTCCATATCTGAATTCAACTTTTCCGCTACACTTGCTGCTTCTCTCTTCTATAATCTCACCAGTTGCTCAGTCAGCTTCCAAACCCAATCTGAATTATCATTTCTGTCCCCATTCCCATCCCACCACTCATCACTAAATCTTCTTTTTGTTTCTTTATCACCAAATATAACTTTTATTTTTCATACAAATTCCAAATTCAGTAGGTATGCTTTCATTATTGTTAACTCTTACTGCCCCACACCAATCCTAAATATCCCAGAAACTTATAAAACACATTTTGAAACTATATTCCTCGTTTATTTTTCAAACCTTCTGTGGGTTCTTTTGGTTTTGTTTTTGGTTTGTTTGGGGTTTATTTGTTTTGGTTTTGTTGTTTGTTTGGGGATTTTTTTTCTGTTTAGTTAGTTGGGGTTTTTGTTTGGTTGGGTTTTGCCCTTTTTTATTTTTAATTCATGTAGCAAGGTCAAAATCCATCTTGTCCTTGGATGGAGATCCATCTTCAGATTAAGGACCAATATGCCTGCTTTTATCAATTCCATATATCCTATTTTACAGTTCACTTGAATATCTTTCACATATGCCCCTTTAAAGGAAATTTAATACATAGCCTCAATTAGTAGTAGTCAGTCTTAAACTATGCTTGGCTGAAATTTTATCAGGATATTATTTCAGTAAACAAATTAGTATACCAGGTAGCTGAAGGGTTGTTAATTATTTAGTAGGGGAAACAAACATGTTAAGGTTTTGTCCACTAAGTGAAGAAACCACTTTAAAACTGCCCTATAGAATGGACTGCAGATATAATCATGACAAATTTAACCAATGAATGAGACATCCTATTCTTTCCACTCTGGAACATCAATAGTGGTAGAATCAATGTTTCCAAAGAACATTTACTAATAGTCGTAACACTTGATCAAATAAATTGCCCAATTTTTCTCTGCTAGGCACTATTTTGAAGAAAGAATTGCACACACAAGGTATGCCATCTCTACATCAGGAGCTTTTGGATATCATTACAGATCCACAGAATGACTGTGACACAATTCTGGCTTACACTGAGAAAATGAAAGTAGAATAGAAACCTAATTTTAACCAAGTCATTCTTTCCCCCTTGAAACACAAAGAGATACTGCTGAAAAAATACAGCTGCCCTTTTGCCATGTTCAAAATGGCTTGTTTTAAATAATAGATGACTTGAATCTCCAATGGTAGAGAAGACAGAGAGCCATGCAAAATGGTCATATGGTTTTACTGTTATTCCATGTGATTTATTTATATAATGAACATATTTTCTTTTTCATCTCTCACCAAGAAGTATCCAGAGTAGGTATTTCCTAAAAGCTAGGGATTTCAGCTCTGCAAGATCAAAATTAGATTGTCTTCCTGGCTTTTTATTTATATTGCTCACATTCTTGCTGCATTTGTTTCTGATAGATGCAATATCGTATGTCTTAAGTATGAGTGCTGAAATTACCTAAATTTTTAGGATACCACTAGAAAGAAAAGAAAATATGTATTCCATTACAATAATAGCTGATGACAGCATGTTGTTCTCAGATAAAAACAAACTACTGTAGTTTTGAAAACAAATGAAAGTCTTCAAAAATTATTACTGTTCTTCCAAAGAAAGACATCATATCTTACATGGGATGTGTCATGAAAAAGTGACATTTAAAAAGTTGTTTTACTTTCAAACACACAGATTAACAACAATGAAGAGTGTCAAACCTACACATTTTAAATGCACCTGGAAACAATATTATCAAAAACTGAGCACTGCAGCAGGTTTCTTAAAGAGACTGTGAAGCCTCCATCCTCAAAGACGTAGATGTTCAAAAGTTATCTAGATGTGGCCCTGGGCAGCCAGCAGTAGGTGGCCCTACTTAAGCAGGGGGGTTGGACCAGGTGATCTCCAGACACCCCTTCCAGCCTCACCATTCTGTGGTTCTGTGACTGTCATCTTGGCAAGTAACACCTGCTTGTTACTGGAACCATTGTTTCCATTAGGAACGTGGGCAGAATGAGTGCAACCAAACCATAAAAGCAAGCTCCAAATTCACACAAAAATACACATTAACAGCATATTCACCTCCTGAAAAGCCACCTGCCTAGCAGAAGTGCTCCATTGATCATACTGTAACAATCTTCCAGTTCTAGATATGTAATCCACAAAGCAGAACCTTACTTCGAGTGAAAATGGTTAACATTGCAGTCTAACATCTCTGAGTAACTAAACTCAAGCTAACAGCTTTATGATTAAGGTACCAAAGCATGGGTTAGAGAAGCCCACCATGCAGGTCCTATGAAGATTTCTATCAGATCTGGAATTGGGTTGAAAAGAAAAGCAATCAAGATCCTATTCTATAAACCATAAATTATACTATCAATCTTTTCATCCATTCCTCTTCATTGGCCTGATCTTTAAATTACATAGGAAAAATTTATATTCACTTCAATGACACACTATCATCTCTGCTGTGCTTTCTCAGTCTCTGCCAATCCACAAAGACTTAACATGTAAGGAAACTATTGATAAAAGATTACAATAAATCCCTTTAATACACACTGTATTTTCTATTGCTTTTTTCACGTCATAAAGAAATAATGCTGCATCAAATACATGGATGTGTACTTAACATGAACTAGACTGGTGACATTTATCATTCCTTTTTTCACTGTGTGCATAGATAGGTGAGTTTCCTAAATAAGCAACTGATCTTTGAGTACCGGCAGTGAATCCCAAACTTAATATTTAAAACAAACAAACAAAAAGACCAGGTCTTGTCTTGCAAATATATTTCTCATACTCAAAGCCAGTACAAGATAATCTTGGTAGTTAAATAAAAGACAAACACACAAACAAAAAAAACCCACAACCAAAAGTCACCCAGCTACACAACACCAGCAACTCTACATTTTCAGTATAAAGCACGTGTAAATACCATCCATATTGAACTATTAATGAATTGAAATGAAGTTTGGGATATGTTCCAAAGGGTGGTCTCTACACTAACGGTCCACTGAAGTCCTCAGTCATCCTTCTACTTTGAAGCATGATCATCGAATGAGAAAAATCAGCTTAATTAGATTACATATCAACAAATACAAGCTAAAATGTTTACACCTGGGTCTGCCTGTGAATCTGTTCTGATATCCAAGCAGACAGGATCAGAGATGGTTGTCACTAAGACAGATGTTGCACCGCAGGCCCAAGCAATTCTGCTAGCCACAGCAACGAGGGATTTTCCCTCCTGCATCCCCCAATCTGTGGCACTGGAAAGCATGAGAAATATACTGTGTAGCTTAAGTATCTCCCCCCAACCCTGATAGTTGCACCAGCTATAACAGCAAGGGAAGAAAATGGGATGGTAGTGTCAAGCTGCTTATGTGCTCCTAAAGAAATTTAGCAAGATACTGCAGTTTACCTCTCTACACTACAGAACTAGGACTCAGCAAGTACATTTCTGGAGCACCACAAAAAAAATCCCCCCCATATTGAACAAGGTTTCTCAACTTTCTTTATCTCAGATAACCCTATTTTGGAAACATTCATACAAATATCCTTATCACTTACTCCATATGAGACCTGGAGATCTACACAGGATTCAATCTGCAATAAAACTTCCAATCTGCTCACAGGGGACTCCTTTCCAATCACCCAACCACTCCAAGAATCATCATGACAACCTGCCTGGCTTAACTGTTGCTGGCAGGAAATTGTTGGAAAACTGAGGATGTCTTTCTGGAAGAGGAAATGAAACATACTTTTGCATATCACAAACTAAAGGAGGAAAATTTCTATACAGTTGATACTACCTCAACTAAGCAAAATCTTCCAGGTAGCTTGACAGTGTTCCTTAAGACCCTCAAGCTACAGCAGTAAATCCAAAAAGGATTTTTAAAACTATTTTAATGGGACTTGAACTCAAGCACAGAAGTATTTCTAATTGGTTTTCTAAAGTCACCAAACTAAAAATGCTCTTAAATCATGATACCACTTCTAAATAATAAAGGATTTGGTCTTCATAGATCAACAGAGACCTAAAAATTGTCTGATACACCTATGGTCAACATTGTCAGTGAAAGACCTACAAATAGTCCACAAAAGCCTAGCCACCAGTAGCTGATAACATACTATAATGTCGTGTTTTGTTCAAAAATAGAAAACAGGACCTTATCCCTATTTCCTCTAAATAAAGGGGTAAATCCACAAAAGTTGAGGCTGCCTGCTGTAGTTCAATCAACCGTCTTAGTCTAGGACCCACCTATTGCTGAGGTCCTTTCAACCACTGAGACCAAAATGTTCCTGTAGTTTCTGTAACCAATGGAGATACCTTGGAGTTCCTACTACCAGTGAGTGATATGACCGGACAGGCAGTCACCTTTGATTTCTCATGGCAAGTAATTAGGTAGCAATTTGTTTCATACCTAAGTATAGGCAGACTTTGGCACGAGCAGAGAATGAGGCTGATTCAAATGCATGCCTGATAACCCATGGCAAGAAGTTGCCCCGTTTTACACAACCTTTAATTAATCATCAGTCACTACAATCAAAAAACCTAAGCTGCGTACACATATCCAAAGCATGCACCAGACATGACAACACCTCAGACTGATGTGTCTAAGAACTATTTTGTTGTGAATAAACACAAAAGGTGTCACTGAACTAATTTAGTCAAACGGCTTCACAGTAAGATGTAATACCTGACATTCACTGTTATTGCATGGGTGGTTTTACCTCAAGATCAATCAGGACATCATTGAATTATGCCACATTCATGAATACCATGTCAATATTCAGAAAAAAATGAGCCCCTATTCATCATATAAGCTACCATATGAAACCCTATGCAGGCCTAGATAATGTCTAACCTGCTTGTGATGACCATTAACAACATGTACTACCCCATATGCCAGCCTTTTTCTCTTCAATGGAATTACATCCAGATTTTCAAAATATATCCAAAGTTGTCATGTATGCTACTTCAAAACGCTCACAAGTACAATTGCAAACACTCTACCTTGCACACCTGGCAAGAAAATAATAAAAAGAAAAATCACTGAAAATAAACAGATGGTTGTCTTTGCTGAAGGCAGTAAACACACTGCCTGCTTTCTGGAAGCCATTTTCTAAACCCTTAGAAATTTCAAAATCTGTGTTCATTCAATCATGTAAAGAAAAGCACTGTTTTCTGCACTGCATTTTTTCAATTAGCTGAAAACATTATTTTTATTGTTAATAGAACACCTACATTCAATACTTCTGCATCCTCAGTTTCAGACTCCATCACAGAGCTCACTACAGAGTAGAAATGCACCTTTTAACATGCTGTAGAAAGCATTAAAAAAACCACACTTGCAAAAGAAACCTGAGACAGCAACTGTTGATTTGCTTACTCTCAAAGAAGTATTAGGATATTGACAACACGGTACGTTTTTTTCAGTCAAAATATAGAACAAAAGTTTTCCATGTTAATGAAGTTCCTGCTGGTACGGTGTTGTCTGACTTTGTCAGAGACAGAATGGTTCAGAAAGCTCATTCCTAGACTTCTGCTAACATTTTGTGGAGCTTTCACAAGAAGAATTGAACTTCATGTTCACTGGAAGGATATCCAAATCTCCTACATCTCCTTATGCAAATTGTGTCTGATCTTCTGCAAATTTAGATGAGAATGCTAGTGCCTCAAACCCATCAACAAGTACTTTCTAACATCTTAAATAAATCATATAACTGAAGATGTGAGGCTAACATGCCCTGTCACTTTCAGGAGTAGATTCTTCTCATCACCAAAACCAGAAGATCACTAGGGTACCTGTTCCAAAAGCCACTAACATCAATATAATACAAAGTCATACAATCGACCTGAATAAAGATTACTAAATCAAGCTTTAAAAGAACTGATTAATAAAATGTAGCTAAACAAATGAACTGACAAGAATATTGATAAACATTTTGGTCACCTATCTATCCCAGTGGGGATTAATTGTAAAAACCTGAAAATCTAGGATGCAGATTTGGAACTGAGATAGAGCAAAGTCACTGGAAATTCTGCTATCAACGTCTGACTGTTTTATGTAGCAAAAGTTATTTTCAATGCAAGTTACTTAAAATGCATCCAGGTACATTTGTCTAAGAAATTAGAAAAAAAAAAATCTAAAAATTAAACAAAGATTCATGTGAAAAAACATTGAAAGCAAACAATTTTAAATGTAAGTACTACCTGAAGAGTAATGACTGGAAGGTAGTCTTCATATGGGAAAACAAACAAACAAACCAACCACAACCTACATTGCTAAGAACTCGATTTTTAATGTTACATTCATCTTGAGAGCAAGCACTGAATTCCTCAAATTAAGATTTACTTCATCATGAGACTCAGGATATAATTTGCCTTAATATCTTGTATGTAAAAGCCTTCCTATGCCAGAATCACATTTACAGGCAAAACACATCACCATTAGATTGAAATGCTTGACTTCTCATACCTCAATCCTAGACATTAAAGCTCTGATCTAAAAGTGGTTGTAGCCAATAGCAGATTTTTTGTTACCTTCCCTAGCTTTCAGGTAGGTTTATTTAACTGCAAACAATTGTAACTGCAAAAGTGTTGAGAGTAAAGTAGTAGAAACATACACTCATTTCATTTCCTAGTATAAATAAACATGAAGATTACCTTCCATTGAAAGACTGATTTCTGGCATGTTTCTGTTCTTGGTTTTAATATAACAACGAAGAAAACATAATCTTGGCAGATAGACAGAAACCAAACCTGAAATATGTAACCCTGAGTGCTACACAGAGTATTACATGTCATCCAATCCCGACCAATATTTCTTCATGGTATGTCAGATTATTTGAGGAAGTACTAAGTCTTTCCAGCCCTCCCTGTTTTAACATTTGCCAAAGTCATCACCAAAAGTATATGCTTGCCACAATGAAATAGTAGTGAAATGAATGCCACTTTCTTGGTTAGGGACAATAAAGAAAATAAACTGAACGAGTATCTTCCCTTTGTAAAGGGACATCTGAGCCTCCAGAGGCCAAAGCTTCTGTGAACTTTAATAGCTAAAGATGATTCTGTTCTTGCCCTAAATCACTTGCTATTTCAGCAAATACACATAATTAAAAAATTCTATGCCAAGTATACTAACACAGACTAACAAGGCAGCATTTAAAGTAAGAGTTAGTGGGATACTAAGAATAAGAACAAACCCCACAATTCATCAGCAGCAACTAGTTGTGTACGTAACTAGTATAACATGCAATTCAGTCTAAGAGATAATTTCACAGGGGTTGGGGGATAATGGGGAGGTTGTTTTTTGACAGAATTAAAGCCGTTTGGATGCTTTCTTGGCTTTTTATTATTACACCTATAACTATATAGTTACCACAGGTTTGGTTTCCCCCTCCCCACTCCCTCTTTCATATAACTTGTAAATAAAAGGTTTTAGCATGTAGCTCTTTACAAAGATAACAGGAAGATCAAGGATGCTTCCCCCCCGCAATCCTCTGGAATGAGGAAGTGTAAACCTTTGATTTCTTCAAAACTATGCAAGGTACAGGCAGACTAATGGCATTCTGCTATACTGAATTTAAACAAAAACTCTAACACACTCAGAACTTTATTTAACAAAATCACTGGACCAAATCAATTATTTTAGGTTTCATCTTTTCCAAAAGACCAAAAGAAAACATAATGTGTACAATTCTCTCTCAATGTACTGTCTTAAAGATGGCAACTTGCAATGCTCACCAAACAAGAATAGTTTGATCAAAATAGACCATATCCACACAACTAGAAATGCATGTGGTAAACTTCCTTACAGAAAACTATTCCACAAAATGGAAGCTCAGATTCCAAGCATCACATACCAAGAAAAGAAACATTCCACTAATGTTAATTTTTACTTGACTTATGAAAAGCCTCTCCTACATAGCCTTCTTTCTAAAAGTGACCTCTCCGAAAACACGTTTTTCTGACTGTCATCAGACTGTGAGGTCAGGCTTTAGTGTGGCTTCATCCAATAGCCTTCAATTAATTATCTTTAATATTTGGTACAGCTGGCTGTGCACAAACTTGGCTGGCTGCTGTGACTGCCTCTCACAGTTTCTGGAATAACCATCTACTTGGACTGTTCAATTTTTTACTTTCTGCATTCCTGGTCTTGACTTTAAACTTCAGACTACTCTCAACATGATTTAAATTCTATTATAAAAGCTCACATTCAGATCAGCTTCAGTAGACATTAACAACTTGGGTTCAAATAATCAGGAAGTCATAAAATTTGGTATGCAGGAATATTTTCCAGGTTGTCAAAACTAGGTTACAAGAAGATATTATAAAATAGTTTTAGAACAGCTCATAAAAAACTCATTTTCTGGTTTGCTGTCAATGGGGTCATATTAGTGTCATCAGTAAATACATGTACTTGCCTTTTATTTTCTGTCTTACAGAAACAGATATCTCATTTAATCATCAGCAATGAGGCCTAAAGACCTTCTCATTGCTATAATCCACCCACCATCCCTTCTGGAAACCTTGTTCCGGCTCAATTATTTTATTGATTTAAAATAACCTGCAGAAACATCATGAAAAGGCAAGTGAGCCAGGGTACATTAACATGTACTATATTCAGCAAACATTTGTAATAAAAGTACATTGTTTTGTTTTCAGTTAAGAACAAAGAAGATTAAACCAGCTGTTCCAACTACATAATCAAAGGAGACAGGGGACCGAATTGTCCACACCCCCTCTCTGGAAAAGGCTCATTTGGGCACACTCCTAGATTAAAAAAGAAAAAAAAAAAAAAAGATAAATCAAACCAAACCTAAAAAAGGGGGGCGGTGAGGGGAAGGGGAAAAATAAAGGTATAAGAATCCACATACTTGAGTTAACAGCCATCTAGGAATACTTTGCCACTCACTGTATTTATGTTGAATTTGGGTTTAATGAGATGGGCTTTTAGCATTCTCTCACTCATTGGATCAGTTTGTAGAATCTATTTATAGCTCTGCTAAGACCATATCAAATCTATGCTCTCTTTATAAGCCGCTCAACAATGTTAATGCTGGAGTGTTTTTCAAACAAATGCACAGATAGTGCCTTAAACCAGATGTCAAACATAAGCTTTTTGTATAGTGCCACACAGCATAAAAGTAATAGTCATCCTTCCACTTTTAATCATATCAAGCTGAAGAAGTAGAAAATTAGCCCTCTTCTCAGGGCTAAATATGCACTCAACACAAACTGTTTGGCAGGGGGAAGGCAATTCTGCTCTAAGAACTAGAGCAGAAAAGAAAGATTACCAAGATGGAACAGAAGCACTAAAAACCAGGTGTTAATAATAAGTTGGAAATGTTATTACAAGTATTGTTCAGTTAGTGTAATCTCCTCAACTGGTAAACTCAGATTTTTGCTACATGCAAAGACAGCTATAACAGAAACTAGGATGGGTTAAGGACTTAATTACAAGTTCTAGTGTATAAACTAACATTGCTGCCTTACACACATTCAAAGGCTCAGAACAGCCCTGAAATTTGTTGTACCTTCATCTGCCCACAGCACCAAGTTTTTATTTTTCTAAGGGTCTCACAACTACACATTGCATTACAAAGTTACTAAAATTTGAAACCTTCACTTTTGAAACAATTACCAAACCCTAGCACAAGTGTCACAGCAGGAAATGTTTTATATTACAGTTGGTAGAAGCTATGAGCCAACATTTGTTGATCAGCATAAATCAGTGTATCGGTAAGTTACAATCATCTTCCCATATTCAAATTATTTTAATCATTTTTATTTTCACATTTTTCAGTAATTTTTCACAATGTTGTTATATATTTATGTTTTTCTTCATTTTTCCCCACTTCATTGATTAGAAACTATATTTTGCTGTTTCTTCATCGTTTTTAAGAACGCAATCACCTTCCACACAGAAAAAACCCTATTTTAAAGGCATCAGTAAGTACGAAATCTTGCTACAGTATCTTTAAGCTCAAAAAAAAAACAAAAACAAAAACGATGTCACTCTAGACTACTCACTTCCCACATGAGCCTGCAGTCTGTGTCATCATCCAGTTCTTGCGGCATTCGCTTCTCCCCAGCAAAGGGGCCAAATTTTTCACCCTAAGGAATAATAATAAAGGAAAAAGAATCAGGGCGAAAAAAAGAAAGAATAAAAGGGGGCAGTAGAGAGGGGCAAGTGAATCATCAAACTCCAGTAGAGCTATAATTTTTAGTTTCAAATGGAAAAGGACAGTTTTTCTTTGTCATTCTACTATATGCCAAAAAGTTATACATCCTTTAGGGTTCAACTTCAAGTTCATTTCTATTCTTTTCATAGCCTGGAGAATCTCTTAAAACCATACCTTTCCTCTATATGTTCATGTCCCCTTTGGGAAACAGCATTTTTCTTCATTTTAAATAAGGCTGAAATTTACAAGTTAAATTTCTAACGTTTCTTGTAAGATTTTCAGGAAGCACCTTGCAATAGACATCCAACTAAAACAAAGTATTTGGCAAGCACAAAGTTTACATTAGATTTATTTGCAAGATTATTTGCAACACCACTTTTTGAAGTACCACACATCAAAACAGAATAACTGAGGTTTTGTTCATACAGAGAGATTCATTTAAATATGCAGGGAGCATGCACGTGTCTATGAATTAAATCAAGCCTTCATAAGCAAAATTAAAATGTTATACCACCTGCTAGTCATAACACATGCTGTGAAAGCATCTATTGATCTGTTCTTCCAAAAGTTTGGGGTATCAGTGGGGTTTTTTTCCTTCACAGATGTCACATTAACAGCAGCATAAATTATTTAACTAGTGTTTTCTTTTTACACAGACCGAACTTTTTTCCCCTCTCCTGTCCTACACACCAGAATGCAGAATGTTATGTTCCTTTAGGCCATACTCAGATGGAAAAGCTATATAATCTTTTAAGCATTACAGATTAAAACTATATAATGAAAAGCAACATTGTCATTTCTTGAAAACAACAGTATCTTGGCTAATAAAAGTATCGATCTTGTCCACACATCCCTTCCCCCAGGCACATTCCACAATCCTAGACACAGCCTGCTACATGTTTTCCATCACCTGGTTTTGACACACTGCCTACAGGTAGAGGGGAGAGGAAAAAGTGGAATGTAAAACTTCCAGGATCATTCCTTTTAGAAAGAGTCCACCAAATTGGGGAAAAAAAAAAAAAAAAAAAAAAAAAAAAAAAAAAAAAAAAAAGCTGGTATTTAAAATTAAACCTGAAGAGGTAGCAAACAAAAGAAAAGAAAACTAGTGTTGCAGAATAAGGCAATAGAATTGAGGAGCAACATTTTAAAATGTCCACAATGAAGATTTCGTGAGAAAGAGCAGTAAAGCAGAAGGTAAAAACACAAGAACAGCAGAAGACAAATTGAGCCCAGAGTAGTAATGGAGACACAGATATGGGCAGTGATAACAAAAACTGGCACTATGGGACTTCACGTCGTTCACATCTCAGTGGTCTCTGGATCACACTTCCTCATTTTGCCAATCAAATAAAGTCAGGGTTCCTCCCCTGACAACTTTACAAACCCTAGGATTTAATACTCAAACGGAATTTCCCTTCTTCCTTTACCTCATCAGCAATGACGAAGAAAACAGGTCAACACAGTTGCATGTGTGCAGCACGCCAGCAAACATACTGTTGTCTGATAGGGGCCATGCAGGTACCACATGGGAGGCAATTCACCTAGATCACGTTGCTTGCTTAGGTTAAGAAGGTGGAAGAGTCGAGGTGGTGGGGAAGGAAATGGGCTCTGGAAACACGTGGTCCTGTCCAACCTCAGTAAAGACAAGGCAGATCCTTTCTGGGGCAGTCACTTCCTGCCAGGGTGAACTGGCGTTTCCCATTCACTTAGAAAGCAATGGGTAGTTTTGGTGGAAGAAGAAAACCAGCTCACTACAACTGCTGACCTCAAAGACAGGGTATAACTGTATCTACAAAATCCCTCATTATTCATAGCAGTTGTCAAGATGAGAAGTTTATGGGACTATGATCTAGACTATTTCTACAGAAAGAAAACGTAAATTTAATCTGGAAATTATTTGAAGACGCAATGAATAAGGAACCTGGAAAAACTAGTTTCCCACTCCCACTTCAGTGGCAGAATAACACTTTTAAGACATCATAAAGATAGTAATTTCTTCTTTAAGTACCTTGGAAGATTCTACAACTCTCACCTCAGTAATACTTTCACCCTTGGAATCCCAAGGATCCTTAGGGCAATTCACTGCCCAACAAAAGACAAGCCTATAACACTGTCACCAGAAATTAGAAATAGATCTTACTACAACCACCTTTACCTTCGCATTCCACATGTAACATGTCACATTTACAACATTTTAGTTTTGCTAGGGTGTCCTGTATGACATGCTCACACTGGTAGAGCTGCACAGGCAGAGCTCTGACAGCATATACTTTGCCTGTATAAAGAGAGTTCAAAAGCTATGTGGAGTAACTCAGGCAAGAAAACACTTTATTATTCCTAGCTCAACTCTTAATTGACTTCAAAATTGATACTGACACGTGGATGACAGTTTCAGTAAGTGTCACTCTAGACCTCGGTCTATTTCAGAGTTCCAGGGATTAGTGTATGTGAGCAGTATATAACCTTCCTTTTTGTGTGAACTCCCACAGTTTTCAAATGAAACTTCAGAACCTCATTGGAAAACATTAAAGTAAACTGATAAAAAAATCGTTGCCCTTCCACCCTCCATTAACACTCAAGGACACATTAAAAATGAGAGATCCCTGCCCTATGGTGCCTAAGCCTTGTCAGCAAAACTACCAAAAAACTGGGCAGCCCTACCAAACCGCTCAGAGCCAAAGCCAGGAGAAAGATGGAAAGCAAAACCTATAAAACATGTAAAAGTGTATACTAATGTAGGGTTCATAATTTTAGATACACCTATGTCTGTACAAACAAGCCACCTGAATGGTTGTAATTAGGATTTCAGATAATCAAGAGACTTTCAATTCAACTACAAAGTGTCAAGGGACAGGACCTGGCTGGGATATGAGAGACCTGCAGTTGAACTCAGCCACATCTTTCACAGGCCTGGCTTTATTATCCCCAAAACGATGAATTAAATTACCCATCCCACCAAGCTCCAAGGGCAGGGGATGACAGGAGCCCGCAACGGGCAGTTCTTGCACCGCAGAGCAGCACCACGGGCCGAAGCCAGATCCCCTAGGAGGCAGCCCCATCCGGAGGAACCCTGCCCTGGGGACAGCGCCAGGAACACGAAAGAAACAGGGAAAAGAAAACCCACACAGAAAACCGTCCTCCGACCCCACAGGGCAGCCGGCGGCCCGGCCCAGCCCCTCCGCCGGTGCCAGTGGCCCAGCTGCGGCCCGCACCCTTTCCTGCCCCGAGCGGCAGCGCCGCGGGTACGGCGCCCCAGCCAGGGACCGGCTCCCTTTTACTGGGAGGGGGTGACCGGTGCCTCCCCCGCGGGAGCCCGGGTGGACGGAAGTGGAGCCAGCGCCGAAGTTGGAGCGGGGCAACCCGACCGGGGGCGGAGGAGCCGCCCCGCTCTGCTCCGCCGTGCGACGTGGCAGCCGCTCCCCGCCGGGACGGGCCGTTACCCCCCCCCCCCCGCGGCCGTCACTCACCTTTTTAACTCTACGAGCCGTGTAGAGCCCCATCCCGTCCTGCACCCGCGACGACTTCAGGGCGAATCGGTCCGGCACGTACATGCCCAGCATTTTGCACCGACTCGGGCCGCCGCCTGTTACGGGGGAGGCGGATTACCGGAGACTTCCATTGCACCGGGGGAGCAGGCAGGAAGAGGGGCTGGTTGCGGGGCTCTCCCGGCTCCTGAGGAAGAGGGGAGGAGCCAGGCCGGGGCCCCCGCCGCTGCCGGGCAGTGGAGCCGCGACGGGACGGGGGCAGGGGGCGCACGGCCGCTCCGTTAAATCACGGCGCGTAAGGCGCAGCCCTAAAGGAGTACAAAGATGAACATAGCGTAACCGTCTTCGGGCTAAAAAAATAAAACTCTGTGTCTTCTCACAACGTACTGGGCAGGGGCATCCTACTCTGACTAATACCAAACACAATGTAGGTGAAACATCCTTTAGCTGAGCATTGCTCTGTATATAATAGAAGGATTATGTAATGCAACATGCAAATGTGTAGGCAATTGGCCCTTCAGGGCGGCCCTGCCCAGTGGTAACATTTTATATAGAATGATTGTTACTTTTCTTTCTGGGCTGTTGCCTTCATTCCAGCAACAAGGCTTGTGCAACTCTGTAATAAACCGCATCTCATCTCTGAGTGCTTCAGTGTGACACTCTGTTGCACACTGGGTGACAGAACCCTGTTTTGGGGACAACACAGGGAGAAAGAAGTTACACTTCAGCAGGTTCCTAACATCACACGAGTACTACTTTTTTTTTTTTTTTTCCCCACAAAACTGCAAGATCCAACCTTGAACTTTCTCCTAGAAAGCTGATCTGTTTCAGTTGGGATTTCAGCCCACATCATACATACTGTTAAGTTTAAGTAGTGTCCACTGTAGTTGAAAAGGAACTTGTTACTATCTGATTAAGCAGTTAAAAGCATGTGAGGTAAGCAGGGGGAACAAAAAAAAACCCACCACACACACCACAACACCACACAAAAAAACTGGAAAAAATGGTGTATTTATAGACATTTTTTAAATTGTGCTGCTAACATTAATAATTAGACCACTGGATTGTAACTACCTCTTTCTCTTAGTATTCTCCCAGAGACATAAGCAGATGTGTAAACAGTAAAAGTATTAAAAGTTTCTATTTCTCACTAAAGTACTAGGAAAAATGTTTTATTGTTGTCAGTTGGAAGAAGTGAAAAAAGTGGATAATTTTATCTACAGCATGACAGTGCACAGATCAAAGTGTGATTTGTTTTGGATCAATTGGATTTTCCCATAGGCAGACAAAAACAAACAAACACACACACACCACACAGGATTAGCTGGTGTATAAGCCTCCCTTTGACTACTTCATTGTGTCCTTGTATATTGTGCACAATGATGCCATTTTGCATTTAGTATCTATAATCATACTGTAGATATCAAAGCTTTTTTAAAAAGCTAATTATATCCTCACCAACATACATGTATATATACAGATATGTATATAGTGCTTCGTGATGCCATTAAATACACGATCAACTGCTCTGGTAAATTAGATGAGAACCTCACTTTGACAAGCAGGACAAAAGGAAGAGATAATCCAATAATGTGGTTGGAAGAATGACTCTGAGAATAAAAACAATCATACACACAGATTTTACACCTAGATTAATAACCTGGGCACAGTTAATTTAGTAAAAAAATAACATTAATAAAAACGGAGTATCTAAATCTATGTAAGTAAGCATTCTAACACCTCAGAAATGGATATATTGAAAATAGAAGAATCAAGGTGCCTAGACCAACTGCTTCAGTTTTAAGAGTAATAGCAAAATTTAAATATTCTTATAATTAAGATCCAGCTTCAAAGTATCCATACGCATAATTGAACATAATATTTTTCTAGACTAGAATACTTTATTGAATGAAGGCAAATCTGTCTTAATATGTATCAGATTAAAATGTTATCATTTTTTCCCCTGTCTCTGACCTTTTCTACGTTATGAAGGACTCAGTATTTCTGTGTTCAAAAGAAGAATTAGAGGGTGCTTCATCCTGAAGCTTAAAAGATCTCATTTAACTTCACAGAAGAGAAGTGGTACAGCTTAATTTGGTATACATTTACATGTTTTGGTTTTAAACTCAAGAAGTAGGAATGACTAGTTATTTTAATTTATAAACTTCATCCATTCCTGTTCCAACATGAAATGCAGTTACTTACATCTCGTTCAGTTTAAACAAAAAGACATTACTGTAACATTTGACAAAACACACATCAGTTTCCCCTTTTGTAGTGTAATGGGTTTTATGGCATTAATCTGATATTCACAACTGCCTGCACCAGCATTTTTTTGAATTTAAAATTTAATCATTTAATCAATTCATAACACATACAATGTTATAAATGGGCTTCATGTTCCATTGGCATCAGTGTTCATCCTTGCTGGTTCATACAAGGGCCACTGAGGGGAATAAAGTCAGACTTGTTGAACATAAAGCTGACAGGTACCTCTGGAGCTCTCAGCTGCCTGTAGAGGTCTCAACAACTTCCTCACCTTGATCTGGTGGCCTGTAATAGACACCCACAACAGCACCACCCCTGCCAGCCTACCCCTTAATTCTCACCCATAGACTCTCAACTCGCTCCTCATCCATGCCTGGACAGTAGTCAATACATTGTAGTTGCTCTCTCACATAAATAGCAACTCCACCACCACCACCACTTAAAGGAATTTTCTTGCTGACAGAGCTAAGTCATCTCTGAGGTGACTGACTGAAACAATGAATAGACACTTTTCTTACAGTCACTGCAGATACACCAGGGTTTGCTGGCATAGCTGGCAGCAGTGTGGGACCATGAAGTCTAACCATGCAACACAACTACACTGACAGAACATCATAGCGTTCACCAGGTCTCAGATTTGTGAACCATGAACCCCTAGCATCCGGGCATGAAGGGCTTCCATGGGTCTATCTACACATACAAAGAGCCACTAGATAACATGGAGCAGGTGAATAGCTTTCTACTTTATAAGTAGAGGTTCTACTAATCAACATATGGGACAGACCTGTGTCAGCCTGTTTCTAGCTCATTTTCCTAGAGACTGAGAAAGATGTCTTTGTATACACCTTTCAATAGCACTCTCATCGACAGGTTTTTAGTCTCTGTATCATGACCCACATTGACCCATCAATTTCCTCTCAGAAGGTCACTGCCAAACAGACATTGCCTTTCACTAAATATTTCAGCAAGTAGTGTATGTTCTATGTAGTTAAATCACCACCCTTCCCCCACTTACTGGCTTGCTTTCTTCAAGTTCCCCACTCCTGTTCAACAGAAACACCTGCCAAAGTAATTTTCTCTGCTCTGTTTTCAAGTATTCATTTTCTTGGCACTTGCATTAAAACAATTGAGGGGAGGGTGATAATCAGTCCAGAAGTGTTTATGCTCACAGAAACAACGAATTTCATTGCCAAAAGCTATTCAGTGCTGTCTAGGTGGCTTAAATGAACTGATGGGTGGTACTCACTCTAACAATGTCTGTGAAACTGGGTTGCGTGCACAACTTGGGCAGATCACATGCAGAAACCACAGCCATCCAGAGAAAACACAAATGGCTTGTCTGAGAGCCCTTCACTCAGAATAATGACACCACGATCATTATTCAGCAGATCAGATCTACCACAGACAGGTTAAACAGCAGTAGATGTTGCTCCAAGAATAGGAGGAAAGTAGCTTTGATATGTTACAAGATAAAGTTATTAGTTCCCATAACTAACAGTGCACATACTCAATACAGTCCTGAGAGATTTCAAATATCCATTTTGTCTTTAGCCATGGTCCTGGAAAATGGATTGTAAAGACAATCCAGTGTGGGGTAGTCAGAATGTGAAGAAAATAAACAAAACCAAACACCACCCACAGGTTTTACCTTGTGTTGCAAACTGCAGTTAATCCAGAGCATCTAAAAATAAATAAAAAAAGACAGTTCTTGAAGTAACAGTTCAAAATTATATGGAAAGAGTGAAAATTTTTACTGTTTCTTTGTGAAGTCTTACAACAACCCCAATGTATGAAATCTCAGCAAGTCCTTTCCGTCTTCCAGAGGGAACATTGAGTTTGTGAGGAAATGCACAAGCAGATAAGTTACATGTTTTCAGTTCTACTGTGTGTAATGCACTTGCATTAGAAAATAATAAAAGCAGACTGGCATACACATGAGCATATTCACTGTGTGAGATACGTAAAATACATTTCAGCTAACACAACTAGGAAATTTAAAGCTAGAATGAAGGACTTTTGGAACTTGGCACCAGTCACTGAACAAGCCTTTTTTTTTCAGGAGGTAGGGGCACTTTGTTTGGGGTTTTATTTCCTCCTTTAAGTTAAGAGTGGCTTCTATCACACCAGCATAGGGCTTTGGGAAAAACCTTAGAGGTAAGTTTCAGCATTCTTTCTGCGCTGCTTCTATCACTTGTAGGGTTTTTGCTTTATCTACTTCATTACAGTTTTAATTATTTCCTGTATGCAACTGTAGTGGTTTGTTTCTTAGTGTTATTAAGGTAATCACTTCTGTTTTGAATTCTTAACTAGTTTCACATACTTCAGTTGCTATTTACAAGATACCAAAGAGCATGGCAAGAAATACATGGGGACAGCTGGCTCCATTTTTGTTGGCCTAATTCTTTTAAGAAAAATGCTTTGATTGTTTTACCATTCATTTCAACTAAACCAGTCAGAGGAATTCTTGGGCACCATGTAATTTTACCTCAAGTAAAATAATGTATTCTGAAATAATACATTAAATAAAAAACACACTTTGGTGGTAACCTTAACCAAGTAACATAGTAAATAAACAATGAAACAAGCAACAAGGAAAATTGTGTAAGAGGCATAACACACATTGTAAGTTGTTGTAAACTTAACACAGAGAAATGCTAAATCTTTTAAGTTTGATATTTTTAATTCCTTCTTATCTTACTTTTATTAAATAAAAGGTACCTTTAATATTTATATAGTAGGTCAAATACATGTTATTTTGCAAACTATTTCAAACTGACTTAACAGAGGATGCTCTCCATATATCTTGCTTTCCTGTTGTTCTGCTTTTTACTTCCTTAATTGTTTGGTCATACATGGAGATAGTTATGCTCTGGTTAATATGGAGCTATAAAGCTTTCTATGGCCTATCCTAGGGCAGGCCCACAGGCTGCACAATGCCAAGGAGTTGAAAAAAATCTTGCCCCTCCTCAAAGAGCAAACATTGAGCTATAACTCATTTGCAGTGTAGCACAGAGAGAAACTGAAGATGTTGAACCACTGTTTCTATGTTGCTCTATAGTTGCTTGTTCAGAACTACATGGAACACTGAAGAGAAACCAGGGCATCCGGCAGCCTGCAGATTTGAAGCCTAATGGTGTCAGGAACCATTTACATAACTTTCTTGGAAAGAGGAAGAGGTATTTTGAGAAGAAAGTTCTTAGGCAGTCATGGGAGCTGCTGTGTCCCAAATGAAATTCCATGGCAGGAATCCACATGTGGTGACAAACAGAATAATTACAAGAGTTGCTTGTCTGAAGTTACAATACTTGTTGCAACATCATACCAGAAGCATGGTATGATACTCCCTCCACCCAAAGAACAGTTTATTGAGGATCGTACTTGGTAAATTAACATGTCACAATCTAAGAAACAAAAAGATTCAATGCAAAAATATGATCCTCAAGGTTCCAGAAGTAAACATGCCAGCCACTGAAGCATCCAGCAGCTTAGAAGGAACATGTGTTCTCCAGAAGAAAGAATGGCTTCTCATAGCTAATCCCTTCTTTGGATGGCATAGTATCATCCTTAAAACATTTTCAGGAACTTGACGGTCTTTCTTCCCTTCTCCTGCCCCTTAGGCAGTTGGACTGAAATCAGAGAGACAAATGTTGTTTTATCCTTTTAAATAGTTCCTTGCATCCTTCAGTGTTAGAATATTAGCTGTTGCAGCATCTGTAGCGATACCAGAATGACGGAGATCTGAGAAGGGGTCTTGTTCATGATAATGACTCCACATTCTCATAAAACATTCTCTCCTGAAGATTAATCAAGTTTGCAGCTACTGATTTGAAGACTTTCTTCCAGGATCTACCTCTCTCCCTTCCAACCCATCTGTTTCCTTTGAATCTGGTAAAATCAGGAGCAGCACTTTAAAAAAATATTTGGCTAACCTGGATTGTACTCCATTGGCAGGACCCTTACAATATTATCAGACTATTTCCTCTTTGTTCATGTATATGTGAACTTTCCCAGTGTGCAGATAATATTTAGTTTTGAACAGGTATGCAAGGGTTTCAGTCCAACATTCCCCTGGAATTTGCCAAGCCCATTTCACCGACCAGGTACAAAGTTGTTAACTTTATATAGGATCATTGTTCTCTTTTTACTGTAAATTGCTTCCCAGGCCTTCTACACTGCAGTATCTGGACCAGGACAGAGAAAGTGCAAAGCCCTTTTTCATTTTGCATTGGAGTGTTCTGGAAGCAAAACTTTCAGTTTGTCTAATGACAGAATCTGAAGGGAAGATGGGAAGAGGAAAAGCTTATAGAGCTCTTGGGTCTTTTTGTTCTGTTCTCAGTTGTATAAAGCTCAACCTAAGACTTTTTTTTTTTACTATTCCACTCCCCAAAGAAACTAATATATATGGGGAAAATCCTCTCCTCCTTTAGAGCCAGTAGCAGCAGCTTGGGTATACAATGCTGACAAGCTGAATATGAAACCATATTGCACTTCAGTCCACACAGCATGCCAGCACATGCAGACACAGTAACTCTTCTGTTGTTTCTGAAAACAAATCCAAGTGTAATACCCTCAAATAAAAGCTTTGGAAACAGAAGCAGAAAATTAACTAGCAGAGCTTACCAAGAGCTGTGCATGGCTTTAAAGTCTGCCCTGCTTTAGGGACAATGGCAGCCTTGCTGCTAGTAATCACCAGGCACAGTGACATTAAGTACCTGGAACAAATTGTGTTGACACAGAGTCAACTTAAACCTCATGTTATACTACCAACTGAAAACTCAATCTCTCTTAGAATCTAAGACAATCTGCTTTCCTAAACAATTAAATGTGCCTTTTTCAAATATAATAAACCATATCTACTCAGCATCTCAGGATTTTCTGTCCAGTCCTAAGTCTGTGTTTTGTCTGTTTTCTGGTGAGCTAAAAACCTCAGTTATTCCTCCCCTAATGTACTTAGATTTACTCAGAAAAAAAAAAAAATCCTCTCATTTGTTGCCTTTTTTCCCCCCACAATAACTATTTCAGTTTAATTCTGTAAACATTTCAACCTAAAATTATTTTCCCACTAAATCTGTCTCCTAATCTATGCACAGCTAGCTTTTTAGTTCTTCTTGTAAACCAATACAGACTAGTTGTGTTATGATACTCAAGGTCGTGCAAAGCAGTAGATGGTAGGACTAGTTTTTAACATGAACCCCTTTCTTTGCTTGCATGTACAGAGTACATGTACTGTCAAAATATATTTCTCATATATTTGAAGTTCTGAATGTCAGCTCCAGGATTTCAGAATAAAAAATTCTGAAAATATTATAATATGTACACGTGTTTGCATTTACATTCCCAAGCTGATTGTATATTGAGTGTTCACTCCTATTTTTTCAGGATTTTTTAAATTGGGGTTTAAAAAACTTCGGATATAAGTTCAAGTGAATAAATACCAGATTAGGCTGGTGATTCAGACTTCATAGTGATGTATTAAGTGATGACCACTTAATTAATCCACATCATCTGGACCCAAAAGAAGCACAATATAATTTGACTGTAGTAAATTTTTGCTGCTATCTCTCTCACATGACAACTTTATGTAAGCAGTATGGGAAAAAAGTCTTAAGAGCTAGTAGAAAATGGTTAAAAATACTAACTAGCAGTAACTTGTTTTTAGAATAGCAGGCTCTGCCCTGAGCCCTGTACTATTTACATTTTTATCTTTATAAATTGAAGGCATGATCCAATAAAACAGGTTGCAGTTCAATAGTGAAAAGATCTCATGGATACAAAACAAAAGCAAGAGAGACAGAATACAACTGCATATGTAACAAGCTGTCCAAAAAGTACTGTTAGCAATAGTAGGTCTTGAACTGAGCTCAAATTCAAGTTTTTATACTGGTGTGAAAAATGTAATATGTACTCTTATTTATAGATGCCGGCATGAAAGACTGCAAGACAAAGTAATCTTCAGTATTGGTTCAGCCTCAGAGAATTAAATTCATTTTGAAGCATTACATCTCTAGAAAAAAGTAGACCAGCGGACAAGAGTTCCAGCATGTTTTTGTTAAGAGAAATCACATAAAGCATATCTAATTTATTTCTTTTGCAGTTACAGTCCTTACAGACAAAGCAGAAGTGAAGTCCAGATGATAACCATAGACATGGATCAAAAGCCTAGTAAATTTGGCCTCAGAAGAAAGACTGAAGATACTCAAGTGTCCAGAGAACAAACAACTTTCGGATATGTAATAACAGCCTTCAAATAAATTAAAAACTACTTTCAAGAAAAACTTTAAAAAGCTGTTTTCTTTAATGCCCACTATGGAAACAAGAAGAATGAATAAACAAGTTAAAGCAAGAATTTGGACATTGGAAATACTTTCTAAATGAGTAAAACACTTGCACAGTCTGCCTAGAGAGGTCACTGAGCTTTCATCAACATGGGACTTTGAGAAGAGGCCAAGCAAGACTATGAAGTGACACAGGCAGAGCCGTTGCAAGACATAGCCCTACATCAGATGATTTCCTGAGCTCCTTTCTAGTCCTTTTTCATGTAATTGTTTTAGTTTAGAGTGGGATGTGCAAAAACTGATGGCAAACTGACACATAAGTGTTGTAATGTAAAGAAGAAATCAAAGGTAGCTTTCTGATACCCAAAGACCTCAGGCCCCAGCTTTCCAGATTTTCCAGTTTGACAATGTTGCTTTTCCTAACCCCTTCCCCATTCTTGGAGTCAGTGGGTCAGCTTCAGCTGGAAAAAAACAGAAAAGTCTGAAGCCCTCATAGCTCTGGCAGTTCAAAGGGTCATTCAACAGGTCAGTGGAAGAAAGTCAGTTGAGGGTTATTCCATTCATAGAAGCTATACCTGGCTAAAAATGTCCCCATGTGTCAAACACTTGAAGGTTAGACAAGCACCCAGGGCCAACACCCTGCACGCCTGAGCCTTTTGCATCATTTTTCCTGAACATTTGCTATTGGACAGTACCACAGAGCCATCTCTGGTATACTCACATGTTCTGATGTAAAAGAAGGCAGGAAAACAGGAACCTAAGAAATCTTGGAAATCCCAAAATCAGAGCCCAAAAGTCCAAAAATATTTATTTTAAAACATTTCATGTAAGCCATCTCCGTTATTTTCTTCAGTAACAGGAACTGGTAGAAGTACTTTATTAGCAAATAAACTCCTGTGCCACACCCTTCCACATCCTTAACGTATCTTGCTCAGCTCAGTAATATCTTATTTCAGCTTGAGAGTGACTTCCTAAACTGATCTCACCCACTCTGACTTTCCTGTCAGCTCATTCAAGACCAGCTCACCCTTTTCTCCCTTCATTAATTGAAGCTGACTTTCCAGATCCAGCCTCTCCCCGGTGAGCTAGTTCCTTCAAACCTAACCATTCACATATATGCCCCAGTGCACAAAGGTCATAACTTTCTGGGTCCCATTTTCCATTAGACCTTGCCCTGATTTGACCATATGCTCCTCATGAGAGCAGAAAGTCTTAAACTTACCTATTTCCTCTGCTTCTTGCAACTTGATCTTAAAAGGGATCTTCACGTAACACAAGCTTGTCACCAAGCCAATTCCTGTTCTGTACAACTATTTGTATAATCTTTGTTGACAAAAACATTAAGATTAAGTTTCCAGTCAGTACCTACTCTGTGCCTATCATTTAATTTATACTGTTTGGCATTACAACCACACAAATTCTTTATGAATTCTTGAGAGCACATTAAGATTGTGAAGTATTTTTCCACCATTCCTGAACAGGACATGAGAGCTGGAACACCATGTTGGATTTTCCCGTAGCAAAAAGCCAATCGACCGTACTGTACTAAGAACTTACACTGGGTGGTTGATATCATAGCAGGCAGACGACAACTCTCACTACTGACCTCTATTTTTCATGCTTGCCACATGGTGCTCGATATTCATATTTTCACTTCTCCATTAGTCTTTAGCACTCCACTACATAGGATATCAAAACTGCTACACAGAATGTTTGAAATCCTGGGAGAACAGATACACATCCACAGAAGGTATTTCTTGGAACTGTTTGCTATGGAGAATTCATTTTGGCCCTCTAAGCATATTTTCAATGTCTTTGCTGTCCTTTGTTTGGGGACTTGTCTCATGGCATATTTTGGTTAATTATTGTGCTCTTTAGTCTCACTGTATTTCTCCCATTTTCAGAAAAACAGCACATAGGTTACCCTCTTTTCAACAGCATGAATGTCTACTACCTTCTACTTTTTGATATCCTGTGTAGCTGTGTCTGAACCACCAGCACAGGCCTTCAATCTCCTGGTTCTCCACACTACATACTTGTTAGTTTTTCCCTAGACTGTGAGCTGAAGCAATGTAATTGTCATGGT
Organism: Patagioenas fasciata; assembly: GCF_037038585.1. Taxonomy (NCBI): domain Eukaryota; kingdom Metazoa; phylum Chordata; class Aves; order Columbiformes; family Columbidae; genus Patagioenas; species Patagioenas fasciata. Next base: position 69,533,895 of record NC_092523.1, on the reverse strand, counting down.
CAGGAAGCCTGGCCACAGCAAACACTTTGCTTGAAGGCCTTCAGGAAGTGGGAACACCAATAGCTCTGCATCACCTGACCAGGGAGCTTTAGACATCTTAGACCAGATTCCATGGTCAAATCTTACTATTTTGCACTACAGCCTGCATGCCCATTACTTTCACTTCTAAGCCTTTTCCAGCCTCTTTACTCACATCTTGTCTTCATTCCTGTTTCATTTTTGCATTTCTAGTATTCTTTTCTGCTAGGAATACACCCTCAACTTTCATTCACTAAATACTTACCCTGTCTCCCCTTTAACAACTCAAAACTCTTCTTCCATGAATCTTCCTTGCTGCACCACTGGTCTTACCATCAATATCACCTCAGTTGATCTAGATTTTGAATTTTAAGAGATCCCATGTTTCAAGGCCCAGCACTTGCCTCCAGTATTTAGAGACCCTGGATTTTGATTTTCCCCACTCCTTTTACGAAGTCTTTGATTCACAGCTATCCTTGGTATTTGGTCTGAGGTATAAGAGAAAAACCCAAGTGGCTAAACCATTACTGATGGAGGTAACAGATTCAAAATGCAAGGAGAACTCTCTGATTGCAGGGGTCAAGTACCTAGGATTTTTTATTTCCTCAGTTTCATTTTTTCAGAAAAACTGGAAGTAGTGCACAGAGGAAACTGGGGTGTCTCTCATAAGCAGCAACAGGACATTCAGCCTTATCAATGAAAAGTTTGAGGTTTAGAGTCCTATGCAGAGTACAATGTCGCAAGGAGCACTATATCACGTGACTATTTCTGTGATGTAGAAATTACTTTTGTATTGAAATCTGCTTTCACCATAAGCTGAAACACATTCCTATATTGTCCCCCCTTTTTTTCCCCAAGAAAAAAAAAGTTGGAATTTGGTTTGGTTTCTGATAGTTCTACAACATCTATAAATTTCAAAGTGTTTGGATATTTGAAAAAGCTGCACCAACCTGTCAAACCATTTAAAAAAATACAGAATTTTGTCTTGACAAAACAAACTGTGTGGGTTTTTTGCCTTTGTTTGTTTTGTTTGTTTGGGTTTTTTTGTTGTTGTTGGTTTTGTTAGTTCGCTTTGTTTTTAATCAAAATAGAAGAAATATTGTGCTAAGCCTTTTTGGAAGTGCTATGTGGACTGTGTAAAGAATTTTTCCACATGGCACACACCAAGATGAGAGGTATTGATTTTTTAAATTTTATTTTAAATTTTTAATTTGTCATTTATATATTTATCTTTGATTTGTTGTTTATGATTTAATTATTATTATATTTATTATTTTCTAGGTTTTTTGTTTATTATTACTTTTATATTAAGAATAAATAACTCATTATATTTTCATTCTTATTATATTTAAGGCAAAAGAACTATCTTAGTGCTATCCTTTGTTTTCAGTCTCCTGCTTACCCTCCACTCAAGTGTCTTTCTCAGTTCTCAACACTGTAGAACATGCCTCCAAATGGACAGGAAACCCTGATTGCCTTAACACAGTTGCAGACACCTGAGTATATTAGGTGTGCAGTGTGGGTTTTTACCTGATTCCCATTCTGGAAGAGAAGCCAGAGCTCTACCCACCCTTTCTAGACAGTGGCAGAATTTTCCCTCCCTCTCTACTTCTCCCTTCCCTCTTTCTTTCCCATCTTCTTATTCCCTCTTCCCAATAAGCAGCCGGAGAAGAAGAATCAGACAGGGTGACAGGGAGGATAAATATTTGGAAATGTTTTTTTCGTTAAATGCTTCAATTTGAAAACTCTGATCCTCACTATATTCCGTTCAGCTCTCCATGAGTACTTAGCAACACTGTCCTAAATGTTCAGAATTCCAAAGTCAGCTGAAAATACAGGAGCAGAGACAGCTGCAACTTACCTGTTCATATGTCCTGTATATGCTTGTGGGGTTTGTTTTGGTTTTAAAGCAGCACATCTTTCCATATAGCCTACAGTTTTGCAGAATTTCAAGTAAACAGAGAGGAAGCATCTTAAAATTCAAGGAAGCAGAGAGGAAACATCTTCAAAAAACGAGAATGTTTTTTCAACCTCTTCAATACACAAGTATAATAACATCCTGAAAAACTGATTTCAATAACAATTGTTCTGATTTATGACTACCCACACAATAGCATCAATTTCTGTAGTAAGTTGTGCTCTCTCATACCCTTTATTGATCTCTGTAGTTGCAATCTAAAACTTATCTAAAATTTCACCAGCCATCAGACAAATAGAAATATTTTTTGATGCCATAACATGCAAGTTTCTGGCTACTGCATTTCTTGGGGCACTGCTTTTCACATTAATTTTATTAACTGAGGTACCATGAGATAGACATAAGACTGTGAACCGCATTCTTTAGGAAATTTTATGACAGACTGGAGAGACCGTTTAATTCCACCCCCTCCAAGCAGTCACAATATCAAATAAAAACTACAAACATGGTGCTCCTGTTGTTACTGGAAAGAAAAGTTACACAAGAGAGTCTTTCACAATACTTAGTAACATCATTTGTTTAACTATAGGAGTCTTATTTCCAAGTCTCTATTATACAAGATGTCAGGCTGGACTTCAAAAGATGTTAGAAGCAGCAGTCTTCAAGTATATCACTCTGGCTCAAATGATTTTCAGATAATGATGCCAAGGTCTGAGAGTCAACTGTGAAATAACTTATGTACACTAGAAAACCAAGCAAACAGAAAACTGAAGAAAGCCAATAGTTATTTCAAGTATTAAGTTACATTATTACAGATATTCTGTGTGGCTTAACACTGCTCTGTAAACTTCCTCAGTTTTGAAATCACTTCTTTTGATTACCTTCATTATTTTTATCTTTTCCAACTTGGGACAGAAATGTGTTCTTCCTTACAAGTGACAGTAGAATGATTCAAACAAGTTCTTCGTCTCAGACAAAGCCTTCTGTTTAAACTTTACAAGTCTACTTAGCTTCATAAAGCAGAGACAATGTCTGGAAACACTGGAATCATTGGGGAAAAGGACCTCACATGGCACGCTCAGGAGCTACTTCCACTGTTCATCAAGAACAGGGGCTGATACAATAGCTGGACACAAGCCTATAAAGACACACTTTAGGCCAGAAGATGATTTTGAGAGCCTATTAATGTCAGCAAGGAGTTTTTCATAGGACTTCTATAACTATCTGAAACTGGTAGAGAAGAGGGACCAATGGCAAGATGTGTATATATACATACACATTAATCTAATGATAAATAAGAGAATAAATACACTTCAAAAAGCATGCTTTTCACATAAAAGTATTAGTTATAGAAAGACATGTGAAATATGACTGCCACTGTGTGTTGCTGCCCTTCTGAAGTATTCATCCTTGGTTAACAAGACCAACAAATCTTATCACTAAGCCTAAAGCTGTAGCTGTTTCTGTTTTACCACGTGTGAAGCCTGCCTGTATAAATGCTTTCTCGTAGCTCAAGTGCATGCTCCTCTCTGACATTTCAGAGAAAACAACAGCACCCCTCTGGGTCAGGCTGCAGACAGCTTGGTTTGATATTGTTTGTGGGATACTATTCTATTCATCACACAAGAGGGTTTCTGTTTCTCTGGGGTTTTTTAAAAGTTATATTTCAAGTTATAGCCTGTCAGGCAACCCAAGGCACCTAGACACTGGGTGCCCCATAAACTTAAAGCAATTACTGCTCAGTATTACCATAAATGAGTTAGTCATCTTTTCTCATAAAAGCAGCAAAGGAATGGACTGAAAAGACAATGCAGCTGCATTTTATTCAATCTTGTCTCTTGCAAGAGATACAGGACATTAACATGCCCTTTCTGAAACTATATGAAAGTCTGCCCAGACTATAATAACCCATCACAGAAAGGCTGAGTGAAGCCCTGTCTACATTCAAGAAGTAGCCATAATTAACTTCTCTCACACAACACGGCTGTGGCCAACCTGCATCCTTTGTACAGTATGAAAGGAGCACAAGTGAGAAGCAGGAGAGAAGAAAGGATGTGAGATGCAGAGCACTCCTGCTGCCACTGCAGACCAACCTGTCTAACCAGTGGCTTCTGGAACCCACACAACCTGCTCCTAGCATAGATGCACATTTATGCACACAGCTTCCTGCAAAGAACAGCACAAGTGGAGTCTCCACTTCTCCACTTCCCTTCTCATGCTTTCTTAGAAAGAAGCCATCTTTTCTACTAAGAGTTGCTGAATTTTACCACTTGTGTGATGATTGTTGACAGTGCATTACTTCTATTTACTTCACAAACTACAGTAAGATTTAGTGGGTACATATAAGACGTTGTAATTCTGATAGATCATCCCAGAATCAATCACAGAATCCCAGAATCAATCACAGAATGTTAGGGACTGGAAGGGACCTCAAAAGATCATCTAGCCCAATCCCCCTGCCAGAGCAGGAACACTTAGATGAGGTTACACAAGAATGTGTCCAGGCGTGTTTTGAATGTCTCCAGAGTAGGAGACTCCACAGCCCCCCTGGGCAGCCTATTCCAGTGTTCGGATACCCTCACTGAGAATAAGTTTCTTCTCAAATTTAAGTGGAACCTCTTGTGTTCCAGTTTGAACCCATTACCCCTTGTCCTGCCATTGGTTGTCACTGGGAAGAGCCTGGCTCCATCCTCATGACAGAATGGCAGTAGCTTGCTCGCCTGTGTTTTGCGTCTTTAAAGACTTGTAGGCTGTAGGTATAATAATAATTTCTAATGAAATTTTCAAGGTTGGAGAATGTTTATTATAAACATGGAACTAAGGTAAAAGATATAGGACAAAACCAAAACAATCCAGAAGGCTGGGAGCAAAATATTAAATAGGCATACGTGAAGCATTTGTCCATTGTAGAGATTTCAACTCTTGATAGTCTATGCTTAGTTGAATGCAATTAATCTCTAATGCTCTTAAATTGGCTTTTGAAAACATGCTATTGATATTGTTATGGCACATTAAAGCCACATAATAAACACCAACAAAAGAAGCAGACGGTTATTTGACCTGATAGATCCCATAGATGAAAGCTGTCGGCATGCAGTGAGAACTAAAATTATTTCAATAAGCTAAGAAAAATAATACTGATTAAGTTTCTCCATAAGAAATCTACTGCTTTAAGAAGTCCTGAAAGGAAGGGCTATTGATTATTGTATCATTTCCAGTTTACACTGTCTGCCTAATGGGACAAGGCAACCAAAACCCCCATCATCATATGAATCAAGACATTTATCCATTTCAAATGCAACATGACATTGATGAGCACTACAGCAGCCCAGCATCAGTAGGAAGCAGAGGTGTCTTGGACTAAATTCAAAGGCAAGTCATTTTTGCAAGACTAAGCATACCTTTTACAACAGATCATTTACTAAAAGTTTTGTTCCCCCTCACACTCACTTCTATCTCATAAAAAACAAAGGATAAAGGAAACATCGAATGAGCAAAATCCACATTCAAATGGAGAGAAGGATGGTCAGGAATGTGGATTCCCTGCAGGTTTGAATAACCTGCAAACTCACTTGTTTACTCAGCCATCAAAGAGCATATACACACAGGTCCTGTCCAAGGGATAGACATTTGGACTGCATTAAGCTTCAAGGGGGTTTGTGTGCAGAAATCCAGTATGAATCTGCTATTAAAAAGGCTATTTGTCTGCCGCTTCTGTGGTTTGTCAGAAAGGTCATTGTTTAAGATGTTTTCATTTAATAAAAATGCATCTCTAGTCTTGTTATTGTTGTTTGGTTGTTTCTTTTACATCTGTTCCTCCTCAATGTAATTGTTTGTCATCATAATGTGAAGCAATAGTTGTCATGGAACTGATTAGATATTATAAATTTGTATAGCTTTTCATTACATTAGTGGTTAATTTACAGATAGGTATGTTTCCACCATAACAACTTCTCTGAATTCATTAGGAACTTTTGGACTAAAGCAGAATAAAAGCAATCACATTTGTTGTGCAGAGTAGTGTAAAAACTTAATTACTTTAGCAGAGGAAGACTTGCTATACTTCTCAGCAATTTCTTCTCAGATCACTGCCCAGCACATCTTAGTCTGATCTAAGCACCTACACTTGCATTCACACAGGTTTACTACAACAGTACCAAACATGAGCAGAATTATTCATACCATGCAGAAAATAGACCAAATACTCAACCTCTTTTCTTCATTATGAGCACACCTGCTGAACTAGCAGAAATTAGCAGCTTAAACAACACTGATCAGCATTTAAGGACTCTAAATAAAAAGCCCAAATTCCAGCTGATGTGCAAGGCACAGAGACCACCGCCTCTCCACCTCCCCTGCCCTGAGCTGACTTTTGCACAAACTGGAGCTGTGGATAACTCTCTACATTTTCTCAATTCTATGAGAACTCATGAAAACCTGCCTTTTGTATTTTGAAACGGAAAATATTATTTAAAAAAATCATACAGGAATGCACACAAACAGCTCTTAAAAATAGTCAGAAAACAGGAACCAGTAGTTCCAGTTACCAGTAGCCAAGTATTTATATTGCACATTTCACATTTATCATAACATACCCTCCTTCTTCCAGAGAAATGTCTGTTAGGTGCTAGGGTAAATAGCATCCCATTTATTTGTCTCTGTTGGTATATTATGTTCTTTAAAAGAGCACAACAGAGCCAAGTGGACCCCTGTACAGGGGAAAGGACACAGTACCTTCACTTGAAGCACACCTACTGGGTGTGCTTAATGGGGGAGAAGCAAATAGCAAGGAGACATGAGTACGCAGCTCAGGAGATGGCAGAGAGCAGCAGGAGAAGCTGGAAACAAATCCAAGCAGCAATGGACAAAACCTCACAATGGACCAGAGTGAACTCACAGTCTGCTTCAATCCCAAAAGCCACAGAGCTGACTGAAACCAAGACTGGAAGCAAGGACAGTGAGCAGCAGGAGATTTGTTTATAAACCCTTCCCCATGTCTAGTCTGTCTTTTCTCTCTCGTCTCTGTTTTAAGAGGTTTGTCTGATGTAAACCTTGTTCAAAGAAAATCTGAGGTCTGAGTTTAAAAGCTCTCGGAGAGAAGAAGTCTGGACAGACCTACCTCAAAGCTCTGGGCAAAGATTGGGTTTTTTTTGTATGATAGAGGTCTTTTGGTGTTGCATTTAATTATGATGACAAACACTTAGCTACTAAGTGCGGCATGTAAGTAATGGCTTTGTCAAGCCACAGGTCTTAGAGAGTGGCACCATCTCATGCTATGCAAGAGGACACAATCCGAGCTCAGAAACAGCAATAACCTCAGAAGTAATTCCCTCACACTTGGATATAAAGTCAGCATAAGGTTCTGGTAAAAAGTGTTTCATAACTTCTCAGACTTTTCCCCACTTCTCCCATCCAAACTAGGAGCTGCTGATCAAAACTTCTGGGTAAAGCCTCCTACAAAGCACAATATAAATGCCAGACTGAGTTATTATACAATCAGCTGTAGCACAACTTGAGCAAGACTAAAAGAAAGTGATAAAACATCTCCAAAACACAATGAGAAAAGAAGTCTGAATTGTTAATACTGAGAGTCAATATGCAACTAAACAGGATCCAGAAATAGTGTATCTTGCTTTAACCTACTGCTCAAAACAGCTCAGCAGGCATTGCATTTCCTCCATGTCCTTTAGATCTGCTCCACCCTCTGGAGAGAGCATGAGCCAAATTACCTGGCACCCAGTCACCAGTTACAGAGGAAGCAGAAACACTATTGTCTATATGCTGCCACGCGTCATCTGCCTGCAAACTGCGTTGCACCAGCTATTGTCAATGTGCCGTCCTCCTTGGCAGCTGACTACACAGTTTGAATACGAGAGGGTGAAAAAACATAAGGAAGCCATTAGAGCTTAGGAGCAGTTGCCCAACATGACTCAAAAAGGGATCTGAGGAAACATAATGGAATCACTCATGAGCAACTGCGCATCCAGTCAACATCTGCAGGCAGCCTGCAGCTGCTGCTGCTCTCAAGGCAGACTAAACCAGTTCTCTAGAACAGCACAATACGTATATTAGTTTAGCTTGCCTGGCCATTAGTTTAAACATGTCACACATTGGAAAAAAAAAATCTTTTAATCTGTGGAAGAATGGCTACAAAGATACAGCACTCGGCAAAAGAAAAAACAAGAGGAGGAACTATGCCTTGCTACTGAATGATGAAGGAAGAGAGTTGTCTCCAGCTTCTAATTATAAAGTGATCCAAAACAACTTGAAGTGAACGTATTTCTGTCTATTTTGCATTCAGCGTCCCAGTTGTGTGACGGGTGATTGAGGAGAAGAAACACAATAATGGGGCCAGATTGCTGCTGGCATATGCGTGCATGTGTGGGAGGAAAAATATCGATGACCACAGCCTATGTGCAAGTCCTGCCTATGCTCAGAAGGGTCTTCATCCTTGTGTCCTCAAAGTTGTAATTAATTCCCAGACGCAGAGGATGACTAAGTCCTGATTCCAACAAGAAGCAAAGTAGGAACCACACTTAACTTCCTGAAAGGAAACACCCTCCCACCACCATCATACCCCTCCACCCTGATGATAACTTATCTAGTTTTGAGATGCAGCATCCCTTTTTAACAGGCATATTATTTTGTGTCTATAAACAGCAAACATTTAAGTAATAACATAAGAAAAGTCTTCAGAGGAGGACACGGTACCTTTTTGAAGTGAATGATAAACATTTATCTAACAGTTCATCAAAAGGTACCTCAACTCTATGCTTTTCAGCAGGCAGATATTAAACTGTAAATCAATGGCTGCAAGATCGGAATGCCAGCTATGTGTTCATTATTCACTCATATCCATTATGAGATAGATAGGTCCTTTTTGTCAAACAGGCAGATACCTACAACTAATCAGCAAGTTATGCTGGAAAGTACCGAGGAGCTGCATTCAAAAACCTATCAGTGTTATCAGGCCACATAAATTCGCATTTATAAACATTTATCTTTAAAAGAAATGGCTTTAAAAAAGAAAGGTCGGGGGAGTATGACCAACATACCCCGATATCGACAGTGGTTGTCCAAGCAAGCCGAGAATTAGGATTATGATGACCAATTACCTGGACTTGATTTTGAAAGAATGCTTATATCACTTCTCTAGACTTTAGAACAACTGAACAGCTGAAATGAAGTAAGAACTTGCATCTCCAACACCATAAATACTACAAGTTTATAAACCAGTCGAGATACTTCATTAGATTACTATTGTAGCCTTTCACTGGAACTCTAAAATCCATACAGTACTTAAAAAAACACCAGTACATACACACACACACAAAAAAAGGCTCTCCTCAACAACATGGAGCTACTGGAGAAGAGGTTTAATATGGAAATTATTTGAAAAGCCCATCTTCTCCTCTACATATAGGTTTAAGTTACACAGCCAGAAACTTGAGCTGCAACCTCAACAGGAGACTGCAACATCTGTAAAACAGCAGCTTGAAATGGCAGGGGGATGGGAAAGGCAAGTAGAAATTGGTGCTGTAAACACTAACACTTAAAGCAATTAGGAAAAGAAAAAAAAAAATAAAGTCTTGCTTTCCAAAACATTCACATCTCAAGTTTTTTTCTATATCCCTGTTTCAGCTAAAATAGTGTGTAATCCAGGGTGTGATACAGCACAGGGAAATAAAACAGGTATGAATTAGAAATTAAGTTAAACCACTGAGTACCAGACATGAGATCATTTTCTAATCCAGACACTTTCTCCCACCATCCAAAAAACGCATGCTTTTAATAATAAGCAGAATAACTTCTGGTTGCTCATTCTAGAAGCAAAGCAAGCTAAATCAGTGTTTCCCATTTGTGATGTTGTGCTGGTTTTACTGAAAATGAGTTAATTACCCTTCACACAGTTAGAAACCTTTCTGTTCTGTAGCTAGCATGATCATTGTTTAAATTTAGTTTGAGAACAAGATAACACTTTGAAAAGAGTTCATGTTTTTAATTGCTTTGGTCTGAGAGCCAAGGACCTTCTGAGTTCTCTGCCCACAGGTGTGAGGCAGTGAGGAAGGGGGCATGGATGGGGTAGAGCTTGACTGACATCCAGACTGATCAATAAAAATATTTTGGAGTGTGGACAGACCTGTTTGGAACTTTCTTTAGTTTGGCCTTTTGCCATCCTGCCATTTTGCAGAGGCCTCTGGGCCTTTCTGCTTTTTCTGTTTTCTCCCCAGGATCAGCTGTTTGGGACCAGGTGCTGCTGCCTGGGACTGGCTGCTCAGTGTGGACAGAGTTTGTGAGGAATTGCGTTGAGTATCTTTCATTTATATTCTATTTTCATTTTAGATATATTATTAGTAGTATATCAGTGTTGTTTTGTTATTTTATCAAATTGCGTTTATCTCAATCCACGAGTTTCTCCCCTTTCAATTCTCTCCTCTATTCAGGGTGGGAGTGGGGGAGAGCGAGTGAGCAACTCCCATGGTTGCATTGCTAGCTCAGGTTAAACCACAACAGTGATTTAATGAAGCAGTCCTACCCCATCTTATGATCAGATTTCACATGGTCAGACACTTCACTACTAGACTTGCAAGACTTAGAAAAATAATTTTGACACAGCTAAAATGAGAATTACGGTACTTTTGGAAGGTATGTATTCTAAGCTTAATAGTTAATAATCCTGTCAACATTCACTTAAGCTAAGCCATTGGAGCAGAAATTTACAGTTATTTCAGCTGCCTATTGCTACAAATGCACATTTCTCTTAATAAAGTGAAACGACTAAGAACATGCCTGCTTACTTCTAGCAGGTCTTGTACTACATATTACTGATAACCAATTCTGTAACTGCCATCACTTACTTTACATCCAGAGTACCTGGGCCAGGTTTTTCAAAAGTGTTCAGTAATGGCTGGGCACTCCTATCATTAAAATCAGTACAATGAAGCTTGATGAGAGCTAACACCTTCTGGAAAAGCCTCACATAAAACTAGCCCACACATACCAAACACAATTTGCTGTAGTGGGTAGATACATTCGCTGAATTTAAGACTTGGCCTTTCATAGATTGCTTACACTAAAACCATTTATAGACATACAAGACTAATTTAGTCAAAAAAAAAAAATACATTGACTTCAGAAGGTTGAAGATTTCTCTTCAGCTATGTGGAATAAAAGATTATTTCCCAGCAATACTTACAGGCTGAAAGACCATCAGAGGAAGTGCTCACACCTATTCTCAATACAGCAAAAGCTAAAACAAATTTTATATTTTTAAGAAAATTTACTTCAAATATTTCTGTTTTATTTCAACAACTAAGTACACAGCATTGTAACTAAACAAGGAAGCAATGCAAATATAGATATGCTTCATATCAATTCAGATCAAGATACATTGAGCCTCTAAGTAGCTGTAGCCTTAAGTAGCTTACAGCCTCTCCTTGCTACAACATAAGAGCCTAAACTACCATCCAAATCCAGAATTAAATTCAAGCATAGCAGGGGCAGAGAAAACGGGTAAGAAGAACCAAAATGTGTATAGATGCAGCATTAGAAAACTCAAAAAACAGCAATCAATTATTTCCTCTACATCAGCCAGTTCTGCCATTGCATTATCAAGGCACATTTATGACACAAAGTACTTATTCATTGTTTACTCAGAGAGCAGAGAAACACTTCCAGGATTCATTTGTGTTCTAAAGTAAGCAGACAACATAATTTACATTATATCTGTTATGCTGGCTCAAAAACCCAACACAGGTAAGAAGTACATGCACTTTTCAGACAAAAGGAGAGAAGAATGCAGAAGTATTTTCTTTAGTAGGGCCACATTTACAAATTACTCTCAAAAAACTGGCTGAAATAAAAAAAAAATAAATAAAAAAATAGAACAAACCATCTCCCTAATAGACCTAAAACCACAAAACTAAAGTCCTATATACCCAAAAAGCTTATTTCAAAAAAAAAAAAAAAAAAAAAAAAAAAAAAAAAAGCCAAAAAAATACTCACCCACCTTCAACAACTCAGCCTTCCCTCCCCCATAGAGGGACAGACATCTTTTATAGGCTTGTTCAGGGCAGTGAGGTCACCTGGCCCCAGGGCTGAGGCTGGTAATGAAGCCCAGCTGCATCCTCCCCAGCTCTGTGGGGCTGGGAGAAGCCACAAGCTGATGTTTCCCTGTGGAACTGGCTTACACTTTCTGTAACCACTCCCATCAAAGAAAGCAAGGTAAAGGCAGATTGAAAAAGCCATCTTATTTGGTGTGGTTTATTTGGTACCCATATCACCATAAAATGTCTAGGCAAGACGGAAGGCCAGCAGAAAGAGGGTTTTTTTTACAGGGTTTTCCACAGATTTCTATGACCTTAAGAAGTAGCTTTGCTGATATGCCACAGTCCCATATTTTTTTAACATGATCATTGTTAGTTGCCTCCCAGAAGAGGAAGTGATATTGCCCCGAGTTTGTTTATTGGACAAAACTGCATCTTCTGCTGCTGCACCTTTGAAGCAAATGTGTTTGAGTGAAGACCAGGGACTAGAATCATAATCATAGAATACCAGCTTGGAAGGCACCAGGCAAAAAAATGAAAGGTGTATAATAGGCAAGAAAAAACATTCACATTCCTCTACCCTCCTTTTATCATCACTGGGATGCCAGGAGACCTTATAAGTAATAGCAAACATTATGAAATGGAAGACAACATAAAAGAAAATTTTATACTTCAGGGGTACTCTGGTCCTTCCTTACTTTCCATGCTAGGTCAAAAACTTCATGTATACTTTGGCATCCAGAATCTTATCAAATATTTTCTTTGCATATGCCAAGACTTTATCTGTTTGTTTAAGCTTGGACCTGCAGGAATGCTTGCACGGTGAAATTGCAAAAGGGGAACAAGTGTGGAAATATACAGTTAAACTGTCCACTTCTTTCCACCGTAAGCAATTAGTTTGTAGTTAAGAAGAATATAGATTACTACTGGGGAAACAAAAAAACCAAACAGCCTCCCTTTCCCAAATAGTTAAATATATTATGGATCAAAGAAATTATTTAAATTAGTCTATACGCATTATTTACCAAATGCTGTCAATTTGCATGATCTTTTTACTTTCCAGAGGGCCTCATAGTTTAAAGCCCTAATCCTGAAATAAGGTCTACTTAGGGGAACCCCTGCCCCTATGCTGACTTCCAGCCACAGCAGGTCCCTGTGTGGACACACACCATCATGTTATGAGACAGGGAGCCTACTGACACTAGTTGTACCAGGTAGCCACTAATTAAGTTGATACACAAAACAGGGGAAATTGCCAGGCAGACTGCTTTGACAGTAGTCCCTTGGACCAAACCCAGTATGCAGTGCTTTCAGCCAAGTTACCTTCCCAGCATAATTTCTTCATTTGCTAATTCCATTCATTATGGTAAGAGTGAGTTTGACTTCTCTGGGAAATGGACTTGCTCTTCTGAAGCAGACAAACACCACTGTGAGCAGACGTCATGCTTCTCAAACATGAATTATGTTCTTGGTGCTGGCCAAGCAGGAAGATAAAATATGCATTCATACCTAAACTGTGGGTTTGAATTCTTTTATCTGAGACATAAAAAAGAAGGTCTCCCTGGAGCAAAGCTTTGACCTGAAGTACTTGTTGAAAGTAGCTTTAAAACCTGAGAAGGCTTGCTGGCCAGATTAGTAGAATGGCGTGACAACTGGAATTTGGAACTACATACTGCACTCACAAGTACAAGGTTTGTTGCTGGTTTTATTATTAGCAGCATATTTTTTATAAGACAAGACAGAAATGAGTACCTCTTGAGGAAAACAGAAAGGACAGCTTCTCTAATTTAGCCAAACAGGGGTAGGTGAAAACTGACTTCTAAGGCTTTGTCAAAGACAAAGATAAAAATCTTACTAGTGTATGAATAACATCTGATGACTGCCAGTCTTTAACCTACAGTAAAGGCTTTTCATAGCGTATAGCAGCCTTCAGCCTCAAGTTCTTCACTTAATACAAGTAAGTGTAAATTATTTACTTTATTTAAAAAAGAAAAAAAAAGAAAAAAGGAAAAAAAAGAAGAGAAGAGAAGAGAAGAGAAGAGAAGAGAAGAGAAGAGAAGAGAAGAGAAGAGAAGAGAAGAGAAGAGAAGAGAAGGAGAAAAGAAAAGAAAATTCTAAAGAATTCTGAAGTCACAGTAATTTGAATTAACAGATGTAGTACCGAGAATCCATGTTACTTGCAGCACTGTGCAGATCTGGGATAATTTCTGTGTGGTCAGTTGGCCCAAAGATGTGTGTATTGCCACAAAAATTGAGTGCTGATCTTTGCTTTCACAAAGATTTACAGACACATTTTCAAGCAGAGAGTGAGAAAGAAAGAAGAGGTTCAAGGTTCCTGGTACAGAGTTGCTCATCATTGTTTATGTAGTGAATTAGACAACATGCATTTTCACATCCCATTTAACTGAATGTATTGAAACGATGTACTTCAAAGCTAAATATTTAAAGGACTTCGAGCAACCACAACTATTGAAGTTTGTGCCAGGTACTAAGAATATGTTTGCTGTTCTAAATCAGGCTTTACTTTCTCTCTGGTATGTTATCAGTCTTAAAATTGCTACTTAGAATCCAAACAAACATGGCTCTGAGACTATACATGTATGTACAAGTGAGTTCTTGAAGTGAACTTGTATGTCTGTGTATAACTGATTTATCGAGTCCAAAGTTTTGCTACCGTCATAACTTTGTGTTCTGTAACTCAAGGACCATTCTGTCCTTTTGGCTCTTTGAAGCTTATGTTGTAAGGCTGCTGCCAGATTTCTCAGTAAGTAAATCAGTAAAATTAGATAAGCACCACTTTGATTGATGAAGGTGTTGAAGATTATCTCACCATGGTATGCAATGGCTCAATGACTCAACTCATTTTGAAACAAACAAACAAACAAAAATCTGTATAAGATTCCTTCTCTGTAACAGTCCCGCAGTAGGTAACGTCTCAGTAAGGAGTTGCCACCAGGGTGGGCCACCCTGTACTGCTTTCCTATGGCCCTGCATGTTCCTCAGCTGTGTATTCCAGCATGGCATGTTTTTCCCAGTGGGACACATATCAATAAGAATGCCGAGCTCCATTTGATCTTCTCTTTCTAAGCTTATGTTTCAATTGTTATTACCTTCCAACTCTGTGCTTAAAAATGGTTTTTATATGTTATATATATTTTTTTTTGATCTTTTATGACACGTATTCATCTATTATATTCTTTAAGAAGTTTTTCATATATGTTTTGATGTGAAACTAGGGATACAGATGTGACAGTGGATTAAGAACAGGATCCAGATCTGTGACTAAAGCCCAAGGTAGGGCACCAGCTCAAAGCTATTGTTGAAATGTGAAATGAGTCCATAGGTTCATTTTATTTCTTGGTGGACAGAAAGCTGTAAATGTCTGATGAGGTAAACCAAAAGAGAAGGAAACATACAGTCTGAACTGCATTCATGGCCAGGCTGACTGGCAGTCATGGGGCATGGGGAAAGCCTTTCGGTCACCCATGCTATGATTTACATGGGCTCTATGCTTCACACACAGTTTGGAGCTTTCCCAATAAACACCTATTCTACTTTAATACCCACTTCAATCACCTGTCACTTCAGGGTGACATATTTGCACTATATAAAGGCTAGTGCCTTCTTTTTTACTTCATCCTTCAAAAAAAAGAACTGTGCCTCTCAGACTTCTCTCAGATCTACTTGACTCCATCAAGACCTGAATAATAACAGGATTATTAGTAGAAGTGATACTAATATAGTCTCAGCTTCATCCAGAAGAATAAACAGAGCTAGTTGTTTGGGGAAAAGAAAAATAATTCCAGTGGGAATAAAGGCAAATATTGTGACATTTTTCATTGAAAATGTAATGTTCAGAAATAGAAGCTGAATGCATCCTAGGTAATTTTTTCAGTGTCTGATGTACTGCAAACATAACTGGATAGCAGACAGAAAAGCTAAGTGAACTGGACAAATATCCAGAGAAATCTGGCTAAAGGAAACAAATAGAGCTCAAATGGTTATAAAACATATGTTTTCAAGTAAACATTGTAATAGGCCAATAGAAGGCATACCGTTCCCCACAAAAAAGAGCACCAGTGAGCCGAGAAATGCTTAAAAAATGCAAGTGCTGCCTTCAATTGAAGGATTCAATAGCTTTTTGGACAGTGAAATGTGGGGAAAGTATCTCCCTGGCACCCAGTGATCTAACACTGGTACCACAGTCCTGTTCTTGAGGGATTGCCAGCCGTAGTCATCCATTGCTCACCTACGCCCTGGCATGGTCATCTAGCAGGCATGTCGAACTGATGCCATTTGCTCTAAGGTATCAGAGAGATGCTTTCAAAGAAGGATAGGAGATGACCTTCAAAGAAGTCTAAATTTCAATTATTATTAAACAATTGCATTAAACACAGCGGACACCTTCTGATCAGTCTTCACACAGTATCTGTCTCTTTCTTGGAGAATTCTCACAATGAACTTGGCATATGCCCCATGTGGGAGCTTGTGCAGTGACAAAACCCCACTGCCACCCCGCAGGCTGCAAACCCAAACATGCAAGGGGCAGCCAAAGAGAAGCTCTGGGGAGCTCAGCACTATGGGCCCAAGGAAGACTGGAGCTCAGGGGTGGAGAGTTCTTTTCCCTGTGAGCAACCTAAGAGGAATCTGCTTTCTGTCTTTATGTGGGTTTGGTACATTTCCCCCATGCCTGTTTCTTCACATGTATCATCAGAACCCAGAGGGGGCTGTAAGTGCTAAGTCCCAGCAGTGAGATGTTTCGTGGACAGGCACCTAAGAGACAGAGACTGTCTTTGATTAAGCAGCCCTGACATCCACAGTTGAAGTGCTGCAGACTGACACGTATGATGGTACCAAGAAGAAAATCTATCAGTTACCTGTCCTGAGGCCCTATACTATAATATTGGGGCAGAGGTGGTGTATACCCTGTTCTTAGCTGCTTGCAATGGGGCTGGTCTAGTTACTTCTCAGAAGCATGTTTTCCATTAAGCAGCTTTATACAAGTTTTTGAGTCAATGAAGGTGACACATGGAAAAACAAATAAGAAAATTTAGAAAATATAAGATCCAGACACTTAATATTTTAAAGAAATCTACACAATGGAAATAACTGTAATTTACATGAAAGTACATGTTTTTTTCTTAGTGCTACCATTCTTGTCAATGGAAAAAAAATAATACTCTCAGCTTATTATTACTGTGATCAAACCCAGCAACATCTAGAAAGCAAATGTTTTCAATAATAATCTAAAAAAAAAAAAAAAACCACCACAAAAAAAGCCCAACAACTGGCTCTCTGGTGTGTTATTTGTTTGAATTGTGTGGTCTCTCTAAGTCAGACTGTGAACTCCTTGCAAAGTTCTGGTGGCACTCACAACCACAACCAAAAAGGATCCCTTCTCACCTGGGACAAATGAAGCTCCTCTGTGCTCTCCTGTTCCTTTGGTGCTTTTATCACTGTAGACTGAGAGCGTGCCCCAAATAATGCCCCTTCAGTGGCCTGCATTCCCTCATATCTTTTAACCACTAACTCAGTAACTTCAGTAACTCTACTGGACTTCAGTCACCTCGCCCAAAAAGATGAAGAACAAAAAAGGCACACATCCTAGCTGAATTCAGTTCAAGTTTCAGAAAGCCTTTTTTGTCCCTAAGTCTGTTTGTCCCCTTAGAATGTCAAGAAAAAAAAAAAAAGAAACAATATATAATCTAGCATTTTTAATTTTATATACAGGAATATAACATTATGGCAACTTTTTACATGAAATAATACAGTATTTAAACATGAAAATCAGCTAGGTAAGAATTTACATTAGCAATGAAACTGCTTCATGTGCAGCCCAGTTAATACTTAGTTTAGATCTGTATTTTAACAGGGACAGATTTTAATAGTTTACAATCATAGAAACATAAACATTTAAAACAAGACTCTATAAAATAATTTACAGAAATCCTATCATCTATGCTGAGTGAAAGGGTGTATCGTCTGTGTGCTTGGTGTGTGAGCAACAAGGTGGATGAACAATTTATCTCAGCCTTTTAAGTATAAAATAATTTAGAAGCAGTTCATGCAATATGGACGCAAAGGAGTGCAAGTTCCTTTGGGGTTTCCTGCTACCTTGGACATCTACTGAGCATCACATGTGGGTCACCGGACACATGAGAACACCATTGCCAGACGCTACCAGAGAGCACCAACCTCAGTTCCTCCAAACAATTACTTATGTAAACATAAATATACAAGTTGATATCTTTTCTACACAGTACAAATACAGGTCACAACTTCTCAGCTGTGCAAGTAGTCAATACCTGGAAGTAGGATAATGTTCAGACCAGAGTTCCATATATTTCTATGTACAAGGTCACTAACAGAACTTCCTTGTTTTCACCAGTTTGCTCTGATATTTCACGGAGTGCCCGCCATGCCCTATCACATAAACGTCCAGCAGGTAGGACTTGCCGGGCTGCAGGCCTCTGATTGTCTCTGTGGTCACTGCTTTCTGGATGTTCTGGCTGTGGAAGTATTTACAGAGAACCTTTTCTGATTTCTTCCTCGTATCTGGACCCAAGCACTGGTTCTGCTCTCTCTTCTTCTGCTCTTCATTGTAATTGTCATCCACTTCCCTTTTGTAGATGCAGAATTTGTTTCTCTCCTGTGTCCCCAGCCATGCCACCGTGACTGAAGAACACGTGCGGAGCTTGTCAAAGGCTTTGATTCGTGTATCTTCAGGAAGAGAAGGAAATGACTGTTTGTTAGGCCTTGTTGTAGCCAGGACCTTCAGCATAGAAGCACCTTTTTTGCTTCCCTTCAGCCTAATGAGATACTTAGCTTTTGCTTTTCCTCGAAGCTGGAACTGCCGCACACCCTCCACATTTTGAGACAAGACAAGTTTTCCATCTCTCCTCACTTGGATCTGAACAGCATCCAGGCATGAATGAACAGAGAAGGTGACTTTTTGGTGAGATGAAACAGGAGCAAATCGCAGAAATTTGGCTCCTTTCCTCTTGATGAATACATCTGTAACCCTGCCATCCTTCAGTTCAACTGTTTTCTGTTTAGCCTCCTCCTTCGTTCTGGCAAAGGTGCCAATGTACGCAGTGCTCATGTTAGTGTTGGTGTTTACTGCAAACATGTCAAAGTAGTACTGCGTATCGGGCTTCAGGTCAGACACTGTGAAGACGTTCTTGTTCCCCATACAAACTTTATGCAGATCAACTCTCGGCTTTGAGAATGTTTGCCTCCCAAACTTTGATGATGATTTTAGGAAACCTCGTTCTTTGCCAGAGTTGTTGTCTGAGGGGAAGCCAAAATGGGCAAAGTCAAATGGACTGAAATCCAGACCTGGTTTTGGAGCCATCATGAAGGCATCATCGGAACTGAGCTTAGCTTCCACAGCACAGAGGCTTTTGAAATTGTGTTCTTTATTGATGACAATGCAATACTGAATTGGCTGTTTCAGTAAGGAGGCGGTGGGACTTGGCTTCCATGCCAGTGTCACTGTTGTACGTCCCAGAGAAGTGACGTCGATTCTGGGATCATAAGGTAATTCAGGATAAGGTTGGTCTGATTCCGGAGTAGTGGTTGCATACACTTTAAAATGTGTGTCCTTCTCTGTTGACAGCAGATCAAGTTGGTACAAACCAGATGGGGAACTAGAGGACACAAAATACTCGACGTCGTTGCCTTTGTAAGAGAACAGCTCTGTGCCTTCCTCATTAGTAATCTGCTGTTTCTGTTGCTCAAGAGGTTCTGGTTCACCTAGATTACAAGCAAAGAAAAGCATTCATAGACACAATCTGCCAATATGAGAAAATAAAACTCCAACAGACACTTCTACATAAAACACAAAAGTGAGACAAAAATGCAAGGTTTTGTCTTCTGAGGAAGATGTAACCAATACTTCTGTCAAACAGGAGAGGGAGACTGGTTTGGCACTCAGGTTAAAATGAAATGCAAAAGAAATTGCACCTGACCAGGATTAAGGGAGGCTTGTGGGTGGTAGGTAATACCCTCCACTAGACTACTTCAAGCATCCAGCTTGGGGATGCCATACAGTTCCCCAGGGGGAACTGACCCCACTGCCCATTTCTGGACTTGGGCCCTTAGCTTTGGTCCTCCAAGTCCCTCCAAAGCCATGTGCCTAAGCAAGGTGAGGGCCAGAGGTGTGTATATAATCCCATGTGGTGTGTATAACATTTAGCACTTCTGTGACAAGCAGTGGAATCCTGAGACCTTTTCTCTCCTGAGCAGCAATTATACAGCTATTTCCAAATCAGCTCCACGTCTACAGATGAGCCCCCTCAGAGGGGCAAGCTCAGCCCTGCTGCAATGCCAGCCCTGTCTCTTCAGTTCTTATCTTGTACAAACAGCTCACAGCAAAGCCCCCATGAAGCCAAGTTACTCTGGGCAAAAAGTTTGTTGTGGGAGCATTCACTGCACTCTGTAACTATAACCTCAGCTTTTATTTTCTTTGCAGCTCTTTTCCTTCTCACACTGCTATGTGCTGCCAGTTTCCTGCACAAAGGCAGGACGGGCTGACGATCCAAACAGCATGAGGCCATAAAGATGGGCCTGTTGCAAGATGGCATCACACTGAGATGGGTTTGAGGGGCTTCAAATCCAGGAGAAAAGCAGTTCTTTGAGGTGCAAGGAAATTCATCGATGGTTTGTTACCTGAACCTTCTCCACTGGTTTCCTCTGGGAGCTCTTGCACGCTCAGTTTCCACTCCAGAGGGGCATCGCACGGTGTCACTGTCACTGCTAAGGGAGTGTTGTCCTCTTCAACCACAAAGAAATACCTAGGGGAAGGTTAATAGACCCATAACATCAATAAATCCTGATGGCAGCCAACCATCAAGGACTGACTTGACATGATCAAGTTTGATCCTGGTGGGGCAACAGGACAAAAGCATCACTTACAGACAAGTGTGTGTAGAGGGAACGCGGAAGGGACAGTGGGCAAGAGGTAAGGAGGTGAGGGGAATCCACCCACTGACACAGTGCTGCAGAGTTCATGCTTTGCTTGTCAAGACATGGCAGAGGGTTTTCTGGCCTCTTGCCCTCCCCTCCATCAGCTGCACTTTTTACCCCTACACCAACAATATACAGTACAAGTGGTCACCAAGGTTTACTTGAGGGAAGCATGACCTTTCCTGGAATTTCAGTGTATGCACTTCAAAACAGGACACACATTTTATGTTATGTCCAGGTAAGGGCCCTAGAAGCACATATAGAAACATATACATTCAACTGTCCCCCCCACTTACACCCAAGCTCCCCATGTTATTTACTACAAAATATTTCTCACCAATGAAGACTTGAGGTGTCTGATATGAGGACAAAGGTGATAATGGTGGTCTTCCCTGAACTCTTTGGAGCCTCAGGTTTTCCCCAGTCTAACCTCAGTATTTTCTGACCCACAGGGCTGAAGCTGGAAAGTGGGGAATTCAAAACAGATGGGCTTAACCTGCTTCTTTAAAGCTCAATATGAAATAATGAAAAGAAACAAGTGTGGTGGGGTAAACCCATAGTTTCTAATTTTCTTCCTGCTCCTTTTTCTTCCAGACATGGTTAGTGGCTCCACTTCAGGGAACTTCTGTGGTTTTTGGGAGCTCTGGGCTTATCCCATAAATTAAATAAATTGGATAGACCCACAATCAGAGTCCAGATTGGAGTGGAGACTCATGTAATTACTTACTTCACCAGACAGAGCTCTGGCATTTGTATTTTTGTGACTTGGATCCAATATTGACTTCAAAACACTCAGTAAATAAAGCTACTGTTTTCGAAGTACAACTTCTTCACTTGATGCAAACAGAAATACCTTTTAGGGGTGTCTCGGAAGAGGTAGCTGCTAATTTCAGCTCCATCTGGGATGACTGATGAATCATGAAAAAACGCTTTGTCCCGGATCTGCATTTGGAAGAGCTCCTCATCTCTGGTAGGTAACTTCTGGGGCCTCGAGCTGAGCGGCAGCAGCAGCAGCAGCAGCGGCAGTGGTGGGCAGCGCAGCAGGAGCATCCTACAGCAACGACAGGGAGTCCCACCTGAGGAGAGCTGCACCATGGGCAGCAGGAGCTGCCACCAACCACTCTCATGCTGGTGGGCAAGAGCCTGGACAAGCACCCACTTATTTGTGACCCGTGGTCACTGACTCGGCTGGCTGCACACTCATGAAGCTCCTGCCAGCAGATCTACTGCTGCTGGAGAGTTTACCACCACCTCCAGCAAACCTTCATACCTAGATGCATTTCAAAGCTGTAGAGCACAGGGACAGTTTAGAAAGGAGATAGGAGCCTGGCAAGTCTGCTCCACTGCCAAAATGCAGGCATAACTACAATAACACAGCATGCACTTTGTGCTTGTATGGCACCTTCACTGTACTGCCATACAAGCACTGGGAATACATAAGGACTAAGCTTGCGTCATCACAGCACATGCACAAAGTATGCAAATAAGATTTTTCCGTCTTGAACTGTAATTGAAAGCAAGCTTATGCACTGGTTTCAGATTGGTATCTCTCCCTCTCATGAACAAAGAGCAAAAGTTTTCCACATACTTCGCTAGAGCTACAGTTGGATGTTTTGCCATAGCAGAAATATTAATAGAACTCGCTGGACATGGGAGCTCTAGTAAGCACAGAGCAGATGGAGGCTACATTGCCTTCACTCTCCTAAGGAGATTTTGGTTGGACCTCCAAAAATCCTTTGAAAAGTAAATATTTCCAGTGAAATTGTTCTTTATAAAAGATAGTGAATTAGGAAAACGTGATATAAACACACATATTCAAAGCACATTGGTATTAGCATGCAATTCAGCAGGGTTTAATCCTCAAGTCTGATGGGAATTGCAAAACACAAAAGCAGAGAATCCTTTACAAATTAGGCACAATAATTCATAATCTCAACCTTTTATTATTATGTCTACAACTAGGTCAGTAATTACTACCCTAAGATATACAGTGGGACAGGCTAGAAATCTCCTTTCAGTACAGTAGATGATCTCATACATAATGGCTCTAGCTGGGGGGTTGGGAGGGAAACAAAGCCCATTTCTGGTATGAGTATTGTGAGTTTAAACTGCCAAATGATAACATTTTTTAAAATTAGAAAAAATATTTTAAGACCACTGCCTAAACTGTGTTAGCCACTGGCTTTGAGGAGAAGCACAATAAAAGCTGAGTTGGCAGGAACAGTTTTATCTTGTTACTTGGCTGAATGTGAAGTCATGCACCAGTCCTTATACTGCAGTATAAGTTGAGTATGGCTTTATAACAAATCATTTCTTTCTGCCTTTAAGATTAAATCTGCTGTTGAGATTGTTGGCTTTGTTTTATCTTCCACTCTGCTTGACCTTTCTCTAATCTTTTATGTAGAAATAGTAAATAGAAAGCTCCTTGAGAAGTGGCATGATGTAGTATAAGACAATAAAATTGCTCTTCCACTTCAGGCAGCTCATGAAAATATAACCAGGTGCTCCTGAGGGAAGCCCCAGCAGCCTTCTCCTTCCCTCTCCTGTGGCTTTACTTTCCAAAAACCCAATAGGAGCCACCTGCAGCAACCTGCTGGAGGCCAGTGTGGTCACAGGTTGGGACCTTCCTTCCCACCCCAGTTTAAGCCCTCCAGCCCTTCAGGATCTTGCAGCAAGATCCCCTCCTCAGCAGCCACAAAATTCTCGCGTGCTCTCTCACACCCTTCTCTTTCTGGCGGCAAGTTGCCAGCAGCCTGTCAGCCCCTGCCCCTCTCATCATCACTGTGTCCCCACCAAAACTCACTGTGGGTGCTGGTATTCCAAACGTGGGAATACGCTGCATGGGGTCCCATCTACTTTTTCACCCCAAATTTCTGACAAAAATATTCCCAAATCCCCCCTCTGCTGTCTCCAGCTCCCCTTCCACCATGTGCAGAGAAGAGGTCACAGCATCTGTCTGTCCCACAGCCCATCCTGCGCCCCACATGTCTAAACACAGCTGTTCAGGTGCAGGACAGCAGGTCTCCTGACACCAGCAAGGCCCACTGAGAGCTAGTTTCACCCTCTATTGCTTCCTTTGCCTATAACATCATCATTATTTAATTGCTTCTACCATCAGTGGGACAGGTTCCCCCACACTCACCCCCTTCCCTCCTCTCCTACCATCCCTGGCCCCGTTACTTCAGTTCATTCCCATCCCACTTTTGACTGTTACCTCCCAATCTTCTGTCCAGCTTGGCCCCTGTCCTTCAGCTCTGTATTTTCCCACACAAACAAGAAACTGCCAATGCAAGAGGGCAGAGAAAATATGTAGCAAATCCCGACAACTATAAGCCACCAGTGACACATACTGAAAACTCCCTTGCCAGAATGCAATTTTATCTTCACCTCCTTTTGCTTTCACCTTCCCTCACAACAAGGGCTGCTACACCTTCCTGAGCTTTCTCACTCCCTTACTCACTGCACATTTGCATCCAGATCCTTCCCTTCCTGAGTGGAAAACCACAGGAAAGATGGAAGCGAATGCCTGAGGTTCACCTGGCAGAGTTTCCCCTGCAGCCATGTCTCAGGTGGGCAGGTGACTGTGGAAAAGCCCCATGTCCCTAAGAGTGTGCAGCAAGCATGCCAGGGAGCCCCACAGCCAGCTCACTGGTCCCCATAGCACACCCGGCCCTGCTGTCTCCTCAGGTTTCCAAAAGTTATTTTGCAGTTCGAAAAGGCTGCATCCTTATTTATTCTGCAACAACCTCGCAACAGCAACATACAGCCGTATTCCCTCATTCATAGGGTTTGTAGTGCCTCATGTCTGGCACTCACAGGTCTCAAATTGTGCGTTTCATCGGTGTTTGGGATGTTTTAATAACAGGTTAGTGCAGTGCTCTGCCCTAAGGAAGGGAAAGGAGTAAAGGGATTTACCTA
The DNA here is from genome assembly GCF_037038585.1 of Patagioenas fasciata. Lineage (NCBI taxonomy): Eukaryota > Metazoa > Chordata > Aves > Columbiformes > Columbidae > Patagioenas > Patagioenas fasciata. The sequence continues at coordinate 69,509,028 of NC_092523.1, read as the reverse complement.
AGACATGCAATTGTTAGTTAGAGTTAAATACTGACTTGGCTCTCCCAGCGTTTGTCAAAACTTATCCCAACCAGGTCCTGGCTTAGCTTTTGATGACAACAGGCATATTTCCTCAAATTCAGACTGAAGTGTTGATACTTATCAGCAAAGTTAATGACATTTGACCTTTTGGAGCAAAGATCAAAATACTTGCTGACTTGAGTCACTGAAATCAGCAGAAACCTCCTCTCACATAAGGCAGGATGAGTTTTGTGTGCTGTAACACAATGTTTATTGACTTTTCAGGTATTATTGTTGGCCAACAGGGAAGAAATTCTTTCCAACTTAATCACAACAGTTACAGGAGATTATTTGGTTAGGTAAGAAGCACTGACACTTTCAGCAGACAGCATCCTCCACATGAACCCCTTGAAACTGCAATCTTGTATATTCCCATAGTCTGGTCCAGCACGATGTAACCTCTATTAAAATAAACGATTTTTGATTACGGGACTATCAAGGCTAAACTTCATTTCTTAAATAATTTCACTAGCTAATCCACTTTAAAAACTCTTGTAGACAGCATTTCTGTCCCCAGTAACAACTGCAGTGTAGCAACAAGGTACAGATGTGTCTCTGATTCCTGAATCTAATTGTAAAAACAGTTAAGCTTAAAAATAACCACAAAAGATGCATGAAGGTTTGTTCTGAGATCCCTGCCCAGCACCCCCAGCCCACTCCATACATTAAACAGCTTGCAAAATTGTCAGATGTTAACACAAAAGTTTTATAATCTTTGTTCCTTTACGAATTAATAGGATTTTGAGTGTTTTCATTTTCACACATCCAACCTCAGAGGCTTAAAATGGGTCCAATTTTCATGCACGACACTTCCCAAAGTGAGACACCTCAACAGCAAAGAGGCATCTAAAACTGACTCACAGGTTTTGAAAACCATGCTGTCAGTGTCACAACACCCTTTCACGGCAGTTAATAAACAGGCTTTTTTTTAGGTTTGGTTTTTTTTTTTCAGTGCACTGATTATAATTTGGCTGAGTTTTAATCTAAATCCTCTATAGTCTACTCACACAAAACACCAAGAGGAAAGCAAAAAAATAATTTATGTGTCCCATGTTCTTTTCTGGGCAAAGACTTTGACAGAGTCTGCCAGAAATGCCCTTGCTGGCTGTGAGCATATGAATTCATACTCTGCCACCCAGCCTTCGGAAACTTCCAACAAGCGATTTGTTGTCTCAGTGTGTCGTGGTCCAAGCTGGTTTTATTCTAGAAGCCAGGTACAAGCTGAGGCCTAAGCGCTGCCCTGTAAAGCCATACAAATTACGTGAAATATGCGGTGTGATTTTTTGTTCTCCAGACTATGCCACCTCCTAAATGCCTTTTACTCCCCTTTCTACAAGTTTGTCTTGTTTTCTTTTCTTTTAAACTCAGAGTCAATATTTTATTGATATATTCCTGCTGACTGGAGGGATTTGCCTGTTGTTTATCACTGAATTCTAGAGAGCGCCAAAGTAAACAGTCCTAAGTGAAATAATAAGCACCGTTTTCCTTCTCCAGGATTGCAAAAGTGCCCTCTAATGGCACATCTTTACCTCTCACTTTTTCCCCAAACTCTAAACCGAGTCTTAAACCTGAGCGGCAAAGGTAAACCTCCTGCCCTGTCCTACTGGGTGAGGCTGGCGCTTGCTTCAGGGTAAGGAGAGGGGGAAGAGCGGAGGATAAGGGACAAAGCTGGCAGTGCTACTGGTGACACCTGGCATGAGGAGAGGGACAGCTTCTCAACCTGACCATACCAGGACAGCGACCTTTCCTGTGCCGCTGAAGAGGAGGGAGATAATCGGCAGCAACCACAAGTGCATCACGAAGAGAAAGGTAAAAACCCGCCACAGCTTGGAGAGCCCAGGATGGGACCGCAGGCACAAACCCGCCACAGCTTAGAGAGCTCAGGATGGCACCGCAGGCACAGCAGCTCTCGACCAGCAACAAGGGCTACACTGAAAAACATCCTTGAGAAAATATGACTTGCTTGCATATTCTTCTGTTTCAAAAAGAAAGGAAAAAAGGGGGCTCTATTTTCTTCCTTTTCTACCTTTTCTATTTTTTCCCCATTCTCCTCCTCCCTCCTGCAGACAGACTGACTCACTTTGGGAAGCCAGGCTGTGAGCAGGGAGCACCCAGGGGTCCCCCTCTCCTCCCTGGCAGGGCTGCTCCCAGGCTGGCTTCCAGCGGGACAGGACACCTGGTTTTGCCCCACTGGGCACAGGGCCACTGAGCCTGGATAGGCTGCATGATGCTGGGGCAGCAACAGCCATGGCAAGCAGCCAGGGCTTCCCATCATTTTAACCTGGAAGGTGGTGGCACTGCCCCAGGGGAGCAGCTCCTGGGCTGCACTGCTCCTCTGGACACACACACCAGTAGCAACAGCCACACTTCGGAAAACGGTTACTTAATAAACCTACTTGTATTCATCTAAGAAGATCAACAGATCAAAAATGCATGCTGTACTTTTGGAGTGGGATACAAATTACTTTCAATACCTGAAAATTTACCACCTTGCCAGAAGTTGGTTTTGTCCTTCAGAAAATATAAACAAAAGCAGCAATCTGGTCATTTTTAAAATTTGAGCTATAAGTGTGTATGTGAAAATTATCATTAAATTGGATCATAGATTTGATGATGATTGCAGTTCATTCCTTCCTTCTGAAGGATTTATACTGGGGTAGTGAGCCTTCCTGACCCTTCCAAAATCCCAAGTACACAACCACTCTGTCTGGTCTTCAAGACCTTTGTGTAGCTGCAATTATAAGGAGAAATGGTGAATAGAAAGGCATTTGCAACTTGCTTAGTTTCCAAGCTGTGGGACAGGCAAATCAGCTGGAGCTGCAGCAGCACTTCACACCCTCCTCCCACAGGCTGTGGGATCAGGGAGGTGGGTGAATCCTCAACCACAGCCAGAAAAGGGGTGGCCTCAGAGAGAGCCTGCGGGGTGCAGGGTCTGCAGCAGCCATCAGGCAGGAGCACCCCAGCACATCACAGCACTGCCTGTGCACGCTGCCATTAGACCTGACCAGCAATACATACCTGGGAGTTCTGCTGCACTGTTTTGTTTGAGATAACATAACTTAATTTTTATTTTACCAATCAAGTCTTGGGTATTTTCTCTCTACTCTAAGCAAGCAGCTTTTTTTCCAGCAAAATACAGTACACCAAAGCTGATAAATTAAATTTAGTAGAAGAAGCTGACCTGTCAGCAGTTGCACAGGGTGTACCCCATGACATATCCGAGCCTCCTCACTTGCATCCCATCACAGAAATCCCACCCAGAAAGTTGAGAATCCATTGTTTGGCTGCTTGGAAAACCAGGAATTGAGTACTCCTGTTCAGATCTCATTCTGCACTTATTTCATGCACAGATGCATGTACTCACACAAAGGCTTCACGTCACTGAATATACCCACACTCTGTAAAAAAGGAGCAAGAATATTAGATTCACCCCTCGCAATGCCAGTACTATTCACAAGTCATCTTCAAGTGCCTTGATCTGTGGAAATAATTTACTTCTCAGCTGTCTGCAGGTCACAGAGACCTGTAAAGGATTTACAATAACAAATAATAATAATAATAATAATAAAAAAATCTGAATTTCCTTGAAGTAAATGCATCTGGAATAAATAAACCCTAATGTTTAATTACAGAGAGTGGAAAGTGCATGACTGTAATTTAGTGAGGATAATTTCAAGGCACTGCCTGTGACAGTGTTTTTGTGTTACATGTCTTCTATTTTTACTGTATGGATGGTTAACTTCTTTTCTTCTTTACATCCTGTTTTTAAACTCTGGTCTATTGGGGAGGTTTTGCGTTGTTCACATTACCTATGCTGCATCTCATAATAAGTCTGTAGAATTGTCGATGTGATTTAAGTCCAGCTTCAGAAATAAAACAGCACTGTGTGACTTCTTTGACTTATTATAGGAACACTATGAGTAAAGAAACTGTGAGATTTTCCATCATAGCCTTCATTTCTGGGGATATATAACACAAATATATGCACCTTGGCATAGAGTTATCACCTCAGCAACAGAGGAGTTTGAAAGCACCCTCCAATTTCAACTGTAAGATAATTAGTTATTTTTAACGTGTAAAGAAGTAAAAATAATGCCTTTGAAATTTTACATATTTACCAGGAGCTGCTCAGTTTGTTTGTTTAGAGGGAGGCCAGAGAGGAAAAGTGAAGGTCTGCCATTCAATATTTAATATTCCCTAAGGGATCTGGAAAACATTTGGTATGCCTTGCAGCCCACTTGAAAACTTCGTATCTGGTCCTGCAGCATGCCTGGGGAAAAGCATGGATGACGCTCAGCTGCGGGAGCCTTGCCAGGAGCCCTGGCAGCCCCTCCACACCAGCCCAAAGGCTTCCCCTATGGAAAGGGGGGATGAGGAGGAACGTAGCTGCGACAGGGACACAGGGGTGTTTTGCTGTCTCTGTGGACTTTAAGGAAATATTTTGGTGTAGCACCACAGCTGGTTTGACATGGCAGCTCCCACTGGCAAGACGCTAGGAGGACAGGAGCATTTATACCCCATCATGCCTGTAATCTGTGGATTACAGCCCCCTAAATACGCACAGACACGATGGACTATAATGGTGTCTTTGAAGTTTTAAGGTCCACCATGTCAGTAATCTGTGGATTAACTGACCGCCTCTTGCAATTCCAATTCAACCCGTGATTTTTCCTTGCTGGGGGTATTGTTTTAGCAAAGTAAATCTCAGTAGTATGGAGAAAAAATCCAACTACGTAAAAATAAGACAGTATGAAGAAATAAGGGTTCATTTCTACCAAATCTTAATGATGAGTAGTGGCAACTTGGGGAGAGGTTAAATCTGAAGGGATAACATTGTAAAATGTAAAACCACCTCAAGTTAGATATGTCCAAAAGTAAACATACTTGGGGAGATACGGTATCAAAAATCAAATTTTACATGGACTATTTTGTTTCTAAACTGAGCCTTATTTATTTTTCTACTTTTAGTGGAAACAGATTCAACTCTGATTACACCGAAATGGCTATCCTGGAGCTGGTGGTAGCTGGATGCTTCAAAAAAACAGCTGAGCCAGGAGATGCCATTTGGGACACTTGAGGAAATGCCAAGTAGATTTTCTTCTTTTAATCGAAGACCACACATCAGCACTTGTCTCCTTCACAGCCATCTCGACCCATGCATCTCGTCGGTGAGTGTCAAAACCAAACAAACAGCAAGCCCCCAGCAGTCTCCATTACAATGCTCAGTTGTTCTCTTGCAAGGGGATGGCAGTGGCACAGGAAGGGATGATGCGCTTGAACCCTGGGTGGCAGCCAGCTGCCGGCTCATCCCCCATGGCGTGCTCCGCTACCCTCTATTGCTCTGGCACAGGCTGGCCTGTGTCCTTACCATCATACCTATTCACCCTCCCAAGCCCCTACAAAATCCCTGGGAGACTGGACATTTGCTCATAGAGATGGCAAGCGTCACAGCATGGGTGACTGGTTTCAGCTCTACCACAGGAAACACTGATTTCAGATGCCTGACTCAAAGCCCAGCTCAGAGAAGGGGAATGTTTTCCATAGTTTCAGCAGGGTTTGAGCCCCAGTAGGAGAAATAAGATAAAAGGCAGAGAAATCTTAGTTTGCACAACTGCAGGCCATTTAAGATAACCAACCCTGAATGCCACGCAGCTCTACCACAAATCTTTCATCACAAGATCTGGAGGTGTTTTATAGTGGAGAGTAATTATTACCCCCTTGTTACAAGCAATAAAAGTGGGGCAGCGACTTTCCTTGTTCAAGGAAATCCCAATATAATCCCTTCCTTTAATCATAAAACAATAGCTACTTTCCTCGGCCAAGTCACTCCGCCTTCAGCACAGGTCTCTGAGTGCGTGTTGCTCTCTCTCCATAATGAATTTCAGCAAGGGGATTAGCAGGGAGGAAAATGTATGAACAATTAGAAATTACAACCAACACAAGTATGTTGGTATTTGCTATGAAGTTTCCCACTGTTTCCCTGGAATACTTTTGAATGACATTATGAGCAACTGCCCTTGCCAAAACCCACGAGGGACAGGGATGACTGAAGTGTCAGGGTCTGATGAAGAGCAGAACGGTGGTGTAAGAGTAGAATTGGGGTCCTCACATCCTGCTGTCACATCCTCAGACCACCAGGGCTTACAGCTGGAGGTCAGAAAGACCTTTGTAAAGTGCTAAACATAACAACAAAGTCATTAACTGCATTAACTACCACAAGAGTTTAAGTTGCTTGAGCAATTCCTAAGGCCTGGGGAATACCCCAGGTCTGGCAGCTGCTTGTGGCAGACAAGGTGTTTGTTACAGAGGAGAAAAGCCGGGGCTGGCACAGGGCAGGGAGCTGGGGAAGAGGCAGCAACAGGCAAGGGGCTGTGGGTCACCTGCGCACAGGCAGGCGCATGGGGGAGCTGAGCCCTCAGTGGCCCCAGCAACAACCACAGCACTCACATTCTGTGGAAAGCTGTGCTCTGAGCACGCTGGAATTGTTTGCATGCTTCTTCCCTTCTGCTTTTTGGTGTACAACTGAAAAAGGGAAAATTGCTGACTACTCTGGAACCCGTTTAAGCACGCAGAGGCTGTTTCCCTCAGCTTCCATCAGACATGCAGTTTTCTTCAGCGTCAGAAACACCACCACACATGTACATAGGATTACAAGCCACAGCCAGCCAAAATACATTAGTATTCACACCAGCTTCCCTACCTCTACACAAAGTTTTCCTGCAATGGGTGCTCAGAAATTCTCAATTTTACCATATCTTTCTTTTTACTGCAAAGTGTTTCTCAGTGCTCCCAGTCAAACCAGTAACGACCACCACCGCCAATGCCTGCAGCATCACGGAGGTAACAGCAGCTCTCCAGAAAGCCACACTGCAGCTGTGTGAGCAAAGCAGGACAGCTGCACCAGTAATAACCCCTATGATGGTGTTTGCACCCAACAGGCAAATCTCTAAGTTCATTCCTGCGCTGCTGGCAGGAGGGTGTCCCACAGGCACTTATAGTGCTGGGAGATATGTCGGAGCAAAGATACAGCAACAGGAACTCACATAGAAACTAGCAGACATCCATCACCAGAGGCAATTGTAAGGCTGGATTCTAGGCTTTTTCAATCCAGGAACATTCGTAGTTAACTAGACAATTTAGATAAACAGAGGAAAAACTTTTTTTCTGTTGTATTCTGTTCTTTCCTATATTTCTTCGATCTTAAACTTATTTCCCCTGCATTGCTTTCAGTTACATCCCAATCATGTAAAACACATCCTCAGCTGACTTCAAAGGAGCTATGTCTTTTTCTGCTAAATTGGGAGTCTAGTCCATATTACCTATGACTGCAGTAATACATGTAATGCTGACACATGATCCCCTAAAATTTCTACTTTCTTAATTATCATCAGAATTCATTTTTTTCTGATTGAATTTACTGTCCAAAATTAGATTCAGTTTTGACATTATCTACCTTCAGCTTTGAAGGCGTGCAAGGGTAATCTTGGGCCCTACAAGTCCCTAATGAAGCCTTAAGGTGCTCCCTCATAATGATTTGTTATGTATCACAGTAATTCACAGATGTTGGGTCTAATTTTCCCTAGTTGGAAAAGGGTTGCTGAAAACATGTAAACATTTGTCAAGTGTTTGAAAATGGAAAGTATCAAATGTAGTGCTAAAGATATTGATATTTACATATTTCTACTCGCACAGTGTGAGTTAGAGCTAGCAGACCTTATCCACAATTACAGCACCAAAGACTTTCTGAGACCCAGCATGAGTATCATCCCCCACGCTGATCTCCACCGTTCCTAGAAAGCAGCACACAAAGTTCCTTAGTCGCAGCATTAGCTTTGGTGACTTCCCCAGAGGCTGTGGCAGCTGAGAATACACAAGTGAACCACTTCACAGTGGGACGATCAGCCTCACCATGACTTCTGAATCTCACTGAGAAAATCAGCTCTTTCACACACTCACTTCTATACACTGCATGGGTTGGGAAAGGAAAAAGCAGGAATGTTCATGCCAGTTATATTTTGCCTACTGGCATTTATTTCCTTAGCATCCTGATCTAAAAGACACAGATTCCTGTAGAGGGCAACTCAGTAGATTAGTAAAAATTGTTAGCAAAAGATGTTAGCTGCTCCAAATTTCTCGATGTATCTACCTGCAGTGACCCCCTGCAGTGCCTGTCACTTCCCACCAGCTTGAGAGAAAATCTGAACTTCTCCTTCCCCCAACAGCCTGACCTTTACACAGAGAATTGGGCAGGATTCATCCTGCCCAAATCTGTGCATGGAGGCTCTGGCCCTCATTCCCTAATCCTCCCACTAGCCACAGGGACAAATGACAGCAGCAAGTGTGGCCCACACTGATGAGAGAGTGGGGCCCCTTGCAGGAGGAGAGCATCTATATGGTGTGGGATGGCTCCCAATGTTACTCAAGGCTGTTGTAGCTGCTGAGAAGCAGATGACAGATTTGCAACAAGCATGGCCAGGCACTCGAAGAGCTATGGACCCACACAGCCCATGTTCCTGCCCTGAGCTGCCCAGTAGGCACGGCAAGGGAGCGGTCAGCCAGAACCGTTGAACATCTCCAGAGCAAATGAACCACACAATGGAGAAAGGATTTGCCTCCAAAGGACGAGATCATACATGCACAGAAAGACGGCGAAGCATGGCCACAGAGATTAGCTTCTTATTGATTGCTGCCACAGGTGAGCCTATGGTCAGAGTGACACATGCATCTGTCTGAAGGGCTTGCAAGACATTGTGAATCCAACCACAGCTCGCCAGCCACCAGTCCATCATATTGAAGCAGGATAAGAGCGCATTTGGGAGCTGCCAGCCTGCAGGGTGGCTTTCTAATACTTTGAGGGATTTCTAAGTGGTGGACTTCTGCATGACAAAGCTGAAAAGTCTCTCCCAAGTGTGAAAAGATGGGTGCCCTGAAGGGAAGTGCCGCAAGGGTTTCAAACCTGCCAGGATCAACTGCTGAGCTGTGGTAAGGGACTTCAAACATCAGATTATTGAAAGGGTCAGTTTCAGCTCCACTCTACTGCTGGGCTGGTGTTTATTTGTCCAGACTGGCAGGTGAAAGGTTAGTCCTTTATCTAGTTACAGCGAACAAAAGCAGAGGGAACACATACAGGCACACAGGTCAGACTGTTATGGGTGAGTGGACATCCAAACAACCCCAAAGCCTTCAGACCTTCTTATGGTAACGATACCTCCTTGCTTGGCAGCAGGGAAAAGAAGGGAAAAGCAAGGAATTTCTGCACTGAGAGATGGCTGAAACACGTGCCAACGGCATTGCCTTTCCCAAAGCGGGGAGATGTGGTGAGAGCTGTGGTGTGGGACCCAGCGCTGCCTTCTGGGGCTGTCCCTTCACTAGTGACTGGAAATGCCTGTGAGATCCTTGGATAAAAGCTACTATTAGAGCACCAAGTGTCATTTCAGTATCACTGTTAATGTTGCATTATAAAGTCCAAAAAGCTGCAAATTCAGAAAAGTATCAGCTTTTCGGTGTTTTACCAATCAAGGCGTTTCAGTGAGCACAAAGGGTTTGGGCTGGAGCCAGGCCCAGGGTCTCTGCTCATGGACATGAAGCTCTTGGGTCTCACTTCACTCTGTGCATATGTGTTTCACCAAGGGACGCAAGTCGGAGTCTGCACAGTCCCCAGCTACACAAAACCACACTGAGCCCATAGTGTCTAGTGGGGGACAGCCACGAACCCAGTGAGCAAAAGATTGAGCCAGAGGCATGTTTTGGTCTCCTGGAAGAACATGTCACTGGCATGTTCAAATTTTGCATTTTCTAGTTCAAGCACTAATTGCCTGGATTTTCTCATAAACATCTTGCAGCTACTTCTGCCTAAATGAGTGGAAATTGGAACATGCTCCATAAATTAACACAGCACAGTTCTTTCCCTGAGCCTACCACCCTGCTATCACACACTTACAAGAGTTCTCTTATCTTCTGCTTTAAAATACCTGCTTAATTCAAATGCTAAATTAAGTTAAAACTTGTTCACATTATATGAAAGGCTCTTAAGACCTGCTCCTTTTTCCTGATATCTTTTTTTCACCAATTGTACTATAACAGGATTATAAAAGTTTTAATTGATTGACTCTAAATCTTCTCCACAAAATTATAACTTTCATACCTCCTAGGACTATTAAATTTTTATTTGTTTTTTCTCATTACTGAAAAATCAGTTTGAGAGGCCCTAGGGTCTTCCCCAAATAAGGATAAGATCCTATTAGCCCTACAAATCATACTCAAGTAAGTAATTCTTACTCAGGAGAAAAAGCCTGCGGGGAATTAAATGCAGATTTAGTAGCCAGAGGAAGAGAAAGACTGGGGACTAGAAACAGTTAATGCTGCTCACTAATGTTTTTCTTTGCATCCAGAGACCAGCTGGCAGCTCTGAGATACTTGGCTTTCCTGGACCATCATCATCTTGATCTGTAAACTGCTTAATTTCCATCAGGTTTCTGGATTTCAAAATGCTGAGACTGTTTGAACATAAACACATTTGCGGTAAATCTTCTGCACCTAAACAAAGTAGCGAGAGAGGGAGAGCGAGCTCACGTCTTCACGATATTCGGGTTGATTTGTAAAAGCCGTCTACCCTGGCCAGTCCCTGCAGACGTGTGCGAAGAGCCTGCAATCCCGTTGTGCCTCCCGTCTCCCCACCAACCTCGGCAGCAGCTGCTGATCTAGCACTGCTCTATTTTGATATTGAAAAAGTTAAAAGTGAGAAAGATTAAAAGCATCATTTTTCTCACACCCTAATAAAGTTTCAACCCCTTTAAAGTTACTTTTACATACACACCCCCAAAAAAAGTAATATGCTCAATTAGGAAAACAATGCTTTTCCCCTGTAAATCACAGCGGAAGTGTCAGCCTCAGTGGTGTGTCACGTTGTGAGTGTGCGAGGGTCACGCTGGAGGGGCACTCATATCCGGACTCGTGGAGGGGGAATGAAGTAGGAAAGATAAATTATTGCCTTTTGTTTTTCAGGTTTCCAGGTGCTCGCAGTAAGTACCACTGCTTCTTATCTCAGCTGTCACGCAAGCAACAAACATCTCTCCAACTACTGAATTTAATTACCCTAAAACCAGAACGGTCTCATTTGGTGTGCAACATAATGGGCCAAATCCAGGTCAAAACCCCAACAATCCTGTGCACTCCTGAGTAATGTGGGAAAAACACTGAAAATGTTGTGGTTACCTGAGCATTCGCCCCTGCTCAGGTGGAAGGACACGGCCCACTGAAAGACACCTGGCACAGGATTCACCTCCGTCCTTCTGATAACACAGGTACGTTTTTTGTTTATTGAAGCAGCCATGGACTGGGGGGCTGGGTTCTCAGAGCACTTGAATTGCCAATCACTCAAACAGCATTTAAAACCTATCCAGAAAAATGCCCCTGAGACAATCATCGCATTTTTGGTGAAGTCACAATACCAGCTATCATGCATACGAACTGAAAAAGACGACACTTTGCCTGCTTCTGACATGTCCTGTGCAACCAACATGTCCCTGGGGTGCAATCAAAGCTATCTATGCAGTCATGAGATTTTTGGTTGGTTCCTATTACAGCCCTGTGTTAGTATTTCTCTTTCTCCAGTTCAGTGGGTGTCCTCATATACTGCAAATTAGAAAATTAATTCTGAAGGAATAAACTTCTTTTTAATATTTGCTCTTAGTTTATTTCCAGTTTTAAGCACTTTCTTCTGCAGTTATGATTTATTACCCTGACCCATTTCCCAATGTGAGGGCAAATACTTCCTCTCCTAATGACATCTTGTTAAAGTTTTCAAACCTAACACGTCCTCAGCCTTCGAAGCTCCATCCATCCAAATTAGCTTGAGTCATTTTCTCAGGCAGAAACTATCCCCGTTCGATTTAACAAAGATTTTTGTCATAGAAGTAGTGTATTCTTGGTTGTAACATAAACATCTCCCATTATTTTAGCTATCACAAGGGGTTGAACTGGTAGCCCAGAGCAGCTATATAGTTTTCCACATTAATATCAGCAGTCCCTTTGAACACACTGAATAAGAAACGTGCAGTTTTCATTAGACTGCCCTTAATGCAGAAAACATGCATGTTCGGCAAGGTCGAATAGAAACCTGCCATCTCTAGTGTGGTCATCAGTATCGATTAGTAAATTTCTCTCCTGTGAAGGAAAGCCGGGGAGTGAAAAGATAAAAACCCATTTAGTAAAACAAAATAAAACCAGCTCTGGAAAGATGCAAGACCCTGAAGAAGGACTGAAATAGCCCCTTGAAAACAGTGAAGTAATGGGCTTATGGTTTTATTATTCGTATAAAGTTTAGCGACTTCAAAATGAACACGAAGCCATACAACACTTGTTATCCCACTAAAATCCATGCTGTAACTGAAGCCAGTACCCAGATGTTCTCTGGTAAAAATCCGCCACTCGCCTGCATGAAAGCAGCACATACCCTGACGTACAGTCCTGGCTTGCCTTTATCCAAACCTATTTAGGTTCTGGATTATTTTTCTAGCAATATTTTAAACTGTCATGGGAAGCATAAAAGGTGGTCTCCTACAAAACCATTTGATACCAGCTTGAAATGTAACCATTTGCAGAAATAAATCAGGATTTCTTTGTAATAAACTGTTTATTACCAGCCTTTTGGAACATAAATTTTATAAGAAAAAGCAGGGTCTGAGTTTAATAAACATCTCATCCTTTTCTACATATTTAGGCAGAAGACCCTGACACACTTCAGAGTGGAACGTCCGGCAAGCAGGCTCTATCCAGCCCTACCAAAGCCACGGGATGGGGAGTGGAAAGCCACTGCACGTCTGGAAGGCTCAAAACCACATTGAGCAGCCAAGGTGAACCCCTGCTCCTCTGGCTCCAGTAACCCACCCAACACTGGCTCCAGCTCTCAGGGCATCTCCCAGAAAAGGGCTTATTGTTTTGTTTCCTGAGGATTTCTAAGGCATTTTACATGCCTATTTTGTACATGCCAATTAAATTTAATTTAATATAAACTATCACCCCTTCCCATTACAAGGTAAGACAGATGACCCCCAAAGCTTCCAGCAAGCCCACACCACAGCTGAGGACAAACCAGACTTGAAGATACCGTTTCTGCCTCTACGCGCGGTTTTGGCTGATGAGCCGGGACGCTTTGGGGCAGCCGGGCTCTCAATCGCCTGCCTCCGAGCAGCACAGTGCTGAACAAGACCCAGGGCTCCAATTAACGGGTTACGGCACAAGCAGAGCCCCAGCACTGATCCTGCCTGCACCACCACATCCCCAGCCCAGCTCGCAGGAGGATGAGAGACGTGCTGGACAAATTGTGGCAGATGGGTCGTAGCTGCATGCCAAGAGCTTTAAACGTCGCGTGAACACCGAGTATGTGGTGAAGGCATTCGAGCCGAACAGGGAAGGCAGCATAGGCGTTACGTGATTTTGAACAGCTTGCTTGACAGTTTGCACCATATTGTATTTATAAACATTTTTGAAACCTAAACTCTTTTCCTTGGTGTATCCAAAGTAGTCATCCACAACAAAACAGGCACGCAGGGCAATCCTGCACAACTCTGCCTGACCTCTGTGACAACCTACTTAAAATCTGAAAAAAAAAAAAGGGCACCTGTTTTAATCTCTGCAGGATCATTCACGTGAGTAGCTGGTCAGCATCCTACGTGGTATTCTAATTCCCTCTGAAATTATGTATCTGATCACCAAACCCTGAACTCCCCCGGTGGGCTGTGGTGCGAGGTAACCCGCGGGCCGATGGTGCCAGCAGCACTTCACACGTGTGCCATTGCCTGTCACCAGGGAAGAACTGTCTGCTCTCACAGGCACCTCAAAGCATGATGCATCCCCAGGCAGGTGCAGGACACACACATCACCTTGCTGGCCGAATCGCAATAACACATTGAGGTGCCCACCCTCAACAGCAGAAAAATCAATGGATTTTCTGTCTGGGGCCACGCAGAAACAGGCACAGTGTGATGCACCCACAGTCCTCATCACAGAAATATGACAAGGCTGAAGTAGTTTTTCAGATGTATTACAAAGCTCTTTCAAATTAAGAGGGGGTCATTATCTGCTGATGCAGAAAGTCAGTCTGCAAGGAACAGGTATCGCTCTCCTCACAACAGGATGACACACAGCCACAGGACCCCAAATACATCCATACAGCACACACACACGATACACCACTGCACATTGTTGCTTCATCACATTCTTAATGGTCAAATAGAACATAAAATCTCTCAGTGTTTTTAAAAAGTCTTCTCTTTCAAATATTAACAAGCTTTACATTCTCAACATTACTCTAAGTACTCACAGAAACTTTTAGTGGTACTAGAAGGCTGACCTGGGCAGCTCTCCTCTTGCAGGTATGTGTTTTGCTACGAGGTAGGAAAGCGGGGCCAGGAGGACGAAGCATTCCTGACAAGAAGCAATCCAAAATGCCATTCCTAAAATAGCTAAGAATCAGCGATTTTCAAAGTAGGCTGAATAGAATCATAAAGTTCTCCTCACTGCCTTACAGCACGGCCAAGAGTGCTGCGGATGTCTAATGCCCAAGTGCTATTTTTATGGAAACCGGGTTATGGCCAAGCCAGCAGTGCCTTGCCAGGGTTACTAGCGTATAAATCACTCACCATCAGCTGCCCAGAGAGGAATTCACCCTCAAATTGCTCTCCTTTCTTCCAGTTTTACACAGATACAACTCCACCAGCTTGAACAAGCATGAAAACAGCGCACTTAAGCTGGAAGCCCATCGGAAGACAGTTCTGGGTGGGGCTGCCAACACAGCCTGGCTGTAGGATGCCCTGATGGCGACAGGCTGCCACGTTTATGTCACCGAATGTCACCTGGTATCTGTTCACAGACAGACAGCTGGGCCAGGGAGATCCGTGTATTTACACTGGCCTCCCCTCTGAGCTCGACTCCCGCAGCTCAGTCAAGCCACAAGAACAGCAATACCGTTTGTTTTAATTAATTATTGTAACTAAATGCTAACCAGATCCTTTGGTGGGGAGGGAAAGTCCAAGAGATGCTAAAAGCTTCACAGCCCACTCTCCAAAACCAGCCTCACAGAGTTTGTCTTGTTCACTTAGGTGCCCACCAGGATGATTTCCAGAGCAGTCCCGGGCAGCACGGCAGTGGCAAGGTCACGCTTATCCCTGGCACCAAGCTAACTGGCCAGAGGAAAGCCTGGCATATTAAAACTCAAGTGCTAAATATATCCAGGACAAAAACGCTCAGAGAATCACTGTTTTCCAAAAATCTGCACTAATCTACTAACCTACAAAGGTTTAAATACATAAAAGTTATATATCTGCAAGCGATTAAAGAACACTCTGAAACTATTGTCTCTGCACAGTTGAAATAAAAACACGACTCAAGCCACACGTAGCAAGTCTCGGCACTTACATCCCACTGCTGAGGTTTTCATCTACTTTTTCTGGTAGCCACTTTTTCCTTCTCCCTCCACTAAAACGAAGTGTGAAGCTAACGAAGACGGAACCGTCGCCTGCCTGGCACGCACCCGCTCAGCGGCAGCGCCCGAGCGCTGGAGGACGAGCCGGAGCTCCCGGCGGCAGCCCGGGCACTGGGCACGGGCAGCCGCTGGCTGCAAAAGGGCAAAAACGAGGAGGAAAAAAACAAACCTCGAAGGGAAGGGGAGTATCCAAGAGGAGGCTGAGGTCCTACAGACAGCATCCCGCAGACGCGCGGCAAAACAGCGCCGGGACGAGGGAGTCGGTGCTGGAGCCGCGGCCGAAGGGACCGTGCGGAGGACCGCGCGGCTGCTCCCCCGCCCCGTTTGGCCGCGTCTCGCGGAGAGGTCCCGCACCCGCAGAGGACACCGCGCCCCTCCGCCTGCACCCACCGCCCCGACGGGGCTGCCCCAGCGGAGCCCAGGAAGGGCTACGCGGGCGGCCCCGCTCCCGCGCCCCAGTATCGGTGACTTACCTTGTGGCGGCCGGTCCGGTCCGGTCCCGTCCCGTTCTGTCTCTCCCGCGGCGGGGGAGATGGGGAGAGAGCTTTTTTCTAGGAGAGCGGGTGTTTACCTAAGCCCCCGCTCCAGCGGGGACGGGCTGCAACACGGACTATGTCACGCACGTCCCTTAGCGCTTTATAGCTTCTTCCCTTCCCCACCCCTCCGCGCAAAAGAAAAATGAAAAAAAAAAAAAAGAGGAAAAAACAGGGCAAAGGAGCCGGACCCTCCCCGAGGGCACCCGCCGCCGCTCGGGGCGAAGGCACGGCCCCGACTTCGTCTCCCGGGAGGAACCGCGGCGCAGCTGAGCGCCGGCAAAAGTTGGCAGCAGCTGCGCGGAGCGGCGGCACCCAGCGCGTCTCGCTGCTGCCGCCGGACCGGGCGGCGAGGGGAGCCCCGCGGGCGCGGCCGCCCCGCCCCGCCACCGCGCCTCTCCGCGGGGGGCGGAGGGGCGGGCCCGCGGGGGAGCCCCGGCCCCAGGGGCGCCCCCGCCCCGCGCTGCCCCCCGGCGGCGGCAGCAGCAGCCCCGGCAGAGCCGCCCGGTGTGGTGCCGCGCTTGCCTCCGCTGCTGCGCTGCACGGCGAGAAGCGGCTCAACATCCATCTTGGAAGTGTTCTCCTGCCCGGCAGTCGGGACGGGTGACACGAAACCGCGTACGCAACCTCGCCCCTTCTTCCTTCTTGCGGAAAGAGGTAGCTTTCAGGCTCGGGCAGCGAGGGACTCTTTTCTTACTCTTACCTGGGAGCTGCAACGAAAAGGTGGAAAGTATCCTTTGCCGTTAAAAACAAACCCTTCTCTCTTTTCGTGTCTTTTTTGGTACATCAGTCATAAAACCGTCAGGTGCCACATAAGCTTTAAACAAGTTATTACCGGTTGCAGCTGATGGATAATTTCCCAGAAGGTAATCATTCCTTCCCTACTACTTCAACAAATCGGCAGAGGCACATATAAAATAAACCGCTCTTGTTTTGCGAGTCTGCTGAGCAAATCTGACAATGAAGCCTCGATGGACGGATGGAAATTGTCATATTCTGTAGGGTGACAATCAGTTTCACTGCGTGAAGACGCAACCCCCAAAACAGCTCATGTCTTCAGGGACGCGTAACTGTCCAGACCTCTGCTAATTGCCATTAGTTACTGCCACTTACCTCCCACTCTCAACTCACAACAGAGTAGCTGGTATATTCATTGCAAGTCAGTGAGCACTCTGCCCGAGGATCTGCACAAAGATATAAATTCACCAAAAAACCAAAAAAAAAACCAAACAAACAAAACAACCAAGATTAAGAATAAAAACCCCATGGGAGCCCACACCCAGTCATCCTTCTGTTTCCATGTCCCTAATGTTACACATTTCACAACTATATTTCTAATTTTCTGATACATTCAAGAGTAGGAGTTTGGGGAATGGAGGAAACACGCGGAAGTTTTGAACTAATTTATGCATATTTAAGGAGAACCTAAAAATACCTGGTATTTGCACACAGCATCCCAACTTCTTCCTCTCTCAACCTCCAACTGCAACACCTCAATTAAAAAAAAAAAAAACTGCAGCAAGCTACACGTGCTCTCTTCTGCTGCAGAAGACACAGAGGTTCAATCTTCCAGAAATGCAAGAATCTGACTACTTAAGAAAGCCAAAATTAGTAAAGTATATCCAGTGCAACATCACCAGTTTTTCCCCAAGCCTTTGGAGAGAGCGAGAGCTAGCAGAGAGGGATGTGCTCAGGTGAAGGGAGGCAGCTGTGAGGTCCTATTCCTGGCACAATGGTGTTCTGTAGAGCCTGCAGAAATGGTTGGCTTCGGTTTGAGGTCATTAGAGGTAAAATATTGCTACCCAGCCAAAGAGCTCTTGAGACTGTGTGCTTTACACACAGGCAAACCGATTATTTTTAACCCGAGGACAGTTTTAGTGCTATTGTTCTTAGAGGGTATTACTGTTTATGATTTCAAGGGAAGCGAGATGACATCCTTGGGATATTATTTACTGAGGTATGTGAATACTGACTCCTCTGCATACAGATAACTCTCTTTTGGATGCTTGCAATTCCAACTCTATCACACCTGTAAATCTCTATCATGATTTAAAGCAAAGCACAAAGCAACTCCCAGCCAGAGGAACCATTAAAACGCTTTAAGAACAACGTTCACCAGTCTTAAAATTTACAAGGTATAAAAATATTAAACACAGATATGGAAGGTGGATTTGGGATTTAAATGCTAAAAATTACATGAATAGCTGGGAGGCAGTAGGACAGCCAGTTAAAAGGAAACCAAACAATGAACGCCCAAAATATGGAAAAGTAACATGGTAGGTGACTCCTTTTAAATCCATTTATCTGTCTCAGGTTCTATCCCAGCACCTGAGAAATGGGTATTTAAATGCTGATCCCTGAATCCAGAGACGGTCCATGCAGGTCTCAGGCATGGCAGCATGCAACACTCCGGGCAAAAAGTCTTAGACTGTAAAATGCCATTCCCTATGCCAATGCAGCAAAACTGAGAAACTAAAGGACAAGGACAAAACGTCTAGATGATCTGGCTTTAGGCACTCTTCATCTCCCTGCGCTCCCCAAAGGCTTCCAGGAAATGGAGTTTTACCAGCAAAAATGGTCACAAGAACAAATTTCAAAAGCTGCATGCTAAATACTGATGAGAACCAAATTATTCATTTACATGTAGTTGCAATCTTGTTCTGTAGCTGTGGATCATTTACTTGGGGGCTGAAACTGTTTTAACTTCAGTGAGCAAACAAATATTCAAAATTTGGAACATCTGTAGCTGGTTCACAAAGGTGACTGTAAACTGTCTCGGCAACAATTGCGCTTTTCACAATTTCACCATGCTGGGAGACCCTATTAGCGTGAATGGATAGGTGCTACCAGAAAACAAGATGCATATTATGGAGAAAAAGAGGAGGAAATGTTTAATAAGCTATCCAGTTAATAAATCTGAATAACAAATCTTTCTAAAGCAAAATGGGCAATTGGATATTCTAGGAGCAGAGAGAGAGGGATAATTCATCATATAAATAATTCATCGCAAATTTTAGCACCCAGTGTTACTGTGCATTTGGCATGGAGGACAGATGACACTGTGTGCATGCATGTGTGTGTTTAATTGTGTGTATATACAATTTTTTTCACCCAATTATGTGGGTCGCATTTTGATGCAGATCTGAAGATCTGTTATTAGTAATCCATCAATTAACATTTGTTGCTAGGAGAAGGGTATTGTTATCTATTAACCTCAGAAATCGAGATGCTAAACCAGACTTATAAATCAATTGTGCCTAATAGTCTATGATGGGTTTTAGTTATGCAGCGTCACACAGTGACCACTCTCGGAAGAGGAATAGGCTGGGCAGCAGGGACCTCCAGAGGCATGTAGGAAGCATCTGGCTCAGTAGCTGCCGCCACCATCCCCAGTGGGGCAATAAATGAACATCCAGGTGGAGTCTCAGCAGATACAAAGATTTCAGGGACAGCGTGCTGGTAAGTGATAAAACAAAAATCACCTGTAAAAGCAGAGAAATGACCTTCCTACCATCTGCACGCTGATGTGGCTTACTAGGTTTTGCTTGCCTGAGGCCAGGCCACAGATTTCATCTGAGCAAGTGGTCAAGTTTTAACTCTGCCTGTTGGGCAGCACAGGGGTGCTGCCTGAAGCAGAGTGACTTGTGCGTGGGACATGACGGCCTTTCAGGGCTGGGCAAAGCAGGAGCCTGTGAGAACATCTTTCCCGGTGTATTGCTACTTCAGCAAGAGCAGCCCAGGCAGGTGGGGAGCGGTGTGCCCAGCACGCTTCCACCAAAACCCCAGAGTTACTGCGACCAGCAGCAGGGCGGTGAACATCCTGCAGGCACTCCACTGGCTCCCTTCTCGCCTCAATTACAGTTTCTTGTTTTAATAAGAGACATTTTCTCTACCCTACCTGGAGAAAAATCAAAAGCACATGCAGCATTTGGCTTGCAGCTCACAATTTAACTCAGTGTTTCCCCTGCATCACTTAAAAGCGCTGGTGGGAGGAGGGTAAAACAAGACAACTCAACAGCAGAGCACGGTGAGCACAACTTCACAGCACCCTGTTACCTGCCCTCCAGGCGCTACCCAGCTGGCGTGAACCGACACATTGCCACTGACCCCAAGAAAGTACACATTTGGGCTGCCCTTAACTCATTACTTGCCTGTTTTATCCAATTATGTTTTATTTATTAAACTAATATTTAAAATCTCTTGGTGTTGGCTGTTTTACACCCCCAGTGCATTCTTTTTAATCCTACTGTTTTATGAACTGATTAACAAGACATTTTGCTCCAACAGCATAAAAATAAAACACAAATCTAAAATATGGTGCTATTGAATGGAGTAGCCAGCATTGGCATTTCCCACATCATCGTTGGAAAACACCTGCTGTTAGACACCACTGTAGTACTTGTTTTATTTTGCCAAATTAGATATAATATTACAAAACCATACTAAAGATGAATGATTTTCCTGTAAAATCACAAATGTCCATGTGAAAACAAATGACAAGCAGAGCTCTCATGCTCCAAACATTATTTCTTAATCATAATTTTATTCTACTGACAAAAGAAAAATGATGTTATTTCACAAAATTTAAATAATCCAATCTATTTCCCAGATAAAATTGTTAACAAGCCACTGATTTAACCTCAGGTGCCCAATAGACCCCTTAAACTCTGATGCAAAATATCTACTCCACTAATTAAAACAAATTAATTTCATAAAGGAGAATCACAATATTACACACTCACATAACAGAACAACAAATTCTTTCCTTGGCAATAGGAATCAGCAGTTCAAAAATGATACTTACAACTAAAAGTTTTGGTTTGTGGGTTTTTTTTGCATTTAATGCTTCATGTGTCCTAAACTTCAGCTGAACATAAAGCTTGTGCAGGCACATGGACAAATAGAATGTTCTGCTCCTCATAAAACTTCATTGCAGAAGTAGTAATTGCAATTTTTAGGGCCAGTTTGAGGGTTCCATAAGTACTTATCTATCGAACACAGAAGATTGCAACTTACATGGCAGAAACTTAGAACTGGTTTGCAGAACTGACCTTGGATCAGACGCCTAACTGAGAAGGATTTACCTTCACACAGGACAGGTGAAGGGAGTCTGTAGTGTCCTAATTCTTTTCAGGACTCTGAAAATATCCATGGCATCAATTTCCTCCTCCTCTTCTTCTCCTTCCTCCTGCTAGGTGAGGACCAGCTCCCATTTCAAGACTGAGACTTCTCTTCTAGTTAGCTAGTGATAAGTAAAAAAAATTAAAACTCTACTGAGCAAAAACACCCAAATCATCCTCATGACAACATTTTTCCTTTCAGACTTTCCCAGCAGATCCAAGATCCCAGGATGAGCCTAACATGAAGATGCTCAGAATTCTTAACGTTTTTGTACATCTGTGGCACATAACATGGGTGTGTGCAGTAGGCATGGCTCTCCCTGAGTAGAATAGTCCTGAGTGAACATTGGCTCATGTCACCCAGTGTATTTAGTCAGCAGACAGCCATCATTCCTAGGATATCAAAAGATGCAATTTACTTAGTAGACAGAAACACTGAGAAAGAAGGAGCAAAATGGAAATTGTTGGTCATTGACCAGATGACACCTCTGCTGGAAGAATCTGAGGTATATCTGAGCTAAGATTTGATTCTCTGTAATTACTGATACAGACCAACAAGGAAATGAACTCTTAAGCTTCCTCCTCTGTGGAGCCCCAGGTTCCAACTTGATCCATTTTCAAAGTCCACACTACACACTTTTACAATACAAAAAGAGGTTAAATTAAGCATGGTACAACATCTGGCTACTATAAAACTACAGCTAGCCACCACAGAGCACTTAGAGTATACATTTAGCTACATTAGCTCATGTATGCTCTGTTTTTCTTATCTAAGTGTATCCAAAAGCACCTAGCAATTAGCAGCCTTGTTTTGTGTTGGCATTTGCCTACACAGAGGGAAGGAAAGCTCCAGGCAACAACACAGTGGGATGGTGAGCTACAAAATGGTTCCTCTGAAGGCATTATTGAAGGGAAGCTCATCCTACATGATTTAGAATAAAAGATCATCTGACCGTTTGCTTTTGCTCTCACAAACCCAGAAATACCATGGTACAAGGCAGTAGGCCCGCTTCACGTTGTCTGAAACTAGAGACCATTTGGTGTTTTTTGGTTTGTTGGTGAAGTTTAAATTCAATAGCAAGTGAGTCAAATTCAGCTTACGTTACCCTGGGATGTCCTCTGTGTCGTCAGGACAGCTATCTTGTGTTACAGAGAACAGAGGTGCCTGCAGTGACTCTGCTGCCTCGTTAGGAGGTGAAATTAGTTATATCTGTGCATTTCACTTTCCACGAAGAACATGGCTTATTACTACCTCACACTGCAAGGAGCAGGGTCTAAATCTCATCATTGCTCGTACCACCCATGTTGAAGATAAGCATAATGTCCTCATAGGCGGCATGTTTACATTGCTCTGTGATGTATTAGGGGAGTTGTTTGATTATATGAATAACAAATGTGCTTCTAAAAATGTTTTTTTAAAAGCTTTTGAGGCACAAATCTGAGAGGTGATGTGCATACCAAACTAGCGCGGTCCTGGTGGCAATGACGTGTAGCTCGACCTCTGAATTCACCGATTACGTCTTTCAAAAAACTTCACAGACTACAACATGCTTAATTCTGCTTTCTTTGCCACACTCCAAAGTTTTATTAGCTGTCTTTTAGGTAATTGAGTTTAAGGTTGAATACTTTTCATTCTCACACCCAAATCAAAAGGTTTTTTCCCTCTAAACTATTAGGCAAGTTTTCCAGTGCTTTGATTTTATATGGATTTAATAGCCAAAAGGTATAATTATTATAATTAAATATGGGGAGTATAAAAAGGGACAGAAAGATTTGAAGGAAAGAGTGCTAAAACAGTTCTACAAAACAAGTCGGCGACAAGAAAATGAAAACATCAACGAAAGCTTCAAGAACTTCTAACCACAAAAACACATTTCCTTTTTACACATCTTTAGCGTTGGATGTTCTCTGTTAAAAGCAAGTGCTTGGGAAGACCAGCTTGCTCAATTCAACCTCGCTACGTGAAAAAATCCAACAGAATCGAGGTCTATGCCCTGTTTTCCCAGGTTCTGCAGCAGCCTGCCGGAGCTCTATCCCTCAAACAAGAGCTCCATCTGGTGGACTTTCCCAAAACGTTGAAGCACCCATCCAGCCCTCGCGGGGCCAAATTCAGATGCACCAACGACACGTGGGAATTTCTGCCATGACCTGTATCAGGGGATTAATTTTGGTCCTCTGGGTCAAACCAGAGTACAGACCCCTCCAATGAGAACTGAGAGGACTGGCCAGCCGGTGTCCGTGCTTTGGCATAGAGTTGGTCTTGCTTTGGTCCACCCTGACTCCGTGTTCAAAGGACAACTAACCGAAAGCTCACCTTGGCTGGCTGTTCAGCTATCGCAAAGTCATAAGCAGACTTGTGTTACAGAGCATCTCTCACTTTCTGTGCTCCCAAAATATCTTATGTAGTTGTCTTAAATGCACTTTCCAATGTCAAACCTTTAAACATCCCTGTGCAATTAGTATCGTGGTCTTTACTGACAGAGAAAAGACACAGGGACAATAAAGGCTACTTCATTTTCCTGAAGAGAGGCACATAACACCCTCTGAGATGTCTCTGGGTGCCCTCTTTGGCAATAGCTGCCCATGCTGAAGGTCATAAACCTTCTATTACCCAGTATCGTACCTGCAGATGTTTTGGTTACCCAGTGGCATCTCCAACGGCACTAAGTGACTGCCTTTAGAGGACAAACTGAGGCAAGTGTGACTTATTCCTGGTCACATGGCAGACCAGTGACAGGAGTCCCAATCCCTAGACACCTTCTCCAGCTACCGCACTCAGCCACATCAATGAGAGACAGCACAGCTCAGGAACTATGAAGTTCCCAAATTTACATTTGAGGATGTTGCCATAGTTTTTAATCCTCTCTTATTAAACACCAGATCCTGTTAAAGATATGTTGCTAAGTAGGACATCTATTTCAAAGATCTATAATTGCTTCCTGTCTCAAGTGAATAGATGATAAAGACCAATATATAAGATTAAAAGTTAACAGTAATAAATCACATTGGTCAGGAATGCAAAATTTAAAACCACACAACCACGCAATTATGAGAAGCTTGAAAACCAACATCTTATATAACAGCAGAAATTTGTCTCTGACTAAAGCATACAGCATGTGGGAACACACGTGACTTGTTT
This sequence comes from Patagioenas fasciata, assembly GCF_037038585.1. Classification (NCBI taxonomy): domain Eukaryota; kingdom Metazoa; phylum Chordata; class Aves; order Columbiformes; family Columbidae; genus Patagioenas; species Patagioenas fasciata. Next base: position 69,484,692 of record NC_092523.1, on the reverse strand, counting down.
GCTTTCAGAAGCACTTTCTGTGTTGTCTCCTGTAGGTGCCTCCACAAATTGGGCAGGGTAGCAGGATTCATACGACTATGTGAACAGCTTGCACGTAGCTGCAGATGCGTGTGTGCAGTCCACAAGCCCAACTAGTTTGTCTGTTTTTTCATAGGGATTACACGTGGTGAGGAGCAAAAGGCACAACAGAGAGCTTTCTATTTAGAATTTCCCTGTAGCTAAGCACATCAGAGCTATTCAAAAAAAGTTGTTTGTGATTCTTGATAAGCCCAAGGAGTGCTTGTTAGAAGATGGGCAATTAACAGAAAACTACAAGAAGAGAACTGATTGTGTGTGGTCCTAGGAAAAGCCCATGGGAAGAGTTTGCCTCAAGACATTAAGAAATCTGTGTAGATGAGCTTACTACTGAAACCATAACAGCCAAGGAGGAATTGATGGGATACATTTATTTACTCTTTCTTCTCATTTCTATAACACCATCTGTAGGAACACAGGGAATCAACTAAACGGGAGAGTTAAGAGTAGAAAAGGGCACTCCTGAAGTGAGTGGCTGGAAATACATTTGGGGTATTACTATTCAAAACGGAATTGTTTAAAGATAATTATTTTTCTCAGCAGCAGCTTTAAGGTTTTCATACAAGCCAATGAAAAATATTTTCCAATGCCAGTTTCTTCTACCACCCCTCCACACAGAACCAGCATTTATTGCCTGTAAACACCATGACCTGCTGTGTCGAAGGGCTCTGAGGCATATTACTAAGATTACCACTTAGAAAACTCTTAAACTAAATACAAGAAACATGCAGGCAAAAAAATTCACAAGCCCTCAGCTTCTTATTGGAATCTACTTTCTCCTGGGGTCCACAGGCAGCTCATTTTTTTTCCTTCCTCTTTTGCTGTGGCTCTGGGGATAATCAGAATCCAAATTTGCAAAAGGAGTTCCCTGTGGCAAACAGGTTTCCCCTAGGAGAGGAACGCTCTCCATCACACTGTCTAGTGAGTAGCCACACAGTGCTGACCAGCTAACCCAGGCAGAGAGGGCAAAGCCTTACCCGAGCCCACACCAGCACCGCATGAGCTGACTGTGCACTGGAGCACGTACCACTCCTTGAGGAATGCTCCTTAAACCTGGGGTACAAGAAACTGCACACACGGTCTGCAACAGCCCTGTCCAAGGGCGGTGCACTGTGCTGAGGCCTGAGGAGTTACTCCTGGGAGTGAGGCAGAAGCCATACTGGTTAACAAAGCAATGCCTTCCCCTACAACAAGCAGTTGATGCTACCAGTTGTCCCAAGGACATCTCCTACCTGGCAATATCACCAGCTTTGCTAAGAGAATAGGTCTTTCAAGGGTGCAGAGTTGCCTCCTAGTATTTAGGAGGAGAAAGGGAAAGGAAACAACATTTTAAAACCAAGCAAAAGCCAAATAAGGAAATGAACAGCTTCAAAGCCACTCATTTTCCCCATCACTATCATAATCTTTGAAAGCAGGATGAGATGAGATATATTTGTTTTCAAATGGTATTTTTCTCCTGCTAAGGAATAGATGGGATAATGGAGAACTAAAGAGGAAGACAGAATTAGCATCATTTGCAGCGGTGCAATGCTCCTTCAGTAAAGCTCCGTCACTATACAGGCAGGGCAGAATCCTTATGTACTACTTATTATGTCCAACTTTTCCAGAGGAGATAGCATTGTTTTTCTGTGAAACCATTACAATGATGGTGACCATGTCATGGCAGTAACTTGACAAAAATCCCATCGTCAAATAGCAGGAAGACCAGCATCGAACTGCTTCAGCTGTGCAAACTTCAGCCTACTGTCTAGAACAACATTTCAATTTTTTGTCCAGACTCACCACCAGCATGCCATGCAGTCATTTATAACATTCTCCTGCGTCGTTGACAGCATTACAGATTTCCTCTGAATTGGCCTGGATTTGGATTACAAATGTTCTACATTTCACATGCTTATTCCCTCTGAAGTCAATACAGCTACTTTCTAGCATAAAATTGCATTTGCAGCTGTTTGAAGAATTTTATGATTTCAAAAGCAAAGATGAATCTGTACAGCACTGACCATATTTTGACATTCCTACTCAAAGTTCCCACTGATGAAAATGGACAGGTTGGACTCCACCTTCTGAAACCACAATGCATATGGAATTATACTTCCTGACCTGACTTTTATCTATACATACATGAATATGCACATATATTACTGACGTTTTATGTTCTTATTTTACTGTTCTGTTGACATAAAATTTCATCAATAAATGACTGCTAAAAATAGAAAATATTAAACATAAAGCCTCCGTTCCCTAAATAGAGGAATGCACTGGGCTTAATTTTATGCCTGAGGTTACTTGTGATATACCTTCAGTGCTGAATACAGATGGAGATTTCCTTCACTGAAACACCAGTCCACTGGAAACACTGGAAAATGAACCTCTCATGTTACATGAGTGTAACCTTATGTGACCCTATCTTCTGTTCTATGACCATAATGGAAATAAAGATTGATCAACCTTACCCACATATCTGCCTTTTATGGCTTTATCAGACAGCCTTCTGAAAGACAACTGTCTCTACACAAAATGAAGAGTATGAAACAAAATACTCTAGTGGAAACAATATGTATATCAGAAAAACGCCCATACAGTCTGTAGCATAACCACTCAGGCAGAAGTTGATCACATGCCTAACTGTGCAAGATTCAGATCATGCAGACTGTAATATCAAGAGAAACATCACACTAATGCCATAATTATCTGAGTGTCCATAGTGCACAGTATTTACATCTGACATAATGTATGTCCCACATGTATTCATTATGGCCTGCCACTCAGAAAAATCTCACCAGCTCTGTGACCTGCAGGATCAGGGATGGAGATCAAACAGGCAGTGTGGTCCCGGGTTGCTGAAGTCATGTTCCCTCAGGACTGGCCTCACCTGGCTGAGGGCTTGTTTGGATTACCTGATGTCTATTAAGCCCTGAGTTCATGCTGTGATTTCCTTGAGCTAAGAGGTTCCCCTATCTTCAACCTGCCCACCGCTAGGAAGCTAACACCTTTGAGACCTCCCAGCTTTCTATCAAATTTGACCGGAACTGGTAAATGTGACATTTAATGGGCATTACAAAGTCACTTGGAAGGCCTGGTGGGCACATGCATGCACTCTAAGGTATCTGCATGCACACGGTCATCACAGCTTCATAAGCACTGCTCCGTAGGAAATCTGGCAAAGAGCACAGACCTGTTCTGTCTGGGTCTCTTCCGCTCTGTGCAAGGGTCAGGTGGACTTGGAGTTGTGTTCCGGAACTCCTAGAAATAATCCACTCCCTGTAATGAAGCTTGTGCCTTGCACCTTGGAATCCAGGTCTGTGAAGTGGCAGAATGGCCTGGGAAGCTTTTGGGAAAGCCAGTTTTTATACCATACTTTGTCTCACTACAAAGAAAAGGTGTTTAAATTGCCACAAGTGTTTTTTCAGCCTTGTCTAAAATTACATGATTTCAGACAGGTCTGACCTTCCTCTTGGCTGCAAGCACAGCCATGTTACACCAGCTCTGCTCAAGAGGCACCGACCTTCTCCATCCTGCTGAAACACCTCACACCGCTGGGTGAAAGAGTCTGAAGAGAGGAAAGGTGTCTGCTGCCCATCGCCCAGTGCAACTCCAGCAATGCTCACAGAGGTGCACAACAAGCCTTTCTGCAGCCTGTGGGCAAAGAGGAGACTGCTCTTTAGCTCTGGAGACCCCTAATCCTGAAAAGAAAAACAGAAATAGAACAATAGTACACTTTTGTGAGCAGGACAGCCTGATTTGGAGCCCAATTAAATTTGGAGCCCAGTAAAATCAGAATACTCTCATAAAAGAGTAAAAAAAATCAATGGATTATGCATTTTCCCCTCACTAGGGTGTAAATAAAGCACCAGTGCTGAAAAAGCAAGCATGGTGGCAGGGAGCGGACTCTGCCAGCCATGAATACAATGGATTTTTAACACAGGTGAAGCTTCTCAGGCTGGGAAGAGCTTAAAGTAGAGCCTGGTGAAGCTTGAACTCCAGGTCGAAAAAACATCTTCATTTTCTCTTACTGGAACGCTTTCTGCAGGGGACATCACATACTGACTCTGATGTGGCCAGGTTAAAAATTTAAGCAATCCTGCTACACTTCTTTCCTAGAGGAAGGAGTGTGTATATTTACATTTTTAGCTCTTACACTCAAACCTTCATAACTGAATAATTATTTTCTACGCTTATAATGTAAACAGGCATGTATGCACCTGAACACAAACTGGGATGTGTTAACAGGTACATGAACTTCACCGCTGGCATGTACAGTCCTTGAGCCACCTGGAAGAACACAAGTTATCTACACACATTTTCCTGCAGATCAACCTGTGCAGTTCAGCAAAGCCAGAATCAGTCAGGCTCTGTCAGAGCTGCACCAGGTTTCTGTGGATTTCAGAGGCAGAAAATTTCTAGAATTTCAGGGAATAATCTGGAGAAGTTTAAGTAGCCTGAAGAATGTAATGAGATTTATATGCCTGCAACTGAAATATTTTTGAGAATGACTGACCAAGATAAATGACAGCTGCTTAGTATTCATGGAACATCATGTCAGTGTTACACCATCTAGCATACATAAATTGAGGTACAATGTCTGTATCATTTTCTTTTCAGATGAAGAAAGGCTCACAGTCTTCATAAAATTAAGCTGTTCTAAACCAAAATTAAATGCTGCTTATAAACAGTAGCGACATTTATATACAGAAACTAAACAAAATTGGGCAGAGGAGGCTGAATAAATCAGAAGAAACATGAAACTCAGAAGGGATGCTCTTTTCTTCTTAATATCCTCCTCCTCCCCGGTACTACTGAGAGGGTTTTGTTTGCCTTTCCCACATCTCTTATCTGTGCTTTCAGACAGAAAGCCTCCCAACATGCTATAGCTTGAATGTTTGCATTCATCAGCGCAAAAATTTCTATTAATAAGAATTCAATTATTTGGAAAACTTTCCCGTTGGTACAACACCACCTTTTTAAGTTTTCTTCCAATGGGAATTCTACTTTCCACAAGCCTTGTTTGACTCATGAAATGCAAATAGATGCTTTGCTGTGACTCCAAACTAAAGGACTTCAGAGGAATGAGCATGAAAAGTAGAGCCTGTCACAAGCATCTGTGGAACAGTAGGAAGTTACAGTAAGCTTGTGAATAGTAGCACTGTCTAATGCTCTCCATGGGAATACTATTAAATTAACAGCACATTCAGATTAATTGTGCTTTTTTTTCCTGGGGATTTTTTTTCTGTTGCCCAACAGGTATCTTGTAATGCAAAATTGTGGTTCACAAAGGTCACCCTGTAATGAAGAGGGTTTGATTTGGTGGTGAGGTTTTCTGGTTTTGCAGCTTTTTCTTAGCTATGTTTCGAAGTCCTAAGTTATTAATTTGTCAGACAGAAATAGAAAAGCAACTACAGTGCTCTGGCCCAACCCCACCCAAATCCTCAGGGGAGTCAGATGTTTCTTCAGAAGTCATCATTAGTGAGAGCAACATCACACATACACTTTGAATTTTAATTGTCATTATTAAGGATTAGGAACAAACCCTGTGAGCAACCAATAGTAGGCCAGACTCAAGCCTGCTTTTCACTAACTATAAGGCAATATTCCTGCCTCAAACCTGATTTTAGTGAGTTATGTTCCCTCCTAGAGCAAGTACATCACTGGAGTTTCTGAGTTCCCTGTTTGGTATCCCCACTCTCATTAACTCTTGACCACAGGGGAATTATCAAAGGGAATAAAGTAATCCCGCCCTTGCTCCTGCAAATGTAAAGAGCATTGTTATAGTAGTTCATAAGTGACAGGTTTTCTCCTGTGTGGCCACAACATCCCTTCCTAAAAGAAAGCTGAAAGTATGGGGAAATTGACTATCCCTCCAAAGCTGTTTTGGTCTGAACAGGTAATTTATGCAGAAATAATTTTATTTGAAATATCCTGCTCTTTGTTATCGATGACCATGTTTTTTCTCATATCTCTGCTAGTCCTTCTGTTCAGCACAACTAGGATTGTTTCTTCTGACAATTTATTTCTACAGTTTAGATGTTGGATCAAAACTAGAAAGGACAGGCTGCTAATATGGCATTGTGGAGACAGGGAAAAAGAACACAAATTACAAAAAGACCAATTCATATCTCAATCTTCAGCAGGTACAGTTTTGTTCCAAATTTTATTGTAGGGAAGTAATCTAGCTGGTGCTTTCTGCCTAGCCTTCAGTAACAGTTTTAAGTGACGGCTACATTTAGTCAAAGAGATATCTGGTTTTGTGAATAACTTGCCGAGGAACTAAGCATGTGCCAGCTCTACAGGGTAATGTTATTTCTTTGAATGGATTAACTTGGGATTTACAGGACGAAGAACTAAGATACAGGGTGCCTGAACACAGAAAGGCACAAAATGAAAACTCCTTCCAAGAAAATCAAAACATCTTCCTTTATCTTCTCAACTAAACCAAATAATTAAGTGAAAGAAACCAAGAGAATGTCAACAAAGGAGCTTTACTCTTCCTTAAAGCTGTAACTTCCCTCTTAATCTATTTATGCTGTATAAGCATTAGCAACACACATCTTGCTTTCACTCCACAAGATTTCCCTTCTCCAAACCCTTTCCCTTAGCCATAGAAAGATCATCAAGCTCCCTCTGATCTGACACCTCCCGTTAGACCAACAAAGCTGCAATCTACAGTCTCACTCTTGCAAGACCTTAACTTCTTCAGCCATCAACAGATTGTTTCAGTCACCGTGCCCCATCATGTGTCCTTGTTGTCCTCAGCCCTGCACTCACCACCACCAGCTCATCACACAGCTGGTGGTGAGCGTGAGCCCTTTGCTCTCACATGAGGAGCCCTTGGTCAGGAAGCACCTGGGTGTTCCCTATTTACAGGGCAGGTGGAAGCCAGGCTGTTGCTGCCGTAAGTGAAAACACAGCATTAGCCAGCATCCTGGCTCCTGGGGGGAAAGTGTTTTATTAATCAGAAAAATACTTTCCACCCTGTGGTGTCTTATAGACCTTTCAACTTGCATCTGCAAAAATCAGAGAAATTCTTCCGTCATTCTCATAACAAAGTTAAAATACAGAAACCATTTTCAAATCTTGAGGTTTTGTTTTTTGGTTTTTTTTTTTTTTTTTTAACAAGAGAGAACTTCAACCTGAGTAGAAATACTCTCTAAGCTCAGCACAAGGTGGTACAGGTAAGGCAATGCCAGCAGAATTTCCAGCTCACTAGGGTAAGGCTGCCTTCCTAGCCTATTACGGGGGGAAAACAGGGGGAGCTGGAACAGCTGAGCTTGGCTTGACCAAAGGGTGTCACCATACACCACCAGCTTCTTCTAATTCTATTCTAGACTATAGAAAAGGAGAAGGGGATGAAGACTGGAAATTTTGGGTATCCCATGATCCTAATTCCCTCAAAACACATTGTAATGGAAAGTGAAATGCTGACAGAGCAATGATTGGCAGGAGTCTGGGAGCAGGACATGGAGCTAATAAAGTGCAAGTCTTTGGGTATGGGGAACCAGAGCCAATGCATTCCTTCACCTACAGAATTCACAATGCATTTGTAGTTCTACTATTTACATAATTCTTTTAATCTCAGAAGAAAATATTTTTGTAGATGATGTGTTCTAAATTTAATTAATGAGATTATATATAGAACAATGTAACACTTTGCATTGCTGAGAGTAATACACTCATCCCTTTTAGGGGATTGTAGAATGGCATTCCTTGGCAGGAGATCCAGAAAAAAAGCCCTGAACTTCTCCCAGATATTATTAAAACACAAATAAGAATGGTGTACTAGAGGAGTGACTAGGCAGTCACCAGCCCCGGAGATGTTTAAAAGACATGTAGATGAGGTTCTTAAGGACATGGTTTAGAGGTGGACTTGGCAGTATTAGGTTAATGGTTGGACTTGACGATCTTTAAAAATCTTTTTCAATCTAAATGATTCTATACGTCAACATGCATGCTCCCATTGTAAGCAACAAGGCTTTCCAAGGGCTGAGCACTACCAGCACCTGGACCCCCTTGTCATTTTAACATGTTGAGTAATTAGCTTCATGATGGGTCAGTTCTTCTTGTCACGTTCCTAAAACTTCACCACCTTGCAAGCATTTTTAACATGGTAGGTGAGACCTTATAACACGGTAGCACAGGGATGCGAGCCAAGAACTGCTGTTACATCTCTCCTGGCCAGCAGACTGGCCAGCAGCAAGGTAGGACAAATGTGGTCAGGTCAAATTATTGGATCTCCCAAACAAGTGAAAAACAGTGGCTGGCATGGTAACCTGCATTCATCATTCAGCAGGATACAGTGGGCCACAGTCAGAGCCCCGTGGTGAAACAGAAAATCTTGGGGCTGGTAAACATCCATTCAAATTGCTGAGAGGATTTGACAGAAGATCACTTTGTGATTGTCTTGTTTCCCCAAGCCACCGTGAGAGACTGAAGGAGTCAGGAGGGCACAAGCAATGGGTGCAGCTCATTATTGCTGTTACATGTTTGGGTATTCAGACAAGTGTCTTCTCTAGCAATGTGCATAGTAATTCCAGTATTCCCAAACCCTGAGCAGTTGTTACAAGAAAAGGAAGGAAAACAGAAAAAGCATTTCACAAACATCTGAGATTAGCACTTACTGTAAAATTGGCTCATTTGCCACCCATACACAAAAATACTGGAAAAAGCCAACTAGAAATGCTCAGATCAAAAATTTGGCAGGTGTTCGGAAAATAAAATATGTAGCAAACATTGGAAAATGCCAGAAGGTTCTTTAAAAGGCCAGAAGAAGAACCAGGAGTGCTGATACTCAGTTTTGGCAAAGCTTGAGGAAGGAAAAAAAAGTCTGTTATGAGTACAACAGGTTGATTTTAACTGAAATAACTCACCCTCTCACACTTGTCTGGGTCACTGAAGAAAGCATATCCTTTGGGGCTGCTTGAGTCTGACAATGCTAATTCAAACAGATGACAGCACCTGCATTTGGGAAACATACATCATTATTAGAAAATTAAGAGGAAAAAACTATAGGGGCATTTTATATGCATTTTAAAAGATACAATTTCTCTATCGTATAATACAAGGAATACCCCACACTTAGCATGATTCTGATCTATGTAAGGCTAGGTTTACAGTGTTGTGTCTAAGCCAGTTAAACTTTAAAAGCCTGTGACTAAACCAAGAAAATAATAATTAAAAAAAATAGATCCCTGTAAACTCTATTTTCTTATGGTGAATGGCTTGCACTGAATCATCTGCTTGGGCCAGATAATGCCTGCACAAGTTGTCAAATAATGAGAAAAGCTCTACAAATGGAAGGCACAAACCTTTGCAGTTAGTTGGGGAAAACGGTGGAAATGAGTGAAACAGGGGTTTGTTGCCTCCCACACCAGCTACACAGAAGCTCATCTGTTTTGAGGATTCACAACATCTTTCAGTGCGGGGTGCTCTGCCCACAGCATTGGTCACCTGCTGAGAGCTCGCATTGAATTAGGTTACATTATAATTGGATTTTCCGAAGGCACCACATTAGCATTTTCCATGATCTCACCCTTATTAGCCAAATCAGTAATCAGGAATAGTACGGTTATATTGTTTGCTAGTCAAACTATCTGCTGCTATAGTGTCTGTAAGCCAGCTCCAAATTCACGCAGAGATAAAAACCTCCTGTCTCTCTAACAGAGACTTGGGAGTTTATTCTGTAGCTAATGTTGCAGTCAAACTCTAATTTTCAATAGTTCATGAAAAAGCAATTTCTCTCCAGAGGCTGGTTCACTCAGTGCTTTCCAAGTCCGTATCACAAGTTAGGAGCGCTGTTTATTTGATCAGTGTAGGCAAAAGCAGCATGGCTGTAAAATTTCACGGCAGAAAAATCCTTTCCCATGGACTGTTCCCTATTGTGTTCAAAAATCAAACGCTGAATATGTTTTATCTTGTAAGGGTATTATTTTAATGCACAGGCCTTTGTGTATTGATAGGAATGGAAATATCTATTCTGAAAGCAGAAATGATGCATGCAGGCAATCTCTAACTGATCACATTGTATAGCTCAAAAAGCTGTTTGTGTGAGAACTTAAAAGCACACAAACTACTTCTGAGCTATTAGGAAAGCACATAAGACATCTCACACAGCTTCTTATGGTACAAAAAAATCTCAGTTCCTTCTTTCAGGTGGGATACCTACCTGAAGGGAAGAGTCAATCTTGCAAGTAAATTATCAGATAACGTTGGCTGAACAACCGTTCACCACAATTTTCTGAAAAATTACATAGTCTAAACACAACTTCATTTTAAAAGCTCAGTTTTATTGCCAGGTTAGAGGTTACAGAACAATGTTCAGATTCATTACAGCTCGATTCATTACAAGAATCATTTGGAAATATAAAGCCATTTTCACTAACAAATTAAACCCATGAAATCTTTCTGCTAAAATTTTACTGATACAAATAAGTACATACAGGAAAAACTGGTTACATTTTTCATATAATTTTGGAGCCAAAACAGAAGGAAAACTGGCCTTGACTCAAAAAGGCAAGTAGGCACCCTCTACCTGGCCTGGTATCAGTGGTGCCCTGCTTACAATTACACAATGTGTTGAAACGGTGAAGCAGTTTTCCTTTTTACTAAACAACCAAGAGAAAGTGTACAGAATTCAAGATGATACATAAACAAATCATTCCATGGAATCAAATTAAAAAGACTATAATTCTCAAACAACAATAAAAAAAAAATCACAACCCTACTGGGCTTAAAAGTTCCTGAATTCAAACCAGATGTGACTGTTGCTGAATCCCCAGCAATAGCTGCATCTTTTATCATAAGGCTTTTTAACTAATTCTCACAGGCAACACAAACAGCATCTTCAGAACAAAGGGCAATAATGCTTCCCAGCAGAGTTTAACTGGATCCTGAGGATCACTAGCCTGTATGATCTGCTTTTTCTATTGTCCTCACAGGGATTTCAGCGGGCATAAATAATGTGCACTGAAGAGATAAGGAGCTAGGGGGGAAAAAAAAAAAAAGAAAAAGGAGAAGGCAGAGCAAAGCAATAATGAAGTTGCAAGACTAGCTTGTAGTCTTTGGTCTACACTCCTCCAGGCCATAGGCTGTCAGCGATGGGCTCCCTTCTCCGAGGATGAATCTGCAAAAGTAAATTAATACAAATTATTTTGACACTGAGAAACACAACTCACTTATGATTAATTTCCCTCTATATTGTAACACACAGGCACACAGAACCAATATTGTAATTTATTACAAACCTGTAACCAGCACAAATGGCAGTAAGAGTGAAGCAACAACAAATGGCAGGGAGATTATAGAGTGCACTAATAGTCTCTTGACTTTCACCTAATCCTGATTCTTGAGACAGAGAAAACAGCAGGTTCTAATAACCTAAAGCCCCCATGTAAAATCTTTCTAGACCTCTAAAAAGAATAGCTGACATTCAGCAGTGCTCATAGGTATAATTAGCATAAGGTGCACCCAAGAGAGTAGGTCAGTATGACAGAGGGAAGAATTAGGTCATAGTACCTACTGTTAAGTAGGTGTCTGTGGTTCACAGATGTGTTTGACAGTAACTCGCTCAAGCTAGGAAAACAAAATAAAATCAAAGAAAGGAAATATATTATTGCCAGTGTAACACATACTTCCTTCCTGAAGTTTCAGCAGATTCTGGAAATGTTGTTACGTGTTGCTAGTAGCACACACACAAGCGCACACAGTACTTCGCTTACGAGAGAAACATCAAGAGCGAAATATTTCCAGCAGGGTTTTGCATTTGCCTAGGAGAACTGCTGTGCAGCTGCTACACAGTAACCCCATCATTCACCTCCAAACCCACAGTGCTGCTGGTATCCAAATATATAGGAAAGAAAACCTGATTGAAAAGGACCACGTTTGTAGCAAGCAGTACAGTGAATCATCAATTTTGGTGACACCTTTTCCTTGCAGGCAGTAAAATTCCTGTTATTTGTTCACGAACACCAGGAAGAACAACAATCAGCAGACTGGTTCTTTGTGCAAGAAAAATAAATGTAGGTATTTGTGTTCATTTCATTTCAAATAAATTGCCCTCTCTAACAGCAAAGAGGGTGGAACAAAACATTTCTAACAAGAAATATGCTTCCAAGCTTCACATTAAACGTTGCTATTTGTATCACAATATAACTTGGGAAAAAAACTAAACACCACCAAAACCCACAACACAGAGGACTATTCAAACACCTCAGGCAGCTATACAGTGGCAATGTCCCACAATAATTTTTGTTCTTTCTTAGTCCCACTGAGACACACTGAGATCACCCTGCTTATGCCAAGATGCTTTTGGCTCCTTAAGTGCTTGCCCAGCTGGTACAAACCAGCAGATACCACAACACTGCAGGCATGGTCTGCCAGAGAGGAAAGATTAACATGATATAACACACAGTTCCCAAAAACAAAGAGTGTCTCTCACCTAGGATGGCACTAATAATTCAGAAAACCTTCCAGATATTCTGCAGTGTAAGCAGGCTTCAGAGCCCAATGCACAGTACTTTTACACTTAAAACACATGCAATAGGTAAAGAAAGGTAGACTCCACTTGCTGCAGTATTACTGCTAACTTTAACAAGCAAATGGGACAGAATTAATTTTTACATTGCTTCCTTGGATGATCAATGAGGAACCAAGGATATTTCCAGATAGCAGACACATGTTTCATCAAATCACCAGGAGAGAGAATGAGCTAATGAAAACATCCACCATGTCACCTGTCACCAGAAGATCACCCTCAAGGTCCCCTTTCAGGTAATTCCCCGTGAATATCTCGAGTTTTACCTATGTTTGCTCCTCGAAGGAAAAAAAAAAAAAAAAAGGTGCAAAAAAGCCAGTGTGTGTGTGTGTGAAACCATTTAAAATCTAACAGGTAGTCAATGATAAATCCTGGTATGTTGTTTCATAGAAATAAAATCATCAAATCATGCAGGTTTTTTTAAATTACATATCCTGTTCCTCTTTGCATGAGTCTTTTCTGCATGGTACCTTGAAAAACTACATTTTCTGTGTTCTTCAGTTCACGTTGACTTTTCAAAGCAATAACTTTCTAAAAAATATAACTTCTCATGCTCTGAAGTTAGAAATTAAAGGTGTGCTAGTGATCTTTGTGTTACATTGCAGTAGCTGACATCAATTCATATCAGTAAAAACCTTGAAAACAATCACATTTTCATTCCCAGGGGGAATGGCAAGCTGCTAATTAAATTGCTGTCTCAACTGCTTGGGAGCACAGATAATTTCTAGCGTAATGTATGCACTGAGGACAGGCTAATAGTAAAATTGTTTAGGGTTTGGGATTTTTTCCAGGAAAATTAAGATGTCGGTTAAATGATTTTTTTTTCTGTCTGGTTTTCATTTAAGACCTCCATAAATCCATTTTTCAATTTTTCAGTTTTCACATCTCCCTACAGATGTCATTATTTTCAGTGGAAAAGCCCACACTTCTACCTCTCCTTCCAATTAGCTGTAATTATAACAACATTAGCAGCAGAGTAGGTACCTTGAGGGTAAAAATCTGGAAAGCGGCTGAGTATGGAAGGGAATAAGAGACTGTATTATAATGAAAATAAGCAGACACATCGCACTTCATGTCCTGATCTGGGCATCCCTAGGGCTTTGCAGGTTGATTTCTGCTTTCCCTGGGCATCCCAAGACGAGGTGGTGATCAACTGCTCTCACCTCTCCCACAGGCCTCCAGAGCTACCCCTTGAACCAAGAGACAGGTGACAGGCTATGTTTTGGCTTCTCCCTCTGCCTGGCATAACTGGATCCAAAACAAAAATGTACTGTTTAGGTTCTGAAGGTAACAAGGGGCAACAGGCACAGACTGAAGCATAGGAGGTCCCATCTGAATGTGAGGAAAATCTTTCCTTTGAGGGTGCCAGAGCCCTGGAACAGGCTGCCCAGAGAGGCTGTGGAGTCTCCTTCTCTGGAGACATTTAAAACCTGCCTGGACACATTCCTGTGCAATCTACTCTAGGTTAACCTGCTTTAGCAAGTGAGTTGCACTAGATGATCTCCAGAGGTCCCTTCGAACGCCAACCATTCTGTGATTCTGTAACTGGGGCTCTTAAATGCGTGTACTGAGACTCTTTCTGCCAAGAAAACAAATACAGTAAGATAATTTTGAAAGTAAAAATGGCAATACATGCCAGTGGTGTGTAAAAAGGTTCTTGCTCTGAGTAGGCTTTGAGCAATAAACCTATTTTCCAGAGAATTTTTCATTAAAAACTATATTCAGGGAAAATCTCCAAAATTGATCTTTTTTTTTTTTCAACTGTCTTTCCAATTTTGCACAGTTGGATAAGGAAGGAAGTCAACACTGCTTGCCAAATAAAATGACACTAAGTACACTTGCTGGAAATCATTCTGCTTTGCTCCTTAAAGAAAACAAACAAACACACGTGCACCTAACCAACTGAGAACAAAAAGATCAGAAACTGGTTCAGATACCAGTTTCAACAATGCTGAGCGACACAGCACAGAAAGAGTTAGGAGCCAATGTCCCTCCAAAGAAAGCAAACTGGTCAAACAAAGCTAAGCTTGGAGAATTTAAGCACAGTTTAGGACCTGCACAGCAAAGTCCCAGGGGAAGGAACAGGCCAGAGACGGGCAGGAAGAGTTATCCTCTTGGAAATGCACTGCTGGTACAGTGAGACAACATCTCTCTTAATCTCTACCCACCTCCCATTGCTTACCTTTGCATGTTGCCCTTTTCTCTTTATTGTCACCTTCAAGGAAACCCCTTCACTTCTGTGGAAGCCTGGCGATTTCCCCCTGATCTTGCTTTGCAGACAAGTGGTTCCCTCGTGAGGACTACATGAGTGGTCTTGCCCTGGCAGCCTGATCTCCCTTGCAGCCTACCTACAGAGCGTGGCTGCACACAAAACGTTCCTATCTATCCATCTCTGTGCCCTGTCTGCTTTCAGCTGGAGAACTTCATGTTTGGGAAGGTATGGAGAAGAAACATTTATGTTCACAGAGAATCTGAGCTCTTGTATGACTTATCCGAGGTTTGTAAGCAGTTTAACAAGAGCTGCGACATGAAACTTTCTGCACACAAATGGTAAGAAAATGCCAGTAAAATCCAGTGAATAAACCTGAATACAGCCCACACCCTCCTATTTACATCTACATTGAGTATTTCTGGATTCAGTTGAGATTCCAGTGGTGGTATGGAAAACCAAACTCTTGAAAAGATAGCAGCGTGAAAGAGCGAGAGTAAAGGATCCAGGTTAAAGCCTCACCTTCCTGTGACCAGGCAGACACACAGATGGCAGGTAATCGTACCCTGCAGTGCAGCCTGGTGTGGAAGTCAACCCAACCTACAGATACGTCTTTAGTACCTGCTGCATTGCAAATGTGCAAGGGTGTGGAATACATCAAGTTAGTAAACACATCGTCAGAGACAGAAATTTTTTCCCACCCTTTTTGGAAAACTATGTATTCTGCTGTAATTCTTCACTGTCTCATGCCACCCTTGTCAGGTCAAACTGTCTCCAAGCTCCTCTGTTCACCAATGGAGAGGCTGTGCTTTTCGAACTATGAAGCCTATTAAAACCATTTCTAGGGTTCCAAGGCCAGAGGGGCCTGAATGGTTCTTTGTTAACTCCCTAAAGTAAACTCCCCAAAGCCAGAGACATTTTTAAAAGCAAGTTGAGTGGTCTATATTAAGCAGCCAGGGGGATCATCAACCTCTGGTTAAAGAAGGCAATTCAAAAATAACTGTGGGCAACTCTGGACAGATTAAAAAAAAAAGAAAAAAAAAACAAAAACAAAAACAAAAACAACTTGATTAATGAATCAAAAACGTAAAGAAAGGCTAAGTCTTATCCACAGAATTCCATCCTGGATCCCAGAATGTCTACGTACAGACAGTAGCTTTTATTTTACTTTTTAGGCATATGGAGAAGTAAAAATAGTAAGTGGAATTAAACACGCATACCAAGATTACTAGTTGTGTTTTGTCACCTCCACACACACTCCTGCCGTCACATTTCCCTGCCCTAGGTGAACTAAGGCAGGGATAAGATGCTCGTGCATGCTCTCACATCACACCCTGAACTCTGTGTTCAAGAAGATGCTGACGTGATGCAGCAAACCTGTGGCACCTCTGGGAATAACTGCCTCTCTTCATGGAGCATCTTCAGCCTTACATCCCACAAGGGCTACAGACCCTTCTTTTCATCCAGATTAAACACTAAAATGGCCCATAGGTACTTAACTGTATAACACAGAGGCAGAACACTAAAACCAACTCCTTATGCTCAAGTACTGCAAGGCCTACAGACCTTTCTTTTCAGTAAGATTAAATCCTTAAGTGATCTGTAGACACTTACCTGCAAAACACCAAGACAGGTTACTTCACTGACAAGAAGCATTGGATAGTTCTATGATGCTTTAGTCAAAGAACTGAGGACTACCCAGCACATCACTGAATGTCACTTAACTGACACATTTCTTGGGAAAGAGGGAGCTGAGGTAGCCGTGTTTAAGCAACAAGTGATGTTCGCAACTCCAAACTCTGCACAGACACATAAGGTTTCTGCAAATAGCCATGTTTCGTTGCTGTAATCTTAGTACCTTCCTTTAGCTTTGCTCTCCTCATAAAGCTAAAATGTATAGATTTCATTTAGATAATTAAAATTGTCTTCCTACTGTGGAACAATTCTTGTTCATTCTCATCTTGCAAAAAAGGGTAGAACAGAGGGGTTTGAGTGTTTTCTTAAAATCCTTTCCCAGCCTGTTCCTCCTCTCATATTTTCCGCATTCTGATGAAGTTATTTCTCAGTTAATTAGAAAGGGCTTATATAAAAAAGTGCCAGATCCAAACCATCATACCACTGTGAAAGTTCAGTGCTGGAGATAACACTGCTCCTCAGGCTAGTATATAACTGATCCTCTGCCAACTACCAAAACATAGATTTATGGGGAAAATAACATTCTGGAGTAGAAACTTTGGGAAATAGGATCAAGTAGGATTGATCATATTTCTGTAGTAGATTTTTTAAATTTTTAAAAAATATTTCCATGATTATCCTTTTATTGTAGATATAGGAAAAGATGAATTTATTACAGAAAACAGAAAGACAAGCTAAGTCTTCACCGAGGCTACAGTCCTTTAAGGAAGCCTTCTTTGAACAGGGCAGCAGCTAAGAGAAGTGGTGCCAGTCAGAAGAAAAGTACAGACATGGTTACATAAGAAGCAAATAACCATGAGATTATGCCTGGTTACAGAAGAACCTGGAGATCCTAAGTCAGAAGCCCAAAGTATCTGGGTGCAAATACCTTCCTGTCCCACAAAGGAGGAAAACACAAATCTAGATATATCTGTATGAAACCACACACACACACAAAGTTCCTCCTTGATAACAATATGTCTTTATGGTCCCAAAGACATAGCAAACTAGATATCAAATTTTCGTCCCAAAGCTAGGTAGAGTTGATGTAGAGAGTTTCATATATTTCAGATGTCTTTAAAACAGACTTTTTTGGATGGCATATAATAGAAAATAGCAGTTTTCTGGTTCATTTCACTTGTGTGCAGCTCTAAAGTTGCAACCTGTAACCCATGTTTTGTAATTACCCCTTAAGAAAAAACACCCAGTGTTAAAAGAAAATTTGTTCAGCTAAGGAAAATTTAAAGGTTTTCCCTAGAAGCATAAATCTACTGAAATAGAATTTCTAAAGGAAAATGTCTCATGCCTGGGAGTTGCTGCATGATGATTTGTTTTTCTATAATGAAGGCCTAACTCAGAAGAGATAAGATTTATTGGTGAGTTTATGCCCTACTGAGGAAATGAAAGATGAGAAATTAGACTCAGAAATGTTGCTACACATAGTAGCTCATTTAAACCCACCATTGTAATTAGCACTCAGACAAAATAGGACAAAGAAATTGGAAAGAAGATCAAGAATATTTTCAACACATATTCTTAGAGTTTCTATCCTTCAAACCTTTCTCAAAACGATTTCCTTAAATGTCGATTTTATATAGGT
Source organism: Patagioenas fasciata (assembly GCF_037038585.1). Taxonomy (NCBI): domain Eukaryota; kingdom Metazoa; phylum Chordata; class Aves; order Columbiformes; family Columbidae; genus Patagioenas; species Patagioenas fasciata. The sequence goes on along the minus strand of NC_092523.1, from coordinate 69,466,608 downwards.
GACTATATCAAATACATAAACCCAGGCTAGTGCACTTTGATAGTAGAAGCTGGACTTCTCTGTGATCAATGGCTAATAAAATAATCTTTGTTTTATCAGCCAAATTAGAAAGAACAAGAGCCCTGAAGATGCTTAAGCAGCCATCCTACACAGCACTATGATGAGACTAGCTGAGAATTCCTCTTTATGGGAACTAAAGAAAAAAGAGAAGGGAAAACTCTGTAAGTGTTCTACTTACTGTCTCACTGAGAGGAGGTATTTGGATATTCTGGACAAGAACTAATAATAAAAAGACAGTGCATGGATCTTAAAAACAGGTTTTTTTCAAGGGAGACAGAAGTCAAGTCATATAACCTAGCCGGCTAAAAGAAGGATTTTCTTTTCTTCAGAGCCCCTCATTGTACTGCCCTGGATCACAGCTGCAGTTGGTGGCCGGACACATTTAGTTTACTATTATAAACATCCTCTCTGTATTCTCTGGTGCAATAAATCACTTTAAGTGGGAGGAACTATAAAATTAATCTTCTCTCTTACAGTCACAGCACTACTCTCCCTATGACCACATCAGAACCCTCCAAACAGTTGCCATGCAATTATGGGAAGCTCGTCCTCCATTTGGGAAGATATGTTCCTCAACCTCCCTCTCTTCTGTGTAAATGTGGACAACAATAAACAATGGAAGAGCTCCTCTGCAGCCATCTTCTTCTTCTAGATGGTACAAAACAGTTTTGGTGATGAGCCCCTGCCAGCCTATATGGTACCCACTCACACTGAAATGACAGACACATGAAGCACACACACTCCCGTCGTGCACACCAGCAAGTTTTGCTGGTCCCCTTATGCAGAGAAGGATGATGTATCATTCATCTGAGATGGTATCTCTAAAAATGGGCCACCAGACTTTAAACAGAACAAACACGAAACTCTAGGTGCCAGAATCCTCAACCACTTTTGAAGGGAAAGGGGTAGTTTAGGGGAGTTTCCAAAAGTCAAGATCCAGAGAGGCAGATTTCCACCCAGAACAATGTCCTTTCTTCCCTGTCCTCTCTGGTGTCCATCTTTCAAGTGGTCTGAACCAAGTACTTCAAAACATCCAAGAGCTTGGCATGGATTCAAATCCAGGCACAGATATTAAATACTCCTTCCACTTTCCAAAAGACAGTTTGCACTCACACTTCAGCAACTAATTAACTTTGTGCATTTAAATGGTTTTATTTTCAGACCTGGCACCTTAAACTATCAGAGCAGATCAAACATAGCAATGGGTATTTTGCCTTTAAAGTGAAACAACATCCTAAAACCTGTATTTTCTTATCAAGGACTTCTGCCCCATCTTGGCCCTCAGGTTCACCACTTCATTAAATTTAGTCTTAGCTGGAGCAATAGAAGCTCCAAGGACAACTCTGAGGATATATTTTCTTCAGGACTCTTAGAAGGTGTTTAATGAGGTAAATGTGTGATCTTACAGTGTGTAATGGAGACATTTTATGAATTGCAATGAAGCTGAAAACCGTAATGTAGATGATATTACATTAGAAACCTCATCTGTGTTGCACATACATCAGCCTCGGCTCTCTGAGGCAAAGCTGTCACATAAGCACTCTACAGATAAATAGTAAGGTTTATTCCACATCCCTCAAAGGCCCTCATTTTAAAAAAGTACATTTAAAATACGCTCTGTACAGCTGTTGTCTTACCATTTGCCTTGTGCTGCACATCTGGCGGAAACTGGTCAGGAACATACCACTGATAGTCTGGCTGCACAGAACAATAAAACATTATTACAGCAATATGGACTTCATAGACACTTCAAACAAAAGAACAGTGACATGTTAAAAATATAATTGTGCTGTAAAGTTTTTTACTAGTCATACAAAAGTAGTTTACAAAAAAACCCTTATATTTAGCTTTAAATTTCCACTGATTTAGTCTTTCAGCTTGCTTCCTTTTTTGTGGCATGTGGTTTAGATGCTGCACTCATCAGAAATATTGGTGTAAAAACCTTACTAGATCTCACAAATCAAAACAAACATTAACAGAAACAAAACAGATTTTAGAAGAGCTTTATAATAAACTGTGGCAAAGGAATTAAGCACACTGCAAGATATTAGCCGACATCGCATATTTAACTGGCTCCATCCCCTGTACTAAGGAAGCCCAGAGAAGCGTGGTACACATCAACCTGACAGGTTAAACCATTCTAGTTTGAATATGTATAACACATGTAATACGTTTCAGCGTGATAGGAATAACCCATTTAATAAAGTTCTCTCCCCTCCTCCCCTTCCCCACAGGTTAGCATTAGTGTTACAATTACATTAGCTGTTATTGCATAACTTCCTGAAAATACTGTGGGGTAGGAAAACTCCACATCTTTCTTATGAGAGGAAGTATTGGGAAGGTTGTGTCCACACAAACATAATTTTGTCCAGGGAAATCCTGGAAGAAAGAAATACTGCATTACAGTTTATACCACACACAGTGGTAAATGAATAGCAAAATACCACTACAGAAAACAATTTTGGGACCAGACAGTTCCGTTGAAGTTGTATTAAACTGTCTATGTGGTTTAAATAGCACATGCAAGCCTGCCAAATTCCAGGTAATTACGGCCTCAAATTAGTTAAACTGGGAAAATAATTATTGTTTTGCAGAAATTACTCTGACAAAATCCTGAGTAGTCCCAAGGAGCATCTTACAGATTTCATCTTGTGGGAAAGAAATTTCATTGACTTCTAAAGAAGCCTTGCCTAAATAATGATGGCAGGATGAAGCTGTAGATACAGAAAACAGATTTAACTTTTATGTATGCTGTCATCCATAGTTACATAGCAGTAACCACTATCATATGCTGTCAGGGGAAAAAAAAGGAACTGTCCTATATTCACTGAAATTATATCATCCACAGAAATTCTTAACTACTTCTATGCTTGTGGGCTAACAAATTAGGTTTTGATACAAAGCAAGACTCTACTGTAAGCACAGGTAGTTTTTCATCTGATGGCTCAAAATATATTTATTTGCTTTTTTTTTTTTAGTTTCCATTGAATTTTCTGCTCTCTGTTCAACTCTTCTCTTTCACAGGTGCTTACACTATGCAAACTTGAAAAAATTTCAGAGACTAGTGTGTATTTCACATCAGACTAAGCAAAATGCTTTGACTAACAATGTAAAAAGGAACAAAAAGTTGCAAAATATAACAAGAATGAAAAAGCAAAAGCATAGACTAAACACACAAGATTACGTATGTTAACTCAGGACACTCATTAAATTCTAACACCTTTCTTCATTGCTAGCAAATTGCTCAGGGAGGTATCAAAAGCTCAGAGCAGCAATGCTGCACTCACACAGAGAAAGAATTTGAAAGAAAACTCAAAATGAAACTGGGAGTTACAAAGCAACCAGTCAAACTGACCCTAGCACTCTGGCAGGAATGGCAAAGTTGTAAACCTGGTGATACCTCACAGAATTAGAAACCCAGATGATGAAAGTTTAGGGAGAAGAGCCAAATAATCTGGGACAGTGTCCAAATTGCCATGAAAAACATTGTGCAATACTTGCAACTGATAAATAGGCAGATAAGCACACTCGTGTGTGCTTAATGGAAATTACTTGTTTGACCACAGCTTTTCCGGTGGATTTCTGCAGTCTAAAAGCATTTTGCAAATTCAGCTACAATTTCTCTAATAATGAACATCTTTGATATGCAACAGCTTTAGAGCCAGAAACAGATATTGTGTATTTAGAATGACATCCACCATGTTTAAATGCATACTCACTGGATTTGAACAAGCACAGCCTACTTAGATACACTTCAAAAGATATTTTTTGAAGCATTATTTTTCTTGAAATAGATAACTCTGCCTCACATAGCCTGCCCTAGTGCAAAGTTATTCTTCTTCATGCTGAGGAAGACAGAACCCTGTTGTGTGCCAGGAAAAAAAGATATTCCTAAAACATTCACAGCCAGAGTGTCTCAGTCTCAGTAGAACCTTAACCTTCACGTAATCCTGTTTCATAGCAGAGTACCAGAGGGAAGGTACTACTCAGTACAAGCAACAGCACCTGGAATTTTGCACTTGCAGGTTAATAGCAGCACTGTGTAACCGGTTGATGGCTTGTCTGCCCACCCCAGAGTGCATACAGGGAATGTGAGATTGTGCAGCCTGTCTACAGTGGGATTGTCTGACAGTAGGACAGTTATATTACCTACGAATGCAGAAGCTGCAAGTAAAGAAAGCATTTTCCAAAGACAGGGCCGAAGAAAGAAATACCCAGTGTAAGACATGGAAATAAGACATATAAATCAATAAGCTTTCCTAGACTCAATAAAGGGAAGTGACCAGAATAACGCTGACTACAGACAGTTTCTCATTTTTGCCACTATCATGTATGTTGAAGGCCCAGAAGTGGGGTCTAGAGAGCATATCCATATTTACTATATGGCTAGACAGAGCTCTGAATATGTGTCATGGAAGTGAAGTAATCTAAGAAATTAGTGAGAGTCCAATCAACCAACCTTATTTTTTCAACTAAGGAATGACCATCTGTATCATTAAAAACAAATGTATAATAATCCTTTTTTTATTCTTGGTGATAGTATGAATAAATAGCATTTTCCAAAGTAAATTTAAAATACATGAGAACATATACAACTCATCAACCATGTATTTAAATTCCTGTAATTTTTCCTCTGTGGGCACAGGCTTCTGTTGGTTATGCACTGATTTGCAGATAGCCAGGGAAGAGAGACTGTACAGAGATTAGGAAGGCTGTTCCAGACCTAAGGCTAATTCTAAAACCAGTACAAAAGTCTTTATATGGAACCAATAACGAACTGGGAAACAACAGATTTATTTACTGGTGAGGATGGCACTGTGACAGCACCATGTTATTTTCCTGTGGTCATGATGCTGTGAGAAAAATCAGTGCCCTTGTGAAACGGGAGACAGTGGACACCTTACCAAGTGCTGCTGCTGCTCAGAGGGCCTATGAGATGCTGCGTGTACTTGAGGATCTTGATAGGGAAGAACGAGTCCACAGCTCCCATAATTAACACACGGTGAAAGAAAGAGCGAAGGTGGGTAGCTGGGCCTTTCAGACTGTACTGGGAGGTCTTTTGTCTGTTAAAAAATAAGAAATTCATTAGTAGTGGGAGATTATGACCAGCAGAATATTGATGTACAAATTCATCAGTAAAAAGTAATAGGGAAGAAACCCTCTTCTCTCAGCATATGTCGTAATGCTATTCATTTAGCTCCATCAGACTGTTCATGATTTAAAAATATATTTAAGAAAGCTGACTTATGCCATGCCAGAGTCTTGACACTTTTTATATGAGAAAATATTGGTTTTAAGATACAGCAAGCACTTTTCTGGGTGTTTTCTACATTCAAGAAACATTTTCGTGACACATAGTTGTTTTCAGTAGTTTGAAAGAGAACTACAGGGACAGGCACTTGCATAATAAGAAAAATTAATAATTTTGGTAAAGGACCAAAGTTGATGGCCTCAAGATTTGCATCTGCCTTTTCTTTGACCTTCTGTCTCCCAGCAGTCAATGGGAACTTGCCTGAGGACAGAGCAGGGAAGGGTAAAAGAAGTGTCACAACTAAATAATTTGACTTTAGAAAATAAACTGATAAATATGGCTCCTCTCACATTTAAAATCCTTCACAAGCTCTGCTTAATCAAATCCCAAGGCAGGAAAAGACAAACAAAATTTCCAGTGTAAACTCCCAGCACACCAACTACTCGGCAGCGACTGCCTGTGTGTGTGGTGGTAGAGGCAAGGCAGCGCTCCGTGAAAAAGGAGGAATTGCACAGCATTAAATGCCATGGAGCATCTGAGGCACTGCAAATTCACACCCTCCTTGTTCTCTCTCTTCTGTCCATAGCCACAGATAATCTGTGGAACAAGTTTAGATCAGCAACTGCAGTTAAACGTGCACAGAGGATAGTTAAAAAGCCTGCTACTGAGCCTCCTTGTGCAGGTGAGCCTTGGGCACAACTCCAGCATCCTCCATCTCCACAAGAACACACCAACAAGTCCCAGCATCTGTCCTGCAGCTAATTTCCAGTTACAGAGCTGCTCCTCTGGCAGGCTAAGAGAGGACGAAGGAAGGAAGAAGGGCGTTTGTTCTCAAGATGTAAAGAGCTCAAACCTTTCAGGTCTTCCCACCATATCTACCGCCAGTGGTTTTGGTGACTGACAAACAGAAGGAGGTGCCAGGAGCAGTAAGAAATTGAGATAATGCCTCAGTGCACCTGAGGACCAGCATTTCAGTGACATCCAACAAACAGACACGGGAAAATAAAAGCATATCAGCTGCTCTAACTGCTTTTCTAGTTGTTGTTTTGCTTTCAAACAGGTCTTAATCTGTGTAGAAATGAAATATTCAGCGCGATAAATCAACTTCTCAAAAGCCACATCCAAAGCTGTTCCTGTCAATGCGATGCGGGGACAGTCAAATGGTATGTACACATTACACAGCACTTGTACAGCCCTTTGGGTATGTCGTACATGTGCATTGCAGTTGGCATTTCTCCTGATCTAGAGCAGCTGGTGAGGAGTGGGAAAGGCCTTTTAGCCCCATTTTTAGTCCTGCTCTCCACTGTCACTGCTGTGAGAAGTTCTCACAGAGTGCATTGACCAGTTGGAGTTGTTCAAGAAATTCAATCTTTTGTAGTCTCTAGACAATGCAAAAATATAGAGGAAGAAGGCATCTTTGTGTACTCTATCCCCTACAAAAAAAATTCTTTACCTTATTGAACCACGCAGGAGTGGGCTGGTGGGTGGAGGAAATATACCTACAGGTTATTGTATGCAATACTAACTGTTTTGGGGAGGTATTTCTGCAAGACTGGGATGCCCTGAGTGGCAATCATGGCATTCCCTCTTGTACCGCTATTTGTGTACTTGCCATGTTTCCAAGTAGCCTTAAAGCACTGACTAGCCTGAGGCTGTACTGCAGCAGTACCCAGTGTCAGCCAGGACACTCAACCTACTCTGCACTCCAGCTGAAGGTGATGGGACAGAGGGGCCATTGTCAACACCTGGACTCTGATCTGGATTCTGCAAGACCCTACTCTTTTCAATGCATGGGTTGGTTGAGAATAAGTCAGTACTGAAGTTTCTGCTTAACAATGTTGGAGGGCACAATAAATCATCACAGAACACTTTGGGAATCAGTTGTTCTCTTAAAATATTGCACAATTTTGTCAAGACAGGAAACCTCAAAATTACATCATTTTTAAAGGGTATTGAGAAAGCTCGGAGTTTTGCACGCCGTGATTTTGCTTTGGCTTCCTGAATGTCTGTGAACAGAATCCTGACACTACTGCAAAGAGATAAAAAGGATGTCGCAACAAAAAAAAAAAAAAAAACAACTATTACAGAGGCTGCTCAGCCAATTTGGACGGAGACAAGTTGGTTTTTTTTCCTCAGTGATATTAGCATTACTCTGTAATCCCAAAGCAGAAGTCAGAATTCATTACAGAAGCTTTTTATTTCAAAAGCTGGTTTGATGTTACAACTCTTACATCAAGTGCCAGTGAAACAACCAACAATCTTCTGGATTTGTTTTTGGTTCCCACTCCATTTTAGAACGTGTTTGAAGAGTTTTTGCAATAAACACTCCCTTCATCTTCTTAATTTGGAAGTAGTCTCTAATAATTTCTTGTCTTCTTACTACATTGCTTCGGAATGATTTCACCCCAGGTGGTGACCTCATATAAAATCCAATGTCAATTAATAGAAGCCAGAAAGCCTTGAGTTGTGTGGAAAGTGAGAAAATAAACATAAAATACATATGTGCCAGCAATGGAAACTTTCTTTTGATTCATACCTGACAGTTTCGTTTACTCAGTTGAGACTGTAATCTCTCATTTATTTTCTGCAATTCTTCTTTCTCCTCATTAAGTCGTTCTCTGTCAGATCTCTCCTTTCTGAAGTCTTCTTCATATATTTGTACCTGCAATCATCATGATAGAGTATGTGAAATTCAGCAGAGGCACAATGGAAATTTTCATCCACTTTGTTGTTTGGTTGTTTTTTAAACACTGGCCAAGCAGTAGGGTACTTTGCAAAAGGATCCCTCCTCTTTACAATCCTGCAATTAAAAGCTTCCCTCATCTTTTTAACGACCAATAAATAGTGACAAGAAATGGCTGTTCTCCAATGGCACCTGTCAGTCAAAACAGTCCACACCTTCAGTATTTATAGACCCTTGTAATTTAAAAGGCTGTCTGGCAGACATCAGTTTTAAATATTCTTATAAATAAGATAGCAAATACTAAACATATAAATCTTTTACAGTGACAAACAGTAGTAGAACATTTTACTAACACTTTTTTCCAGTTTTCTTTTCAATTATGAGCACTTTAATCTCCCCTCTGTACCTTGGATGCAAGGAGTTAGCATCTGGTGGAGATGGCAGGTGCTGGCACAACATGAAAAACTGACTTGTAGCATGCAGTCTGACAGACATTATCACCTTATCCAACCTAACGACGAGCCAATATGATCAAATAATGTCCTGTCTTTTTATAGTCTATCAAATACCAATGTGACAAGACTGACTTTAAGCCTGCTTTGCTTTACATTTTTCCGTAGTTGTCTGCAGCTTTACCCTACCTACTGTGCTCACTGTCTAACTAAGATGTGGCCCAAAGCACTATTCTGTGGGGAAGAAGTGAGAGTATTTAGAGACATGGTCACATATGAATGACCAGAAGACTGAGACTTGTCAGTATGGTCAAGGAATTTAGACCTTGGCTGTGAAAAAAAAACAAAAACAACTGTAGGAGGCTATTGTGCCCCAGATGTTAGAAACTACATGTGGAAAAAAAAATAATTAGCCCATCTATCTCTTGTCTGCAATACAGGACTTTAAATCATTCTCTCAAACTGCAGCCCAAAGAGTCTATCCACTGCAGTTTAGAAGCAGAGGGAAACATTATATACACAATTCAAACTGGAAATATAAAGGTTTAACCCTGTCCCTGAAAGATAAGCTACCTTCCAAATACTGAAGGATGCAATGGCTTAGCTCTTATGTCACCAGGAATCATAGTGCTTCATCCCATTAAAAAAATATCTGACCACCAGAAGCACAGGCAGCAAGCACACAGATTCAGAAGCAAACTACAAATCTGTAAATTAATTGGTATTAAGCTGACAGGCTTAGTTCTTTAGCTAATGGGCAGGCATCCAGCTGCTAAGAAGCTGAAGGTTGATGGTGCTTCTACTGATAAATAACAGCAAAAGCACATTGGGGTTGGAACCACCACCAGAACTTTCAGAGGTCCTTTCCTGTCCTCTTAATTGGTCACTAAATCTCACCAAAGAACTTCCTTGCTGTGGGTCATGCTGTGCTCATCATACAGATACAGTTTTCTTTCGCTGGCAGCAGCACTGTGATTTCACAGGACTAGAGAAATATTAATACCTCAGGGGAAGAAAAAAGTCAACACAGGGTTCTACAAATTATTTTCACAACTTACCTGTCACAGCTATTCCTGAATAACGCTGTGTAAAATGAACAAAGACTTTCTGTGTGGCTGCATGGGGACTCGGCTCCACAGCCTGTGCCTGAAGGAGACATGAGTGCCCCGACCCTTTGCAGAGGCAAAGCTGTTTGCCGAAATCCAGGTCTCTTGCATCCCTGTCCACCTGTATGCTTCTCCCCTCAGTATTTCCCCATTTCTTCTCTCCTGATTCCCTCTCTGCTGTCCCACCTCCCTCCCGCTTCCCAGCTGTATGATCTGCTGAAGCTGCAAGGGAACCAACTTTTCAGAGTTTTGCTGTTTTCTCAGTTGCCTTGAGAAAGAGGGGGACACCTCCCAAGGAATTAATGCCTTCATCTCTTCTGCAGTGGCCAACAATGGGCTGATGACAGCCAAGCTCTAATGAGACTCTGTCACGCTGTTGTTTGTCCCAAGAGTCCCTTCTCCATACAGTTAAAGCCTTCTGCTCCATTTCGTGCAGAAGGAAGTCTGGGCTCACTGTACCGATTTATACAGCTAGAAAAAGACATTCATAAAATGGTTACCCCATGAGAATTCTGGAAAAAAAAAATGGTTTACTCTATTTTATTGTGTAGGATGAAATTATTCATTACTGCAGAATCTAGTGCAGGATTTTATTCTCCAGCATATGGCAAGCATTACATTCGAGAACAAAATCTGGCTCCACTGTCAAACGTGACAGAAACAAGTATTTTATTCCCATTTTGATCACATCCATTTGTGTGTCAATAACATTAACCCTAACACTGTCCAGAATGACTGATCTAAAAGGTAAAATTATCTGAAAAGTATTGTGTTTTAAAACATATTCTTTCATATGGAAAGAAAAAGAACTTGAATTCCACAGTGGCTGCTATGCAGATTACAGATGCAAATGTTTTGCCTCATGCTTTGAACAATTGCCGTGCTAACACATTGGTTTTCCAAGACCAGGATTCTTAGATAATTCACTACAATTTCAACTTCTAAGAAAAAAGGAGAAGACAACACAGGCAACAGATTTGTCAGTAACTCGTGAAGTTTGGCGTTACCTCTAGATGAAATTCATCCCCTAGCAGAGAGCTGATAGGACATCTCTCCAAGAGTCCCAAGAGCCATTCTGCTGCTTCAAGTCCTACACAAGGCCTTTCTCCAGCCCTCTGCAAGGACTCAGTTTCACTTTGTGGATGTTGCTGTGATGACAGCATCTTAGGAAACATAATTTGAACAGGCAACAGCTCAAGAGGTTCTTCCTTTCAAAAGCCCTATATTATATCAAGTCTACCAGGCATGGTTCTTAGGGGGCAGGGCAAAATTGTGCTGCATGAAATTCATCCAGTCTGAATTCCAGCTGTTCTCACCTGCTGTCTGAGAACTTCAAGTTGGATTCTCATGTCCTCAAGGTTGTTCGCATCATCCTTCTCTGAAGGAGTCCCAAGAACAGGTGAGTGCTGCTTTTTCAACACATCCAGAAGGGCCTGAAATGTCAAATATCAACATTAGTAAACAGAGATTCACTACATCAAGAGAGTTCTTTTAATTTATTAGAATGTTTACTAAACAGAGATTCACTACATCAAAAAGTCCCTTTAATTTATTAAACTGTTTTCTTTCTAAATAAATAGATTAGATTGAGTCACAAACTTATGGACCAAGTTGCAGTTGCTTCAACTATGTACATTAGATATAAAACCCATTAATATCATATATGCATGACCAGGTCCAAATTTTCAAAGCACCCACACTATATTCATGAATTTGAGACAGTGTTGTTTAGAGGACTGTGCTTTTACTTATAACTTATAAACAACATTTACCTGTGAAAATCACAGCTGCAAATCTCATTCATAAACACCATTTCTCTGTGCAAGTCAGAATTTGGGAAAACAAAGACAGGAGTCTAAACTCAGTTGAGGCCAAAAGCAAGGAAACCAAATACCCAGGAACATAAAAGCAATATTCAAAGATGGTCTAAAAATGTGTCTATAGTAAGGTCAGGCTGACACATCTTTGCAATAAGCGTGCAAGTTTCTTCAACTGAAACTGAAGTAAACCCTCCAGCCAAGAGGAAGTTATGTAGTCTCTAAGGATCGTCACTAGAGGGAGTTATGAATACACACACTACACTGATAATGCTCTTACTCATTTTTCCATCAAATTCTACCATAGTTCAGGTTTTATTTACTTCTAGCGGTATCACACAGCTCTTCCTTGGACTGGAAAAAATTTTAAATCACTCTTAGCCCTCTGTCTATGACCACACGGTACACATATGGTATATTCTATTTTTAGACTATTCAGTACTTTTCAATGTCTTTTACATAAGATATGGACTCAATTAACATCTCCCCCTTGCTGGCCACACTCCATTCATGTCGTAAAGGAAGGAGGAAAGATAACTTGGAGGGGGAAGAGGCAGAGAAGGAAGTGGCCAAGCAGGAAAACTAATACCTAAAGTAACCCAAGGACTACCACATTGCAGTGCTCTGCACAAATAGTAAAATAAATGATCTAAACACATTTCACCTTGGCATTTCAGTTGGCCGTGGATCACCAGCAGCAGCAAGAATCAGCGAAGTCTGACAATATCGCGGTACGTGTGATACATTCCCTGGCTGACTGCAGCCCAGATCCTTTCCCAGGTGTGTGGTTTGCTAGGTGTACTACTCTTCTCCTTGCCTACATGGGATACATCTCGATCTTGCTGACAAGGACAGAGTTACGAGACTCATCTAGAACGCAGGGGACCTCTGGATGTCCAAGAACCTGCTCAGCACTGAGCCAGGGAGATCAAGTTGCTCAGGGCCTGTCAACTGAGTACTGAGCACCTCCAAGGGGGATGATTCCACAGCCTCTCCAGACAATCTCTTCTAATACTTGACCACTCTCGAAAGAAAGTGCTTCAGATGCCCTAACTCAAAGATAACTGGATGCCCTGCTTCCTTAACAACATGCCATTTTTCCAGCCATCTGCTGAACCCACTTTTTATACATGTCTGTCTTCTGTTAAAGTTCCTTCACTAGAGTGGGTGTATCTTACTGATCATGGCCATCCTGATATTACCAATTGGTAACCTGTCTTTACAGCTGAGGTATGTATATGAATAAGCTGTTGATGATTCTTTTGATTCTTGAACAAATGGCACTATATTGACTATTTTTCTTCTAGCTGACTTCCTAGAATCATATAATGATACCGACCTATTAGGTATTTGGGCAGTTCTTCAGGTTTTTTTGTTTATTCAGGGTGGGTTTTTTGAGGATGTTCTACATCTTACGATTGTGGAGGGGGGAAAAAAAAAAAAAGAAATCTAGAAAATTTGATCTTCAAAAGGTTAACAGTAGAGAAAAATAAGGTGAGGGTGTTCTTTTTTTCAACCACATTTGAAAGCAATATTGTAAGAAACCAGAGCACGAATACAGCTGAATTGATTCAGGGTCATACTAAAACCAGATCAAAATCATTAGGAAAGATTGTAAGAGACATTTTGAGAAGTACTAGATATGGGGCAAAAAGTAAAATTCTGTAATATTGCTATTAGATCAATAGCAAATTATTGAGAATTATATCATTATAGGAGACTTGAGGTCCCAAATATAAAATGGAAACTAAGCACTACTAAAGCTAGTAACTCAAAGATGTAACAGGAATATTTTTCTTTCAAAATTCCCATCACACTGACCTGACAAAAGTGAGGCTGTTTCAGAGTCATTTATGGAAGAAATGAAGATACTACTGTTCCCTGTATTTAAAAGACAAATGGGAATAACATGATCATGAGACACTTCAAATTAAAAGTAAATAAGCTATTTTAAACAGGTAATTAGGATTCTAAACTTCAAATGAGCAAATCTGAGAAATAACAAACAACTTCTAAGCACCTTCTGTAATGTCCTGTATGCAATTTTAGCAGATCTTTTGGCTATTCTGACTAGACAACTATTCTGACTAGACAACCAACCAACCAATCCACTCCAGCCCCTGGAAAATAATATCTCAAGGAAGATGAAAAAAACCGTTTAGGAAAGACTTGATGGGCAGCTAGATTCGTAACTGCAAGAAGAAAAATTGAAATGCCTTTAGGAACTGGAGAATGGATTTAATCCCAAGAAAAGCTATCACTTTTGGTGGCTTTTAGATGACAGCACTGGGTAAGAAAGACTGAGCTGTATGTTGCAAAACTATGTAAAATATATACATCTATAATATAAAATATATACATATAACCATAATTTTTCACTATACACATTAGTAGAAGGAGGAAGGCATTACTCAGGAAAGCAAGACTGAAGACAGTATTTCCAATAAGAAGGATAACACAGAGCACTGTGGCATTGGTAGGATGGCTGACAGCAAGGAAAACTTACGGATAAGAACTCACAGCTCACTGAGTTAAACTCAGCTTAACTTAATGTGGTGTTAAATAACATTAATTCAGAAGTACTGAGATCTGAAAACTGAAATTCCAAGACAAGCAGCACAGAGATTTTCTGAAATTTTCAACATCAAAAATCGAACGGTATGATTGAAAAATAACTAACTTGGTTCCTAAAGCTGTGAAAAGAACAAGTAGTCCATGCAGTCAGAAACCTCTGGATCTAACCTGAAGAGTGTGACAGGCTTGGGTGGAAATTTTCAACAGAATTGCCTTACAGACATGAGAAATGAGGTGAAGTAAAGCACTCTTCAACCTGATGTCTTTCATTTAAAAATAAATAAATAAATAAATAAAATAAAACTTTCAACAGGGAAAATGCATTAGTGCTTTTTATTAACTGATTATTTAAATATCAGCTGAGATGGCACTGCAGCAAAGTGATGAAATAAATCAGAAATTTGGCTTGAACTATATGGCGAAGGAGGAAACAGTCACAGGAAAGACAACATTCTTGGGAAATGGCATTGCAAACTATTATGGTATTGCAACATCACTTTCATGCTGCAGACATCAAAGTAAGATCAATCAGACTCTATACTTTAGTTACTCTGGATGTCAGGATCAAATTAAATGAAGCCAAAAGTTAGAAGATTGATGTACTTAAAGTAAAAAGGTTATTGTACTTAGAAACCAGTAGTAAAGTCTTCCATAAACTGAGAACTAAAGAGTTTTAAATGACTGAGATGAAAACCATCAATATTAGCAGGCATAGTTGTGAAGAGCTGGGTCAGCTTAGCTAAACTGTCCTCTGGTGAAAGTATGACTACTTACTGTAGCTATAGGGAAAGAACAAGTGCCCCTGAGAGCAACCATATTTTCACTAGAGGACAGTTCTGTTTCGCAGAGAGGACAGACCTGCTTCAAATGAGGCGTGAAGATCTGTTCAACAGCAGATCTGTTCAACACAGCTACCAAAAGAGCAAATTAATGTCATCTGCCCAGAATAAATTCAGCCTAATTGAAACAGATGAAAGCATCTAATGAAAGAAGGATTACAGTTCCAGAACAGCCTTCCAACAGAAGCACAGTAGAAGGAGCTTAATTATTTTTTAGGGAAATATTTGATTTTGGAGAACTTGTAAGAACTTCAATACACTGAATACGCAATAGCAGGAGACTAGACTTAAAAGGGCACAGAGGGTCCCCTCCAGTCTTATCTGCGTTCAGGATATGAGATTTGAAGAATTCAAATATACGGAAAATCAGTAAAGTATTGCTCATGGGAAAATATGTTACATTAAATTGATGTTTCATCGAAAAATATGGTCTGTTTACCCCCCCGTCTTAGTTACAACCACATGGTAAGATAGGACAGCAAAATAAAACATTGAAAATAGTTGTTTTACAAACAGGGCCTCGAAAGAAAGTTACACTAAGACTTTGAGCAAATCTTGTCAATGAAATTCAAAAAGAGCTAGAGATCATACATTCTGTAATATTTTTTAATATAGCAATGTTACTTTTTTGCCCTGACTTCTTCACATCATGCGCCAATAGATTGTGTATCACTTAGAGTTACACAGCAATAGTTACTGCAGTGCATTTCCTCAGGAAGTGTTTGTGGTTCACCATGAAATACAAAATTGCTAGAAAACACCCACTGCTTTATGTGATCTTTTCATTAAACAAAGTTACATTTATTACTTTCCCTTGGCTAAAAAAAAAATAAATTCCATTTATCTATTTTATGGCAATTTCCTCAATGACACATATATACACAAACATATGTATAAATATATATGTACATAAAAAGAAGACAGAAGCATGTCTTCTGAGAAGACACCATTATTCTCAAACACAGGATATATGTAAAACAACAGGGTTTAGATTGATTTTTTTTAATCATTATGTTTGGCTGGATGCATATGAAAGCATCTTTGTGTCATTTCCCTTTTGTTGTAAGGACGGAGAACGTAGAAGAGCTTAGATATGACACAAAGAGAGGTTTCACGGGAGAAGCCAAAGAGTATCTTAACTTTCCTCTATAGAATACAACCCTGAAGAACATCATGCACAGGCAGTAGCTAAAGTAAGTGCTTGCTTTTATCCCCAGCTCCCTAATGGTGCCCATGAGCTTGCTCCTGTGAACAGATTGTTCTCTCAGGGCAACTGGTAGTGCCACTGCTTGGCAACGGAGACCCTGGGAATTAAAGGAAGAGGTCCTGGTCAGTGGCTCCTTTTTGTTCATACCTTATTGAGACGACTTATTTCACACTCATAGTGTTCTTTCTTTCTGATCATTGAGGCATTCTTCTGCTTCAGAATCTTGTTCTCTTCCTTCATGTCATGAAGGGCTTCACTAAGGACCTTTGTTTCTTTCTGGGATGCAAAAATACAGAGAAATGCTGCTGAAATGCAGATGGAACCATTTTTCAAAAACAATTTTCAGCATATCTGCTGTCTGACAGATGTGCTGCATTTTTGTTGTCCCAAACACAGCTGGGAAAGGAGGCAACAGGAAGGCGGATGGTTAGTAAAACCCAGATATGATAAAGTCTTTTGAAATTATTTTGACCATTCACCATATGACAAGACAGAGACAACATACCAGACTAAATCCCTACTCTTTACAGTCTGCAGTTGCACAAAGGCGTGAGAAAGCTGGCAGGTCAAGCAGATTGGTACCATACAGATGATCATCCCGAACCTGCACTACTCTCACGTAATCATAGTGTAAGGCCAGGGCTAAACACCATTGAAGCCCCCGTTGTGCCCAGTATCATACAACATTAAAGACAAAATCAGATCTTGGCATCACAGTCTGAGGGCTTTTTCCACAACATGAGAGGTTAAGGCAGGTCTCAGCCTGCTCAAGAATTACCAAGCTACCAACCAAGGCTAAAAAATACACCGTCTTTGACCCCATCACAGCTGTTGTTGACTTGAGCTCAACCCTCCCTATTGTGTGTGCCTACACTGCTGCCACTGCAGCAAACTACTTGCAAAAAGATTTACACATTAGTCTTTCAAGAGAGTAATATAGGAATTACTAGGACAGATTTGCCAAACTTTGCCAAGTTTTATTCTCTTTTTTCTATTGCTTTCAGCCTGGCTATGTTCAACTTACAGTGAAGGGAGCTAAGATCCAAATGAGATCATGAAGCAAGTGACATCATATAAATTTCCCTCCCTTCTCTCCCAGGTTAATGCACTCCTCGCTAGTCCATTTTTTGTCAGACTGTCTTAGACAAAAGCCGTTTGGACACATGAAACAGAATGGCTTCTTCTACAATTAAAAAAAAAAAAAAAAAAAGTATTTCAAAAATTCTTCTGCAGCTCCTTTATGTGATTAAAAAAATGAGATCAAACAATCACAGTCACAGGCCACAATATGAATGTTATTTTCTGTGCAACAGGCATACCCCTTGTGCAGCCAGCTACTCTGGGCATTTACTGTTCGGGCTCATGAGAAGTGCATCCCTGCATGCTAACTGAGCCACTGAAAAACATCCTCTTACATGTGAGGTAGCTTTATTTTCCTTTGTTATAGGTTATTTAGAACATTTCATTTTCTCCCCAAACTAGGCAAGATTAGCAGAGTATCTCTGCATGAAATATAGGAACTCACCCAGAGAGCTAGCTCAGGCTGGCATGAGCATGTATGCTTTCAGATACTGAAGAAAAACAAAATATTGAAATTCACATAGGCTTTTAGCTATGTTCTTCTCTCCACCTTTGCAATCCGTTTTTCCAAACTCCTAGCACACATTCTCTTTCTTGGAAGCTGACACCTTGGGGATCGTGGCCATTTACAACATTTCCAGTTTATTCAGGTTTTTGAACCACCTTAATTTGTAGATCTCATTGCTTCTTATTTGACAAGGAATCTTAGGTGTTACGGCACCAAGACTTTCCAGTGACTATGCTGATCTTTGATTACTGTCTCTGGGTACACACCCATGGCTAGAAAGAACAACAAAAAAATTAAACCTCCCAAACAGTCAGTATACCTCTGTGCGCCTTGGAGGACACAGGGACAGGTAAGGTTCACAACATGATCATTCTGTGAGAGTTACGCCTACTGGTGCATTAAAAACCAAATGAAATAGCTCTGTAAGATAGCAGCAGCATGTAATCTGTTCCAGGATTGTTTGGTGCTGCTGTTTTTCCTGAATGGCTCAGCAAAGTACCCAGAGAACTGCCACTCTGAGTAAACAAATTTAAAAGGTACTGTCAGGCTGCTGGACTAGATAAGTGAGTAGAGAATAAACATCTTTTTACTTTGCTCTGACAGTTGCTCTATACAGCTCTATAGCTCCCTGGCTAGAGGGGTAAGTAAAATATTTAAAAAATAAAGAGTTACTATCTTTCAAGATGTTAAGGGTTAAGATTGTGGGGTGACAATCAAACCCTGGCAGATGTATTGTTAACCTCCTCTCCCCTCCATTTCCCCCTTTTGCCCCTCCCTCTCCCCCCTTCCCACTCAGGACAGGCGATTGGGAGGGAAAGAAGGACAGAGAAAAGAGAGTTGGAAAAATTAAAAATGTTTCACTAATGCTACTAATAAGAATAGAGAAAATAAAACAAAATATATAAAACCAATCTTGAAAGTCTCAGCAACTGCAGAGCCGGCACCCAGAGTCCTGGATTAGATTCTGTTACCAACCGGAGCTGGATTCAGTCTCTCACTAGGCCTCCGTTCGCAGGGACAACCAGCAAGGTCCTCTCCTAATGTCGTCCATAAGCAAAAGGGAAAAAGTGACGAGATCCTCGTGATCTCCCACTTTTATATGAAGTATTCATGTGAATGGAATATTATACACAGTTGGTCAGTTTCTTGGTCACCGGTTTCTCGTTGCCCCTCTCGCGAGATGTCCATGCGTGCTTATCAATAAATTTGCATTCCATTGCTAGGTTTACCAAAACATGTATCTGGTTCTCCAGGAAAATGCAGCTAATATGAAGGCTTTAGCTGACAGGCAAAATTCACTAAAAGAGAAACTTGTTTTTTAATAAAACCAGGACACAAGAAAAGAAAAAAATACACACACACCCCCACACACAAACATATATATATATATGTATATATACACATATATATATGTATATATATATATATATATATATATATATATATAAAACCAAATGCAGGTATGAAGAACATTAGTTGCTGCAAGAAATACGTAAATAAACAACCCATAAGTGTCCTAAAGCTCTGATCTTAATAGATCTGTCATTCTGGGCCCCTTCCACATCTGCTGAACTGTTTCTTCTTCATCCTGCCCCATGGTCACTATAGTGTAACTGAAGCTGGCACAGCTGCTGATATGGGTGTTAGAATCTATGTTGTTCATTCGAAATTCTCTACTTTTAGCAGCTACACCTGTAAAAGTGCAGATCTGCATCCCTGTATGACATCCAAAAAGTTAAGAAATTCATAGTAAATAGAAACACTTACTGGCTGAGTATATAATTTGTAAAGAAATCACTGATCTAAGGCTGACTTTCCATGCAGGTTGCTGTCCCCATAGAGTGCGGTTTTTTTATTATATTGTTATTTTGTTCATTATTCATGAGTGTAGTAAAAAAAAATAAATGTGAGAATGTACTGCTCATCCTTCCCTTTTCAAAACGGTAGCTAGGGCCATTTTTCATAGCTATCATGTACTTAAGAGCAGGCAGTAAAATCTTAGCAATATGAATAGGAAGATGTATTGTCTTGCACTGACTCCACACTCAGCAAATATAGGCAGTGATTCAGCAAGTACATAATGACATGTTTTACTTCAAACATCTAAACTGTCCTAGTGGTCGAAAATCAAGCATGTGCTGACCTAAGACCATATTATAACTGATAAGCAAGTAAGATGAATGGCTTGTTTAGGAAGATTTTTAGGTTTTTGCATTTCTTTTCCTGCAGCAGCTGATGCACATTTAATCTGAGTCTAGAAGTGATACAATTGCCACTGGTTTTCAGGTTTGTTTTATGTTATCTATAGAGGAGCCCAACCTCAACTGTCAGAGAACCATCCAGAAACTCTTCCAAGAGGTGATGAAGTACATGACACCATGAAACAGAATGAGAATAGGAGGTGTTACACTCTGTGGTGCTTGTGAAATGGGGTACAAGTTTTGTGTATACATTGGGCATATACATGCTGATCATTTGGATTGGTTGTTTTACTGTGCTGGGAATTTCGGTTAGGGATCTAACTTTAGATGTGAATGCCCACACAAGAGCCAGTGCCTAAGGAGTCCCAAGAGAGGTGCCCAACCACTCTCAGGGTGAGGCGAACACTGCTTGAGAGCAGCTGATCAGCCAGTACTGACTAAACGGCCAATATTTACTGGGAGCTGAGATAACCAGCCCATATTATCAATACCAAAACATGGGTGTCTGGAGCTGAATTCATTCCTTCAAGTATTCATTGCCAAACATTCTGTGTAACATCTGCAATGATGTTCCTATTCCATTTCAAATCACTGTAGCATTTTCATTCACAAAGAAATTCACCCTGAACTGAACAGTAAAGGAGGAAATCTCTGCACTATTCATATCAATCTGCTCTTTACTCCCCCGCACACACTAATGCTGTGTTCTCTGCCAATTTCTATGGAAATGACTGTCTCTTTATAAATAAGTTCTCTGATCAGACAGACAATCAGCCACTGCCTTGGGTTTGATATTGAAGAACACTCAACACCACAATCTCATCACCCAGCTATGCAACAGCCCATGCTATGCCACTCAAAAGAAGAAAAAGAGGAAAGGCAAGGAAGCCTTCAGCCCTGAGCATAAACAGGGTAACAGCATGCACCCTCCTACCGTGTCCCGCAGTGGCCTTTCTCTGCCCAGGACTCGCAGCCTCTCATTTTCTGGATGCTGTCGATGTCTCTCTTCCTCCAGCTCACCGACTCTCCTCTCTGACATGTCCAGTTTTGTTTTCATTTCTGCCAGCTGAAAAGCAAGTAACAAGACTGTGGTGGGTTGACTGGGGATCCTCAAAGGCACAGAACACAAAGGTGCCTTCAAATCCTTTTGGTTTTCAGCAGATTCGCATAAAGGTGTGAATCTGGTCAGGTGTAAGGTTTGCAGCTACCGACTTCCCTCTTCTTCCCTACAAGTTCTGCCAATGTGTTTGCAGTGGAGACTTTTAATGATCCTGGGCAAGCTGTCTGTTGGTGTTAACCCAGCTGGCTCTAGCACTGATTTGCTGCCAAAGGGCAGCTACCACGGGTCTGTACCTCCATACCAGTTCTCCATTTCAGTGTTCTTTTTGTTTCTTTCTGCAGTGTGGACTCCTCCTGCAATGCTGCACATCCAAACAATCTAGTCAGAAGCATAAAACAGGCCCACATTAACTGAGAAAGAGCCATTTGAATTTCTCTTCAATTTGGCGAAAGAAAAAAGAACAAAAAAAATCAAATAAATGATCGGGCTCTCAGTAGAGTTTACTGGAAAATAGTAGAGAGGAAATTTTCCTGATAAGAGTGACATGAGGTCACTCTGCAAACATCCTTTTCATAGAAGGAAACAGAAGATGAGAAGTGTCAGTCAATGAACCAACTTGGGTTTTGGAACAGCAGGCAATATTGTAAGCAGCCAGCTTCACTAGGCAGCTGATTATAACACGTGGAGCAAAGATACCACACAGCCACAAGCAAGGAATGAAAGCTATGCCAATAGAATCTTGACCAAAAAAAAAAAAAAAGTATTTATTTACTTTTTTTTTAAATGAAGAGCTTTTGTACAGCAAGTTTCTCAAAAGCAAAAAAAGCTCTCTGCTTATAGAAGGCAGCATTCATGGAGGGTTTATTCATATTACAATAGAAGTAGTCAACATTGTTACCTGTTTTTCATAAAGCTGTTTCATATTTCTAAATTGATGATCCCATTGCTTGTTCACCTCCAGAAGCTGTAATTATCAGGAAGCCACAATAAATAACTCTTATTTCAACATTGACAACAAGTAAAAAAATAGACTGCCATTCTAATCATCTAGCTATGAGTGTTCACAACCTTCTCATTATCTGGCCAGCTCATATCACAAAAAGCAAGGTTAAGGTTTGGCAAGCTTTACAGCCCATCTGCCAGTGCTTTGGTATTTCAGTTAAAGTGCATGAACATTCAGGAACTCACATTCAGGAAACAAGCAAATACACAATAAGCTACAGGTGAATCATTTGCAACACTATACAAATCCCAAGCTGCAACTCCTAAATGGCCAAGGACTTCCTGGATAGCTTGCTTCAAGTTATATAAGCGTATTTCCAATTAAAAGCTCTCTGGCTTCAAACAAGTGAATTGAAGACTCCTATTAACTGCAATTACTACTGGGTGCAAGCCCCACTTACCTTTCTCAGTATCACTAAACGAAGCAAGTGTATGCATGCAGGACCAGGAATATTGGCTGTCACTACGCATGCAAGTAGCAGGAGTGAAGTCAATGTGCATGCATTTTTATTGGAGAAAGCCAAATATGCCTCTCTGAAGCACTTTGCTTTGTATGATATAGGGTCACTCTTTAGGATGCTCAGCCAAAGAACAGCTTCCAGTTTGCTGCTTCCTGGGACACAGACACTACAGGCTACTACTCCCAGCGGTTCCTTGGCCTTTACAGAAGTGGTCATTAAGAAAGTTTGCCCTTTATACCGTATAAATCTCTGCTCTTCTAGATTCTTAGCCACCTTACAAAAAGCCATCATCTGTTCTCAGGAATAGTTCTCCAAATACAGCTCTGCCTAGCTTGGTAGAGAGAAGTAAGACTATAGGAATTAGATTAACCATAACACTAAGTACTTGCACACATCACACTATGAAGAAATACGAAGCAGAAAGTCTCCACATAGAAATTTTCTCACAAAAGCACAGGACAATGTCTTGCTGGACTGGTAGGTGAAACCAATTGCAGTGTAAACACAGTGTAACAGTGATAACACATTCAATGATTTCCTGCCCTGAACATATTACTGATATTGTGATGTTTGCCTTAGAGGTTATAACTATATAGGTTAAGGGTAAATTTAAGATTACCTCTCGTCTCTGTCTTTCCAGCGAGAGGATCTGTCGTTCCAGTGAACTGGTTGGTATTGTCTTCTTTTTAGTCACTAGTATGTGCCTTGACTGGAGAAAAGAAATCTTCACAAACGAATGCTTTAAGTATCCTCTCTTCAAGTCAAGATTATCACATAAAATTCCCATCCACCCTGCCATGTGCATGTAAAGAAACTGAAACAGCAACATTGTACTTGCATTTCAGTACCTTTACACCTGCTGATAGCAGATTCTGAATCGTACTTCAGCTTTAACCCAGTTTAATCTGTATTTTAATTGAAGCATTATGCAAACATACACTAAAAGGAACAAAATTGTGTCCATTTGTACCATCTGAGACATAAAAGACAAAATAGGATTTTAATTATCTTGCAGATGGTAATACAAACAAGTTGTACAAGCCACAAAAGTTAAGCATAAGCAGAAATGGGTATAAGTAGTTCCCTTCATTGACAAGAACTAGAATAATTAGTAGTATTGCCTCGGTAAGTGTTTGCAAGCCCAAGGCAATAAACTCTAGCATAATGTGTTCAAAACAAGCAATACAATAAACAAGTAGGCCATTTAGAGAAATTAGGAAATCATTCTGCAATTGTTCAATTTTTTTAAAGTGTGGTGTTCTGTCCATGCAGGACGACAGTAGCTAAACCCTCATTTTTATAATGGCAGTCTCATATATCACAATTTCCAGTAAGTTTCTATGGATTCTCATGAGAACAAATATGTGCTCTATTTTTTATAATTTTATATATATCAAGAGAACTGTACTGCACAAAATATATATATTCATAAAAATGAAACAACTATCTGTTCGGATATGTGGTCAGAGATTTTTTCTGTTCCCCTGTTCTGAATTTTCAACCAACATATGAGAAACTATAGAATAGAAGTGTGAGCACTTCTGAGATCTTAAATCTCCTGAAATAAATTTATTTTCTTCAGCTAGAGAATTTAGTGCCAAACACTAATGAAGAAGATCAAATCATAGTTTTGTTGTGTTTTTTCACAGGCAAAACTCCTGATCATTTATTTGCCCCTTGGCCAGTCCTGCCAGGCTCTAATGTGGAGTACTTGACTTCTATGCCAGAAAACACTTACTTAATCCCTCTCCCTGTGGAAGTTCATGAACATGTTTAACCTGAAGTATCTGAAGCAATGGAGCTAATAATGTGCTGAATTTTCTTCAGGATACAGGCCTGGTGCATGTATTTAAGTGCATGAAGAGTCCTAATAAAGTCAACACGACAACTCCACGGCAACTCAAAAACTGAACAGCTATAGATACATTTGCACCAACTATCACAGAAGCACAGAATGTTAGGGATTGGAAAGCCCAAACCCTGCTCATGCAAGCTGTTGGGTCACTCAAATTAAACAGTTTCTACCTTTCATAAAATAACAACTTGAAATGACTTTTTTAAAAGATCCTTATTTAAAAATAAATAAATAAATAAATAAAAATAAAGTATTATTAAAAAATACTTTTAGGAGGGAAAAAAATGCACTAAGGGAAGTTTCCTTTCTAAGAATGTCATATCCAAAAATATTTCTAACGTTTCCTTCTACTTTTAAAGTAAAGTATTCAGACAAACCTACTGGAACAGACACGCTTTCCCATTAATTGTCAGTCTGCAAAGTGACAGGCACGATACCGGCACCAGCTCATGCTGTTCCTGTTAATCAGACAACGCTTCAGAGGACAGCTGAAACAGTCACTTACTTCTAGTGGGTCTGCTGGGGCTTCCATGTCACTTACATCTGCCCATGCACATCCAGAATGGCCTTGCACATTTGTTTCTCCACAGGTCTTTGGAAGAAAAATAGCAATGAAACAGATATTTTACATAGGCTAAAGGAGTGGGAGAATCACATTCAGACCCAGAAGATCCGCGAGCACTGCCTGTGGAAGCAGCCAAGGCTCAGAATAGGTGGTGGAATTCTGATTTTAATCTTTTCCTCCTTCCTGGCGGGGGCTTCCCAGCAGAGTTGAAGGACACTGCCTATGACTAACATGCCAGGCAAGGCAGTACTCTGCCTAATGTGCATGTAAATCACAATCAACCAGCCTGTTCACCCCGAGAGAGGAAGTTGCATGTACAAGGGAAGGAAGGGTACACTTTTTCAGTAAATAAGTGGACAGGGTTTTCTAGCCTTGCTTCCAGTTGTAAAAACGGTCTTACGTAAGTAAGAGAAGTATTAAGTGACTGTAAGACAATGGGAACTATCATGACTGAAATATTAGTGAGTCATGCTTAGAAAGGAGTAACAGTGAAGTCTGTTAACAGCTATCAGGAAAAGCACGCCCATACAAACCCCAAGATGTTTAGGGGAAAACCATAACTGGAAAATTAATTTACTTTCCCTGAAGAAAAGCTGTCCAAAAATGTAGAATGACAGGTGTTTTTATTATTCTCCTAAGGACCTGGTATTTACAGTTACATACCTTTTCCAAGCATAGACCTATATTCAAGCTACTCAAGGCTTCTTCACTTGAATACTCAAGGTATCAAACACTTCAAACTTCTCTTAGTTTTCCATTTGGAAAAAGAGGTTAACATTACCAAGTTAAACTCACAGAAAAGATTAACAAAGAAAAAGCTTCCACAGACTTCAAATACAAAGTCAGGATGAAATAGAAAAGCACACAATATTGTCATCTTCAGTCTTGGAATTCCGCACAATGAGGAATTTGAAAAGGAAACGTGAAAGAACAGTACATTTTTCCTTATTGTGGAAAGATCCATGGGTCTAAGGCTTATTTGGTAGAGGATGCATATTTGATTTTCAAGGAAAGGAATTAAAGCCAGCTCATGAAAAATCAACACAAAATAATATAAATATGTGAGAGATCTTTCAAATTCCAAAAAAGGATTTAAACAAAGTAAAGTAATCCTGTGAAATCCTGGAGTTCAATAGCCACATTCCAGATCTCTGGTTCATCATGTGTCACTAAGCAATTCCTGGTTTGGGGAAAAAAAAAAAAAAAAAAAAAAAAAAAGAAAGCAAGCTACTGTTTTATAACATTTACGTATGAAATATATCCTCCCTAACCTGATGTTCTTTTTATTTTTGTGTGGTTTATGGAGCAGATGGAAAAGTTGTGGGGTATAAATAGGCAAATTTTAAAAAATGTTATTTTAATAAAGACATTTTTGATTCTGCATAGGAGTTATCCTACCCATCAAAAAATAAAAACAATTCAACTGTACCTACATCAAAACTAGCCTTTGAACAAATATCCCTTCCAGGTACAGCATTGGTTTAAAGAAGGAAGATCTACTGGCTGGTAACACAACAGTGGTTTCCACAATTGCATTTCTTGACATTTCTGTAGTGATTAATTCATTACAAGAAATAGAAGCCAGTAACTGTCAGGCAATGAAATAAACTAAAACTCTGTAGCACCTGAGCAAGGTTAAGTGAAAGGGGAAGGTCATCCTTGGGGAAACAGACACACGAGAAGGCCAGCTTCCAAAATGAATAAACACATCATGCTACCTGAGAGAATGTAATAGCAACAGTTAAACTGTATAATCCCCATAGTGGAGAAGGAAGAGAAAGCACCATGCATTTTTTAAAATGAGACCAAATATTACATTATTATTAAAAGTTTATGTCAAATCAAAGCCTACATTTGATGACTTCAAAGCCCTTTGCAAAAGTAGGCAATAACCCTATTATACACAAAGGGAAACACACCAACTGAATGCATTTATGAAAGGTGCCATTTATACGGATTTTAGCTAGTTGCACTATTGCTCATTTCCACCCTCATCCACCCAACCCCTTGTGATGCTGTGAGAGATCTGGGGAGACCTGGAGAAAAAGTGAAGCTCCAGGAAGAACAGAGGCTGAAACAGCAACAGTGTCTCCACATCTCCCTTTTTCCATGCCAAACCAACCTGTACATTCATCCATTTTCAGTCTCCGTGAGCCCACCATAGCGATCGAGCAGCCACAGCCATTACCCGTTCCCGCACTAGGGCCACGCACAACAAACAGCAAAACTTGAGTCAAAACTCTGAAATACCTGCTATGTGTATGCAGTTTGGCATTGTCAGTGAATGTAATCTATACTGGCCTCATTTACTGGGCAAATCTTTCACCAAACACTACTTTTTTGAAAGATGCATTGCTCCCTGCTCCGAAACAACTATCTCTGAACAAGACATGCCTGTGTAGAAGCTCTCAGCTTGGTTACTGGTCTTCTACCCTACATATACACATTAAAAAACAGTGCCAGGCTTTCTTGCACCATCTTAGTTTTTGCTTTTCACTACAGGTATTTTATACAAAATATGACAGCATAGAAATGACATTAAATGCTCTTCAGTGCCTAGCTAGGCAAGCATAGCATGCACACAGATAACAGTGATGCTCCTTCCCACAGTGCTTAAAGTCAACTGCCTTTTAAGAGACTTGACAGGAAATACATCTCAAGGGAGAGAACGTGCTGCTTAAGAACAACGGTGCTGCTCAGTTGTGTGGGTAGCTTGGTGGGAGATAGGTATCTTGTTTCCTACCTCACAAGTGTTTTTCTGTACTGATTGCCAAGTAAGATCAGTACAGGGTATTGGAAAGAGAAGGGTATGTCTAAAGTCTATAGGGATACCAGAAATACCAACAAGTACGGAATAAAAGCTCAAGCCCTTCTAGAGGCGATGGTCTTTTTCTAGTGATAACTGGGAGAGATTAAAGCAAAATTGTTGTCCTCCTCTGTGAAAACAGCTCATGGCACTGAAAAGAAGGACCAGGAGATGACAACATTTGATTTCTTCGGCATCGCAGAGGTAAAGACCCCACATTTGTTTATCAATCTACTGCTACACAATGAGGAATAACTTAGTTATACAACAGCACTTCAGAAATCTGAGATATATAAGAATCCTTGAAAGAAGAACTCTTTTTGACAAGTGTCAGACTTCAGAAGTTAATAATAATAATAATAATAATAATAATGGCATTCATATGTGGTTTGAAGCTATCAAATCAAATATGCAGTTTTAAATTGCTTGGAGAATTCTAGTTGAAGACCAGACTTTGTAGTCACAAAAGACTGCTTACAGATACAAGCAAACTTTCAAAAAAACGTTAAATTTTTCAGCCTGCAAAACAGAAAAAGAGCAGTTAAAGAGGAAAATTTGTCCTAGTGTTACACAGACACAGGAAGCTTCGCAGGAAGCAAAAGCGGCAGCTGAAGAAGGTGTCTGCAAAGTGTGAACAGGTCTGCACAAAATACTGTGAGAGTAAAGTTTGGAGGAAAAACACAGAATTAGCAGCTTTGTCCAAATGCATGGTAGTGTATGATTGCTAGGTGTTGCACTGTTTGGTAAATTTTTACAGAAAAGTAGAGAAGATATCAGAGAAGAAAACAAGTGTGTCTGCTTTGCACAGTGGGAAGGATGTGCACTGATGCTGATGAAGGTGACTGCCCCCCAGGAGATGTCTGAACAGCTCTACCAACCATGGACTGACCTCTGACCATATATATGCTGGACACTACCATGCACATTAACACCACCTCTAACACTGCAGTAAAGGGCTTGTGGGGAAAATCTAGTCATAGAATCACAGAATCATTTTGGTTGGAAGAGACCCTCAAGATCATCAAGTCCAACCATAACCTAACTCTAGCACTAAACTGTGTCTCTAAGAACCTCATCTAAAAGCCTTTTAAACTCCTCTAGGGATGGTGACCCCACCACTTCCCTGGGTAGCGTGTTCCCATGCCTGACAACCCTTTCTGTAAAGGATTTTTTCCTAATATCCAATCTAAACCTCATTCTCTTGTCACAGACAACTGAACACCAGATTTTACTGTGGTGAAATCACACCTGCTTTAGGCACTAATATACAAAATCAAGACTTGCTACATGTGATGTAACAGCAGTGACAAACTGGTCAGCAAGTTTTATAAATCTCAACATAATGCTTGCATGAACCTTAATTTCCCTGATTGTTCAATCTCTTCCTCTTTAAATGAACAAATCACTCCATGTCACAGCATTTACCGGTTACACTGAGGGAAAAAAAAAAAAATCACGAGAAAATAGACTGCAGGGAATAGTCTCTGAGTGGAGAAATACAAACTTGGCAACCTCTCGCAGCATAACTCCCTCTGATTTCTCCATAAACACGTGTAAAACCACATCACAGCTTGCAGTGGACAGAATTGTGTTAGTTTTTATAGCCTCCCTAAAACAGACAGACATATGGCCTTTATCTAGCTGGAGTCCACCACACACTTTATAGGAAAAGTGTAAGTAACGTACATTCCTTTTTCATTTCTTTCTCATCCCTTCTACTTCCACTCTCTCTCCAGAGTCACTTCCTTCGCACAGTCCTTCTAGCCATCCCAAACAAGGAAACAAAGTGTCATTACTCCTGCTGCTGGGCTATGAGGTGTAATTGTAGTATTAGCTACCACAGAGTGTAAATCAACCTTTCCTTAAATTTAAGCATAGTTTATATAAACATGGAAAAAAAAAAAAGGAGAGAAACAGACAGAGGAGCAAGTGGAGTTCTCTGGCTGTAGAAAATGAAGTTAATACAAAAAGAAGGATCATACTTTCTGTCTTTGAAAAGCTGGTCAGATCTGGCTCCTCCTAGAATAGTTGTTGATAATTTCTATCTATGTGTATTGTAAAAATGTTTCCTTAATGTCTGTATGAGCCCTTCTGTTCCTTTGATTCCACTACTGTATCTCTATTACTGTGACTGATCAAAACGTGAAAATATTAAGAAAATATTATAAAGAGCAAATCTGCATCTGTAAGTTTAGGTAATAGTCTGAAACCTTCTGTAATGTCTGTAAATCATAACTTAAAACATTTATATTCTCTTAATCAACTTGAATCCTTAGTCAGACCTTTACCCAACTTTCTCCCACTCTTCACACTCCTTTTGCTCTCCCCATCCATGTTCACATGGATGCCTATGAAGCATTATCCTTGGAATTTATTATTTTTGTCCGCACTACAGGCAATGGTGACAGAACCGGTCATGTGTTTTTCCAAAAACATCAGGCAGCTCTGGTCATTAAGACAGATGATACCTGTTTTATCTTTCATTGTTGTTCACAGTGGTCTTGTATTACTTTAAAGACTGGGTGAAGGGGGAAACGCCCTCTTGTATTGCAGTCAGTTTGAGCACAATCAGGGAAGAAAGTTTCAAACACTTTGGAACGTGCTGGCAGGGAGCTGGGAGACCAAACCTCCTGTAGAGAGGCTGCTGTGAGGAGCAGCAATAAGCTGGCCAGCTACCAGGTACAGAAAACACTTCCCAGGAAGCAAATGGGACCAAGGAGGATTTTCTGCCTCTCAGAAACTCACCAAGTTCCCTCACAAGTGGCAGCACACTACCCTGCCAGCAAGGGCAAAGTGGGCTGAAGTGCTTAGAAGCCCTTTATCCATTTCTACTCTATTTCTATTGTATTCTGTAATTTCTGTTACTAGCAGTTTTGAGGTTGGGTTTTTCCTCCCTGTTTAAAAACGAGAATTCTTTTCATTTGTACTCTAGGAACACCTGACCTTCCTGAGTGTAAAAGGCTTTTAGTCATCTTTGGAAAGCTTGCAATGGGAGAAAAATTGAAGCATTGGAGCCTTAGCCAATACTGAACCCTCTCACAAGCATCAGCACCACAAGAAGAGAGAAGTCCTCATTTTGGCAGTGTTGGATCTTTATTCTGGGAAAGGCTTCTGTTACAATATTACAAAATAGGCACTCACAAATTAAGATAACGAAAGCTACTTATCACTTCTGAAAATTACAGCTGTTCAGTAAGTGCAGTGAAACCAAAAACCATTAGAATGTTTGATTCAAATAAAAGGGAATTTTGCCTTGATGATGACAAAATGGCAAAATAATCTAATTATTTTTTTTTCTTTCTAGCTGATCAGGTATCTGTTGCAAGGTTTGTTCTGGATTTTTATTTAGTTATTGCACTGTTTGGTTGCAGAATTTTGGACGCTAGATTTCCTCTGAGATTACTTGGGTTAAAAATTGGTGGCCTCTGGGGAGCCCTCTGTTTGCTTACATTGCGGTTGAACTTCTCTTTTGGCTTTTTTCCTGTAGCTGTTGTTATGCCAGTAGTTCTTGCTGCAATATTCTTTGCAGTCCCTTTTCCCATTCTGGTGCACAGGTAAAATGGTAAAATCTAAGGAATTTTACTTGAAGAATAAAATCAGCTCTTAAACCAGAAGAAGAATCTACCTCTTCCTGTCTAAACCTGATCCATGTACACACCCAGCAAAGCGTGGTAGAAATGGATTTTCCCTTAAAATATGTACAGATGCAAAGTGTGTCTCTTCATAAGTGGGAACCAGATAAAATTAGACCAAGATGTGGTTTCAGAGTAGGTAAAACATAGCACAGGATTCTGTTTGAATATTTCCTTTATCCGACATTTTCCATCATCACCAATGAGACTAACCATAAGGGCACAGTTACTCAACTACCTAAGCATTTGCACGCTCAGGTCTCATGATTAAAATCCCAGTTTCATGGCACAATAATTGGATGACAATTTCTAGCTGTAGCAAACAGGCTATTTTGAGTTTTACAACTCAGTTACTGAAAGTACAGATAGATCTTAAATGAAAAATATTTCTTCCTCACTTCATACCCAAAGCAGTTTAGGTTCTTGAAAGTTTATTGTTGGGTTTTTGTTTGGCTTTTGTGTTGTTTTTTGTGGGTTTTTTGTTTGTTTGTTTGTTTTGTGGGGTTTATTTGTTTGTTTTACCAGTTGATCCCATAAAATATATTGTCTCTGTCAAATTTACCTTGACACACCACTACTTATTTTAGTTGCTACTCTTTCCTTCCTATTTGATACTCTTATCTGCCCTCACCTCTCCCAGAAAACACCCTTCATGTGTGTAAAGTCTTGATGAAGCCCTAAACATACTGAAAAAACTCTGCAAGACTACTTTTTAGTAATATTTGTGTTTTGGTCCATAGTATTTAGTCTAGCTTATTCCAGCTGAAATGTAATCAACTTTAAACTTGAAAAAAGGAAGCTGTCTTTCTGGTAATAGACGTGTTTCTTTGGTTTTTTATATTAAAATAGCAAATTGCTTGATCCCTTTGGCCTTCAGTTTCTCTCCTATAAAAGGCAGAACAGGGAGCCCTTTGCTTCCCAAGGCACGTTTTGAGGACATGCAGTTTCACAGACCGCAGCCTCTGCAGGACTGGAGCTTGCAGTCCTAGTTCCTACACACGCCTGCTGCAGGTCGCAGCAATAAGTGATGTTACAGAAGACAGGGGGAATAGATAAGTACACATGAATTAGAAATTATCAGTTGCTCTAATCAGTAAAGATTTCATCATATATTTCCCTTCTTTGGTTCATGGATCTAGCAAAAGTAAACATGTTTTATTAAACCAAGAAGAGCGTAAATCAGTGCAAAATAATGATGCCACACTCAGGTCTCACTTCTCATTTCAGTTTAACACTTAAAAAAACAGTTGAGACAGCCTAGATGAGCTACATAAACACAGGCACTCAGTCTCTCATATTAGATCAATGGACCACATTTGGGTGTTGGGGACCCAAGAACATCAACAGGCTCTCGTTACTGTGACCTGTCAGTAAGGATGTTCCTCTGTAATCTCCTTCCTCTTTTCCCTCTTCAGGAGGGGGGAACATAGCACCATGACAAGCTGCACTTAAAGTACTGCAGATGAAGGAGTCATGGGCTGAAGGATATGCTGAGAAATAGTTCATTCTGCAGACCTACTTGTTCTCTCTCTCAGATATTTGCCTTTAAAAACCACAACAATATTATATGGGTTTGTTGGTTTGTTTTTCTGGGGAGGGAATAAAGAAAACTTAAAAAAAAAAAAAAAAAAGACAAGACAAAAAAAACCAAAACACTGGTGAAAAAAGGAATTTGTTTACAGACGTTTCCAGATAACAGCCTCAAAAGTGATTTAAGCTCAGAAGGAAATGCTACTTTGCAGTGTGCAATTTAGTATCTTCACTGCAGAAAAAAAACGTTACAAAATAAAAATGACTTACTCACTCTGCCAAATTCCTTCCTGATAAACAACACTATAGGGAAGCATACATTTTTGTTTCATTATTAACTTTTTCCTATTTCCTAAATACAGAATTTTCCCTCATTTCAAGTCTAAATCAGCATTTCATTTCATAAACTGACATTTTTTATTTAGTTGTTGTTGGTTTTTTTAATATTATTTTATAAGCTTCTGAATTAAAAGTATACTAGGATTATTAAAAATATTACCTCCTTTTCTAAAACACACAATCTGATACATGTACTTGTAGAATCTTATACTGATGTTGTTGGATCTTATCACAACTGTCAAGCTGTCACCCAGTTGGAGTCCAAGTCAAAAACCAACCAAGTGATAAGCTGTTTGACTTAAGAGTATAAATAAAATATAGCTAGTATAGTTCTAGTGTGGAAATATCATAAGCCTTCCTCTCTTAAGCTATGAAAACCACACACACCTTACATGGGCAAACAAGTGCTATAAATGCAAAAAACATAAAAGTGCTACAGATGAAATACCGCCACAGTGTTCTGTATGAAGCACTGAAGCACCCTACAGAAAAGATTAGGGTGAGTATATCCTTTCTTTTTTCTCCCCACACCAACATCTCCCCTTTCCAACATCTCCTTCTGTTGGAGTGAAGCTAATATGCAGGACCAGGTGTTTCCAGAGACCATCTGTAGCTTGCTGTTCTGCCCTGTAATTTCATACTTCAGTGCTACTCAATTCTGCACTGACTTCTGTTTTACCACGCTTATTCCTTCCCTGGGGCTGGGAATCCCTGTTCTTCCCTCTGGCTTCTCTCTCACTGTTTCTAATCCCACTAGTCTGACCCTGGGGCATCTCCTTAGGCTCAGCTCTGCTTCATGCCTCAAGGTCGAGTCATTTTGGAAATGGCGGTTTACATGTGAAAGGACCTATGTGTAATTTTGTATTTCATAGAAGGGAGTCATCTCTCCTTAACCTCCTCACCAGTTTCCTGCATCACACCCCAGGCTGCTGCTTTCAGAGGTTTCCTTTCCCCCAGCAGAGTCACACAGACAGGTAACTGTGTCATCCCTTGCAGCTGGATGGCATTTGTGGCTTAATCACTCCTCTCCTCCAGATTTCTCACTCCTCCCTTTGCCAGTTTGCAGAAAACTGGGATTTCCTTTTGTCCTTCTACTGCACAATAAAAAGCGGCTAGCTGTTCCAGGGGAGAGAAGGGAAACCAAGAAGGAAAACTAGAACATGTTTCTGTCATGGTTGTTAACCACTGCTTCACTGCAAGCAAAGACAACCATCTTAGCAGATGGCTTACAACTTTCTGTTTGTAATACCACAGAAGTGTGGGTTTGAATCATCATTTTTCTTTTTTTTGCTATACATCTAAATGCTTTTCTGACACTCCCAAAGAACTTTGTCCCCCATATCTCTGTTCATCCTCAGTTAAATCAGAACTACCAAATGCAATAACCTAAAGAAACATCAGTGTTCTTTGGGTATGCAATTTTGTGGATCTGCATTGTCCAAAAGGCACAGCTGACTACAGAGGGTGGCACTTAAGCTAACCAGCATGTTTACCTGACCTTTTAAAGCACTATGAAAAGTGTCTCATCACTCAGACTTCCTTGTAACAGACAGTAGCTGTATTGGGAAAGCAGCATGTAGCAAGTTCATTGCATCATATCAGAAACCAAAAACTTTCATGCATGATCAAGCCACACGGGGAACATCCCCTGAGTGCTCTTCCCTGACAGACAAACATTCAAAAACAGACTGCATTTACCTTAAGGGAGCTCAAAATTCTCTGAGGATTCCTACTCTCTTGAGCAACAGGTTCAGGATCCTCACAGGACTGGGAAGTGTTATTCTTCTCTATCAGGTTCCTTATTTCAACATCAAGCTCTTTGCTTTCACACCTGCTTAAAAAGAAACAGCAACGTTATACTTTGCACAAAAACTTGAAGCACAGAGAGGGTAAATTTGTCAGCTGTCTTCTTAATGTGACGACACAGACAGAGAACTGGTCCAGCACCAAGCTCCTGCTGCCTTCCTTCCTGGTACACAATCAGAGGGCACTAGAGCAGTGTCACACAGGCAACCTCTAAGTGCTTTGTGATAGAAATCCATTTAAAATATTCAAACAAGCAGTCTTAATGAATTTTACCACATTGCATCTAGAAAATCCAAGTCAACACTTTTGGGCAATATACGAAGACTGTCCTGTGTTCTCACCCCCACCCACCTCCAATTTCAAGCATCGTCTTTAACAGAAATGCTGTCCAAATGGTTAAATTCATTTTGAACTCTAAACTTGGTGCTCGGCTCACAGTTTTTTGATGGTACACTTTGTTTTCTGTAACACTTCGTAATAGATACCTGTCATGCATTTTCTTTTCTTCTTTTTTTTTTTTTTTTTCTTTCAGTATCTCTGCTAAGCACACTCAGCATTTAAGTGCACTTAAGGGCTTGCTTCAAATTTGTAGAACTAATTAGCAATTAGGGCTGATTCACTTCGTACACTGTAATGGTGTAATGTGAATTTCAGAGAATGGACCAGGGCACTATTAAAACACCAAAAAACTCTAGACCCAACCCAAGTTTTCAAAAACTACTCATCTCTTACAAGCTCAGACTTCCATTTCCTAATCAGCTTAAACCAACTCTAAAACATAAGTAATGCATGACCAGAAAGCAAACTGCAAGGCTCAAAAGTATCACCAATCTGTTATAGCAAGAACACTTAGGCAGAAAATAATAAATTTTCCATTGGAACTACCACAAAAAAAAGACAAAAGCAGTAAGAATTTAACAGTTACACTTATTTCAGCTTAGACAGGCAATCCACAGGGATCACCCTGCAGGTTCTGAGGAAACTCTAGAAGGGTAACTGATAACATTATCCAATAAACAAACGCATCTATCCTAATATAAAAATAAATAAGTGTGGCAAATTTCGTACTGACAGCATAAAGTGATTCATTTTATTCTTCATATTTACAGAGACTGTAACAAAAATGTATTTTCATTAAGCATGAATGCAAAATCATTTGCAGAGGTATCACAGTATCACAGTATGTTTGGGATTGGAAGGGACCTCAAAAGATCATCCAGTCCAATCCCCCTGCTGGAGCAGGAACGCCTAGGTGAGGTCGCACAGGAATGTGTCCAGGCGGGCTTTGAATGTCTCCAGGGAAGGAGACTCGACAACCTCCCTACAATATAATACCAAGAGCAGGAAATAAGGTCAAGTAAAACTCCAGAAGGTTTTTTTTTTTGACTTGCCACCTAGTAATCGAGCAAGTGGGAATTTCATGGCAGTTTAGGAGCTGCCATGAAGCTTGACTGCACCAAAATAGGACTTTTACACAAGGAACCAAGACCAGGTTTCTCTAGCGCTGGAAGGTTCTGAAGCACTAGAAGACATCATGTGATTTTTATTTCTCTGCAGAAAGATATTTCTTTCTACTAACCTTTTGCTTTGCTTTTTTTTTTAAACCAGTATAGCAACTAGAACAAAGCAACAGAGTACGCAGCTGAAGAGAGTATTTTCTTTTGTTAGACCATTTTAACTGGCCATAATTCCCTTCCAAAGCCATGACGAGTAAGAGGAAGACTTGATGCACGTTTTTATGAGTGTCTCGGTGGCGCAGCAGGCTGCAGCTGCTCAGAACGCCTGCAGCAGTTTCCACAGCCCCAGCTGTGCGTGGGTGGCAGGTGAGCCCCAGCAGCACAGGACCACATGGCCACTCGTGGGGCTGGGCAAGCGAGCAAAGTCGCTCAGCACAGGACCAGCACGCGATCTCCGCGCTTCTCAACTTCCCTTTTGCTTCTAGATTGAGGAAACGAGCAGGACTCTGACCATGCACAGAATCAAGGAACCACCAGCCTTGTCAGCACAAACACGTGTACAGCAAGAAGAGAACTACAGAAGAAAAACAAGGAAACTTGAGAAAGAAATCCAGCCCTTTTCTATCTTGGTAAATATTGCAAAATCCTGGACAAACCAGTGCAAATGGCACTTTTTCTTTTTTAAGCTATTCTGTGCTAAGGTTCTCCAACAATAAATTCTCAAGCAACAGCATGACCAAGCACTCTGCTTCTAACCTCCGTTTTTAATCAGTTATGTAATGTGAACTTTGCAACCTATATAGCAACACACCTTCGTGCTCAAGTGCATTTCCCTGCAAGAGAGCATCTTCAGCTCCTTTCAACTCCCATGCCTGATCTCACCCGAGATTGCTTTGAGTAAAAGAATTGGATATACACTGTGCAGAGCACTCTGGGCTTTTGCAGATGTTTGGAAAAAAATGAAAAGCTGCATCATGGAACCGATCACTCATGGTGCAGTTTTGGAAAAGTGTGTGAAACTATCTATACACAGTAAGAGAGAAATTATTGCTGCAGCCTCCTTGGGGCCCCAAGAAAGTTGGCAAAAGGAATGGACAGGTTAAGTAAAGCAAGGTGAAACATTACTGAGCAGTACTGAGGCATTTAGGATGGAACTGCTAAAACCACAAGCCAACATTTTCAGACTAAGTTTTCAAAACTTCAGGTTTTTTAAATGTGTTTAAGCAACCAGCCAAATGTAGGTTAGTTTATCTCTTCTTTTCTTGCTCCACACACCTCCTGTGCGAGATCAGTAGAGTAACCAGCTTGCTCTTAGCCGAGAGAAACAACTCTACCCTACAAGTGGATTCTGGTAAAGACTATTTTGCTCATTGCCTGAGGTTGTGGTCACACATCCTGCTCTAGCAACAGCAAAGCCAGCCAAAGAGTTTAACTTGTCTACAGCCCCAGCCATTTTCCACCTTTGCTGCTTCTCTATAGCAAATTACCATCCCCAGCTGCCAGCACGGCCCACTCACCTGGCTTGGTCAAAGCAGTCAGGGATTCCTTAAACCCTTTTAAGTAAAATAAAGCAGCTTAGACCAAAACAACTCTTCAGTATAAAGGAGCAATGTTTAGGTGCAGTCTAGAGCACAGTAAAAGATAAGCAACAACCACTGGCAGGAGAACAGCAGCAAGTATTTAGGCAAGCTGCACTCATCTCTGCTGCAGGTTCAACCACAGAGAGGAGATGCATGACCACAGCCTCCTGAGATCACAGAGTGAATCAAGCTGGGAAATACCCTATGAAGGTGGTGGGTTGGCTTTAAATATTTCTTTTCAGACAGGAAGTGTTCATTCCTCTGCTCCCCACAGTCTGAGGCTCTGGATGTACGTGATGTTACTCCCAGCTGCTCCCATCCTGTCTCTGCATTCTCCTTTCTGAGCTTAGAGGTGCCTGGGCAAGAGCAGGAACCAGCTGTGCCTGGCTAAAACAAAGGGAACCACGAAAGACTCAAATTCCCACAAACTGATTGCTGCTCTGTAATACACTGGTGTTTTGGCATTGTCATGAAAATCAGAAAATCATTTCACTGACTGGAATTCTCAGTGCATTTGGCTTTCCCTCAGTTTTCAGACTAAGGTCTTCTGACCAGAAATTATTACTCCATTTAGCTGTATTTTATATTAACCACTTGGATAATTGGAGTTATATACTTATTGTGATGTAAAACGTTACAGTCCACATTTTTAAAGCATACAGATGATCTGAGTGCTGGTGATTAGGAGCTACCCCAGAACCAGACAGTTCTTGATGATTACCTGAGCTTCCCCTGCTGAGCTCTAGAGGGCACACGGCATTAGCTTCCACTTAAAGCAATTTTTTCAAAACTACTTCTGTTTTGTGAGGTTCACAGATATGTTTCCGCACCATTAATATCCTTACTGTACTACATCATTGGTAACATTTTCTAAGATGAGGTATTTCAATTTTTACTAATTAAATTATGGGTTTGCAAGGAAAGCAAATAGACAATCTGCTAGAATTTAAAACAAAAATCAGAAAGCTGAAATACATTCAAATTTGGAGGTAGT
Organism: Patagioenas fasciata; assembly: GCF_037038585.1. Lineage (NCBI taxonomy): Eukaryota > Metazoa > Chordata > Aves > Columbiformes > Columbidae > Patagioenas > Patagioenas fasciata. Next base: position 69,427,743 of record NC_092523.1, on the reverse strand, counting down.
TTTTCATGTTTTGTAAAATCAATCATCAGAGAATATTAAAATAATTTCCATGTGGTCATATGAAGCAAAGTTATCCCTCTTCTATGTGTAAAAGCTCCTAAAGTATAGAAACAGGAAGATATGGAAAACATACAACCTATTCTACTTACACAGTATGTTATGATTAATGCAGAAGTCAGTAAAAGATTAGATTAACTCCTCTTTGTCAACTTTGAGTTACTTGTTAAACTTCCTTTTTTTGGGGAAAATTAAGACATTTCACACGGAAGCAAAACCTACAGATATTAACAGAGGAAGCTGATCTCCCTGCCTAAGTTTTAGCAGTTTATAGGAGAAAGAGAAAGCACAACCTTACTCATAATTTCCATGTCATATCTGAAAAGTGGTAGCCAATATCCTTCTAGCCATGTTCTCCAAGAAAAAGAAATTCCATAGGTCAGTTTGCTTCTGTTTGCAAGTGGCCACATACATGCAGGGCTTCACTGCTAGAGATTAACTGTGCACCAGATTACAGGTATTTTCATTTTTCCCATGTATTCACCTAGCTGCCTTTAAAATGGTTTTGACTTTTTGCTCTATGGTTTGTCTTTGCGTCATTTTAAGTTCTAGGCTTTGCTAGCTTTTTGTAATTATTTAAAAATGGTTGCATAATTTTAATAGCAATTCAGTTTTTCAGCTGAGAGTCGTGACATAACTGTGCCCAGCACATGCTTTGTACATTAATGGGACTGAAATTCCTACACAGATCAAAGCCACAGCAAAATAAACTATGCTGATCTGTCTGTCCTCACAGGGTTAGGCACTGAAGTGCTGGTTGTACACACACAGGGAATGATATCAAGTTATACATGTAACTGAGTCAGAGCAAACCCTATATTTGGCCCAAAAGTATCCCAAAAGGCAGAATATGATGGCACCAGAAAGGAAGCGCGAGCTGTGGACACCAATGTCTTCAAATAGCATCAAGGGTTCTCCTTGCAGTCAGTCTTTTCCTGGCTAGGAGAAGCAGCAGAAGACAAAACTGCCACCAATCCATGCTTTCAATAATGGAACAGAAACCAGCTCCCAATGGCCTGGCTCCATGCTCTTTTGATGAGACACATGCTTCAGGCTTGTAATAGCATAGATTGATAGCCAAAAAATATATGTTTACCAAATAGCCTGGCAGGAGGCCCATGCAGAGTCCCAGTTCTGCAGCTGGTACCATTTGTGAACTCTCAGCTCTCCCTGGTTTTCACTGGAACCAGCATTATTGCTTACAAATAGTAGTTATGTGGCAACAATGGACATACCTACAATGCATCTTTAGGCAATTATTACCAAATGAAAACAATACGGAAGACATATCTATTTGAAATAAATATTTCAAGGCTGTTGTGCTGGGGTCATTCTCCTCTGGTGAAAGGGCAAATACACACATAAACAATTGTGGGGAAAAAAACAACAAAAAAAAGGTTTTAGGCCAGGATTTACAGCCAGACACCAACACCACAGAGTCATATTTTGACGGGAAATTAATTCCAGGGTGTAGGGGTTAAACACATGCTTCATCCCCTTGGGTGGGCATTTGGAACATGTAGGATTCTTACTTGGCTAAGTCTGAAATGCTGGTCCACATAAATAAATTCCTGCATTTGAATTATGGAAGATTAGCTGGTTTGGATAAATTAAAAAACATGGCAAATTTCAAAGCAAACCATTTCAGCTAATATTTCCCTTATTATTTCACTTCAGAAAAAAAGCCTTTAGAATATGGGAGAGAATAAGTCCTATATTACAGAATTTTTAATCTAATTTGTGCTGGAAACAGACTTAAAATAGGAATAAAATTAAACATATAATTCTTAAAAACTACAATTTTACTGTTGAACTAGCCTATTCCTTTATGTTCCATCTGATTTTACAGCATTCATGTTCTCTTTTAATTTAGTTTTGTAGAATTACATTTTTTCATGTAAATACATTGGGATTTTTATATTAAAATCTTTTCCAGTTAAGTCTGAATGACAAAGAATTTCCGCTCCAACAAGCAATGGGAAGAAATTTTGCCAAGAAAACAAAAATACTTTTGTTACAGAAAAAAAATTTTGCAACCTCATGAACTCTTACGAGTTTAGTAGATCCTGAGCTGACAGACAATAGTTACAACGTGGTGCAGCTCCCTAAGAATCAGTGGTGCTATTCCAGTACTCAACACTCAATGAGCAGAGCCCTGCTTAGAGTTTAGGGTTAGGAATTTGAGCCAGATCTCTTCAAATTGAGCTCCACTAGTTCTGTGTTCCCCCTCACAACTACCACTATAAAAACCAAACAGCTTATTGGGTACAAAGTGTACTGCACTGATGCAAACACAAAAAGAACATCTCCCTTTCATGATTATGAGAATATACTTTAAAAGAAAGGGGGGGGGGGGGAGGGCACAACAGCAAAGAACACTAACCACCAAACCAAAAGCAACATGTTATTTCAAATTATTTCCAACTTAATTCTTTAACTCCAGTTTCATAAAAAATTAATTCACCCTCTATTTCAAAAGCATAGCTGGAAAAACAGCCACCAGCAGCAGCTGAGATCCACCTAGCAGAAGAACTGCATTGTTTTTGGATATGTCCCAGGTGTTAAAAAAAAAAAGTGCTGGCACTATTGGTTTGGGACATATGAGATAAGAAATAATCTCACTGCAGTCCCAAGAAGAGAGCTCCATAAAGCAAGGTGCATGATAGGGGTTAAAACATGTACGTACTGCGACTATAGCAGAGAAACCACTTAAACTTTCGCTCAAATCTGATTTAGCCAAAACATCTGCCTATCACCCCATAAACGTCCCTACACTTCTGCTCCCCTTATGACAAAGGAATGGAGCTTTTAAGGCACATTTAACAGCCAGCAGCTGTTTGGCTGTTAAATGCCACATCTGGAGAAGCTGTGCGCTGTTAATGTGAACAGAAACAATTATTCTTTAATAGTTTTGCTTAATTTTAAGAATTACACAAATCACAACAAAAGGGGTGAATGTTCTTAATGGAAACACATCTGGTTTCTCTGAAAATAAGCCAAAATAAAACAAAAAAAAAAAAGGCTCAATGATTAAGTGAAGCTGTACCTATAATCTGTCACATCTCAGTGGAGAGAGAAGTAAAGCTACTGATACATAGACACTTAGCATCTCCCGGTCTTTGACTGATCCCCACAAACATGTAAAATGCAAGAGGATGACAACTAACTGGTTCGTTTTAAATAATATGCTACTTATCACAAAGTGCTGCACTCCTCCGTGCTTGCAGGTTCCTGTCCTTTGGGACTGTGTTCCAACGCGGCTGCCTTACTTCTGTACCCCAGGCACACAGCCTGTACATCAGGACAATAGAAACATACCCTTTTCACTTGGATCTTCTGCTTAATTATGCTACCAAGACAGTACTTGAATTTCTTCCTGATGGATGGCATTTGGGTTGGCTTCAAACCTCAAGAAAGCCAATTAAATTAATTTTCACTCTCTTTCTTGGGCTTTAAATGAGCCATGAGTGAGTGAGTGACAGATGACTGTAGCTGCATGAGGATCACTGGTAGAAAGGGAATTGAAGTATTGCCATGAAAATGAATCAAATGGAAAGCCAGTCAAGAAGAGCCACCAAGTAGCATGTGTTTTCTGAGCAGATGAATTCCCCCACCAGAATGCATTCATGCAGAAAGCTGGAGGAAGACAGCAGAAAAGTGTTGAAAGAACTGAAAACTAGGAGCTACAAAACAAGAAGGGAGACAGGTCTAGATGTTTTCAGGTGCCTGCTCTTTTACTAGTAAGACCAATAACTAGAAAACTTGCACAACTTTTAGGACACTGTCCTAGCCTCTGTAGGCACCTTTTTGAAATTATCTCCCTCCAGCAGCCCTTTCTGGACTGGCTGCTTGCTCCACAGCTATAGCTTGAGCACCACGAGTCTATTCACACCTTACACACACTCATTTCTGTGGAAAGCTGTGATTCTGATGCAATTACATGGTTGACATTTTTAACTTGTACTTTATACCACTATTCTTTCTTGTTCCAAACCAGGCATCACCACTAATTGAACAAGATCTATGCATTGGCTCTTTTGCCACCTGGTTCAGCCTTGGCTAGAATGTGGATGCATCACCAACACCTTACTGACATGGGCTTACAGCATGGCTGTGCCCTTGGAGGAAAGCACATCCCTGATTCATCTGGCTTAGTGTCTCCCACAGGGATCTAACATTTTCAGTCACTTACTAGCAGTGCAAGCAGAATAAACAGATGAATACCATTTGGAAATTCGGCCAGGAAATTTAACATACAGTAGCTGACAGAGGACAACCGGCTCTGTTAAGTCAGGCCAACTTCTTGCCTGCAGTAGCTGTTAGGCAGCCAAGCCAAAAAGCAGAGGAAGCTCATTGCATGGCTGTCTGTGTTACAGATCCAGGGCTTGAACTGCCAGCAACTGGCATCAGTTTCACCAGAGCTGCCATCGCCAGACAGGAACGTGGTGCCTCCTGCCCTCCACAGAGACAGGTTAGAGTCAAACTACACTGGCAGCAGCTCACAACGTCTTGAATAAGTGGGAAATCCCAGCCCACAAGGGACTTCAAATCCAGTTACTTCACAATAAACTAACCTGGAAAAAATGCAGGAAGAAGGGTAGGGTATTATTTCTTAAGCTTCCCCAAACAATCTATCTTAAAACAATTTTTCTTTTTATCTCTCTATAAAATCCACACCCCATACTTAGTAGTTTTTAGAGCTACCTTTTAATCATTCTCAGCTGCCTGGAGGTTTGGTGCTTTTTTGGTTTTTTGGGTTTTTTTTAAGGCAGAGTTTATCTTGCTGCCTGCAGCGGTATTCACTGAAATACTCAGCACTATTGATTTTCATAAAGCTCCTTATTACTCACTGACAGTCTTAGAAAGGGGCTACCATTATCACAGCCTCATTAGAGGCTGTAGCCATAAAACCAGCTCTTTATCTCTATATCATACAGTACAATCTCTTTTACTGTCGTTATCAATAGAACTAACATTAGTTCATGAGGAAGCAGGTGCCCGAAGAGGTTGTGAAATCTCCATGCTTAGAGATAGTTGAAACTCACCAAGACGGACCCTGAGTAACCTGAACTAACTAGCCCTGCTTTGAGGAGGAGGTCAGTCCAGATGACCTTGAGGTCCCTTTCACCTACACTGTTCTCTATGATTTTGCCGTTCTGAGCACAGAAAATTTCTGTTTTGCTCAAACAGAACTGATACAGACCTCCACAGGACAGATTAAAGTGGAAGAAAAAGTAGTAACCAGGGTCTCTGGATGATAAATTGACTGTCAAATGCAGGAAACACTCAGTTGTATATTTCCAATAATGTAATGTAAATTGCTTTTTAAAAAATAAAAACAAAAGAAGTCTCTATGTGTAAAATTAAGATAGTAAATACCTTTCCATCTCAACATTCTGATGGGGCCACAATTCTAGATTATCCTCCGCATCTTTATTCTTCCTCCTGAGGTGCTCGCAGTGAAGCTATTAGAAACAGGGAGGTAAAAAAAAAGAGTACACTTAAAGGGGAAATTAAAATATTAACTATATGGGAAGAAAAAATTGAGTGCGCAATTACAATGAGAAGAGATAACCAGGTCTCGCATGCATTTCTATTTTCCTTTTCATATACCATAAATGGCTGACAGGTAAGCCAGGAATCTACTTTTTCCCTCCCATCACCATCATTCTCTTAATTCCACCACTCTGTCAGGTACAGTTTTGCAAGGGTAGGAGCAATACTAGTCTCTGGCTGCAGTGGCAAGAATCTCTCCAAGGAGAAAAGCTGTCAGCAGTGGGAGGAACATTGGAAATGTTGCAAAAAGGACTCATATTATTCATCTTAAAATAATCAACTATCTTAAATACTCTAGAGATCAAGCATGTCCTCATGTTGATCAGAAAATTCATATGCTTCATGGAAGCATTCAGTAAAGTTACTGCTCCAAATTCAAGTGAATTTGGGTAATGAGTCCGATCTAGATCACTTGGAGAGAAAAAGAGCCATGCATGAGTTATTGTGCATTAGTGCATTGTCCAAGAACTATATGTTAGGGAATAGACTGCTTTAGCTTACTGAAGTATTTGGTATACTGCTTCTTATAGAACTTTGTTAGAAATAGCTTATATAGAAATCGCTTAGCATAAGTAACTTAGGCCACAAGCTGTGAACTTCCGAACTTTCTGCCTTGTTAAGCAAAATAGGACCCCAGAATTTGTTCAAGCAAGAAGATAAAGGAGCTTTTGATCATCAGCATGAGCTACATCCCTAGAGATAAGTAAAGGAACAGAACGGCGCATCTAAAAGAAAATGAGAAACAGAAGAATGTTTTGGTTATTGCCAAGGACTTTTCTCCCCACCTGCAGGTCCAAAACAACAACTAAAGGACAGGCTTAGGCTGACATCTGGTCTGAGCACTAACAGACAAACAAGTACTCACAGAGATAAGAAATAACCTGCCTGATGAAAATTGAGGGATCTAATGAACAATGGGGAGACCCCAGAGTCTAATTTTACAATTGGCCCAAAATGATGCGTAAGGAGTGGGAAGCTTAAATTGTAAGGATATCATCACCCAGGGTTTTCTTTACTAGGGGTCCCTCTTCTGGAGGCACCCAGCTCGAGCTGCTGTCTACACCGTGCCTTGCAGATCAGTTATTTATTCAAGAAGAATTTCTGGAATCCATGCCTGAGTCTCTGCTTCAGGAAACCTAAGGAAAAGAAACTTCCCAAATGCATACAGACTTCAAACGAGCTTCCCTCTGGTCAGGGCCAGCTACTGGCTCAGCACTGCATTTCCAAAGAGAAAGGAGAGAAGAAAAAACACACCTTGTGCAGAGAAAAGGACACATATCACGGTAACAGTAAGCAGTCCTCATTTATATATTTCCTTTCAAACTACAAACAGGAAAAAAAAAAAAAAACCACAAGCTTTTAAAATTTTATGAGGTACCAGCACCTCTCCATCACAAGGGAGAGAACAGATGGTACAGAGTGAGCCAATGCTACCTCATCCAGAGGAGTCATTCTGCTCCTGTGCTGTCAGCTGGTAAGAGCCCTGGGTACATTTCTTCAGGCTATAAGAGACATCTTTAGTTCATCAGAAAAAGAGACTAAAAGTCTCATTCTTCTCTTCAGATCAAAATGACAAACAATAACATCATGATAGTTGCTGGAATTAGAAAACTGGTAGGCTACAGCTAATTTTGAACTAAGCCATTTCATGACACCTATCATAAGGATAGCAATGTGACCACCAAAAAAAAGTGAGAAGCCATCAAGAGCAAAACCTGCTATTTATAACCAAACAAGTTTTAAGTTACAAGTCACTCTCTTTATTGGTACCATCGACTTTATGTGAAACCACAGCTGAACATTTTATAGAAACCATGCTGTTTCATCTATGTGCAGAGCAGAAATTTAAAATGAAAGGTTGCCAGGAGAAGATCTGAGGTGTTTGGCATCCCTCCCCCATCTTAATTCTCATTCCTGCAGGCATTTCACACATTTTAAATGCATCTGGTAATCACTAATTACAAGTATCCTATTAAGAAAAAACGTCAATTCAGTTTAACAAGAAACTTGATTCCAGCTTGTCTGAGTTTTATGAGTGTATGTTTAATCATAACAAAAACATGTTGAAGTATGGAAAGCTGTATTTGTTTCATTTCAGTGGAAGCTGCAGACACTGTGTACCAGTGAGAATTAAGCCTTATTTTGGAGTGCCTAAACTTGACTTGTAGGTGTCTAACTTAAAAATACAAAATTTGAAGAATGTTGACTGAGAATTAATGCTCCCAGCCCCCACTGAAACAAGAAGAAATAAAATGAAAAGTCTACATGAAATCTGCCCATACTTATCTGAAGAAAAAAAAACAACAAACAAACAAACAAAAACAAATCAGAGAATCCAAACTGCTAGTCCATCTCTAATTCATTCAACTGGGCTTAGACATTTCAACAGCCTCAGATGCATTAGTCAAGTTATGCACAGTATTACAGCCCATGTGCTGAAAAATAGGCCACATTAAAGGGATACAGGTTAGATGTTACTGAAAAGAAAATAGCTATGTTGGTAAAATTGATACAGCAAGAAGCAAAGAAAGTTCTGAAAAAATGAAAAGGAAAAAAAAGACATGAAAAACATAGAAAAAAGTGTTTCTCAGGCATGTCAGCTCCTGGTTCTGCAGTGACAGAAGAGCAAGCCAGGCTCAGGAACAGGCAGGGAAGAGGCGCTGCACACCCCCTGTTGCTGGGGAATGCTCTGGGATCACAGAGTGGGTGCTCTGCGTTCTCCCCGGCCCTGCTCTGCCAAGCCAGAGAAACACATGGAAAGAAGCTGCTAAAGCTGACAATTCCCAAATCACTGTGTGGCCCAGCTGCACACCCAGCTAGCATAACTAAGCAGTTCTCCAGAAGTCCTACTGCTAACATCTGCTGGGGTGGGGGGGTCCCCTCCCCTGTGCCTCAACATGGTCTGTTGTACATATCTGCTGACTCTTAGTCATATGCAGATTTGGCAACGTGTCCTTCAATACTGGGCACCTTGATTTAATACACCTATACAAGCCAGCCCAGCTATCAGAAGCCATTTCGTTCTTGTAGCATGGGAGTGCGTCCTCCCTTTTCTATTCAAGCCAAGATAAGGGGTAAAGTAGCAAAAAATTATCTGCAATGAAAACTGGCATGATCCACCCAGCTGAGCATGGTCAGGCTAGTGCCAGCTTAGCATCATTGCAGCATGACCACCCACTTGGATTTGCTTTCGCTGTTTCCCAGACTGTTGATGCACAAGGGACTATGTTGATATGGAGTAATGGCTTTGCCTTTCATTTCTTATGGGTTTTTTTGGTAAAGCATGTCAGTTCTGGAAGTCTTTTTTTTATTGTTATTAAAAAAATAATTTCAATTATTCTTTACAACAAAAAATTTACTGCAATGGATCTGATTTTTCTTGGCAGCACAAGTTGTGCGAAAGCTACAGCTATGAATCTGGACAAAAGAGATGCGACTAGGTTATCGTACCACGTGCAAGTGTTTGGTTTTAAAACAGCTGTAAGTTTTTACAACTATAATATGCAATTTAATGCTGTATGTTTTTATTACAGACAAATTGAAGCCACGATGGATAAAATTCAGCTACTTCAAAGAATTAAGGCTCTTTAGAAAATAGGGGACTATAATAGTCATGTAAAAAATTGCTCAGAATTACATAAATTTTCTGTTTTCTGTCAAGGCTTTTAAGAACCTGAATACCCTGAAGTAAAACAGGATCAGTTTTGCTCATAGATTTATGGGGTTTTTTGAAAATAGTTGGTAAAAAGCATGCAAAATTCCCTTGGTGCTCACCCACCAAATTTATAACTGTTCCAGTAATAATCTAAGCCCTAAGTACTTCCTAGATACATTCAAATAGGCTGAAAACAGCACTTTTTCGTTGGATTATCAATTTGTATTAAAAACAAGGAAGTTTTCCAGATACAAAAATCACGTTTGGAGAGGAGAAAGAGAGAAAAAAATCACTCAAGAATGACAAGATGACTTACTAATTCTAATAAAATCTCTATTATAAAAATGACCACAGACAGAAAGACACTCATGCTGGAGTTTAAGAAATGTTATTCAAAATGAACTTCACAAACATCTGTATTGTAAGTGTTAAATCCTGCATGGCTCTTGCACCATTCTCTTTTCTTGCTCCAAGTCTAGTTCCAGCTTAAAGGCATCCTACTTTTCCAAACAGTTGCTCATTTTCCCCAAACCGCTCTGTAATCCATTCATTCTTCAGTAGTAACAAAGCAGTATTTTGTTGGGATGCAATGTAATATGGATGTCAGAAATGAGTCAGCCTAAAAGAGGCAGAGAAGGGAAAGGACATTTTTGTTTTGCTTTGTCCTGCCTGGATCACCTCAATGATTCAATTTTACAGGCCACCACCACATAAATGGATATATTGTCACAGTGGAAGGAGCAGAAAACAGTAGTATGCCAAATAAATGGAAGTATATACTAGCAAATGATACATAAGGAACAAATCCATTAATAAGTTACCCTTTCAGTGATACTCATTTCTGTATTGCAAAAGATCCAGGGCCTGTCACAGCCCCACCAAGTAAACTTTACCTCATTTAAGTATTATCCATACTGCAAAATAGCACCGAAACAAAGTGGAACATATATAATCATAAATGCTGTTGATAAACAACCATCAGGTTTTACATCTTCTGTGTGTGTGGCTGTCATGTAGGAGGAGTGGGAGGGAGAACTTGATTATTACTGTAAATGTGATCAAAATGGAAGAACAACCAAAGAAATTTTAAAAAGCAGTTAATGAAACTGATCTTGAGCAGCACTCACTGAAACTCATCTGTAACAGCAATAAAGCCTTCAAGACTTTTTGCTCCGAAGAAGTCAAACACAAAATATTTCTGTGGCCTCCTCCTACCTAGATATTTCCAGGTTTGGTATTCGTAATAGCAGTAGTCTTCAGTACAGTCAGCCTTGAACCAGCCATTGCATTACATGTGCTTCTACTTTTGCTTCCACCACTCTCCACTAAAAATGCAGCTTCAGTCATGTAAACGCAGCACCAGAAAAAGCCACAGACAAACACAGCAAGATCTGCCAGTTCTCTCATCCTCCCGGTTATTTCCTGATAAAGTGCTGAAACTTCAATAGTACACAGTTTCCAATCAAAATTTTAAATGTGAGGCTTGATTTTTGACAAAATAGAGTAGTTAGGTTCCTTAGCTCTGTCTTGCTCTATTTGGTTCAGATAAAATGAAAATGGTACCAGCTCTGTGTGATGGAGGAAGATTTAACTTCTAATACTTAAAACTGATCTCACCATTAAGTACAATTCTCCTTGGTTGGGGTAACAGTGGATTCAGAACACTGAACACCCCCAAAAAATAATTCACAGATGCCCTCCCACAAAGCTGTGATATCCACAACTTGATAAGCAGTCCATTTACATTTCTTGAGATAATCTCAAACTACGCAGCAACTGAAGTAACTCAAAACCCAAACCAGGAGAAACGCCTTGAAGGGGATCAGACCAAGGAATGAGCCAATTAAAGACTGAACACACTATTTCTACCTAGAGCTGAATGCCTGGCTTTCAGCAGAGAGCAGATGGGACTCCAGGGAGTCTCCGCACTGTGGGTCCTCTGGCTCCAGTCCAGGAAAGGAAAACGTGCAGTGTAATCTCTGCATTTGCTTTCTCATACTGGAGGTAGCAAAGTGACTTCGCACAGATAAGACTGCTGCATAGCTCTTTGGTCCTACAAGCACTGGTTCACCACAGGGTGTCTGAAAATACTTCTGTTGACACACACAAACTAGTTAAAGTGGTGTGTACAAAACATTGTTTTAAACTACATAACCTTGTTAAAAATCAATATATCACTTCTTTCTTAAATCAAAACAGAAAGAAAAACAACTTTGCAGGCATATTTTTCTCTTTGAAAATCGGTCCATTTGTAGACATTTTTGTATTAAAGATCACGAGAACTACATCTAGAAGTGTGAAAATTATTCCCCAATGAGTATAAATCCCTTCTTCGAGTAGAAATCAGTGGCACAAAACCAAAAAGCAACCACAGTCATGCCCAGGGCTCAGGTGATACAAACTTTTGCATTTGAGCTTACCATGTAAGTCACTCCACATGGACATCTGCAGAGATGAGTTTAAAGCATATAGGCTAATTTTAAAGGCTATGAATCATAAGTTCAGTGCCAAAAATACCTTGACTACACTTCTAACATGCAAAGCAGTCACATAAGAAGTAACTAGAGGAAGTTGTAAATATCAAGCCATGGAAGACACACACAGCATACCTCAAAACATCCTCGGTACTTCTTTGGCTTTCTTTAGTCACCTTCTCTCTCCTATCATCTGAGACTATTTTTAAAAAAAAGATGAAAATTCTAGCCTCTAACTATTATAAGGTTATGAGTTCAGGGGATTTAAGCTTTTCTGTTTTGGGGAGCTTTACAACATGTTAAGAAGTTGCTAGAAAATTTATTATGACAACTAAAGATGTTGCCTATAGAAAATCCTATAGAAAATTTTTCTGTTGTTTGAAACAAATTTTAACTTCGAAGTTAGTTGAGTCCCTTCAATATTTAAATGCAGCCTGTCACTAATTTTCTAGATACTGCACATGGATTCCTGATTTTTAATATGTTTAGAAGAGAATATTTCTTCCCTGGAAAATGTTAGGTTCAACTAAATCCAATTATTGTACACAGAACTGGGGGCAAAGGCAATAATACTTTGAACAATACCTATTGTACACAATTTCTGTGAAAGCAAACTGTTGCTAATGGAATACAAATAAGTTCTGGAAAAGCATAAAACATATTGATAAAATAAATCCCCCAACAATAAATATCTCTGATTTGTTTAGAATTCATTTCTCAAGCAATCGTAGATCTGTCAAATACAAAGAAATCTGTCAAGTACACAGATCTTCAGAGAAACACTTGCAAACTAGGCATATTTCACAGAATAGCACTCCATGAGTCTTTCCAATGGTATTTTCTCTTGTTCTGTAACCAACTTTAATTAGCATGACAAATTATTTGGAAGTGGGCAAGATGGGAAGAACTTAGGTATTAGCTAAATATCAGTTTTGAATTGTTCAGTAAAAAAATGGTTCTTTATTATTATTCACTGCCAAAATATGGACAGGAAACACTCAAGAGATAAAATCCAGAAGTGAAAAGGAAAAATGCTTCAGGACAACAGCAGGATTAATAACTATGATATTCATCGATAATGCCCAAGATGATTTTTCTAAACAATTTTTTACTAAGATCTCACTACAGTGAAACTGTGATGCTATGATAAGAAAGAGAAATAATGGAACTTTCTCGTGCGATCCAAATCAAGAGAGAAAAATTTAAGATCTCTCAACTCAAATGACTTCAGAATCGAATATCTAAAGTATAAAGAGTTAGCACATTAACAGTAAGGAAATCACTCCAAGAATGGTGCCCATGTGGTTGGGAAGGAAGGGAATCTGTGAGAAAAGAATTCAAGATCTAGGTAGACCTCCCTACAAAAACTATGCAACTACAAGAACAGAAGTTCAACAGTGAGAAGGGAAGAAGCATCTGACCTAGATGAGAAGTGCAGCTCCATTTTATTTCAATTTCATGCTCTCCAGTCAGGCTTCGTAATCCCAGGACAAAAATCAGAAAGAAGAGCCCATAGAAATGTAGGAACAATCTGACAAGCTAGCTGCAAAAAACCTTGGTATTGCTTGGCTGGCAGGAGCACCAGTCTTAAGCAACTCAGAGACCTGTGAAATGCAGGTTGCTTCCTATACATTCTAGAGTGCCCATGCCCACACTTCTGGAAACACAATACTGCTGCTGCTGCTGCTAGAAACTGGGACTCTGCCAGCAGCATATGACAGTGTACTAAGGATCCAGAAGCAAGTCAGTGGAAGATGATCCTTTAAGAATAAATCCTTCCCCAGACTTCTAAATGGCTTGCTGTGCGCATTTTGTAATACTCACAGGAATGCTGACAAATTTTGCTTCAATTTGAGAGGTGGGAGGTGGAGTAACCTGGAGTTCCTACAGCTGCCCTAGCACAACGGGTACACATGCCTTCTGGCAGCAAACACTGGCTCTGAAAACAGAGGGGTTACTTCTCACTACAATGGATAGAGATACCGTAGCTTTACATTTCATCAAAGAATTAAAACACATTTGTTTTCTTCTCCCTCCACACAAACCTCATCTCAACAGTCCTCGTAGCTCACCTCATTTATACTTACTAATCCAAAATATACCACTTGAAATTTATAATACTGTGATGACAAGTATTCCTTACTCAAGATTGCAATGCATCAAAACTTTTTTCTGAGACAAAGCATTAATGCCAATTTACAGCAATAGTGCAAGTGAAAAAGAAAAATCAACCAGTCCAGAGTCCTGGCCCAACCTCAGATGTTACACGGATTATAGAAAACAATTTGTACCGGATGTGGCTGGAAGGCCCTCCTGTTCCCTAATGACATACCCAGCTAAGGGAATCCTGTGCCTGCTCCAGTCAGTCAGCAGCACAGGGAATACCCCAAACTCTACAGAACAGGTTAAATTTCCAAAGATCTCGACAGAAGCATTACCCAAGGAGGGAATGAGAGTCTAACCCAGTACAAGTGCAGCAAATCTTTGTATCGCTAGATTTACCCTAAAATAACTATTTAGTCTTAATGCTCTGTATGACAATAATCCTTCACTATTCCTGTGTCTCTCGTTGTCTAGCTTTGTGCAAGAAAAGAAAGTAAAAGAACTCTGCTACAGTTATTCTATACAAAAATTATGAAGAAATTAAAAAGCTATTTAGAAAAATAAACTTATTTTAAAATAGTAAGTTTTGGATTTGAGGTCTCTTTGGTAGAGAACAAGAGAAAAGAGGCACATTACTTCATTCTGAGGCCAGGCAGAGACGCACTGATATGAACTTCAAATTAATGTAGAAGTTACTCACCATATTTAGGGAAGGTGATCGTCTCTGTGCTGCTAGGTTAGGACACACTAGTCTCAATAAAGGCCTCTGAATCAAATGAGAACTAAGTGGTTTGGAGGCAAATATATATATATATATATATATCTACCTCAAGGTTTAACCTACACTCCAGGCTTAGGGAAACCCCTTTCTTAAAGTCATTCTAACGTTGAGAGCATATTCATATCTCTCAAACACAGCCCACACAAATATACTTGAAAGCACCGCTTGTAAGAGACCACAGAGGATTCCCTCTCGTTCTTCAGATTACCATGGAACAGTGACACAATGGTACACCCACGCGCCAGCAAGAGCCACTCTGTGGGAAAAGCAGCGGTCTAGCATGGTGGAAAAGTTGCATCAGCTCAAAAGGTATAGAACACAAGTATTAATCTAGAAGCAGAATAATTTACTGTAAGGAGTAGATAGGTCAGGGACTCATTTCTAGGAATGCATTTTAATTAGAATTTATTCTAAAGGTTTCCCTACAGAATCAGTGCTCAGTTCAGCCAGCAATAGTCTCCTCAGCAGAAGAGACATTCAGCTCTTCCCCCAGCCAGAAACACTACATTATCATATCTGATTTTCTCTGAGTAAGAGGGCGTATAGAGGTGGAGACTTGCTGAAACGTCTTCACTTCACCCAGATGAGAAGTGATGAAGCATTTTCAAGAGTATACTACTCATTTCAGACTATAGTCCACTGCACATAGGGAGTTGATTAATCAAGTTTCACAGATGATAAAAAGTAACCCAGTCATGCCTAGAAGTGAAATACAGGTATATTCAGAAAAAGATTCATATGTAAGGCTGATTTTTGTGTTGGTTTCAGTTTTGATGATAATGAAATCTGTGCATCAAGGAGTATTAAACCATTCTGACATTTTTAGGAGATTCCTGTGAATTCTGGGTTGGAAATACTAGTGATCTAACTACCCTGAAATCATTTTCACCCTCCTAGTAGAAATAATACAGCTCCTCAGTAGTGCACAGCGGATCTTTTTCTGTCAAACCATTTACCCGTTGTCACTCACATGCACATAGAGAGTAATCAGTTGCAAATTCATGTTCAATTCACAGCTGTTTTGCTGAAACAAAACTGTTCTGGAGGCATTTGTAATTATAGTGGAGGAAACAACAGGCCAGGGTCAGGATGTGGGAGACCAAGGATCAACTCTTTCCCCATCTTTCCCTGAAGGGAGTTTAACTGTGTTCATGCCTCCTGGATAAACATTTTAACTGCTGGAGGTACAGGGTGTTTTCTACAGTTTTTGCAATAATTGTCCTCCACTACATGTTATTTTGTTGGAGAAAATTTTAGTGACTTCAGTTTGATAGTTCAGACACTTACACCAGACGCAGCACCAACACCTTCCTTTTCTCAGAACAGCATCCTATTCACTCAGCTTCACATCAGCCACTTTGTCTTACCCTGATCTCTAGTTCAGTTTTATATAAGCATTTATAAAAAGCAGAACAGCCTCCATGGGGGAGGTTGAAAGAAACCCCCCAGCAGACACGCAGTAGCACGCTGCTAGAATACTGTCTCGGGAGGGAAGTGGCATGTACTCAAATCCTTCCAAGCAGCAAAAGAAACTGAAGGCAAGACACACACCTCTGAGGAGGGGAAATGCTTTTCCCACTGGATGACAGAGTAATAACGGAATAGCATTATTACTTCTTCAGTAATGCATTCACACAGAGTACAACTTTCTATGTTTTTGGCATTCACTGCACACAAACACAGCTTTTAACTTTGGACTGACCAACACATTTGATTTCTATGGGAGTGGAAATAGTTCGGGGTGTTATTGTCATTTTGTCATCATCTGTCAGCTCAGCAACAATGATGGGACTAAATTAAAACTTGCATGTGTGCTGTTCCTGGGTTTAATATCCGTCACCTGTTCAACTGCTTCACTATGGTTCCAGACAGGGAGACCAGGAATAATCAGACTTCTCATTCTGGACCAAGCGAAGCCAAGACAGTTAAGCCTTCAAGGTCAGGTGCCTTATCTGAAAGGCAGCATGCCAACCCGTAAGTTAAGAGAAGTGATCAAAGATGCTAATTAATTCTGGGAAGCATTCCTGAATAAAACTGAAAATTAATGCAAACATTTTAACTGGAGTCATTCTGAGCCGCGCATGTTTACTGTTGTGCTGGGCTACTTCTAGCGCCTCTCAACAGCCATGCATGGAAGACATGTAGGGAAGGGTGCGCTGTTCTGTCCACTGCAGCAACAGCTGCCTTGTGCAGAGACTGATTGGGAACAGCATCCTTGCAGCTACCAGAGAAGGGGAGATGAAAACACGGGCTCTTCCTTTCCTGTTAACACCGCCTTAACAGCCACCTTGACTCAAACAAATATATTGTTTCAATTTTAACTTGTGTAAATGTTAATAGTATGAAAGTAATGACATTTTGATCGCAGTAAAGCAGGTACAACAAAATGTTTTGTGGAGGCAGCGAAAAGTAGTCAATGGAAAAACTGAAGGGGGAACCCTTTCTCTTAACAGTGGAAAATTGTGGGGGTACAGCAGAAATCACATGTGTATCTTTTTACCTGACCTCCCCACTCCCTCCATTCATAAAAGGAAAACCCCTTTGGCTACACCATACTCAACTGAATAATAAAAGTTTCATTGCTTCTTGTGCATACCCAAGCCACTTTCTAGAGAAAATCCAGATTGGATGGCTGCCATTCAAATTATTTTATTGTTCACTGAAGGACTGTTTGTTTAGGGGCTTTCCATAGGGGAAAAATAAGGAAATGAGTTAGAGAAAATTTAATATAATACAAAGACAGCAGCTTAAAGTACCGGATCCTAGGTGACTTGTAAATGGCTTAATTGCCATGTAAGTATTATTCAGGAGAGAAAAGATCACTACAAGGAAAAAGAGACTGGAAAAAAGGCAATTTTGGAAGTGCTCAGAAACATTTTGGAACTCCAGTATTCTGGAGAGGAAGCTGAAGGGAGATTTGCTGCTCAGGAAGTTTCTAAGATTTAGGTTTAAGTTATGCTTTGATACCACACTTAGGGTGTTAAGAATTCTTTCTGCTGAAACAAGGCAGCCCTCTGTTCTCGACATGAGTCTCTCACTGACTGTCTACAGCTGTCCTCCTCTACTTTTGCTGCATGAATGAGAACTGCTCCCATGCACTTGCATTTTAGTCAAGCCAAAATACTTTCTTCTGCTTCACTGGCAGAAATACATTGGCTGCTATCCTTATTTCCAGTTGTCATGTTTTTGAGGTCAACAAAACAGTTAATAGTGTGGGTACATCTTATCTACACTTGAGATAGAACTGAAATACATTTTTATGCTCACAAGTGACTTTCCCAGAGAAGATGCTGCTATGCAGTTCTACCCTAAATTTTAGTGAACTGCTTTGATTTTAGTTTGAACTCAATCAATTTTTGCCTGAAATGTACTAAATGTCAAAGCACTTCCCACCCATTTTGTTCCTGGTCCCTCTGTGGTTTACTGCTTAGCCATGAATGAAAGACCACCCAAAACAGTTTCTCCCTTCCTTGCAGAAACATTGGAAATGCCACAGCTTCTTTATGAGGTCTTGGATGGTGTTTCAACCAACGCTTTACTACTACTCAAATACATTCTTATGCTATTTCCCTGGATTTTCAGGAAGATGTTCATGAAGTTAATACAATAGCAAGTACAAAGACAGGCTATAGAGCAGACCAGCAATGGGTTCCACTAGAGCATCACTACCATCACATTTTTCAGTTCCACAAACTTTAAATACACATCTCAATGTCAACCAAGTTTGACTTCAAACCCTTCCTCTGGCCAATAAGGCAACTTCATTCTCCAATTGGTTGCCCACCCATTGGTTTCTACCACTCCTTTTGTTTACTGAAATATTGCAGTGTTTAAATTCTGATCTAAACAGGAGTTAAATATAGTTTTAGGCAAGGTCTGAGTCCTGCGTGAAAGGGGTTTCTCATAAGCTTCAGAAAGATTTCATTCCTATCTACACATGAGTTAACCTGCTTGACAGTTAACCAGAGAGAAAAGCCAATGCTGAAGCCATACTAAGTTTCCTACTTTATACGTCAGTGAAATTTGAAAGCCACATCTAGTGGTTTGACAGAAACATGATCTTTGCCTCATGGAGACAGGGGTTTTTTGGATGAGGCAAGGTATGTTCACTGAGATTCAGGGACTGTTGAAAACTGCAAGCTGCAGACACTTTCCTGCCTTCGCTATTACATGACTGAGCTACAACAATAAGACGAGGCACAGAGCCTAGAACACCTCATACTACTACAAAACAGTACCAAGAATTTGCTCAGTGAGATGATCTACAACAAAATCAAATTCCTCGTCTTTCATTTTCTTTTCAGCAGCAGAGTGGAGCAAGTTACTATGTTTACCTGGAACAGTGGACACCTCGACAGAAAATGTCAAGAACAGATGGCAAGATATTCAAAGCTGAGTTCAAGGCGATGGAAAGAATGAAGGAATATCACAAACCACATCACCACACACTCTAAATGAAAGGCACACACTGTTGACACTATCCGGTCTTTCTAAAATAGATTATGCAAAAATGTGTATTTTAAAATGTCAAAAAATCTTAGAAAAACTACCCATTACATTTGTTTGTCCCCCTGTATAGACACTGTGGAATGTAAGCATAGCAGAGGTTTTGGTCACATTAACTAAGGCACTATTAGAAGCTAATGATAATGGTAAAGAAACACTAGAATGATACTGAATAGGGTAATACACAATACCAAACAGCATTGTACAGAAAAGCCACTCCCTTGAACAGTAAGCTTAGCCTGCCTTCGACTGCTACCACCAATACTATACATTGTAAATTGTCACAGACAAGAGATAATGAGAGCCTGGCTTAAAAATCAAAGGACAAAGGAAATAAGGCCCAGTGTACCCAGTAAGAGTCAGTGTTTGCTGTCAGCACAGGTGGCAGAATAGCAGAAGGTACCTCCTCCTGGATTTGCAGTTGACCAAAGGCAAACAGGGGAAGCAAAGGCATCTCGTAGGAGGTATCCTGGTTGTTGGTGAACAGCAAGAAAGGCACTTTGCAGGAGAGGAGGGTGGTGAGGGATGACATGTCTGTTACGTTTCAGATGAAAATTGTACTCATTCTTGGTTGCTCTGGAGGATCTGATGACCTCCTTTTCACAACCACTAATACTCAACAGACAGCAGAAGGTTTTTTCCCCCTCATAAAGCATATGAATCTAATTTTCCCTTTTTGTAAAATCAAGAATAATATCTGCTTACAACTTTGCTATATGGTTGTGCAAGACATACAAGTGTGTGGTGAAGCTAATAACCACATTAGAGAGAGTTCTCTCATTGTTAGAAGCCAGATCTAAACATTTCTAATGCAGCTTTCCGTCACATAAGCACGCAGACACACACACACACACAAAAGTGTAAGGGCAAACATTCCTATATATCATCCTAGAAGCAAACTGCCTTTGCACTGTTTCCTGTTACCAAAAGAAAGCACTATAAAAATGAAGGAACTCCTGTTCTTAGGCTGCTATTTCCACCTCATATGACCTTAATTTTATGGAAACTGTACCCTTGTGTTATTCAGACTTCCCTCACAAAACATGGACAGAGGCAGTGTGTAAGCACTGGGGAACAATCAAGAAAAATGTAAAAATTCTTTGAACGGTAAAGAAAAATGTTGTTAAAATGATTAATTTTTATAAATTATGTAAGGAAAAATGAATTGCTGTAGTGGAGATAAGGTGTCTCTTATTTTCTTTCTTTTCTTTTTTTTTTTCCCAAGGATAAAGAAAAGAAAGAAAATAAGAGACAAGTGCTCGAAGCACTGGAATGTTATAGCAAATGTACAGTTTTACTTCCTCTATGTACTTTCCCAGTAATTAAAATCTTGAAAAAAAGATTAAGTACTGAAGATTATTTTACCAAGTAGGGCTACATATCCATCCATTAATTTTACTCTAAATCTTTGCAGTAGAAGTCTTAAACCACCACAGAGAGCCAGTTAGCCTAATAAATATCCCACTACTACCTGTCTTTTAAATGTTAGCAAACATCTAAGTTTAGTTCATCTGAATTTCCTAAAAAAGCATATTAATCTTTTGTACACTAAAGATGGATCTTGAGAAGTGACTGAATATGTATGAAAGGATTAGTTAGAAACGACATTCTACCACAAGAGAAAAATAGTAATCGTCACAGACATTAAAACAAAATATTTGACTATTAGCAGTTCATAGTCTAACTAAAGTGCCAAGGTAACCTTAATTCTCTATGTAGAGATCTCACTGCATAATTGATGTGTTATTTTCAAAATTTCTATAGGGTTCATGGAAAATTTTCCATTTTCAGAAGCACTCATGTCCAAATTTTCCAAACCAGCCCGGCTCCATGCTATGCACCTAGGTGCCATATGGGACTGCCAAGGGCCCACTCAGCTCCCGATAGCCATGTTTTATCCAGCTTTGAGTCCAAACAAGACCACAGACACAGATTCCTGACACGACTCCCATGAACAGCTAGCTTGAGCCGCCACCCAACACAAATGTCTCAGTTCTGCAGCCAGGCCTCTGGACCTTGGAGACACAGACAAACCACTCCATCCAGAACTGGCTTTGACCCATGTGGGTTTTGCACTGTGATGGGTTTAACAGTTTCTGCTCAGCATAACATGAGACAAGTCTGCACTGCTGGACCCTGAGACACCCTCATGGGAGGAACGGTGGGAAGCCTAGCATTAGGCACTGGTGATCTTCACTGGAGAAGGCTGACCTGTACTGGCCAAGCCAGTCAGCTTCCAGATCCAGAGTGTCTCCACAGGGACCCACTCTGCACCACAATGCCCCCATTTGCAGTATATGCAGTTCTGGAGGACAGCCCAGCTCCTTTGGTCCTGCTACCATAAGGGGATGGCAGCTAAGCACATTTGACATTTTAGGGCACTGCTACATGATTCTGATTCTTAAGCACTCAAATACCTTTGAAGAAAGGTAAACCCAAAAACATTTTGAGGGTTGAAGGATAGAGCTGTCTGTGTCCTCTTGTTCATCAGCACAGATTCTCCTCATGCTGTTAGGAAATGACTGTTTCCTGAGGTCACTGGTTCAGAGCAAGACCCCTTAAAAGTAGTTTTCCTAAGGAAATCCCCTCACCTTCAGTTAAGAGTGTTTTTTAAATGTTGTTTCTCTTAAAACATTAGTGAAAGGCTATGGGAAGTAGTACATCTTTGTGGCTTTTATTAACTTATTTCCTTTACAGCAATAGCTGTAAAACCAGTAGTAAGACTCTTTTCAAACTTGAGCGTTATTGTGGGGCCTTCAGCCACCTCGGGGTCCTTTTCAATGCTCAGTAACCACCACATCTCTATATAAAACCGTCATCTTCCAGATCTTAATACTGAAGACGCTGATACAACTTGCTTTCAAATGATGTCTTTTGAGTATGATTTTTGTTGGGTTTTTTGTTGTTTTTTATTTGTTTTTGTTGTCGGGTTTTGTTTGTTTGTTTTTTGGGTTGAGGTTTTTTTGCATTCCTAGACGGCCTAGAGTAAAACTGTATCTGCTGAGATCTTTTTAAGTGACAGATAAAACCAGAAAAGGACATGGAAAAAAAACATGCCAGGAGGTCTTTCAGTGTCCAAAAGCAGCAGAGAGCAAGTTGTCTCACCTAGTGCCGAGTACGGAGGTAGTTGTCACCAGCAGAATGGGGGAGCCTGGATTACAGCCTGTAGAAGCTTTCAGGTCAATTCTGAAAATAAGGAAGGAAATTCAGAGCTGAAAGGGAAAGGCAAGTAAGCATTTGGAGAATACACCTGGATTGTCTGTTTATCTCTGCAGGCATGAGAAGGCAGAACCAAAGGCTACTAAAACTGAAATTTCCATCTTCTGTGTGCACACAGAGATTTTGAGATGTGATGAAAACTTCATCATGACACACAGTTGCAGCAGTCACTCCAGATAAAAGAAATCAATAGACCATGGTTTCAGATGACAACTCCTTAAAGTAACAGGGGCTAAACCAACAGTAATGTAGATACAAGGATAGTCAGATTCATAGTGAAAGAAAGAAATTCAAAGCAATCTTCCATGCCAGAAAGAAACATTTTCAAAGCAATTCAATTTTGAATCCATAGCCAACACACAAAAGAAGCTAAACCAGACTGTGCTTCATACTGAAAAAAATCATAATATTCATTACTGGGAAGACATGAATGATTATGGCTTAGGTTTGTTGTGGATTTGATTTTGGTTTTCTTTGGTTGTTTTTTTTTTTTTTCCTTTATTTTTTGTGTGTTTTCTTTTTTCTTTTTTTAATTTTGTACAGGACTTCAGAGATACATAACTGCTGAATAATATTTTCAGTTTAAGATTGGTTTTGATCTATTAAACTTCTAAGCTGCTTACTTCTTACTGGAATTGCCATTAATCCCCAAATTAATAAACAAAAGTAGCAACAACATTGCTTGCTTACCATACAACTCCCCCGAGCCTTTCTCTGTTTTAAACTACAACCTACGCAATGGAACAGGATTATATTTTAGCAATAATACAATTTTATAGTTGGAATCCCCTTCAGTTTGAAGCAAACAGCAGCAGTGACTCATTACAAGGTATTTAAAAAAGGGGATTTCCTACTGAAGTAAAACACCAATGAACGTTACAGAAAGCAAAAATCAGCTAAGACAACAGCAAAGAGGGAGCCCAAGGATCCACTAGGGAGGCAAAACAATTACAGAATAAAAGTAATAGCTTTTATTTCAGGCAGAGGTACGTGACCCAGACTGGATTTGTTATTCTAAAACTGAAACCAGGAGACATGCCGAAACGCGAGCCTTCGCTCTGAAACCCAGCTGAGGCAATGCAAGGCTGCTTTCATCAATCTGCAGAAGTTTTGTAGTTTTTGCTTCATCCTAGACTCTGGCAGAGACAGAACCACCATTTGCATTGCCTATTATATTGTGTCTGACACAGAACTAGGCTTTGGTTTAGCTGTTGCACAAGACAACTGAGAAATGGATTATCAAGAAGCAAGCCATTACCCAATACCTGGGCTCACTCCATGAGTCAGAGCAGAGCAGTCTACCACTTTCAGTAAGTATGAAGGTCATTTTTGCAATTACTGTTTCTAGTAAAGATAACTCCCACATACAGTGAAAGCAGGAGGATGATTACAAACTACGGGGGATGTTTCATACGTAGGCTGTTTGAACAGGGGACACCTTCTGCCTTGAATACGAACACAAGGAATTAGGATTTTTAGTAACGGGTGATTACCAGTGCGTGAGGCTCTCACAGAGCATTGGCACGCCAGTACATCCACTGAGACATCATGTTATTGGGGGAGCAGATCACCAGCAGGCAAAGGATAAAACCAGGGGTTGTTATGCCACTGAATCAGTGTTACCTCCGCAAGTAGTACTATTTGTCTACTTCTGTTCGGAAGGCATAAGCAAATTGCACAGCTTAATGTTCATACTGCACTCAGTCTTCCAACAAAAGATATTACTGCTGACTGACTATAGTTGTATTTAGGTATCATTTTTGTACCGAGTTTAGCTACATAAATTCTACTTCTTCACTACAGATATACAGGAACAGCAGACAACATTAGGAAGTCAAATTAATCCTCTGCCTCCAACATCTACCTGTGCTAGCAAAAACTGCACAAAATTAAGCAACAATTAAAAAAAAATCTCAATTTCAAATAGCAGGTATAGAAAGCAAGAGGTGACCAGGCCATGTGCATATATGCTAACTAAAAGGAAACCGATAGGAGAGGTATCGAACAGCTTCACTTCTCCAGAGCAGTTGTTGCAAAGAACTGGACCAACAATTCTACCAACTTGTTTGTGAAAATTTAATGCCTATATGAATTAGAAAAGGTCACTCACCCTTTTGTAGAACTATTATTCTTTCATAACAGAGTTTTGTGGATGTTTTTTATCAGAATGAATCCTCTGCATTGACTTCTAGGTCCAGGTATTAGAGATCCATTTTTATTTTTCTCAGGCTCAGATGGCTCAATGCTTGCATCTAGAGAAAAGAGGTGAAAACAAAGAAAACTAGTGATAGAATCAAGGGCATCAATTAAAGGACTGGGGTGGCTAAGGAAGGAAGGGAGGGATGACACAGGCACAAGAAAAAAAATCAGCATAGCAGAGCTATGAAAGAATTCACAGCATTCTCTTGAAGTCTCTAATTCTCCCTTTTCAGTCAGTAAAGGACCAAGCTAAATTTACACTCATTTTATTTATACACATGCAGATAAAATATTCTGCTGGGCAATAAAGAAACAGGAAATCTTTTTCAAACCTCTTTTCAGTCTGCTTTTCCAATCTCTCTTCTTCAAGCAGTTTATCTTGCTACATCTCCCCCCACTAGTGTCCTCACCTGTAGGCCCAGCAATAAAGCTGGTTGAAAATTTTCTGAAAACTGGTCTGTTTGAAAATGATAATTCATTAAAACCACAGCTCTTCTGCAGAAACATGAAAAGGGGACAAATACTTGGCCAAAAGGAAGGAGTAGGACAAATAACCACTGGCCTCAGATCAATCAAATACGCAGATGCTTCAGGCACTCTAGCTCAGATGACAGTAGCCTTTCCTTTTGTCTGTCTTCGCACCCACTGGTCAAGTACTTCAGTTTTCCCCTTGCAGAGAAGTACACCACGAGCAGTGCTCCTGCTTTCACGTGAGATGAGGCATAGGAAAACAATGGAACCTGCTGTTCACCCATTTGCCCTCCTTCCAGTCCCCTACACAGCCAGGTGCCCTGACCTCCCTCTTCCCAGGCACGAGAAAAGGCAAGTTTTGAGGTGCAACAGCCTCACTCCGAATTTGTTGCTGCTCCTGCTGCATTTGTCTCTCAATCAGCTGCTGAACTCCTACAGAGCAGCACCTGAGAACAGCATCTTCCTCACTTCAACCTTCCTACAACAGCAGCTCAGTCCTCCCTTATTCCTCATTAGACCTGAGAAAAGAAATTTCTTCATGGCAAGGGACAGTGGAACTAGCTTCTATTATAACAAATCAGCAATTTTCTGCAAAAATATCCCCTTAAAAAGGTCCCAGCTATTACTACAATTTTGTTAAATCATGCAATCCAGATAAAGACAACTACTCTCCTTCACCCACCACAACAGTTGAGATTTATGTATACAAACTTATCTACTCCTCTTTTTTTTTTTCCCCCTCTGGAGTTGTATTCATTCTTTCAGTGCCTCCCTGGCTCTTGAAGGCAACAGCACCGGTCTTCGTGATGCTGAAACATGAGGTGGGTATTGCAGCTTATCAGCAACATCCCAAATTCTTCACTGGGAGGAGTTCATCACAGGTGTTAGTGGTCCCTCTCGGTTATATTTATATTTTCTTAACACAGTCAACTCTCTTTTATTCAGCTGCCAGTTTAAGTTTGAAAATTACAACACAGTCCACCCCAGCCCCAACTAACACAAATGATTGATGTTTGTTAAATTACTACATCCAAGTTCTCAAGTATTTACATAAGTAGTTTTTACAGAACAAAGCTCAGATAAGTTAGGAATAAATAATTGCCTAGCTATTAAGCAACATCCACAGCAAAAGCAAGCTCAAGGCCAAACGAGCCCTGAGAAAATCCATTGCCTGGCCAGTACAACACCTGTAGCCTTTTACTACTAATTGCAAAAGCGCTGTTTACCAGGCTACAGAGTCTCCATTCAAACTGCCTCTGTAGCAACAGCAAAATGTTTCTTACAAGGCAACGTACTCAGCATATTAATGGAACATATGCCAACCTGCTAAGTCTGTTGGAAGGCCCAGCTACAAGACCAGACAATTTAGGAGAGGAGCACTACAACAGATGTCTGCACAGACTTTGTAAGTGCATAATTAATAGTGCAGTCCTGCCTTGTACCTGAGGAAATTCAAATCTGTTTCTGGACTGTAGGAATGAATGTGAACATTTTTTATTTTAAATACTATCATTTGTTCAGGAAAATGGAGAAATCACTTTGATGATATTTCAGAATGTCTTGAGGAGGCAGCATCAGACTTTAAACTGAACTGGTTAAAAAAAAAAAAAATTAAAAAGCAGCATGCAAATATTTCAGCTTTGTTTTCATCCAAAAGCAAGTTTGTATGACTATCTACTTCTAGCATCCAAATTAAAAAGGTATAAAATGAGAACTTACGCTGGAATCAGAGCATAAATTGTTCCAAGAGACAACAGTAGAGAATATTAACAACAACAAAATCAGTTAAGATTAGGACAAACAGTCTGATACTGTTTTCTTGTAATGTGTAAGGAAATGGAGTTTCTATAGCAATGAAAATCCTACAAATTGCTAGATTTCTTCTTAGCTGATTTGATTAATTACTTATTCAAATAATTTGCTTTGTCTGTTCTGAAATCTCAGTTTTAAACCGGAAGTTTTGGCCGATAAGGATGTAGTTCCAGAAACCGTACAGTAGGAAAATTGAACAGTTACCGTAAAATCTGACAACTAAAGTGTCATCTTTCAGTTCTCTGCTGTCCTTGGGTGCCAAGTAGCGTCTTTGATGTTGTGTATTTCATTCTGCCTACTAACTACATGTAACAAAGATAATCCTGAAAAGCTATAGACTGGTGCACAATTTTAACCATAACCCATGCGGAGTATTTGGGGCAACTTTTTGTCGAATAAACCTTTCAGTTTATTTGTTCCTCAAAAGTGAGCTATAGAAGATTCTGCGAAACATCCCACAAGGTGTCACTAAAGTTGCATCAGCTACAACCCTCGAACATCCTCTCTTGTCTTTGCTTCCGCTTCCTATGAAGTATGTTACAGCCAGTTTTGAAAATATGAAAAAAAAAAAATAAAAATAAATAAAGGAAAAGAGTTAATATCTGGGCAGAAGTGCTTGTGCAGCACTATCCTTTAAGTTGGGGCCTATAAACAAGCTAGGCAATAATTAAATAATTTGAACAGGGAATGAACCACATTCTTTCACATCAATGGGAAATGCAAATCAACTCTAGGCATCAACATTTAGTGAACTGGCTCAAAAAATTTGCAGCAGGTTTTACATTTTACACAATGGGAGTCAGCAGAAGATGTACTGCTACCCTATTAAGATTTCTAATATGGAAAGAGGAACAAAAATCAACCATCAGCTCTTCCTCAGTTCCACGTTAATCCTAGGAAAGATGTTTTGTCTTGTCTCACTTTATTTTCATCATTCGCAGCTTTATACCCATCTTTTAACAATCACACCTATCCCTCAAAGCTACACAGATGTTTTGCAAATACCTATTGTCATCAGACATGATGGCACAATACTACCCTCATATTCAGTGATCACTTAAGGCCCTTTTTATTGAACACTGTATGAACAAATTATTTACTTAAATCTAGTCTGCTGGAGAAAAAAATATATTCCTCCTTCCTTCTCCCCCAAGATTTCCCTATCCAGAAAAACACACCTCACTTAAGATGTAGGTTAACTAACATTTGAAAAATATCTTTGACACAGAGCTCTCAAGTAGAAGTTACTTTCAGTACCTAATTGTTCCTGTTCTCTGAAAGATTAATATGGTTTACAGCCTTAGTAGATGACATGTTTACTCACAGATGAACAGCACTAACCTAGCACTCACCTGCTCCAAAAAGACTCAAGTACACCAAGTGTAATGACTTACATTGCTTATTGCCCACTAGCCAGTACACTGCAGTTAATTGGTGCAGAAATTAATCGCCTCACCCCATCCCTGTTCTACATTTCACATTCCAAAGAATGCCTCACGTGATGCCAGCAGTCAAGGTCTATGTGCCCGTGCTGTGATGTATAGAACTGACCTAAGCTGATTAATTTTTAGCTTTTAAGGGCTGTCCCTTGTGTCTTTGACAGGATGCTTCAAATGATCGCTTACGCCTTATTTTACTCTTCACAAGTAGCAGGAAGGTTACTTGTGAAAAGTCATCTTTGCAGAGTAATAGCAGGCAATGTAACCATGAGTGAACCATGTCGTCATTACCCAGTCCAGCTTGGACAAGGGGCCCTTAAACAAGAATGGAAGCACAAAGGGGGTTTTTGGCCATTTTGTCATCACAAGAACACGCTGAATTGCACATCTAAAGTAAGAATTAGGGCTGCGGATTCACGCTTTAGGCTTAAGTCTCCCAAATACTTGTATTCTGCCCATTCACATTCTGAAATAAAAGGTTGTGCATGGAAGATATCTCTAAGGGGTCATATCTGAACAGCCAATTTTGCCTTCTACAGGGTCTCATACAGCTTAGGACAATGGCGCAGCAAGTTATTTTGTGCAAGGAAGACCTTGTAAAAACAGGAGA
Organism: Patagioenas fasciata; assembly: GCF_037038585.1. Lineage (NCBI taxonomy): Eukaryota > Metazoa > Chordata > Aves > Columbiformes > Columbidae > Patagioenas > Patagioenas fasciata. Next base: position 69,398,861 of record NC_092523.1, on the reverse strand, counting down.
AGGTAAGGTCCTCATGGCATATCCTACTATAATAGATGTTTCTGGGTAGAAAACCTATCACAGCTTTCTAAAAATTTTCATCCAAGTTCAGCAGCTTCTAAAGAAAGGAAAACTCAAATGCCTAAGGGGTTTTCTTTAGCAACAGCTATGGAGACCTATAGAAGAAAGCCTTTGTACTGGCCATGGCTGGGGTGCAGTTAACTTTCTTTATAGTAGTGTGTATGGTGCTATGGTTTGGATTTGTGATTAAAACAAAGCAGGTAACCCAGTAATGCCTTGGTTAGGGCTGAACAATGCTTGCACAGTGCCAAAGCTTTCTCTTTGCCTTACATTGCTCCCACCCTAGCAAGTCGGCTGGGGATGGGCAAGAAGTTGTGGAGGGACCCAGGCAGGACAGATGACCTGAATCCACCAATGGGATATCCCACCTTACAATGACATGCTCAGCAATAAGGACTGATGCAAGCAAACTGCAGGAACAGATCGAGCAGCTGTGTAGGTGCTTAGCTGCTGGCTACCCACAAATGGCTTACAAACTTGTGACAGAAGAGCTAATGCTGCCTTTATGCTTAGGATGTCAGCTCAATGAAAGATCAGAAGGAAAGCTGGAAAGAGGACATTCCCAGAGCTCCCCATGACTGTATATGAGAGTGAAGAGACTTTCCAGATAGAAGCAAAGAGTTCAGACCAGCTGAGAAAAGCCTTTTGAGCACTCCTGCAGGGAGGCTGCTGGCTCACTCTCAGCTGACACCAAGTCCCATGCACGTGACCAAAGGAAAAAAAAAATCTACATTTATGTATAACCTTTAAAATCAAATAATTTTAAGTGACATTAGAGATCTTACATAGAGAGGATTTCTGCTGCAAGCTAAAATATTTTTTAAATCAGTTTTAAAATGTTTCCAATCACTTAAATTGTGAATATAGATATAACTAGTTTATATATATTGGAAATATGAGAGGTCTGTACTCCATCTTTCTTATAGGCCAAATATTGACCTTATTTGTAAGTTCATAATTTCAGAACTGAGATTTCACCCGATTGCTAATAAAGAAATATTTCTCCTTTCTTTTCCCCTTGGGCTTCCCCACAGTACATCACTAGATTTGAGAAGCAGGATGTCTACAGCTATGGGCCTTCTATTACACTCCAGGGAGTCTGGAAATGAGTTGTCCAAAGGATTTAAGGGAGCCTTGATCTCTATTTTTTTGTATATCCATTCACTAATTTATGTTTCATGCACTCAGTTTCTAAAACAAGAGAGAAACATGCAACCATGGTATTTGTTTGGTTTTGAAAACAGAAGATTTCCAAAGCAAAAGGCATGATCTTTCAGATATTTTTCTCACAAAGGCAAACATAAAACATCTCAATTAAGGCTTTAAAAAACAATAAAACCAGTTTCTATTGTATTGTTTATATTACTGATCCTTGGTCAATCATTAACTCTAACTCCTTACCTCAAGTTTTTGTCCTCCCCCTGTTTCAGGCCATAGCTAAACCCAAAGGACCTCATACTGCACCCTCCCTCATATCGGAACAGACCCATTCCCCTTTCTGACAGTGACATCATCTTTCTGCAGGCAAAAACATAATTTCAAAGTTCCAAGAGTGGATTTGGATGTTTAAGCTGACAAAATCAGAAAAATGTAAGCTTTCAAATTCAGTATCCTCCACATTATGTCATGGCTATAATAGCCTTGTTAGCAATGTCACAGAATATATGACATAAACCCCAAAGCTGAAAATAAGGAAATTCTCTAAGAAATACCCTGTCACACGCAGCTCTCACCGGGAACTGAAATAAGAGACACAGTCTTTATTAGCACCACCTAAGAGAAAGAGCTGTGTATTCAATGTGTTTCAAAGCATCATTGCACAAAGGAGAAAAAAAATATATATACATCCAACACTTCTCTTCATGTTTCTCCTTAATGTGCAGTTCTAGGGAGACAGGAGCTCTATCAACCCTTCCCAAATTCGAAGAGCAAGCCCGTGATGGCTTTTCGTGTTCGGCGATGGTGCCATCTACAGTCCGAGACCGGTGGCAGCACATCCCCACGGACCTGCTGTAGGCAAGGGATTTTTCAGATGTTTTTGCCAAAAATAAGCTCTTCGATATTCAAATTTGAACGAGGAAACAGGTTTAATGTAATATTTAGTAGCATATATTCTTATACTTCACCCATGGAGCTGTTATGTGTTTTCTAGCTATTTGTTCTATGACTGCAATGTCTTTAAGACCCTTCAGCTATGGACCAAACCTACTAATAGTTAAGTTGCGCACTTAACAGACGTGCCTATGGAAGCCACATGTTAGAGGCAAGAACTGAGAAGCAGAAGAACATTACATTTCTGTTGTCATGCACACAAGATGCTACTCAGAACATATTTTACAGACTCCAGGAAGAAAGTTAGTGAATCTTTTTATAAGCCATGGTTCAGCTGTGTACAATCAAGACAGACATCCACATTTGTTACCTGAGGCAAGAAAACTCAATTCTGAGTGCCACTGGCAGATCATTGAGAAGCCTTACTTCCTGGAAATGAGAAATATGTAGTCAAATAAAATAGAATATGTAAATAGAAATACGTCATTAAGTAGAATTAGAAATAGAGTGTCAATAGAAATACGTAAAGTCAAATTCAGAAATAACAATACATAGTACATGTAAGCTACCACAGAAAGAGAGTATTAATAAGCAACCAGAAGCTTGAGCTGGTGGAAGCTGCATTTTCTTCATGTACTAAGCGGACCAGATGGAAAGGCAAAAAATAGCTCTTGTTTACACCAACGATGTCAAGTGGAGCTGATCTATTTTATTACAGAGGCCTCAATAACTCTACCAGTGCTGCCTGGCTCAGCCCACATCATGCGTTGCTGCTCATCTCGCCACCTTCACTGTCATTACAGCTGCAGCCAGGCCTGATGCCGACTGTCTGTCTGACAGCTGTATACACTCCTCTTAGTGGATCTGGAGCTTCCCTAATACATGCAAACCTTTCGTTAGATAAGTGCAGGTGTCTCAATAATTTCAAGATTTCCTTCCATATGCAAGCCAAATGTAACCAGTACAGTGGGCAAGGTCTTCCCAAGGGTGCAGACAGCCTGAAATAAGGACTGAAAATGCAGTTCATGCATCTGATAGTCAGCTTTGATGGAATATAAATTCTAAAACACAAGACTGTTTCACTTCATCACCAAAATCCATTGCCTGGTTACCCTAACCTGTAGAAAACAGAGAAAGGGGTCACAGGGGGCTTGGACTAGATGATCTTTCAAGGTCCCTTCCAATCCCTAACATTCTGTGCTTCTATGACTCTATGAATTGCTTCAGGGAAAACAACAGAGCTGGTGAAAAAACGACAGAGACTAAGTGGTGAGGTAATAAAAATAATTTAAAAAAAAAAAAAAAACAACCATGATGAGGTGAGAAAACGAAAAGGAGTGAAGCAATAAGCAGATGTCAAATCTCAACTTCAAACCAAATGAAGTTGATTGTTAGAAGTGATCTTAAGCAATAGATAACTGCAGGGTTCAGTGACTCTATGAAAGCACAAGGTTCCCATGCATGTCAATGGAATACCAAAAAGCAGAGTACAGAAAGAAGCTCTCATACACATTGAGAATCACAATTCAATCTCTTGACTGAATGAATCCAACACATTCCAGTTAGCAGCTTTCTCCTCCTTCACAGAAGAACCTGAACACTAGGGAAACACATCTGAAATGAAAAGTAGACAATTCATAAGCTCGTCAAAGCCGATTTGTGGAACAGATCTTTCATGGTACAGCAGAGTTTATTTTGTTCTTGATTAAGTTTGGGGGATTCTTTTATATCTATTACCCAGTTCTATGTTATCTATCCAGACATTTCATTATGGATAAACATTTCCATGCAAAGAGACTGCCTCCATCTAGATCCCAACTCATGTATGTTCGATAAGACACTTAGCTTACCACAGTTATGCCCCCTTCTCCACCTGTCCTGAAATCAAATCTGTTCCACAGCAGAAAGCAAATAAGCTCCAACCTAACCAATAAGCCTCCCAGTATTCATGCTGCTAGTCTTTCATCGCACCTCTCTTGAATGCTTTACTTCAGATTGTTCTGCAAATAGTAGTCGTTCAGGTTTGTTTTATACGGGAGTTTCTGTAATTAATAAAACTTTACTTCTCAATCTGAAATCAGCAGAAATTTTGCTCCTGACTTTGTCCACGAGCAGTGGCTTAGGTGTCTGGATATTGTTAAACAGAGGCCTAAGTTTGCAAATTGTCTTTTTGTGAAAACAGGAGAAACAGTCAAGCCCCTTTCTCACTCTCTCAAACTTGACCTCTGAAGAAAATGCTTATTATTTATGATAGTAACTATAACGAGGCTTTAAATCAGTTCTTGAAGTTATAAGCACAGTAAAAAAATACCTTCAATATTCACGATACAAAGAGCTTCACTGCAGTTTGACCAAGAGCAGCTTTGCTAGGTGACTCACAGCTTCAGGGAATAGTTCTGAATGAGTACAGACTAAAAAGGTAATTAAAACCCCAAATTATATAATTTTATTAATAAATTATTTGACCTTTTTCTTTTACAAATAGATTCATAATAGTATTCACTTTTCATAGATAGTGAATAGTCACAATACAATTATTACTGTTGTAACTTCATCAGCAAATATCTGCCTGCAAAATGACTGGCTTGCACAAAATTAGAGCCATCCAAACCCTTTTCCCTCTCCAGAAAGACAGATGTGTAGGTCATCTTTATTTATTCAATCAAGAATTCATTCTTCAGTGCTGGAAGATACAGTTCAATCTTGCAGAACTTTTGCTTGAACAAACTGTTGAAGAAAAAAAGTGTACCTGTGATACTACTGGAAAAGTGTCTGATCACATAACAGTTACTCGTACATACATTAGAATATATATGAAGGTGGCATAACTACAAGTAGCAAGAACACCTACTTCAGATGAGAAAATGAAATGGATTTACAAATTAGTTATAAGCACACTGAACGTATCTGAAATTCTTCTCACATATTTCAAAGACATAACAAGAGAAATGTGGACACCTTGCCTTAAACTTTAAATGATTTAATTAAGGCTTTGCTCCGAAGCAGGGCGGAAAGACAGTCCAAATGAGAATTTGAATGTGATTAAAGATAAAAGTTTAAGATGTAGGAAAAATCACCTGAAGTCTGAAAATTAGAATTTCCAGTTTGTAAAGACACATGAAAGTACCCACAGTCACACACCGTAAATTCCGTACAAGGAGACAGTTAAGCATTCAAAGGCACTTGTATTCTGGCAAACAGAGGCAGCAATGATATAGCTGTCAGAAAATACCAATATTCATTCCATGAGGCACTGTTAAAGCCTCAGCTGAAACATTGTGTACAATTTCATCATGCATATTTGGAAAAGATGAGAGATGAAGAAAAGAAAGACCATGAGCAAGGAATCAGTAAACTTGCCTGACAAGAGAGGCTCCCACGACACCTTGCTGTGAATCATTTAGAAAAAGCAAGTCCTGCCATCAGAAAGAGAAAACAAAAACTAGAAAGCTATAAAGAGATTTCAACCAGAAACTCTGAAAGAAAAAAAAAAATGTATAAGGAGCACTGAAAAAAGTCCTTCAATGTAAAGAAAATTCCATAAGAAGCAACTGAATCCAGTGAGTTACAACTCTAGACTCACAATATGAGATGGTATCAGAGAATAGTAATACGTTATTTTCAATATGATTGCTCTCCTCCTTTCCTTCATTCTAACTTTGTATTTAATTTTAACTGTTACCATCACACAAAGAGAAATTTATGAAATCCACAACAGTAAAAAATTCCAAGAGATGTCATTCTCTAAGTCATTAATAATTTTCTAGTAATAACTGGGAAAAAAAAAATAGCCATCACACCCACAAGAATTGCTTGTGCGATGGGAACAGAAAGGTTATAGGCCAGGGTAATATGTAGCTGCAGACATTTATTTTGGATGAGCAGGGAAGAGTTGTGATCAGTGTGTGTAAGAAACAGTTTAAGGCTTTCTGAATGTGAATAAGATATTTGAAATCAATAAAAACTTGGTCTTCAGCAGTTGATCTTAATTACATGTTTCTATCCAGGTGCTAAATAAAAGGACATTTGTTTAAAAATCTGGCTATGCTCCACAAAACAAGTATCTTCTGTTAACAAGAGAAGAAATTGATGAACTGGCACTGTGCTGGTGTGGTGTTTAGGCCTGAAAATGGTAACCCCGTAGGTCAGCAATTGTAGAGGAATGAGTACCTGAGGACTGAAAAACTTCAAATTGACATCTCTTGGTCTGGACCTCGATGTCCCCCTCACTCAATATCACAAAATTCTTACAAAAGCTTGTCAGTGCTACAGTGAACTGCAAGCTCTCTGTTCAGTTCTTCATCATCTTCAGATTATTTAATGCCGGCGTAGCACCCTGTTAGCCCATAACAGCATCAAGTGTCCTCAATAAAAGCATAATTCCCTGTCTATTCACCACAAAGTATTACAGCTCAGCACCTATTTCTAGTTTAAAACCAAACCACAAATCAATCCATCTGATGTCCTCTGAAACTAATTCCCCCCCAAAACAGAAAAAATAATTCTGTCAGGAAGAAATCTCACATAATATTTATCCTCTTTTTTTTTTTTTTCCTCCCAGAATAAAGGGAATTCTGTAGTAGTTGCACTGTTAATCACTAAAAGGGCTCACTCCCTTCTACTCACTGTTTTCCTTGTTTATGTTCTCCAATTTCAGCTGATTTATATAAGCAAGACCATACACCTGACACTTTCTCCTAGTCCATTAAAATTTCTAGAGTCTCTGTTCAGTTGAATGTCTCATTTCAGACTCCTGTCTTCATCCACATGCCAGTTCCTGGCATCATCTCATTGTGACTTTGAGGCTCCACTCCTTATAGCCAAGGAGGGAAAAAGAAAAGAGAAAAAAAATCTCTACATTTTGAGCAAAGTCTAAGAAATTAGAAGCCTTTAAGTGATTTGTTATTAAGATACTATAAAGTACACTTCCTGAGGAAGCCTTTTTCCTCAAAGAACACACCACTTTTGACAAATGCTCTCAGTTCAGAGATATGAACATGGTTGTCTTTTCTGTTCACCCGTTAAACCATTAGCCAGAAATTTTTCTGATCAGACTCACCATGCAATTCTGTTAATATAAGATGGGAATAAGTAAGCAAGCTGGGTGGACAGCAAGGCTGTGGTTTCCACAGCAGTGCTACCTGTCTCTGGTTTGTAGTCCTCAGCTACAGCCACACACTCAGAAACACAGGATATGTACCATTGCAAGACAGGCTACCAACCAATAGAATGATTTGTTTTGTTAGTTAAATCAAAGCTGAAGCTGTGACAGATTAAAAAAAACACACATTAGCAAAATCTTGGTTCTGCTTAAGCCAATAAAGGGTTTTCTATTCCCTGCAGCTACGACTTCTTCACAAGATTATAGGGCTCTGAGAAAACAATTGTGTCAAAATGCATAAATAACAGAGTTACTATTAAGGACAGTGCAAGAACTGTCTTTGGTGGTTTGGTTTACATTTAATCTAACCATCTATCTGTGCTGAAACATTTATCACTTCTACCAAAAGACTGCAATTTTTTTTCCCCCCTCTCTCTCACCTTATTCGGTAAAGTCCTTTAAATCACATCTTTCACGATGGCAGCAACAGCTGGTACCTGAAACAGGTATGGAAAATAACTACAAAGAAAAGCACATATAAACTGATATGGATGTTTAAACAAAAAGGGACTCAAAGAATGAGGTTTATAGCAGATGCGCCCAGCGTATCACAGTACCAGCAATGACAAAAAAGGAATTTTAATTAAAAAGTTAATACAATACTACAACAGTTACTCATTGACATAACATTGTATAAGACAATAGAAGAAACAGATAAGTCAAAACCATAAAATACTTACAAGTTTTTGTTAAATACTTGTTGAAACCCATCATCAAAATTAGCAGTGCAAATAAATGAAAAACTTTAAGTGTTTTTCAGTTACAGAATCTGTCAAAACCTGTAGTTCTCATCAGCAGCTTGATAAACTTTACACCAAGGAGGAAAACCATAACAAACCTCCATGAGCCCCTGTTCTCTAGGGCAGAAAACTTCCAGTAAAAGACCACCGTCTAGAAAGATGAAATACGAACTACGAGAGAAATGGTCTTCAAAGGAAACCACAGTTGTAATTGCAGGCAAAAAACTGTGACTGTTTCTTACAGCATTATTCAAAGATAATGGACAAGGGCATGACTGCATGAGTGTTTAAAACAGAAACTGAGCTCGCTCATGTTTTACCCAGACATAGCTCTCCAAAATCACTATTTTATCTAATACATATGTTTATTTAAATAAGAGTGGTCTGAATTACCGGTTATCAGAACAAGTCAGGAGTTGTCCCCTGTCATTGCATATGAGTATATCATATGCAGTCTAAATAATATATATATGTAAATAAAGGGTAAGTCACAAACCATCATCAGAATGCCTTATTCAATTGAAATTTGCAAACATTGTAGAAGGATCGGATGATTAATTCCAATTTATACAAGGATAATTTAGACTAAATTTTCAGTTACAAGGACATGTAAGTGGCAATGTAAAAGAACCTTAAAAATTACTGCCAAGGAAGCACCAAAGTCCCTTAGATGAGACAAAGAATGACAGAAAAGAGCACCAACATTTCACAGCAGATTAAAGGTCCAACCTAACCTCCGCTGGTGTTGCAAGTTATGTAAAGCCCCTTTTGTGGGATCTGATCATAGTATATCACTCTGAATCACACTTCTTCCCCAGTCCCACACTTGCAAGAATCCTTCGATTTTAAAATTCTTCAGTTTGACCCACCAAGATAAAAAAATTTTAAAATTTTTACGGATTTCAACTCCAGGAAGCCTAAAAATAACAGCACATTGGCCCTGTTCTTAGACAGTAATTAATCCACTTTGAAGACGTGATGGAGAAACAGAAAAAATTGTGCATGTCTGCAGAGAAGTGTCTAGTCAAAAGAGCACGATATTCAACTCGAAGTCTTCTGTTGAGTCCCAACAGGCTCTGGATTTGGCCCTTATATGCCTCCAGAAGATGGCAACACCGCATGTTCACCACACTTTCAATCCATAAGTCTTATATCCAAACATGACTAAGTTAAACTCAGTGCTTATTATATAGATCACACCTCCAGCATCTGCAGACCCTTGATTTGTACAGCACTTTTTCAATTTCAACATTTTTCAGCAAGAACAATGCAGTTAACAGGGAAATACACTAACATTTGATTTTGTACCCAAGAATTAACCTGTATAAACAGTCATTAATTATGCATGCATTGTTAATTTCTGATATGCTTCCTGTTAACAAAACCTGAACATATATGCAATGTTTAAATCTTAATCTTTTCAGAGCCAAATTCTGGCTGGCTCGTTCATATACTTTGCCAATTAGAATTGCATCTCAGTCTGCATTTTTCCTGAACTCGGATCTGAAGTTTATCTGTCTTCAGAGCTGCAGAAAGCAGACCTTACAGACGATGTTGGGAATCTAACGTGAGTCTAAGTTACCCAAAGAAAGTGTGCGTTTTTTTCTGTAGTTCCTATCCTCAGCTGTGTATGGTACAGTACTGTGCCAATGTCCAGACGCAAAGTAAACAGAGGAAGCAACAGCTATTTGGTTTACGTAAAGGAGAGGGCAAACTTAAGAAGAAAAACGTTTGTGGGATTTTTTGTTCGTCTGTCTTTGGTTTTTCTTTTATCTCCTGGAGATCATACAGTAATATTGTTTTCCATAGTCTTAATCCTCCTCTTTGTAAAATATATTACATTTTCTCAACCATTATCATAATCCACAAAATATTTTTCCCCTCATTTCAGCATGCAGAGTAGAAAACTATTTTAAATGGTTTATTCAAAATTATGAAATAAAGTGAATGTTTTTTCCATCCTCAAAATCTTTGTGATGCTACTGTCCATTTCCTAATGCAGAATGCACAGTAAGCTCAGGACTGAATAAGGCAAGGTGCCTTTTCAAATTCCTTTTTGAAGCTGGCTGATCACAGAACTTGACTTCAATGTTGCCATCGCTGAACGCCTCCCTCCTGGCTTCATCTGAGTCAATGGGATCTCTTTGAGAAACACTCGCCTTTTGCTGTCTCATAGTAATCCCCGAGTTCCCAAATTGCCTGGTTGGTGATGCATTTTCTTTGACAACGCAGAAGCAGATGGCAGACAGAAAATTTTTCTTAAAGTTTTCATTCATGAAAGCATACACGATAGGGTTGCAAATAGAATTGAAGAATCCTATGATTTGGACAATTGCAAAGATCATTTTCACTGTCACATCATCATGTTCCTTTTCAAAGTTACCTGGAAAGGAAAAAGGAAAGATGCTGTAAGCACATAATGGCATAAATACCCACTACTTAGCCCATTTATATCCAGTCCAGCATCACAAGCTTTTGTTTAACATCACAAAAGACCTTGCTGGAGGTTCTTAACAATACGATTTTATCAGCAAGGCAAGATCAAGATCTACCACGCAGTCCTGCTCTGTATATATGTAAAGAAGGACAAAATAGTGCAAAAGAGACAATTTATGAGCCAAAAACTTGCCATAACACCATAAACACCAATCCCTATCTTGTCACACATTGCTTCTTTCTGTATTAGCACAGGCCACCTCAGAGTAAAACTGCATCTGCTTGGCTCCATCTCCCACTTTTTAATCATTCTTATCACAGAAGACCATGAATTGCTTTAATTCAAACACTTAGCTACCAAACTTTTAATCAGTAGTATCACACAAAAGTTTACACGGCACATAAAATAAAGACCTTGCAGCACCTGAAATGATCCCTGAAATCAGCAATGAAAAGAGAAAAAAATATTATATAAACAAAGTTTGTGGAGTGTTACGGACAATCTTAACATGGGACAATCCAGACAACTTTAATAGTTACAGCTTCTGCATTTCTGATTCTGACAAGGCATCAGTGTAATTTTGTTCAGCTGACTGGCTGCAGCACTACCAATTTCTCTGCTATGACCTTGCTTCTGATAGAAGGTAAAGAGGCAGGTGCTGTCTTTTGCAAGTAGAGTACAACAGCTATTTTGAACTTTCTACACATTGCCAGCTGCATAGTCCAACATACTATAAGAGTCTCCTGGCAAGAGATGGGAGATGAACAGTACAAGACCCCAGACAATAGGGCACGTAGCAAAAAGGAAAGATAACAAGCATAGAGGACATTTCCAAGCTACTATGCAGTCCAGAGCATAGTAGTTCAACTGGATTAGTTGTGTATTATCACTATGATGTCCAGTATTTAAATTTCCAATATGATTACCTCATTAGATCCAGCGTAGGTGAAAAGACAAATATTTCCTAGCAGTTTAACCCAAAACAGTATGGCATCTTAGGTAGATGTACATAGAAGTGCTCATACATGAAGTTAAAACTAAATTTGAATTTAAAAGTTACTTGTTCAAGAGGCTTTACACTTGGTAATAACTTTTAGCTTCTGGTCAGGTACTTTCAAACTTTCAGCTAATGAGGGTAGTATGACAGACATAGAAAGAAAAAGAATCCACAGATATATCCTCACTATCCCAGCATTCAGGTCTTGCATTTTCCTGAGTCTTACAATGCCTAGTAAACCTCCTTTACAGGACTGGATTATGTGCTGTACAAATTCAGAAGTAATGACAATCTCTGTTCTGAAGGGTTTACGTTCTAAAAGAGCTCATAAAGCTTGGATTCCCTCCCATCCACCCTGCAATGAAGGCCAGTAAGCTTTACAGCCAAACAAAATTATGGTTTTTTATTCACGGAACAGAAGATGTGGCTCACACACAAGTGTATCTCAGCTATATGGTATCTCCCGAACAATACATCCAACAAGAGGTTTTTTGAAACATAGTCATTTTCTTACAGAAAATGCAGATCTGTCTATTGCAGACTTCAGCATAATTTATCTGTTGTTGGCTACGTATCTATATTACAAAACAGTGATTCAGGACTCATAAGCAAAACATTTGCCTTTGCTAGCAGAAGGTGTTCTATAGCTAAATGTTGTAGCAGCCTCAGTTTTTCAAAACCCGTAGTTCCATTATAAAAAAAAATTAAGAAAGGTTTTATTGTATGACACATGGCAGATACTCACTGTATTCTATCATCATGTGGATCACGTGGAAAGGGGCCCAACAGACCGCAAAAAGAAACACCACTGTTACCATCATTACAATCGCTCGCTTCTTCTTCCTGAAATTGCATCAAGACATTCCATACTGAAACGACTGCTAGCTATATATGTCTCATCAAGTTAGGTCTGCAAATGTGTTCTGATGGTTGCAATAAAACCCCGAAAGAATGCTCAGAAGTACACAATTCCATTTTAAACAACAACAACAACAAAAAAGCAGCATCGTATAAATCTAGTACGTAAATTAACACCTTTTATTTCTCTCTTTTGTGAAAGCAATGCACTTTGCAGCTGTAGCAAGCAATGACATCTAGCATATCTTGCCAGACATTTTCACTCCATTCAAGCAGACACAATTCCAATACAAGGGGGTGGGTAAGGGAGATGGGGATACAAACCAAAGCCACATGAAATTCCATTAATAGCTCAAAAAACAAGAGTTTTCATAGAACTGGAAGCACTGACCACACATGCAGCACCCGATGACATAGAGAATTTCACAGCAAGTAAATGAAACTACACCTGAAACATCCAGCCTTTGCTGGTGGGTGAAAAGCTGGAGTAACAGCAAGAAATATACTCCCTGCCTCCACTAGCATATCTCACAAATTCAAGATATACATGAATTTATTGGCATCATCGGATATATATAATTTATATAACTGCATTTAAAGATCCCAAGATGGATCTCTCACTTTAGCTAAAGTAGCAACACATCACTGGTAGCAATTACAAGATCTTCTCCCCACTGTGTGAAAATAAGCTGAGGAGTAGCCCAAAAATTACATGTCACCTTAACTCTTGTGAAATTGCACCATCTTTCAGTTTTGATTTGCAGGGTCCACTTCCTTAGGCACTTTGTTAGACAAATATCTAAAGAATCACTTTAAGGAGAAAACTGACAAGCAGCTTAAAGTCAATGCTTAAGGTGATACTCTCCTCAATGAGCAAAACTGTCAGAGGTTTCTAGCACATCAGGCAACAGATCAGTTTGCCAAATGAAAGGAAAAAACACGAGGCAATATTAAGGGTAGAACACATTTAGTGCTAAATAGCAAAGTAGATAATTGCTGATTTTTATAACTTTTCAGAGAGTTACCATCTGGATAGTCTCACACAAACCTATCTGAGAACACTCAAAACTCTTCAGAAGCTATATAAACTGTATCAAAGTAGTTTTTAAACTAATTCTTTTTTTTTTTTTTTTTAACTTATAATAGGACCATAAAGCAGTGTGCACAGTCTCAGAATTATAAAAGGAACTTTCCATAGAACATAGAGAAATAATGTAGCAGCATTTTCCCTAAGTCATCTTCTAACTCATCGTCTACACTTTTTAAAAACAAGCATTTCACAATGTATAATTTGAGCTTTATGGAAAGGGTTTGAGTTTCAAGGTGTGGCTACAATATACTTTGAAGAAAACAACTTGTTTCAGTGGTCTTAAATTGGATATCTGAGTGTTAAATAACTAGCTAGCTTTAAAAATCTGGTCCATGTTTGTAGGCTTCCCAAAGGATAAGGTTAGATCTTTTTTCTTTTATACTGGTTTTCAAGAACTGCCAGGGAAAAAAAAATGCTTTATAGAAGTCAAAGTTCCAATTGTATTTTACTTTACACACCTTGATATTTTAGACATTTCATTCCCATGAATGGTCTGAAGAACTGAAGCATCTCCTACTCTTTTCTTGATCCAGAGTTCATAACCAATCTTAGTGTACAAAAAAAGCATCAATATCAATGGAAGAAGAAAGAGTATAACAAGAATAAAGGTTGTATAAATCTTCTGATAAATCGGACTGGTCCATTCTTCTAAGCAACAAACATAGACTTTTTCATACAGAAAGTCATATTTAACCTGTAACAAGTATAAAGGATGTGAGTCAATACAGTGTTTACTCCAAGTGTAAAAACCAAGCACAGTCAAATATTCCTTGCTCTTAATACAACAACCAAAGCTCAACAGAGGGACTTATCCAAGTGACAAAATTCTTCCAAGCATTTTCCATATCAAGTGTTGGGTGATCCAAGTTGACAAAGAGAGGTCAAGAAATGTTCTGATTTGCATTCCTTCTCAAAACCTTTTTTTTTTAATTTGGATTTTCAAAAGAGACCATGGCTATGTACTTTGCAAGACGGGTATACAGAAACCTCACATATTATTCACTTTAAAAAAATATTTGTTAACATAAAAATTCACAAGCAGTTGATTCTGACAAGCCTTTTTTTTTTTTTCTCTCCAAAAGCATACAGTAACTGCTTAAACTATAATGGGCAGCTAATTAGATTTTAAACCAGACACTGTTCAAAATCTCAGGAAACACTATGTCATCCTGAAACACTAATCTAAGCCCTACACTGCTGTGTGCCAGTGCACCTATAAAGCAAGTGTAAGCCACAATAAAAGTTAGAGGTGCAATGAGTGCTCTTTGACATAATTGGAGAGGGTAAACATGACTAGTTGCTGGTGGTAGTCGTCCTTCCAGTGCATGGAAGTCCTAATCCTTAGCCTTTCTCATGCTGTCACACAGAATCAAAGCTTCACTTCTCTTATCCCACTCCCATTTCTCTGGAGTTTATTCAGTCTCATTACTAAAGGCACAAAAAGGTCCAGCAAGGACTGAGTTTAAAACATGAATTTCCATTTCACCTAACATACCTCAAGGCGTTGCACATGCCACATCGGTGATCCAACAATAACTGCCAGCAACCAGACTACACCTGTAAACAAACACATTTTTAATATTTTGTACAACAAGCAGCATAAGTTCTGGTATGAACTGTTTAACAGCTTCATCTTTAAAAAGTCAGGCAAAGTAGACAATTTGAATAAAAAACAAAGTTTTGCATATAAGGCATACATCAGTCAACATTCACATCAATAACAGCATGCTCTTTTGTTATCAGCTTCTTTTGTTACAAGTTACCTTCGTTTATTGGTATGCATGCGTAAAAGCAACTTAATTTGCATGAGCAACACTATGTACTATATATTGTCTTCATATCACAATGGAAGGACCATTTACAGCTGTGACATTCCTTTAGCAACCTGGCAAAGGTTTATCAGAGTCTTGTTTGAGAAAATGAGAGGTTTGGTTAGTAACTACTATGCACAGAGGCACTATTTTATAAACATCACAAGGCTTACCATTAACTCTCCCTCTGAATCACTGGTCATATCAACGCCTTTTGTTCTGTCAGGTCTACATTGATGATTATTTCTCTATACACATAATTACTAGAGATACCTAAAATCTCACCTAGCATCGTGAAAGCTCTTTTATTGGTGTACTGCCATTTCATTTTTAGTGGATGCACAATTCCCTGGTGTCTTTCCACAGCAATGCAGGTCATCGTAAGAATCTCTGTTACAATAGCAGTGGATTGAACAAATGGCACCATCTTGCAAGCAAAGGCACCTGCAATAGTCAGAAAGTAAGGTATGCAACTGTTGTAGTTCATGAAAACAAAAATAGACTTCATCACTAAAGTGCTATTGTGCAAGAACAGATTACTATTATTCGATCTATTTTAACAGCTAAACTGCTAAGTCACCTATTTAAGTTACTAATCAAATGCAGCTTTGACAGTTATTCATCTGTCGTACACACTACATCTGCAAAACCAAGACTTCTAAGGACATACTTGTTGGTCTGTATAAGTCTGAGACTTATTTCACTTTTCACCCAGACTTCCATCAGCTAGTTCCAAAAGTGCCAAGTTACAGGGATGCTTATTACCATTTTTACCTTGGCAGATTATGCTCCAGTTTTATGAAGGTCTTCATGTTAACTGTTTAAAAGTTTACCTCTTCTGCTGTTGCAAATACATTCCTTTGCTCGTTTAAAATACCACTCTATTTGTACACTTGGGCACTTAAAGCATCATTCCGTCAAATGACATCTATAGAAGTCCTCCAAGAGACCTAGCATAAGTGGAAAAATTCAATATCTTCATCATCTTTCCATTCTCCAAGTCTCCCTCTTCCCTGATTAACACATTCTGTTAATGACTGTGTGCAAATTAGAGCCAATTTCCTGCCTGTATTTCCACAGATGTATAGGTTCTTACAATATTTATGCACAGCTAGCACAGATCTGCAGATTTCATTGTTGCTATAGCTTCACACCCTTACAGTTCAGTATCCATTATTCACTTCAGCAATGTCTGGGATTATTTCCCTTACTTATCATTAATTATACTTTACCTAGGTATAATCCATAGACTCAAAATAGTGAAAAGAATATCCGATTCAATTGTAAGTAAACCTTTAAGCTGCCATAGGCACCCGGGGGGGAGGGGAATAAAAAACATAGAAAACCAAAAGAAAATAACAGAAAACTTTGAAAAACTAATCCTACCCTCCATGAAGGGAACAAGGAACAGGAAAACTTCTGTCCACTAGGCCAGGCTTTCAAGGAACTCTTGGGAAACAGGTAGTGAAGTAGTGAAGTCCAGTTCCTGATCCAATAATGTATGTACATTTCATTTAATATTTAACTGCCTTGTATAAAAAAGCTTCACCTGCAGCAAGAAGAAACTGATGTGACCCCATTCTCAAGTGCCTGCTAGCTGTAAGCTCATTCTGGAAAAACTGAGGGAAAAAAAAACTATTTTTACTATAAGGAAGACATATTAAGTTCTGGAGGGAGGCAGGGAAATACGCTGCTGGAACATAGTTTAAACAGTGAAAATAAATTAAGACTGAGACAGGTAAAAGAAACAGCTGTGTGAAACACTGATACATTAAAAACATGTCAAGCTACTTTCCACTTTTGTGTTCAGACATATCACGGAGTAAGAGAAGACTTTAAATGAATATACTATTTTATGCCTTTTTTCTAACCAAGCTGATAAAAATGTAACTGTTGAGCACATGGTTTACAGAAAATATGGTTTAACAGCTATTATTATTCAAGTCTTCTTTCCATCCACTAACATGGCTGCTAGCCACTTCAGTTATTTGTATCAGGTACTATGTCCTTGCCATGATACACTTACCTATAATAAATCAACACTGGATTAAGAATACAATGAAATTCCATATCTCCCAACCAATCTGAAAATAAGAATGGATTTTCTTTTTATGATAAAGGCACTTGAATGGCTTTATTTTGTTATTAATTTATTAATTCTTTAAGGCATAATTTTACATCCTAACTAAAGATGACAGTTAGTGAAAGAGTAACATACAAAAGTAAGAAACAAAAAGCCCACTTAAATGAGTTTCAATGAAGATTGATTAAATCTCACTCCTTATAGTGTTTTTTGAGTTATTAAGCTAATCAGCATTTGGTTAAAGGGAGCATTTGCCAAAGAAAGTCACTTCATTTTAATGACAGAGGAAAGGGAATGTGAAGTGTTTCTTGGTTCCATAGCACTGAAATTACGCTGAAAAAGCAAGTATGGTTTAAGAAAAACTTTTAGGAACAATGTTTAAAAGCTATATTGAGATATATCTATCATAAACGTAAACCTACAGCTGCTGTCAAGAAAACAACACCCTAAATTGTAATAATCAGAAGAAGTAAGTCGACTGTGAGACGGAAAAAAGCAATTTGAGCTATTTGTCTTTCAAAGGTGAAAAACAATAAAGAAGCAGAGAAGTATGCACTCTTCAGATCTATGAATTAAATATGAGGTAAGAAAGGATGAGATCTACTTGCTTCAAATAAATCTGAGAGATACATCAATTTGAACAGTACAGTCATTGTCTACAGGAAACTGCTGAAAACAATGTTGTCCTGCATTTCAGTTACACTGCGACTACCAGCCAACAACTTCACAATAGTTAGTAAATTACAACCATATAATAAATTACATAAGAAAATAGTGATTGTTTCCCAAAAGAAAAAAAAATTTAAAACATGCATACATTCTAAATATCCTCTTACTTATCAAAAGTAGTCTCCTACCTTGTAAAAGAACTACATTTAAACAGATGCCTCATATTTTTTAATTGCTGTCAAGATGCAATCCCTTTGTAGAAAAATAGCTATGAAGTGCAGACTCCAGACAACATTTCAATTTATATAAAACAGTGCTTCTTAGCTGCTGATTTAAATCATTAATTACCAAAGCCACCTTCAAGAGAAAGAATTTGAGAAGCTGGATCATTCACTTTTTCCAAGCTAATCGTCTTTTTCTGTCTTTACTAATTCCTTATCTTAAATCCATACAGCCTTTAAATCACTGTTAAAAAAAAAAAAAAAAAAAAAAAATCAAGATAATTATTTGCCTCTTCTTTCAATGAAGAGAAGTACAATAAAAGCAGGGGGGGAAAAAAAAGAAAAAGAGAAAAGAGAAAAGCAGGCAGAACATACAGTTTGTGAAAAATGCAGTTGTGATTCGTGCTAAGATGTTTAATGTTTACAGATATAACCAAATGAGGCACGGACTCTGAACCTGGAAAAAGGAAAAAGGTGATTAAGTTCTATGTAAAAAGTTATGAAACTTGTTTAGGAAGTTATATTGATAGACGGAACTAACATTTTAAGGGTTAAGCAACTACATAATAAGGGCCTACTAACAAGCTAACATTTTAAGCCACGTAATTAATGTTTAGTTTAGAGCTATATGTAACCAATTGTGCTAAAAAAAAAGCAGGACTTCATTAAATGCTGAGATAAGAAGTTTTACAGCACCAGCTGCAACCTTGAGGAGACAAGATAGCCAAGATTTACAGCAAAAAGGGGGTACCAGTCCGGTTTCAGTCCGTTTGGTAGCTTGGGTTCCAGCCAGTTCTTCACAATGAGCAAAAGGTAAAAAGTCCACTGTGACGAAGCTGAAGGAGCCTTCATCCAAAGACCCCTAAAGACCCTCAAATTCACCAAGTGACATTGCGCAGGCACAACAGGGGAGGGTCAAGGAGGGGAATATGTAGATGGTTATATGAAACTCATTTTAATAAAAAGCGGGGAAGGTCATGAATATGTATAGGTGTTCCTGGGGTCATTATGAATATGTAATACCTTACTGTATTTAAACACACTTCTTATTGTTAAGAGTGTGCATGTTGGGCGGAGTGAATCCCCCGCGCACCCAGCGCTGTTTTGCTTATGCTCTAATGAACACATGTTTAAAGAATACAATCAAGAGATTGGATTAAACATTGTTTATCCATAGAAAAAACGTAAGTTATTTATTTCAAGTTCCAGCAGGATTTGGCATCTAAAGCCCACTGACACAGCAACGTTGTATCTCTGCCATCCCAGTTGTAGTCACTCACTCGCAGAATATAAATCAGCCTACATGAACTACTCTTTTCTCCTATGTATTACTGTTAATTGACCCAAATTAGATTTCTTCTCTCAGGCTTCAAAATGATTGATCACTTGGTAAATGCAATATACAAGATTGAAAAGTGAGTGACTTCAAAACAGAAACTCTTCTATTATCTGCTTATATGCATCCCAGCCTTGAGTTAACCAGTCATTTTCAGAACAAAAGGCATTTTCCTTGCCCCTAAATCGGAATCATGACATAATGATCAAAATCCAGGATTAATGCAATCACTGACTTACTCTTGAAAACAATGTTTACTAGTCTGATTCAAATGAAAAGTCTAACTAGATCCTCACTTAAATTGAAGTTTAAATTCTTGAGTCTGACTCCAAAATTTGTGTGAACACCACCTACTCGGGGTCATTACTGGATGTTAAAAGAGCCAAACTCAGGTCCTAGACACATGGAGCTCAGGGAAAAAGGTGCCACTTCCTGCTCCCCAATGCAGAGCACACAGGTAGACTTATTCCATGTCTTTGAGAACACCCAGGGCATTTTTATACTACACTGCGCAAAATATGTAACAACTACCTAACTACTCCAAATGCAGAGACAAACACAGCTCCAATACATTAAACGTTCTGATAGGATCCCAACACTGAAGTCTTCTTGTGCTAAAACTAGACATTGAGAAACCTTTACTTTGTTTCTCAGATTCTAATTAATTTCTTCAGTTTCCTGTGGCTATGCTGAATGTATCAGATTATATTATTTTTTTTCAGGTTTTTTTTTGCAATCTGTGAAGTAGTTATAGGCATCTAATATGCCTAAATCAGAAATAAACTGATAAATATTTTTCAAATACTTTCTAAAAGCTGTTTAAAACCAAGTTATTTTATTGGAAAGACTTGCTGAAAATATATCTCCTCTTTTGCCTGTTCATTTTTCACTTGCATTCTCCCAGTAGAGAAACGTGTCTTTTGTAAGATTTTAAAATATACATTACCTAATGTCTTAACTATGTATCAAAATCTTCAAGTTTCTACAAGGTAAACCTTCCAACAAATTGTTAGTGAAGACAGCACTGTAGCGTTTAATACTGACTATTTCCAACGGGGAAAGAAAATAATTTGCAGAGGATTATTGGGAATGAAAATAAGTAATTGCTTCTATTTTTCAAGATGCTAAGATGTTCCCAAAAGTACTCCTCATGCACTGCTGGAAACTGCATAGTTTATTCAAGCAATGATTAGTTTCCCCCAATGATAACACATTCAGAAGGGTGCAGATATAAATGGTATTCCTTCAAACAATTCTTCATGCCTCGGTTGTCAGATGTTGTGACTATATGTATAATTTAGCCATTTCGTTCCTCACTTAAAAATCCGATTCTCTTTTATCAGGATAACAAAGGCAAAATCCCAAAGCCATTCTCTGATATCATCATACAGATTATATCCTTAAAGGTCTTTTATACTTCAGCAATACATTTTTTTTATATCCATTCTTGGGAATACAGGCATTTTGTGTTCTTAGTAGTTTGCTATCCATGGTGCATAAGTCTCTCATGTGTTACCTATAGAGGATAAAGAACATTATATATATACATCTGCCCAGAAAAAGGTATGAGTGCAGCACTGGATAGTAGACCTATGGTAGTTTAAGTCCATTTATAGTCAATTCCAGCAGCTGAGGTAAAAATGGTATAATATGGGATGAGTACATGCAATTAGACCATGCACCTCAAGTAACCTATACTTTATTTAACAGTGCAAGGTGGAGTTCACTTTCTTGAAACTGAAGTTGCTAGACTGCAGGTGAAGTTAAAACATATTAATGAATATACTGTGGAAAAAGTCATGCCAGTACTTCAGTTTTTCCCAGTTCTGTCAGAAATTAATCAAGTTCTGATAAGTGTACTGCTGCAAATGTAAGAAATCTTCAGTTTCTAAAGAATCTTGACAAATACTGTCTATTATAGGAAGCACTTTACCATCCACAATTTAACTTACTTTGCATCACCAGCTATCAACATTTTCCTTGGAGTCTTATTCTAAACTAGGCACACTTCGAATCCTTTGAGGTAAAAGTGTTTCATCCTTCACTTTAGAGGGACCAAAATGATAATTAATCCTTTCTGATAGCACCCCATAATATCTTAAGAAATAACAGCTACTCTGAAACTTTGGCTGTCCAAATCAAAGACAAGTTCAAAGCATACACATCTCAGTTCACATCTCCTAGTACAGATGCTTCTTTTAGCGATGCAAGTGCAGCTAAGTCAAGGTGAAGTGACTAAGTGCTCCAAAACATCTCAGGGTACATCACTTTTTCCAATAAGGGTATATTACATAGTCAAATCACCCTTTTCTTAACAGATTTGGAGCTTGCACTGCTCAAAGATGTTGCATTAAGGTGGATAAGAATAAACTTTTTCAGACTACAAAATCAAAGGCAAACAGAAAATTAAATCAGCAGAACTAGCAAGGAAAAGACTCCTCCCAGACTGGCAGGTTCTGTTTTGAGTATAACTGTAATCACAATTAATGCTTCACAGCATAAGCCTCATGAATCATATACCCTTGGGATACCATCAATTTACTTCTGAATTTTATTTCCTGAATTTTACTATATACACACACACACAACAGTGAAGGGTAACATACATCAATTATGTTATTTACTATGTCCTCCTGATACTGTGTTAGTTAAAGCTAATTATCTTAACAGGACCACAAAGACTGCTATCAAAGTCAATGGGACCTATGGATCTGCTTGTACTGAAGACAATCTACCATAGCAATGAGAGTAAACAAAAAGTACAGTAAAACACACAAAACAATATACTTTAAAGTATTCAGCTACTAAATATGTGAAGATGTTTGTTGCAACTATGCTAGACCTTTTATGCTTAGTACTTCTAGATTTTTGTCAAGCATCCTCAGTAACAGAAGGTAAACAAAAATGTAGTCTCCCCATACTGTTCCGCATGTCTGTGCCATATCTCCCATAATTCACCTCAGGTGGAGCCTTCATCCCACATAACTTTCAGTTGATTCTGATCAGATGTGTGGTCAAACTGACAGACCAGGGTCTCCCTTACAAGTAAGAAGAATCACACCTCTTATCTTTAGGGAAAGTTATCCAGTCCTCATCCATGTATGTGGTATCTCTTGATGCCACCAGGAACTTTCTGCTCTATTCTTTGAGCAAGAAGAACTGGAACTACCACCATCTAAAGGAAGGCATAACAGTATAGCGATCAACTTATTTTATATTTTTTATTTACAAATACTTATTAGTTCTGGGGTTCAACATCTGTGCTGTCTTAAGGTAGTGGTTACTTTCCCCAAAAGACAGATCATAAGAAAATGAAACAGTTGTCCTTATTATCAGTAGCTCCTAGAGTTTTGTATTCGTAACTTCTCCCAGGGAGTTCCTGTTTTTCAGACCAAAAATGAATCCAAATTTTCATTGGATTAGGTATCCATGTGCTTTTCAAGTCTCTTCTGACCTGTCAATTTCCATCCTGCATTCTAATCCACAAGATGTATTAGAATCAAATCTCCATGTTCTGAAGGTAATCTCCTTCACTGTCTCCCAACAACAGAAGCACAGGAAGCCTTGGAAATTGAAACATGATGGGGTCACTTTATGAACATCCTTTCTGTTCATACTGAAGTATTCTGAAAAATATTTCAATTTGTGGTTGTATAAGATGATGTTTGCTGCTTGCTGCAAAACTGTCCCTTTTATTTTTCCACTTAAGCCTGTCAAACGTTGTTTTAAGACCAAGAAAAGGAAGAGAAACACGATTTCTAGTGTTACTTCACCTTTGACTTTTTGCTATGTTACTAATTTGGAACTGAGATGCATAAAAAAGAAATAAATAATAGTTCTTTCTAGGCATCAGGAAGGTCTTGCCCAAAGCTCTTCAAAAGGAATACAACATAATTCCCAGGATATGAGCATATCTTAAAAATAATGCATCATTTCAACATAAATCCTGCATGTTCTCTCACTCCCTTAATTCTCCAAGGACACATTATTTTTCCCCTCATGAAAGATTAAGGAGGTCTGACTCCGAGTGGACTGCTCTTGGATGAACTTAAACTGAATAAAGATTGAACGCTCTTTCACTTGCCAGACAGATTTCATTACTTCGAGAAAAAAGAAAAGAGACAGTACTGCAAGACTATGTCTTCAGCACCACACAACGTACAGCTTCTCTCACACACACACATACTGCAACTTCTAACGAACAAAAGCATGAAAGTGCACTAGGTTGAACATAACCCGAGGGAGCGGTATAGAGTTATTTAACCGTGTGGAAAAGCAGCTGACGGCAGGCTGAGGTTACTGAACTACACACCTGGAGAGAACGCCTCAGTCCTGAGATAAAAATACACCGAACGCGACCAGCGGCTCTAGAGAGAGCAGGCGTTCCAAGTTTCCACCGAAGACTTTTAGCGCTGTACGAGCGCGGAGCCCAGTGCAGGACCAGCCCCAACGGCCGAGGCTGCCCGGGGCTCACGGCGGGGAACACCGACACCCCGGGGGTCCCTCACGAAAGGGTGCGGGGCTCCTAGTGGCTCCATGGTCACAAGCGCAGCTCCACCGCTGCGCCTCACCGCCCGTTCTCCCACCCTCCCCCGGCGGTCGCCGAGCCCGTAACGACCCGGGACCGCCCGCCCCGGCCCCGGCACCCACCGCCGAGCCAGTTGGAGGAGATGTTCTGCAGCATGGTGAAGGGGACGCAGAAGAAGGCGATGAGGAGGTCGCTCAGCGCCAGGGAGCAGATGAAGATGTTGGTGACGGTCCTCATGGCTTTGCTGCGGGTCACCACGTAGAGCACCAGGCAGTTGCCGAAGAGCGCCAGGGCGAAGATGAGCACGCAGATGAGGACGAAGGCCACCTTCGTGCGCCCCGGCAGCTCCGGGATGTACACCAGAGGCTGCAGCCCGTAGAGGGCGATGAACTGCTCCCGCGTTACGTTGTTGTCCCGCAGGAGCTGCGCGAATTGCTCCGGGGTGATGTTCAAAGACGGCATGGTGCCGCCCGCCCCGCTCACCCTTCAGCGCCGCCGCCCGCGCCCCGCCATTGCCGGGCCGCCTTGCTCAGACAGGGCGCAGGGCGAAGCCCACCACGGGGAAGAAGGTGCAGGGGCGCGCAGGGCCGTGAGCAGCCCGCCGGGGATGGGGGTGGGGCAGCGCCACCAGCCCCGCCCGCTCGCCCGCAAACTTCACGGCGGCGCCCGCAGCCTCCGCCGAGTGCCGCGGCCAGCTGGCCGCCGGGCGGGGCGACAGCCAATCACAGTGCAGCGCGAGTCCGCCTCGCCCCCCTCCTCGCGCGCGCTGCTAACGCGCCCGCTGTTGCGGAGCGGGACGACCGTTAAACGGTTTTCTGCGCCGGGGCGGGCGGACTCCCGGCGGCGCCCTCCGACACCATCCCCTCCGACACCCCGCGGCCGCTGAGCGTCGTGCCCGGTGGCTCGGAATGCCCAAGGTGAGAGCTGAAACTGCCCAGCCAACCTTGTGTCAGGCTGGGATCAGATCCTGAGGGTGACGGAGCACTGGAACAGGCTGCCCAGGGAGGTTGTGGAGTCTCCTGCTCTGGAGACATTAAAAACCCGCCTGGACACATTTCTGTGTAGCCTCATCTAGGTGTTCCTGCTCTGGCAGGGGGATTAGACTAGCTGATCTTTCGAGATCCCTTCCAATCCTTAACATTCTGTGATTCTGTGAAATAAAAGAGCTTGTGCAGCAGGTGCACGGCTTTCTGCCTGAGGCTGGGCTCCTGCCGCACCCAGTGCGTCCGTGTTCAGCCAGGACAAGGCAGCAAAGGGGGTGGTATCTCCCCTTTCAAGCCCCCTCTGCATCAATGCCACTGCAGGCCCTCCCATGATGCTGAGCCAAAGCTCAACCACCTGAGAAGTACTTTTCCAAATTTGACCATTGTGCTTACAGGACCCTCATCAAGATACCCCTCTCCCAGGGAATATAACCAACACTTGCTGGAGGAGGTTCAACAGAATCCCATCCTTCTGCTCAAAAATGCACTCAATCTAGCAGGTTAGGTTACTTAGGTAAGGTTACATAGGCTCATAAGGTGTGCTTAGCGAGTTGGCTACAACAGGAGTAGAGAAAATGCCACAGCAGTTTAAATGTGGATAATAACAAGAGTAATAACAGATGAAGAGTAATAACAGATCAAGTTGGAAATATGCACTGATTTGTCTTCCAACCTATTTTAAATAGCCCAGTACAGCTTTCTCACTAGCACGGGTATGACCCCGTTGTACTATACGATAACACAGCAACAACTTTTTTTTAAATTGAAAAGGATCCAGAGAAGGCAATAATAATATAGAAAACTGTTCTGGCAAGAATTCCCCCTCCCCACCACAATAGCTGTGGACACAGACATAAGGAAATAACATCAACTGGGAGAATGCTGCAAAATTATCTTTTCTACAGAAAGAGTGCACCTTGCCCTGGGTACATGTCCTTACCTGTACCAGAGAAGTACAAAACAGAATGAAGAAATGTCTAGCAGAAGCCATCTATTTATTAGGTGTTATTTTGCAGGCTTGCCAAGGAAAATCCGATATGGAAGAATACACCAGCAAGTGGTTCTCAGCAATATTAATGTTTTCAATAGGAGATACCTTGTATGATATTTGAAACAAAGTATTTGTGTTAAGTGGAAATCAACGAAAGCAGTTTCTGTACCTGAGCTGTTATATATATATTCCAACCTGCACAAGTCAGTCCTTGAAATGCTATGATGACCCTCTTTTAAGATATAGCTCAATGGCAAGGAATTAGCATTCTCTTTATTACCCTGTCTTGAAAGGGCCCTGTCACCCTTCCTTGGTGCAGTATGGCCCTGCATTTTCCTATTGAGATCAATGTAACCAGGCTCCCTTTCTGACAGGCTTTCTAAGCCTTGTTTTGGAAAACAAGTGCTCATCAGACTGACTTAGTTCCCAACATTCAGGCAGCCCTTTTACCTTCTCTGAGGCATGCCCTGGCCAGAAAAGCTTGCTCTTTTAGTCCTGTAATGATCCTGCTGAGCTTATGCTCCATAGAGCACTCAGACTCCCGGGTTCAATTTTCCCAGCACCTTCCCTTGAATTGTACGCTAAATACACCAGGTGTAGCCTGAAGACACCTTCATGTACTCTAGTAATACACTCTTTTCTATACCTCTTTTTTTTGTTTGTTTTTTTTTTCCTCCTCTTCTTCCTCTCCCTTGGGTGGATAACAAACCTCACTTAGAAGCTCTTCTATTAACAAACAAACTGGATTCATTTTAACAGATTTCATTCCTATTATAAATAATGAAAGACCAAATACGGAGAAGGCCATTCTGTCATCACAGACTGCACTGTTGTGTTATTCATTGCAAAACCATCAGAGTGTATCAACAACTTAATAAACAAACAAGAATAATCTCTCACCTAAATACTGCAAATAATCCATTTTTATGGTTGATATGGACATGGTTTTGCATCGATCCTTATTTTATTGTTACAATTGCTCATTGCAAGTAATAAAACAACACTAAAAATGAAAAACATCTGAATGGCTAGCCTACAAAATATAAACAAATCTTGAAGCTGTAGGCTATGGAAGTGTGTCATGACATCAGTTGCAGATTTAGCTGGTTCTTGCATGCAAATAAAGATATGATGCAGGTACTTTTACAGATGACATTTAATCACATGGAGAAGATAAATGTAGGATTTAAAGAAATTTCCATTCTGTATGAGCATTATTGAGCCTCTTGGCTGAAGCAATATGAGCATGGGCATCATACAAGTGATATGGCAAATCACTACTAACCATGTTACCCAGCTCCTTGACCTGAATGAAATTATATTTGGAGTAAAAAGGGCTGAGTTAGAATAGGTGACCTCATGTAAAGCCTGCTGAAATTACTGAAATGACTTCTCTGCTTCCCTAGGCTACAAGTGATTGGTAGATAGGGAAAAGCGCTGCTTACTTTTCAGGGCAGGCAACTAGTGTTCTGCCTTACCCTGCACCCAGTAGCAGCTGCTGGCTCCTGCTGCTTCCTGAAGTCAACAAAGCAAAGAAATGTGGGGCTGCTCTGGCTCTCCCCACTGTCATTCAGCTCTTCAGTAAAAAATGACCTGTCATGTAAACGTGTTTTCTCAAGAACTGTAAAGAGAGGGTGTACATGGTTAAGAAGGCAGTCCTGCCTTGGTTCTTAACAGAAGGCTGTTCTATACACAGCCCTTTGAAATGAATGGGGGTTTTTTCCCTTAATTTGCTTTCATATTTTGTAGATTTGAGCAACTTCACTGCTATCTCACATGAGTATATATATATATATATATATATATATATGTATATATATACACACACATATATAATATTCTCCTGCCTGACTTGTTTTGGTTTTTAGTTGAGATTTTCTGTATCTTTTATCATCTACCTCCAAATCCACTCCCGTTTCCACTGAAGTCTGTGCAGTTTTGCTATTTACATCAATGGGCAAAGGTCATGCCATCACAATCTTTATGACACTTAACAAATTAATTTCTGTTTTGAATTTGAGAAGCTGTAGTCTTCTGTAAAATAAGAACCATTATTAGCCTGTACACACCTTTACAGAAAATAATAAATTAGAAGGCACCTTTCTGTTCCTCCAATTATGATCTGTGAAACTGGTGTCTTTACGACTATAAAACACAGTTTGGAAAAAAAAAAAAGTATTCCAACACATACCTGACTATGCAGAAACAGAATTTTTAGTTATTCTTAAATGACAAAAATTAAGCCTCTTGCTAATTAAATGGCTAGAAATATTTTACCTCTGTATTGAGAACACCAGTGAAACCCCCTTGCAATTTTACTTCAGCTTCAAATAAATTATATATTATTTTGTCACAAACCTACAGACTGATAAGCATGAAAAGTGGTGAAATACGGGTTGTACCAGATTGCACCTTGTCAAAACCACTAATTTATTCATGCTACTGCATGCTATTTTTTTTGCCTAGATGATTCATCCGTGTGACACTTTCTTTTCATTCAATAAGGAGAGTGAATTTTCTGCATACTGAAAAATCCTGCCAGTCAGTTTGTGCACAGGTGGTAACCTTTTCTCTTACAAAGATAAAATAAGCTATTTTGTCCCTTTTAATAGCAAGCAATAAGATGGCTGCTGCGAAACAAAGCCAAAACCAAAGAATTTGCATACATGATTTTGCATAAGTTTTGTAAACTGGGCTTGAAGTTTGTAACAACTGTGATCATCACACACTTTTAATATTGTGAAAGCAAATACTTGTTTCACAATCCTAAAACAGAAATTTTAAAACAAACTTTATTCCTTCCAAATCTGTACTTATATTGCCTAGTACAGGCAAAAGAAATAGATTAAAAAACTACTAACAGAAAAAATCTTTTTCCTCCTCTTCTTTGACTCCCTTGAGATTCCCAAAGACTTTGGAAGAGAAACTTCCTTTCAGATCCACGTTACGAGCTTTTAAATAGCCACTGCAATTAACGCCTAGTAAATCTTATTAGCCTTGGATCCTTTAGTAGATACGTTGGAAATACACTCACCTCTAATCCATATTAGTACTGCAGCTTTTAGGATCATTCTTCAAAGGAATGGAACAGCTTACCATCATCATTAGGTAATTTTAGGTTAAGTAAAAAATAACATAGCTATTAAAATTGTCAACGCAGCCTCTGAAACACAAATTTAGCTAAAGCATTTGCTGTTTTTTGTGAACATATGATTGGGGAGAGCACTGAGGCTAAATCCTTATCTTTAGTTTCACATGCTTTTATACATTTGGACAAACAAATAATAAATTCTCTTAAATAAAGGAAAACTCACCACTAATTGGCCTAGAATCTTAGTCGGTAACTAAGGAGACAGCTGAAGGTTGGTCTTATCACTGTATATCTACTTCTGGCTTTTGTCTCATCTTCCTGCATGCTTCTCCTTTCCATCACTGGTGATGACAGGGAGCTTCCACAAAATTTATCAAGAAATCCACAATATTTATCAAGAAAAATATCAATATCTAAAATAGCGTTGCACAAAGTTGTAAAGTATGTTGGTGTGGTTGAATAGAAAATAAATTACATTAACCTAAAGTGTGGGCTAACTCCAAAATGTTTTGTCTCATACTGTGTGACCCTGCTGATGAACAATGCTGGCTGAAAATCTTAATTCTTGTGGACCCTTAGATCTCCAGGGCTGGGTTCACATACATCTCTAGATTTAGTAATCGTCAGCTTTATAACCCAGACTCGTCCGTCAGTGATAATAATGTATGCTGTGTTCATGAATATGTGAGAGAGACTAACCTTACAGCCCCAGAAAGCTTGCTAGTTATATATGATGCAGCAATTAAGTGCTGATTAATACATGCAGGAGAAAGTCCCTTTGCTTGAGTCGGGGAAGCCACTGTCCCTGAGGAGGAACCGCAGATCCACCCATGCCTATGACTGTGGTGTGCTGCACAGTCCATGTCTCCACAATACAGGGTGCTTGGTCGAGCAGCTGCTGCACGCCTGGCACAACTCCCCTGCACACTCTGCTAAGGACTGCAGATACACCAACAATTCACCATGGCCCCATGCAACTGTAACATCTTGAAGAATTAACTTGGAGACTAACTTTACATCTTATGGAAACAGTAGCAGCCCACTGCAGTGCAATTCTTTTTGACCCAAACTATTATTTTGTTGCTAAAGCTATTTTGACATTACTTGCTTTGCCATTTCTATCCTCTGCACTCTCAGACACTCAAATTGTACAGCTAGTACAGAAATCGGTTCGTTGGGCAAGAAGCTTTTAAAATCACCCTGAGAAATTGATCCCTTCCCTCAAAAGAACACATTTCTAATACCAACACATATGACAGCTCCATTTACTCTTCGCTCCACTTTCTGACAATCTTCCCTTGGCCTCCGTCCTGGTTTTTGTTCCTACCCCAAATGAAGACCTTTCCAATAAAGTCTGCTCTGGGCTAAGACTTATTCTTTTAGATACTTTGTCTTCTTCTGGCTTTTGTCATCTAGAAATGTTTAGTGAGGAACTTGTGGAATCAAAATTAAGCTGCAGCAAGCAGAACGCTCAAAGAAAGCTATTTAAATAGATTTGTTTTCTTGTACTCTTTTTCCTTTCCTCCCCTCTTCTCTCTTGTCATCCAAATGAAAAAAAAAAAAAAAAAACAAAAAAACCAAAACCAAAACAAAAAAAACCAAACCAAACCAAAACAAAACAAAAAAAAAAAAAAAAGCACCACCACAGTCAACAGCTTCACAACTTTTAAAAAAAAGGTTTTTAAAAAATTATTATCGGAAGAGTGGGTTTAAGCTAAAAAATAAGTAGCTATTATGTTCATAAATGAAGTATCATGCCAAAATGCTAAGCCATATATTGATTAGGTTTTTAGGTTCCTTCCATATGCTTGTGCTGAGTAGCAATTAATCCATCCCCATTTCTCTAAATCTTTTCTCTTTCCAGTGACAGCTCTAATCAGTATTCTTTTTTATTCACATATACAGAAAACCAGCTACTTTTTGCTGCCAGTTATAAACTGCTACAGTTTCCCTCAATGTGAAATTAAACTTCCTCATCTTCTGATTCAATATCAAGTTTAAACACTGTCCCAGTGCCATTCATTGGAAATAGTCGCAAATTCCTCAATAAACAGTTTTCACCATGGCAGTCACAAATCCATTTCTGTTGTCCTTAGATTAATTGTAATAAACATTGGGAAACAACAGGGACAGCATCATCATGCAATCCTCCCTCCTTGCAGCCCTCATGTCCTGTTTGGTTGGCCTCAAATATATCAGAAATCCTGAATACGTCTTGCTAGTTCTTTCACTTTAAGTAATCGTTTTAGTATCTTTTTTTAAGACTTTGGTTGACCATCACATGAAGCCTTGTCTAATTGTAAAAGACCTATTACCTTGCACAGTTTTTAGCTGTTAGCCCTCTATTCAGCTTGCACCACAATGAATACTTCATCTAACAGCAGACAAGGTACTTTCCACATTTTAATTTAAAAAATTAATTACAAAAGTAATTCCGTATCCTGATAGTCCAATTCTCATCTTCTTTCTTTCTACTTTTACTGGTGTTTAGCCTTGTCATTTGCAAAACATTGTATTAAATGTCTATACTATGGTATCTTCTTTCTTTTCCTTCTTAAATAAAAAGCCATTTATCACAAAACAAAAGATTCTGTCCTAGATGTCAAGTAAAAACTGAGGGAATCTTTGGATCTAAACCTCTCCAGGGAAATGCAGAATATGGTGTTACAGGGATTGACAAGGGAAGCTGCAGCATTTTGGAAGAAGGTTTTTATGACAACCGTCATTAACTTCTGCAATTTAAGTTACAGTCATGATTTAGTGCATTGAATATTAGTAAAATACTTTTATATTAGGAGGTTTCCATTTATAATCATTAATTTGATATTTTCAAGTAAGTGACATATAATGACTATCTGACAAAACTTCAGTCACTAATTTTGAAGTATCAAATACATCTCATGGAAAGTTTTTCCTAAAGAATGTAATGCTACTGTTCTATATATCGATTATGCGGTTATGTGATCATGAATTATTTCTGAAAGAGAAATTTATGTTAGAAAATGTACTTTAAATAGTGAAACGATCTCATTACACTTCTGTAATCAAGATCCTAGGGTCCTAACTTTTTTCCAAGTGAAAACTTACTGATTCACCAATCATCTTTTGAAAAGCTTATCGGAAACTAGGTCCATTTTCTTGTGCTTTGCATTTGTAGTAGGCATCATTAGATAATTACTAAAAGCCATAAAACAAATTCTAATAAACACAGTTGGATGATAGACATGAAGGAGAAAGAGTTCACGGAAACTCTAAACCATGCCTGGAGTCAGAGTATGAAACACAGCCTCTGCAGCCTCACAAAGGTGCATCAGTGATCAGGCACATACACTAATCTTCCTTAACAGACAGGTGCTAATGTGATGCACAGGAGTTCGAGTTGCCTGAGTTCTTTGTGAGGAACTACAAGTAACACATGTGGCTGATGATACAGTGTCTGGCTCTTCCTTAAGAAACAAACTCAATCCCAAAATAATAAGTTCTAAAACGCTGTTAATAGACAAACTAGTGTGGGCTAATGACCCATTGATCATACAGGCAGCTGCTATGATATCAATCATCATATGGCAACGTTACCAGCACTGACCTCAGTCTTAACACCAGCCAACATTCAGTTAAGTGAAGCATCAAAGAGGCTGATATTTCATCATCACCTTTGCTTGTTTTCCTTCTTATTATGAAACACAGTTGTGGTTTTGGTACCAGCCCTGGCATCAAACATCATTCAGCTTGTAAGAGCGCAACTGTATCTCAGTTGCTGATGTTTTGGGGGTGAAAACTTTCAATCATTTCACTGTAGAAAACAAGCAAGCTTGTGATCTAGCCCACCACTAATGAACATCTATTAAACTCGTGGGGATACTCTGTAGAAGTTGCAAGCCGCTCCAAATTAACTTCAACTGCACTGAAAAAATGCTTCAGCCATGTCATTTCAAGCTCAAATACTTGGATTTTCATGGCAATCCTGCCTCCAGCTGTTTGAGCTGTGCAAGAAAGCCAAAGTCCACCAGAACTCTTCCACAGGTTTGAGTCCTCAAAAATATACGTACACCAGCTTGAGAGGAAATCTTACTTGGGTCGCTCCAGATACATGTGTCCAAGTGCTAGCAACTGAAACTGGAAAAATAGAGAGCAATTGTCTTTCTTGTTGAATCACCTCACATTATCAAAGAGGATCTCATGGACTTAATTTTAAAAAGCCAAACAGAGGTCTAAGTGATCTTGTAACCCGTCTTTCATTCACACTTTGATTATTTTTCTTGTTACTGCAGCAACCATGAACTCCACACATTTCAGAAGACGCACAGAGTGAAAACTGGAATATCCGTTCTCTGTTAGCTCCAGCAAGAGTGCTGACTTAAAACTCAAAATCTGCTTTCTCTTCCATGTAATACATCCTTTGCAGCACAAACCCTACCACCCATAATGGGCAAGGAAAAACTATT
This sequence comes from Patagioenas fasciata, assembly GCF_037038585.1. NCBI lineage: Eukaryota > Metazoa > Chordata > Aves > Columbiformes > Columbidae > Patagioenas > Patagioenas fasciata. Next base: position 69,365,308 of record NC_092523.1, on the reverse strand, counting down.
AACACATATATTTTCTCTCCCTCAGCGCTTCACCTTGCTACTGTTAAGTATCAGCACAGCTGATGGAAGCAATACTAAATAAAGTTTGTAGAGCTCAGCCTGCAGAAATCAACTCATACTGGGTACCAGAAAATAAATACTGGAAATCGCAGTCTTTAAGTAGCCCTTCCAATGAATCTGCCCTCTCTGGGTGAATCATTTGGTGAAAGCCACCTGCAAACAGACATATTTCCACTGTTTCACCTGGAAGAGAGTAAAACAAGACTCTAGTCCCCATAATTCAATAATTTCCAGAGAGGGAAGGGAGTCTGTCCCATTCTTGATAAGGGAGGACTGAATGGAGATAATACAGCTCAGATTCAAGACAGCTTTTCCATTACTACTCACTTAAAAGTTCAAGCCAACAGCTTCTGTCTTAGAGGAGGACATACTGCAGCACATATACCCAGCTCACCAAAAGAGCTTGAGGTCTGCAGCAAGGTTCAGTAACTGGCAGATTATCCTTGCTTTTTATGCTCTAATATTGGGAATTGTTACCAAATGCCATGCCACACCAACAGTGGACAGTAGGAAACAGGCCACCCATGCCCATCCATGGATAGGCAACAATTTTATTACTCCCAGAAAGAGTTCAGCACAATTCACTTGTCATAGATCATTGCAATGATCCATCTTTTTCTTTAGGACAGCAGAGTTCATGCTTTATAGCTGCTGCATCTTGTATAATGGTTTTCACTTTCTCCAAAGATAGTGGGAAAAAATAGTTAACATGTCTTCTGACATTTTACAAGCTTTAAAGGCTGAATATCCCATACTCTGAAGCAAAGCAATGGAATTACTCCCTTTTTACCCTTGTCTTGCAAAAACACTTGAAAATTATAACTCCTGTTGGACAAAATGCCAACAGTAACAATTAAACAAAAGGTGTCATATTCACTTCTATTTCATGAAATTTTCTATAGAAGATTAGTATTCGCAATCCTTTAAAAATCCTTTACAAGTTACAAATGTTTTACAAAGAAAAAAGTAACCACTTCAAATGCAAGATAGTATTGGTGAGAACCTACTTAGGGAAAAAAGCTGATGGGGAGAACAGGAAACCTTGGAAAGAGAGATTGCAATCAAAATAACTAGGCGAGTTCAACATAAAAGTATTAACAAGATTTGATAGTATTGCTTGGTCCCATCGTTCCTTTCCACAGAAGAGCTTTCAGAGCAAATCCACAGACAGAGTGAGGTGAAGACTGCTCATCTGCAGGTAAAATATTTCTTATCCTTTTTGTGGACTGTCAGGCTGTTTTTCATATGAGTCTCCCCATACTGTGATTAATCTGTGCTTTCTCTGAGAAGGTAATTAAAACAATCACACTTCTATGAAAGCCATAGACTACATTTTCAAAAACTATCTGATCACCTAACAAGTACTAGTCTCAGTGAAAGGCAGTGCACACCATCACTTACAAAAACCTCAGTAAACAGCTAATCCTGCCCTTTTTTATCTGTCTGTTACTTTACCATTATTTCAATAGCAGCTGGATAAGTCTCTCTGAACTCCAGAAGGTTTTATTACATCAAAACATGTTCTGTTGCCTAGATATTTGGTCTGATTGCCAGCAGTTTTCTGATGTAAAGATAATCACAATATTTCAGAAAATAATAAAAAATCAGTTTATTAAATCCCCTGTGCACCACTCTACCTTAAAAAAAACCCATACAGTATTCAAGTAGGGATAAATCACAGGCCCCTTAATATGGTCAGGCACAGGCAATGTGCAGCTCATGTGAATGATAAATAGGCTCTTTGGCTATAACCCGTGTATCTTTTAAGCGTTCTTTACTGTTGTTTGTGACTGGTGACCGTGTTAAGATGCTATTGCACCATGATTTAGTTAGGTGTGATTAATTTCACATTATTCTAAATTAGAACAGCTTGCTCTGAATGAGTAATTTCTTTCTTTCAATTAGAATACTAAATTATTATTCTTCCTTTTTAATGTTTTGCATAACTCCAGCTAGAAAGGGTAACAAAATGTGTTACACAGTAAAAGGCTCATGCTAGCACATTGCTGCTGCTTCTATTCATATTACCACCTGGTGTTCCCAAAAAAATAAATTTACAGAAGGGGATATATCTGCAAAACACAGATTTCAAGGTACAGGCAGATTCCAAGGTTTAATCCATGTGAATATATTTGTTTAGGGCATTTAACTGAATGCATATTGAAAACAACAGGATCAACAGTTTACAGAAGCAATTTAATTTTGTGTTTTTAAGAGTCTGGGAGTTGTTTTGAACCTTATAAAAGGTTATGATCATTTCTGTGACAGGTTGGCTAGTTTAGTTTTAGTTAATTTATCACCATGAATCAAGTGTCACAGCATATAATGTCAGCACATACACGTCATTGCTAGGCAATGAAATAGGAGCCAACATTTGTCTGAACACATTCTGTAAGCCTAAATATTAATCTGTAGAATACACACTAATCTCCAAACAAGATTTTGTTAACATCCTAAGGGTTATGAATCAAGGGGGCAGAAAAAGAAAGGCTGTCCAGACATGAAAAAGGGCTACCAGCTACTGCCTCCTTTAGACAGCAGGTATGGAAGAGGAATAGGTACTATTTGTCACAGAGTCCCCTCAGACCAATGAGGAGGTCAGTGGGCTGGGAAAAGCAGTGGCAAGAACAAGAATGAGGGGAAAGGACAGGAGTGGAGAGTCTCAGTCTCACAGTCCAGGTGGGCAAAAAATGGGTTTATTTCCCCCTTCTAGCATCATCTGAGCACTAGGTTACACCTTGCTTTTGGATAATAGGTTAAAAATGGATCCAGTTCCAAATGAAATAAAAATATTATTAAATAACCAAATGCCATAACTGGCTAGAAAAAAGATATGTATGATTTTCATTGTCAGTTACAGAATTTCAGCCTAAGGCTTAAACAACGAAAAGATTTTTGGACAATTTTATGCACTCAGCTGGTGTTATGCTACAAAAAGCTTTTAGAGGCACCTAAACTACCCTAAGAGAAGTGAGATTTGCAGAAACAGCTAGGTGTTCAGTTGCCATTGCTTTTGACTCTTTTGAGAGCCTGAAGAGATTTACATCTTTGTATGCTACTACAACACGCACTTCTACAACACTTGACAAAGCCAGCCTCAAAGCCTTGAGACACAAAAGCAGCTTTCTCAGTGTAATCCAAGAATTCCTTTAAAAAAGAAAAAGAAAAAAAAGAAAAAAAAGGCAAAAAAGGCAAAAAAGCAGCAGTTTTGTGGTCTGGAACAAATCTGGGCATTAAAGACTAAATTTTGTCAGAAATCCTGGGCACCTTAAATTAACTGAAGTGCAATGGAATGATCTGGTTTTTAAATGGTGTTAGTATCAACAATCATTTTGAGCACAACAAAATTTTCACATTATAAAATGTATTCAGGGACACTGTAGATTTTGTTTTGTGCAAGTATGAGTGGTTTACAAAGTAAAATGAATCAAAGTAGTTTTTTTCTGAATGTAATGGAGACAAGAAAATAGAGCTATGAATCAAAACTTTGTCATTTAATAGTTCACACCTGTCATTATGTTGTATACTGCTCACCATGAACTTTTTATATGATTTAGAACACTTTATATGAAGAAAAACATTCAGAAAATATTCATCTCATTAAGTAATCAGTAGCAGAGAACTTTGCTTTTTTTCAGAGTGTTTTGACTGTAACACCATGCATAGTTCCAGTCCTTTATTTGTTACATGAAGAATTTAGCTGAAATTGGCAAAGACATTTTTCCAAAAATTCCAGTAAATCCAAATGTCTCATGCCTGAACACAAGTTACAGCTCTCTTTCCTAAATCCTAAAAGGTTAAAACAATTGCATTTTAAGCACTTCATCCCAGGTAGTGCAAAAAGTTTTCTAGATAAACTGCATTTGTTTAACAGCCTTGAACAAGCTTGGGTTTGATCCTGTATATTCCCCAGGACAGAAAGAAGGCAGATAAACAGAAAGATAGTTCAGCATGCACATGCACTGGAACCCAGGAAAACTCATTTTGTTATTTTTTTTCTCTAAATGTTTCTTCATTTTCATAGACGCACTCAAGCAAATTAAATCTATAATCAGTACTTAAAAGCATACAACAAAAATAGGAGCCTGTTTGAACACTCATCAATCCATTTTAATTCAAGATAAATAGCTAGACCATAAGTGGGTAACTATGTCCTTTCTTGTAGCTGAAAAGAAGTTCTAATTATCTTTTGGGAGTTACTTAAGGTCCATGTACACAAATACAGCTTTATGACTTTAGGATCAAACTAATTTATCCAGCAGTGGCTTGGACCATGGGCAGAAGACACATGGAGCAGTGAGACTTGAATTACCCCAACATATAGCTTAGTCCCACCTGGAGGACTTCAGAAACTCTCCTCAACTTCAGAGGTGATGGGGAAAGAAAGGACTGACAACACCATTTTTACCTTGGACACACCACCTCCACAGAGGGACAAGAGTCCAACGACCCTGTCATTAGCAATCCCATCCATTGCCATCAGCTAGAGGTTGGCAAGCCCCTAGGAGCACAGTCATGCCACAAGCTCAAGGCACTGCAGGAGCCATGGCCACAAGAATGCAGCCAAGCGTGCTGCTGAGCAGAAGTGCAGTCAGGCACCACAGGCAAGGCCAGGCCAGAACAGTCCAGGGGCTTTGGTGCACCACTCACAGGGATCCCAAGATGAGGGATGGCAAATTCAGATTTCAAGTCACATCCGGTCCAGAGGTAACCTAATATTCTGTTTTCAAGCCGGAAGATCATCATCCTTCTCAAACTGAACTTGAACAGTTTGATGAACCTATCTGCCCGTTGTGGGGAGACACAAGCAAGTTCTGTGTATCCTGGGAGCCAGTCGCAAGCAAGCCAGCTCAAAAGACACATAGTCATGCTAATGTAGCACCAAATGTAAGCTAATGGGACCTCTTGCTAACTGCTTCCAAAGCATAGCTGGTTTCCAGCCTGAGTTTGTTCAAAGCTGCCTAATAGGATCCTTCAGGATGATGCCAGGAAATGAGTGTCGTAGAGTCCCCTTGAAATCTTCACCAATGTTCTGGAGGCATTGGAGACACAAGTGAGGCAAGCATATAACTTTTTCTCAGTAAAGCTCTACAAAAGTTTTCCTAAGATTTGAGGTTTCTCATTTTTCCCACATCCGGAAAAAACTACTGGCTGCAGTCCCAGATATAACACCAGTGAACAATGATGACTGCAGTTATCTATGTTCAGATTGCTTTTAATAAGGAAACCTTCTGTGTGTTAGGACCTTATCATTTCAATGAAAAAAATAATTATCTTCCAGAAGACTTTATGATTTGTTTGTTTTAATTCAGAGGCAAAATATGTACCACGATAACCAGACACTCAGCATTTAACATTGGATAACACTAGAGACTTTAAAACTGTCAGATTTTGAGATTTCATTTGAGAAGGCCATATCCACCTTTTCTTAGCTTTAAAAAACTCTGCTAACTCCAGAGATTACCTTTCCTTATCAGACATACTGCTATAGAAAAGACCTGCAGAAAAATGTTAACTAACATGTATTTTTTTTTTCTTGGCTTTTCTCAAGATCTCACAAAGCCTTTAATTGGAACTCTTTTCAATTTTAATATAGTTCACTGGAAACATTGTTATAGACAAAAGCTGAAAGCCTGAAACACACAGGGCAACTGAATAACCAAGAAATGTTCCAGGAAAAAGCAGTCCCTGTTTGCCCTGCTCCTGGTCCATATTAGTTTCCCAGCTTAAACCAGTTGCTCGCTTTCTCAAGTGTTCTAAAGCTGTTTGAAAAGACCTATCAGCTTCTCTCTCACCCATTGTTTTGCTGGTTATTTTTAGGAAACATGGCTCTGTGGAAAACCTCACATCTGTCATTTGTCACTGCTGCTGTTCTCTTACTTAAAGCCATGACTCATTTAGTTGAGGTATAAAACATAAATAAACAGCATGTCAAACAGCAAGTGGTAGGCTGGCTGACTATCCCTTTTTGTCCTTTTCTTCCTGTCACTTAAACCACAAATGTTTTGCTTGGTTCTCACCACAGTGCAGCTTTTAACCCTCCAGGAATGAGAAAACCCTAAACATTTTCTGGAAGAACCGTAACCCTTTGGGAATCTGGTATACATAAGTAGATGAAAAGCAATTAGTTTTCTATTGCCCTTTTCCAGATCTCTCATAGGCAGTCCACAGCACGCAAGCTTAGCCTTCCTTGTCATGTGGGTTATCCGGTTGATGTAACACATGGACAGTTAGGACTGGCTGTGCCGCCAGAGAAAAGGATATCTGAAACTTGAATGAGCTCCTAATAAATACTCTGAGGTAATTAAAACTGTAATATCATAATGACAGACAAGGCAAATACCTCTGAAAAGAAAACCTGATGTTGTCACCGGGTGAGCATGCTAGTATTAAAAACCTGCTCTTGTTGGCTGGCATATGGAAAATAGTTTATGCCAAATCCCTTGAGATTTTTTTTTTAAGATAGATGAATTCCACATTTCCATGTGTTGAATTTACTAGATGCTTAAAAATTTGTAATGCTTTATGCTTAAAAGATTTTCGATGAACACTTCTTTTGGTTGAGCTTCAATTTCAAGTTGCAACAAGAGCCATTGGGCTCTTCTCTCTGTTGTGCAACAAAATAACTCACCTTTGAAAACAGATACATGTTGTACAGCTGGCTTAAAAGAAATTCTTTGTTACCATTCATCTGCTAGCCCTTATTTGTCTACTTACATTCGGACTACAGTAAGTATCTTCAAACTTCAAAGTCTATTATAAAACCATGTGATAAACACAAATGCCATTATTTATAGATAAAACTGAGTTTTGCAGCAATACAGTTTGCATAATACTGAATAAATACATACTCAGTAACTTTGACTCAAATGACATTTATATGTGACTGTCATTCAAAAAACTTTGAAAATAAATGGTAGGAGGACCAAGCCAGCTTTTTTTTTTTTTTTTTGCTTTGTGTAACCCTATACACGAGGCCAGCACTTGGAAAATAATTCTCTAGATTGCTTTTAGAAAATCCACATAATTGTGCGCCGAACTGTGATTTTTATTTTGTCAACCTATGTTATATAGCTGGGACTTTTCACCAATTTCTATTTACCATAAATAGCAGCTTGAAGAATATGGTTTGATTCAAGTAGCTGTGGTAGCAGCCTTTTCCTAAATTAGCTAAGTTATTTCCATCATTTCATTTGTTATACCAGAAGTAATTACTGTGATCTTGCATAATTGCCTACAATGCACAATCCGTACTTACAGGTAGTTTATTTTCAGTAAACAGTTTGAATAACTGCAGATAACTAACAGTGAATATTCTTCCCAAAACTGAGATTTGGAAAATTTCAGTATATGTTACCTTTTTACTACAGTTCATTATTAATTTTTAATACCAGGCTGATTTCATTCTCACTTCAAGTTTTTCTACAGGACTGTAGGTAACACATAGTGATTGGACTGGTCAGTTGTAACAATGTTTCCCAACCAGCCTTAGAAATGTCATGCAATTTGTTTCACAAGTTCTTGGTGGACTCCTTAAATGAAAAAATAACACTTAGAATATCCAGTTTTGAATGGAATTCACAATGCAACTGTAAGATATAGCTCATTTATGTGTGGTCCAGGTACACAACATGCTTTCAAGTGCCATGTAACCATTGCAACATCAACTTATCTTACAAGCCAACTCAAGAATATCCAGGCACCTTTGGGGATAAAACCAACAGCAATAGCAAATTTATGCACAAGTTTCCAATGCTTCTTAAAACTCTGCCTAAATTACCATACTTATAATTGGGGTTTTGGAGAGATATCTTGGCAAGCACTCAAGCTTTAAAGGGGAAAAAAAACCAACCAACCAAACAAACAAAACAAAACAAAAACCAAATCAAAACCAACCAAATAAAAAAAAAATCAACCAAAAAACACAAAAAACACACACAAAAAAACCCCAGCATTTCTGTTTCATGTATCAGAAAGATTTGGCAACATTTGTTGATATGCAACTCAAGACAACTTTGTTTTCAACCTTCAGGATGTAACTCAGGAAGCAAGCTAGTTTGGTGGCAAACCTGGCATAGGAATTTATCGATTTTTCCTCCTGTACCACAGCTGCACAGTTTACCATTCTCTCATTTGACCCAGTGCAATGGCTTGTAGATGCACAGTAGAAACCCCACCACTGAAATTACGCACTTCAGAAATAACCCTGCTAGAGCCAAAGCACAGAGATTTAAAATGCCAGACAGGAATTTGACTTCTTGGCTAATGCCATTACTTTGTGAAATTATAGCCTCATATACTTCATTTACAGGGTTTGTAGCCTGCACCCTTCAAGGCACACAGACATTGAGCAGGCTTGTAGCTTGAATTTGCTTTCATTTGAATTAGCCTGGCCTCAAGATTATAATTTTGTTAAAGGTTAGAAATAAGATCTTAACCTGACATTGGAAGCAGGTCAGGACATAATGCAGTACTGTGAATATGGCAGCAATGTGTTCTTGGAAGACCAAGTATTGAAAGAGTCAGGCAAACTTGTTTGCTACCAGTGGACAACAGGCACCATTTTTTCCTATAGAGACTTAGTAATGCAACTGGAGGTGACAAATGCATGGATGACCACTATCAGGTCCAGGCAAGGAGGATTCTTACAAAGCAGAAGATACAGGAAGGATCAGGCTATTTGATCATCTGTGCCTAGCAATAAATTCATCAGGAATTCAAAGAGTCTTGCAATTACAATCAGCAATGTTTCAGTCAGGACTGGGATATGAGAAAAGAATATGAGTTTCTGTGTCTTCATCAATAGATGCACAGCAAATTCATTGAGCTTCTAACCTGAAATTTGTATATGTGCAGATGCCATTTCTGCCATGAAACTGGGAAAACTTGGGGTTAAATATGAAGGTTTTAGTCCCATAACATTCCTTCCAAAATTCAGATTATTCTTTTTACTAAGAAAAGGCAGCTCAGAATAAATTAGAGAGCAGACGTCTACATAGCACTTGTCTGAAGAGACAATCACTCGCTCTTCACCATGAGAAGCAACTTAATGAAAACAGCAAGGGTTTGGTGTGACATCCAGTAGTCATGTAGGGAAGGAGACTTCACTGATCCTGAAAGTCTCAGTAGTAGTCAAATCCTTGAGGCAATATCTCTTTCTTCTCTAACTTTCAAACTTCTGATAAGAAGCTAACAAAGATAAATCAATAATAGTGATTTTTGCAGGCATTCCTGGGTTTGCTTTTAGTTGAAATTATTTCCTCAGAAAATAGGTTTCTTGTTATGTTTAATGGATGTGCAGCATTTGCTTTTATGATCCCAACAGCAACTGGCTGCCAGAACTACTTCTTGTTATTATTCTGAAAGGTTTATTTTCTCACATTGCCCCCACATTTTCTCAGGTGTATACTATTAAAAAATAAATAAATACATAAATAAATAAATAAATCACCCACAACAAAAACCACAAACAGACCAAACAAACAAACCAAAACAACAAACACCACACAACAGTTAAAATTATCAACTAAATACCTAGCATTAGTTATTGCCTTACTTAGGTCAGCTGGATATTTACAACTCTAAAAATACAATAATCACAAGAGTGCATAGATTCCATTTAAGTAGGTATGATACCTTCATTTCATTCAGTGTGATAAGCAGGGAATCTACAGCTTCCAGATAAATCTCCAACATACTAACAACATGTATTCAGCCTTGCATACACAGAAAGTGTGCAGGAATTACTAAAAATGATTGCAAGACTAAATACAACCACAGTTTACATTGCCAGGGATGCTCCTCAGAAATGGGTCGCCTGGAACACATCCTGCCAGAACTGGCTGGTATCTGTCAAAGACCAGCAGCCAAAGCAGCCAGAGCCAATTTACACAAGCTGAAATTCAGCTTTTCCTGTGACAGGATCCCTACCCAGCTGCCTGAGCAGCTGAAGGGAAAACGTCTTCACCACACTGGCCACCAGCTCACAAGGCTCATGGGAATGAGCGGTGTCATGCCTGCTGTTGTATGTTGTAGGGCTGATATGCTACTTAATCTGAAATGTTTCTCATGACAGTTTGGCAGGGAGGCAGTACCTGAGCCTGCTCAGGGTTTGGCAACAGAAAACATACAAGAGGAAAAAACTGCCCACATTTAAATCACTAATCTCACACCCCAGCAAGGTGTAGTCCCTTGTTCTGGGCTGCTTAATAACTGCTGCATTCTCCTCCAGCAGTAGCATCCTCCTCTACCGGAACCTCACTGTAGCAAACCTCTGCTGCAAAAATCCTCCCATAAAAATTAATATAAACATTACTTTGTCAGACAGAGATAGAAGAACACAGGAAATAAGGTATCTTCAATGCTTTTTGGAAAGTGAGAGGAATGATCACCACCAGGAGAGATGAAGATTGAGAAAAGAGAAGGGAAAGAGAACAGTGTCATGAATTACCATTATCATGCTTTCTGGAAGTAGTAACTCCTCTACATTTTCCCTTGCCAGCACAGTTTATCCTGGCAAGAGCAGGAACAAACCTTACAGCATTATGTTTGCATAACTGCAGTTGAAGTTTTCTATATTCTCCTAGTTCACTGGATCGAATAAGTTTTGAACTGTTAAGCAAAAACAGTTAAATCTATTACAAGAGCAAAGGAAGTTTAGAAAGGCTACCTTACTCTTCAAAAAGAGACTTTTTTTCATGACTCCAACAGCTAAAACAGTAGGAGGAAAAAAGCTGAAGAGTAATATGGAAAAACCTTTTACAGAAGAATGTCATTAAAAGCAGATCTCAGGTTGTCACATAGCAATACTTAAAATGCAGAATACATTTCAAATGAAAATTTGCTACTTTTAGGAAGTGTGTGTCAGGAAAATTGCACTCTGAGAGACAATGTGAAGCTTGAAAAAAGTGGAAGGCCCACAGAACAGCTCAGGTGACGGAGGGGAACCAGGCTCTGGGGGTGGAACTTTGTACCACTTGGGCTGTGCTGCTCTGTACCACTGGTCAGAGGGAAAACAGCTGTTGTAAAAGAACAGATCCTGAAATATAGCGTGGAAGTTTTCTTGGGGCAGCCTGCTCCAGAAAGAGCTTTGAGATTCTTAAAATAAACTGCTAATTTTTGTTCTCTTTCCACCAGAGGAGAAAAAAACTGCAATCATACTCTCAAAAGAAAACAGAGGTAACATGAAGACATAAATTAGGGTTCCCTGACTTCTAAGGATTTAACAATACATATTCATTTTCTATTTTATTCCTCAGTATGAATAATGTATTATAAATCTGACATATCAGATCTTTTATTTCTTCATGAAAAATCAGTCTGTTCTACAGAGATGTCTATACCTCATCTAAAATCTATTTTCATTCTGTCACTCACAATTTAATCCAATATCCATAATAACTTTATAATTTGTTTTTCCCAAATTAAGTGTTTATACCAAAACAGGTAAATATATTAGATATGAGAAACCAGTAGGTGTCAAGATAGTTTAATACTTTCATGCTGAAACTATTGAAGTGTGAGTTATTATGCAAGAAAATTGTGAAAGACTTAATCCCTGTAAATTGTTGGATCTACCTAATATATTAGCACTATAATAAGGTTCATTAGTGTTCTAGCGATACTACTGCATTTTTCAGAAAACATTGGCGTGTGCTAAGTTGAAGGGCTGAATCTCAGTTACCTCTGCTTTGACACAAACTTTGGCCTGTTTCTCCCTCCTGACTTGAGCAGACTAAAAGCACTTGGATACACAAAGGCAGGTTGTTCAAGGAAGTGCCTGTGACTGGAAGGGGGAAGAGAAAGTCTCAAACAGAGATATTTCTTAATTCACTCTTATTTATGTTCTTCTGTTCTGGAAACAGAGGAGGCTTGCCAGAAATTTCTGTCTGATGACTGACGCTTGGAATTTCTGCCTGATGACTGAATTGATCACTAGTTGAGGCACAAGAGGCAGACCCATATGTAGAGAACATCACAGAGGTAATCCTGCCCCACATTTTGAGAGATCTTCAAAGTATCACACTGGTTTCTTGGCAAGAACTGCTGGATCTCAACACAGAGTTGGAGAGGAAGAGGAAAGGTCCCCACCTCCCCCGAGAGGCACACCTCAGCGACTGCCCACACAGATGGTTTCAGTGCAGCCACAGATTGGTTAGCCTTGGAAAGAATAATGCAAACTTGAAATATCTGGAAAGACTAACCTCAAATTTTCAGAAAGCTTTCAGCATTATTACAGATAACGGCCTGTCCTGCATCTCAAAAAAATAGATTTCAGATCAATGGGGGAAAAACACAACACAGATGAAAACAAACTGGTAAAAACACATACTAAAAAAAAAAAAAAAAAAAAGGAAAAAAAAGTAGAAAATTTTAGCAGTGTCTCTATTAAGCTGCATAACATTATCTACTTATTATAATCAAACAAATAGCTATAAAGAAGTTTAAAACTCAATACACTGCCAAAAAAATCCCCAAGTACAAACTATATGATTTCTTGTGAGTACTTGCAGTTTCCTTTTTCTCAAATTCATTTCAAAAGCAGGTCCTTTCCTTCATAAAAAAGGTCTCTCTGAGCATATCTGGACCTCATCAGATGTATCTAGCTGAATGTAAGTGACTTATCTTTTGTATTTATTCCTCAGAGTAACACCAGCCCTCTCTACCAGCACACTAATACTTGCATTGGTAAGCAGAGACAAAAAATGTCACTGGGCTTTCTATAAAGTCAATTTCACTTCTCACAAGTGTTGCTCTAGAATGGCTACAAGTAATGCCTTCTGTGATTAGTTTCCTTTTTCAAGTCTGCACAATGAGATTATAAAACCATCTTAAAACCGTCCATGAAATCACTGAGATCTTACTCACCTAGCAGTTGTGATGTTACAGACAGGTTGCTGAGCTCAGACACCTGCCCTCTGGGCACCTGTTAGTGGGAACTGTTCCCAGACAGAAATGCGACCATCTATGCTTTTAGCAGCATTTACTTCCAGCCCTGTACATGAAGACAGAACTGCTCAGATTGCAACCCTCTGTCATTGAATGCAGGGTAAGGAACAACAGGGTAAATACCATTTGCTGTCACAGAATTAGCTTAGACACTTCATGGCAGTACCAGGGTCCAGGCAGTAATGCTACCTGGAGACGACTCCTTTTCCAGCTTGGTATTTTCCTTCAGTACCTAGATCTCAACTTCTCTTTGACACTTTTAATTAAGCACCATGTTGGGTTTTATAGATGATATTTAGAAGTACCTATGTATTGCAGTTAAGCTGATGTGTTAACTTCAGGCGATGAATCCCACAGCATTGGAGGGACACCTAAGACTTGGAAGCTGGCTGAGCTGAGATCCAATTTTGAAGACGTGATCTGACATCCTACTGAGAGCAGAAGATGAATTATATGTCATCTGATGAGTTCAGAATTAACAAGGGTAACTATGTGGCCTCCACTGAAAATAAATCTGTTCTGGATTAGGGAGATAATGTTGCCTACAGAAACACACCAAGAGAAACACTTCTGAACTGACCTGCATATCCTCAAATTGTTGATATTCCAGGTGCATTGTCAGGAACTGAAGCTTTAAACATCCACTGGGAGACACTGCAATTGAAAATGTATTTTATAAGCATCAGCCATATGGAAGGTTTTGGCAATATTTTATATTGGCAGCTAAAACCTCCACAGAAATATTTGGCACAAAAGTCCCACTCTGGAGTCAAAACCAATGGAAATTAACTGCAGAGTAAGAGCTGACCTCTCAAAGCCCAACCTTGAGCACAAGGACATCTAGCTTCTACCTTTTAACAAACTCAGAGGCTACCATGGAATTTCTTCACCTGTTCAAAGACCTTTCAGCAAAACTCCTGTGTGTGGTCTGTTTCACCTGGAGAGGCAGTGCTGGCCATTCACTTTGATTCCTTTCTGCTGCTGCAACTTCTCCTGAATCAGTTCCTGTCATTTTCCTTTTTACTGTTAGGACCACAAACCCTTGTCCTGCAGAAAGAGAAAGACAGAAGGCTTGTTCTGTTGATATGCACCTTTCATGGAAAAGTTTTTAAAAAATTACAGTTAATTAAAAGCACTATATTCAGCCAATTCTGACTTACTAGTGGACATTCCCTTCTAGCAAGCAGGGGGTCATTCCACCTTCACTACAGTAGACTGAGATAACACACTTCTAGGAATAAATATGAGAAGAAAATCTCTTTCAACAGATTCTAATTTAAGCAAGAGATTCTACTGTACTGGAAATGGACAGTTCTATCCTAAAGACTTTCTTTTAACATTTGACACAGTCAGCAGAAGCTGAATGTGAAACAATCATCATACACAAATTTAATCAGAAAATAGCAAGTATAATAGCTCTAATAAGCTTATGTAATACAACTTGTCAGATCAAGGCAAACCTCAAGATTTCTTCTGTCTGGTGTGACTATGTATACATCCTTACAGACCATCAGAAATGTAAAATTGTTTTGGTCCCAGATGGCAGCAGTCAAAATTCCATCTGTATTTAAGAACATACACATCAATAAAACTGGTTATGTTTTAGCTTGTCAGGTTTGGACTAGATGCAACACTTTCAAAGTTTTGTATAGAATTGGTTCTAACTACTCTACTACTGTTATCTACAAAGGCGACAGAATAAACCTGCCTGCAGTTACACAAACACATTCTCACCAAAGGAAACAAATATCAGTGACCCATTTCATTTTCATGCTGTCTGTTGGCTTCAGCTTCCAGGGTCATCACAAACAACATAGAAAGTTCATATAAAGTTCAGTTATGAGCAATATTTAATGCTATGATTTCACTATAATACTTAGTTTTGTTTGGTTTTGTTTGTTTGTTTCCAAAGAAGTAAAAAAAAGGCATGTTAACACTTCAGGCCCCATTGGATCTTAGTCTACTTTATTTATGTGCATGTTAAAAAATACTTTGTAATTTTCTGTTACCTCAGGAAAAAAATCTGAACATTTCTAAAATCTGTGAAAATCCTGAGATTCATTCATTCACTATTAACCACATCAGTCCTATGCACCTATTTCTTCTATTTTTATCCATCTTATCTAATTAGTAAGCCAGGGATTCACCTTTATCTTACTTTCCAAAAAACACAGTAGGCACTGCTTCCACATATGGCACAGGTTATAAAGACATCCCTACTTTGTCTCTTGACAGCAATTACGGAAAAAAAGACATCAGAGAAAGTCCAAGATTCCCTTAAAGACAGGTTCCTGTCTGGTCAGATAATGCTTTGCAATTAGTTTCAACATCTTGAATGACATTTTAGCTTTGGATCGCATTTTCATTCTCAGAATTTCTGGGAATTTTAATAGTTCTGAAAATGCTTCAGCGACAGTAATGTTGCATTACCCCTTGCCTCTGAAAGAGGATGGTTGCTTTGAGCTCTTCAGAGTGTGCCCAGCAGGTGAAAGCAAATTCTAAATAGATGTAAAATTTCCAATCTCATTAAGTAGGATGGGAGCTTAATAAAGTTTTTAAACACATATGAAGTTATTTACATAGTTGGCCTTTTGCTACATGTCGTTTCATGAAAGTAAAATGAAGAAATTAAGTACCAAGCACATACAAAAGTATTACAGATGATGAACCTGGCATGTAGCATTAAGTAGTGATGGTACTCTGTTCATAGGATCAGTGTAGAAACTGTGTTGCATATCAGCACACAACCATCTAATGCATTTTTGAGCAAGGGATTTATAATAAACTCTAGCATTGGATTTGTTGTCTTTCCCAGATTCATGGGCCTAGAAAAAAGGCTATAAAGTCTTTTAAAAAGTTTTACCCTCCTCAGTCACTACACAACTTCAGATTTACAACATAACCACATGCTATCCATTGCAATATCCCTTGATCTCTGTCTCAGCTACATTTCTATTGGCAAATGCCCTTTATCTAGGTGAGCATGTCAGTGTGTCCACTAGAGTATTAAAAGCATCAGACCAGTCTTGTCAGACAGTTGACACCTGCAACATCCTTATACAGCAATACACCACAAATAAAAGCAGGTGAAAAATAAGGGTCATAAACAGCATACATTTTCATAATTGCAAAAATAAACTCTGTCTGGCTTTAACTGGCCCCAAGGAGCAACCTCTGTTATGGAAGGTCTGGGAGTGCCACAGCTGTCCAGTCCTATTTCACCCTGCAGAGCATCATGTTGTCCAAGCCCATTAAACACTTATCATGTACCAGCATTGATACCGATATAATTAATGACTTCTCCCCATCCCTAATCCTCTCCTCTCAGTCTCTCTGGTAGCTTGTAGATCTCTTTTGGGTTTATTGTAAAGATTCTTCTGAGTAATTTTTTTTTTGTTAACATTACTGTAAGCATACCAAGACACAATCAAAAGGCCTTAATCAAACACAGCCCTAATGATAGCCAATGTTTTTCCACCATTATTAGAACTCCATACCCCTAGAAGTACATCTATATTTATCCAGTTACCTTTCCAATGCTTCAAAGTCTTCAGGGAGATAAAAAAAATGACAGTGGGTAAAATAGGAAAACCACTGTGGAGATCAAGAAAGGAAAGTGAGAACAACAAGATGAAAGGTTTAAGAGCGGCAAGGAAAAGGAAATCATGGACCAAAAGAAAAGAAAATGGAAACAAATAGAGGTACTCATAGTCATTCATCTCTTTTGCAAAAAAAATTCAAAAGTTTTCATCAAAGGAAAAAATGCGGGGAATGGAATCACTTGTTCCTTAAATGGAAAGATTATTTAAGAATTTAATTTCATTAAAAAGCTTTTAAGAGGCAATATTAGCACTACGCTTGGAGAACATTATTCTTAAAGCTTATAAGAATATCTTATTTATGGGTGTTCAATAAAGCCCACATGCAAGTTCCTTTAAAAGTTAAACGACGATTATTCATCATACCATAAAGAAGATGTACAGCGTTATCAAGGTATAGAAAATAATCAACAACTGAAAAAAAATAACAAGAACAAATCAAATGCAACTTCAGAGAAATTCATGTGAACATTCATTTCTAATTGCTTTCTTCCAGTAACTACCACCTGCTTTGTACAACCTGCACTCAATAGCAAGTGGCATTTCTCCCTCAGGGGATGCCATTGCACAAGCAGCACAAGGCTGACTCAGCAGCTGTCAGCAGGTCTGAGATGAGGTATGGACCGCTCCTTTCTCAGGAGGTAACAGAGTCCATTGGTGCATAACGCTCAGTCGCAGCCAGGGCGCAGCCATGCACCCTCCACAGGGACTGCAGGGGGTCAGAGGCTGTATAGGTGGGCTCCAGGCTATTGAAAACCTTCCCGGGGGGGAGGAGGTGGGGGAGGAAGTGTTCAGCATAAGTGCACTAGCTGCCTTTGGAAAAAGGTTTTTTAAATCTTTTCTGCTCCATTTTTCTGTTCTAGTCATATCCATTCACAGATTCAAAGGCAAGAAGCACAACTTCCACAGCCTTTGCTTTTCCCTCTAACTCTCTTTTTCAAAGCCTGGAGAATTTAGTCTCATGTACCATAGTTATAAGGAGGCATCTGTTTCACAGACAGAAAGAAAAAGACAGTTATTCCTGAGATAGCAACAGTAGTGGGTGACATAAGCCTTGACAGCCCCAGCAAGACAACTGCTCCCCAGGCTTCGGGGAAAGGTAGAAACCTGTGAGGTCTCTACTGGGAAAATTAATTTCTGTCTGCAACTCAATCTGCTCAAGGATGAACATATGCGTTGAAGCAAAAATGACAGGCAAAGACCAGAAAAAGCATCTTTTGTGCCACTTCAAAGGACTGGCCTGTAGGAGTCTCGTGCCCCACTTCAAGTTGAGATCAGCCCAGGTGCACCAGAGGAAGGCAGTAAAACAGATTCTGTACCACTCATGGCCAAGGAATGAAGCGTTCCTAACTATGACAGATCTGTCACAATAATTTGTCTTAATACAGAACCACAGTGACCAAAGTGAAGAGTGGGCAGTCAGCGAATGCAACTCCAATTATCAGATTTAATCACATTTTCTATTTCCAGTTTTCATGGAAACTGTTGGGATTTGCAAGTAAAACACGAACATAGCTACTGCATTGAAAGCAGAGCTACTTTCCCCTGAAACAAGAGAACAGGTTTAAATACATGCGTGTTAAAACAAGTAATGAAACTCAATACTTATTTACTGAATTATCAGTTGATATTTTGGTTTTTTAAGAAGTGCAGCTTATGTGCCAGCTCCAACTGAAATCATACTAACATTTGGTTTAATATTTATAAATCTAACCAGCACCGTTTTATGACCATCCATAGTTTCTCAAGGGCATCACAAATATGGACTAGTCCCTCAAGGTATAATTTTTAGTTTTCCCAAACTACATTGGAAATGCCTTGTTAACAGCCTTAGCCCAGCATAAGGCATGATTTATCTCACACCCTACCTGATCCATAGTGCAACATAAAAATGCAATACTGTAATTTTTTTCTGTCAGCAAAACACAGTTTCCTGATTTAAGAAAAACTGTTACTCCACACACCAGCCAAAAAGTTTCACCCTGTCACACCCAGATCTACCTTTTCCTGAGCTGGTGTGTGCATGCCCAAGACAGGCAGTTGCTTATACGATTCCCTAGTGATCTGCTCTTTAAATTTTCTTCCTTGCTATTGTTTCTAAATGAGCACAAGCATCACGCGTACTCGCTCCCAGCCTTCAGCAGCTACAAGGTCACACAGAATATCTTTGCTTCCTTTATTGAGGGCTGAGGTAATTCAATTACCTCATATTTGCCTTCAGCAATGAGCACATGCACAGTTACCATATGCTCTCTGCTCCCTCATTTCCTTCACGACTATGAGATCCTTACCTTATAAGAAACTCCAAGATGTCTTCCATTGTAAAAAATGATTTATATATTTTTAAGCTTTCTATACTTTAAAACAATCCACCTTATATATATATCCCAGTTCATGTAAATAAACCATGCCTAACTTAAGTAGCCCCCTTGCATATAAACTAGGGATCCCATTGAATTGTCAGGAAAACTAATAGAGAAATGACTGTGAAAATCTAAATAATATTTATCTTAGAAGTACTTACTTCCTCTTTTGCTAGAACAAATTTCCTCATACCATTATTTTTAAGAATGGAAATTATTTTTTTTCCTGCCAATAATAATTATTTTTCTTTATAGCAAGAAAATATTAACTATTCACACTTCTGTGATTTGAGCTACTTCTATGTCTTTGGAGTCTCTCCTTTGTTTGTAAAACATAATGAGCCCACAGGCTTAGAAAGCCATATCCCTTTTCATACATTGATAGATGGTGGCAATAAGAGCATGTGATGGCAATTAGTTGTTTGGCTTCAGCAAAGACAACACCACCATATATAACAAAACGGGGAGACTCACGAGAAGCAGACAACATAGTACAAAATACAAGACCCTTTTTTTGCCTCTGCACAGCACTCAGGGTGTTTTCAGAGGATATACAGCCTGCTGTGCCGTTTCTCTCCCAATTACCTACTGCCTCAGCTGTAATGACACCCAGTAGAGATCTTCAGAGTGAGCAGACAGAGGCTTGTCTGAGAGCCCCAGAAACATGGTGCACACTGCCCCTCACCTGAAATAATCCACGGCAGGCAACTTTCCAGAAACAACACCAACCTCTGGCCAGGGTCTTTGGAAAATGCTGAATGCTTGTTCCTGGGCAGCTTTGGAAATTAAAGTCTTCAGTGGAATTCTTCTGGTTTTGTCTGCTGGGCTAAATCAGTGTTTTCACTGGTGCTGGCTGGCAGACTGTATTGTTACATTTGTCTTCATGCTGCTGTAAAGCAATTGCAAATCTAATTACTGCCAAAGTGGCTCTCAGGGCTTTTGCACAGATGTTTTGTTTAATATTAAATCCAAATTTAAAAACGCACTAGCAGGGACCCATTAATAACAATTTGAGGTGTGAACTACTGCTCTCAAGAAGAAGAGCCACAGCTTTCAACCACCTTTCCACCTCCTCCGCTCTCACTACCTAATTCTTCAGGCAGTACCACTGTGCAAATCAGTAATTATCATCTCACCATTTATAGGTGACAGTTTTCATATTTGCCCAGCAACCATACTCAAGTGGGGCTTTCCCTCTCTGTCACTGCTGGCAAGAAAGACCCTGATTTGTGAAGCTTGATCTCAATGGGACAGCTTTGTTCATTTTCTGCAACTTGTGTCTTCAGTGGCACATATATAGTCCCACAGACACAACTGTGAGAGATAAAAAAATACCATTGAGAAAGTGCAAGAAGGAACTGAAACTAAGTCAAAATGCCTCAAAAAATCTATTTATAGTGTATTTGCTGCTTGTCCTGGTTTTGTTAAAAAACAAGTTTCTCTTTTAGTGAATTTGCCTGTCAGCTAAAGCTTCCATATTGGCTGCCTTTTCCTGGAAAACCGGATACATGTTTTGGTAAACATAGCAATGGAATGTGAAGTTCTGATAACAAATTGGTGACCAAGAAACTCACCAACGGAGTATAACATCCCATTCACGTGAATACTTCTTATAAAAGTGGGAGATCACAAGGATCTCATCACTTTTTCCCTTTTGCTTATGGACGACATCGGGAGAGGACCTTGCTAGTCGTCCCTGCGAACTGAGGCCTAGTGACAGACTGAATCCAGCTCCAGTTGGCTGCAGAGTCCAATCCAGGACTTTGGGTGCTGGCTCTGCAGTTACTGAGACTTTCAAGATTGGTTTTGTATATTTTGTATTATTTTCTCTATTCTTATCAGTAGCATTAGTAAAACATTTTTAATTTTTCCAACTCCCTTCTCTCTGTCCTCCTTTCCCTCCCGATCGCCTGTGCTGAGTGGGAAGGGGGAAGAGGGAGGGACTGAATGGGGAAACAGGGGGAGAGGGGGTTAACAATACATCTGCCGCGGTTTTATTGTCACCGCACAATCTAAACCCTCGACACTGCTCTATGAGGCACACTTTTTTTCTAAATACATAAGGGTAGGCTTTGATTAAGTTGCTCTTTTAAGCACAGTGTAATGTTTCACAGTAACACCTTCAGCATAAAAACCTTGTAGTCTTGAAACCCAAAAAGAATGTACCAAAAAAGGTGCCACGTTTTTCATAGAGGTTGACTCCAAAATTGTGAAGAGCACAACTCTGACCAACACGAAGAAAAATATCATTGAAAGTCTTGACACTCTCTGTTCTTCATTCTTTCTCTATGTATTTTGACCCACACCTCAAGATATGACATTAAATATAGGTTAGAAGAGTCTTAAATGAACCATTAGGTCATTTATTGTCCAGCTCTCACAGCACTTTACATTACATGATCAGAAGGTTATACAGAGGGAGTTATTGAATTAGTTTTCCAAGCTTTTTCCATTTCTGAGGAATACAAGGAGTGTAGAAGACAGTACAATAACAAAAACATAAAATAGTTTATTTTTCTGACTTTAAAGAGTTTTTTTTTTACTTCAAGTTTAGCTTCTTCAGAGTCTTGGATGTCATTAATGAATTTAAAATCAGGCAGTGGTACTCCCCTTCTAGTTCCATCATCGACTGCTTTGCACTACTCATGTTGTTTGGAGGAAGTGGAATAACCTTCTGAACAGCCCCTTGCCCTTGGTGCCTTCTAAAAGCCAGAAAATGTTTTTATTCCTGACCCCGTCAAAAGAAAAACCTAGAAGAGCAATCTGTGAAATACACTTTCCAACCATTCTTCACCAGGTCAATCACACTGTGGAAGCATGATGCCAGCAATTGTGGAGCTTCACAAACTAGAACGCATGAAACCCACCCACAAACTCTTGAAAATACTGATCTTGGGGTGGGAAAAGGAGGAGACATCATGTCATTCACAAGTCACAGAATCACAGAACGTTAGGAATTGCAAGGGACCTCAAAAGATCATCTAGTCCAATCCCCCTGTCAGAGCAGGAACGCCTAGATGAGGTTACACAGGAAGGTGTCCAGGTGGGCTTTGAATGTCTCCAGAGTAGGACACTCCACAACCCCCCTGAGCAGCCTGTTCCAGTGTCTGTCACCCTCACTGAAAAGTTTCTTGTCAAATTTAAGTGGAACCCTTTGTGTTCCAGTTTGAAGCCATTGCCCCTTGTCTTACCAGTGGTTGTCACTGAGAAGAGATTGGCTCCATCCTTGTGGATGTGCGTGGGAGGCCTGATCGTGCCCACAGCCACCAGGAGCTTTCAGTGGCACATCAGCCCCAGGAACCTGCATTCATTTGTTTTGTTTTCAAACAACTGCAGGCAAGTCAGGCTTGCTAATGATTCAGTGCCACATGCAGGAGCTGCTTCTGGAGATACCTGAGGAAGCATGAGGACAGTGGAGCCTTGGCAGTATTTCTTCCATAAAAGGAAACGTGCATGACACACAACAGTTAACTTTTTCCTGACCTAACCAGGTAGTCCTGAGTATCATTGAAGAGACAACAGAACAAAGGTGTAGGGGACTTGGGAAAGTATGGCTCATGGGGATCGAGGTGAGGCACTTCTCAGAGAAAGGTGATAAGAAATCTGCTCCTCTGTTAGCTTAACTCTACTGAAGTTGGTAGCTTGTAATAGCAGGAGAGAAGAATGATATCCAAGACTCAAAAATTATAAACAGTAAAAATGATACACAGCTTGTCAGTGAGGAAAATGTGGATTCTCTTAAGCATGGTTTGGTTTATGTCTGAAAGACTGTAAATTCTTCTTTTCATCTTTTTTTAGACCTTTCCTTCTGAAGGAAAAGTTGGAATGCTGTATGGTATCATTGAAGACAAGAGGAAACTTTGAGAAGTGGGAATATAAAAACCGAGCAACTGGCGATGAGATTTGTTCGCATAATAAGTTCCAGTATCAAATGGAAAATATTTCATGAAGCTAGAGTCATCAGCCTGAAAGTCTAAGAACCAGTAGTGCAAAATCCATGAGAAGATCAAGATGCTTTCCAGGTAAACATGAAAATTCAGCAAATTTC
Organism: Patagioenas fasciata; assembly: GCF_037038585.1. NCBI lineage: Eukaryota > Metazoa > Chordata > Aves > Columbiformes > Columbidae > Patagioenas > Patagioenas fasciata. The sequence continues at coordinate 69,342,290 of NC_092523.1, read as the reverse complement.
TAATTCCAACCAGGCAGGGGGTGTGTAAGGCTTATTCAGGTTCCAAATCCTTTTCTAAACAAAACTGGAAACCAGTTGGGAGTTCCATCTGGAAAAAAAAAATCCAGAAAAATAAATGCTGTCAAGCATAGGTGCTTATTTGAAGTTACTCAATTGCCTTGCTTTGTAATATTTGACTAAAAGCTTCTTGACAGCTTCACATTCATGATTTCAGAGACTTTCACTTCTGATCTAAGAGTATCTGGAAAAATCATCTTTCATAATATGGCACTGTACCTACTTTGTTCTGTATTGATAACAACAGAAGATTTGTAGATGGGGAGGAAATTTTCTGCACAATTTAGAACTTTAGAAGAAGTTTCAACTGAATTTTATGCTAAAAATAAGTCAAAAATTAAAGTTTCAACTGGGGTGAGATTCTCATGTTTAAAGTCAGCTAGTTTGGTTCTCAACTGCGTCTGAAACCATTTCCTTTGTGAAAGCCTCACCTTTATGAAGAAACAGATTTTAAACGAGATTCTGTGAGCACAAAAAAAGCAGATGTTAGTCTTTCTGTTTGAGGAATCATGACAGAGAACCAGAAGGCATTCTACAGAGCGCTGGGGGAGAAGGAAACTCAAGCCTTCTGAAATCCTGTGTGCTGCTTAGAGCAACAGCACTCCTAGAAAAAGGATGAAGGAACTTCATGCAAGTCTAATGAAACAGGACTAGAGAGTCTAACTCAAATGTATAGTGATGGAGATGGAAGGTGTCCTTACGTGTAGAGATTCAGCTCAACTTAAACACGTTATTTCTTCAGGTGTTTAAAGATGAAGGCTTTACTTCAGTACAATTGAGTCTGGTTTTGCCAAGTCACAAACTTGTAACAATTCTCCCACTGACTTGCAGAAGAAAGCCAAAGCGAATCCTTTCATCTTCAGCTTATTCCCGTTCCCGAGCAGCTGGCCTCCTCACCTGCTCCAAGCCACTTCTTTTTAACTTTCTTTTCAAGCTTCACAACAAAATGGAAGGCTTTGAAAATGATTGCCTTCCTTGACTTTTTATGTTGAGAGAACTCCTGGCACAAACAAATTTAGAATCAAAAACCGAGTTAATTTGATATAGCCTGCTTCCTACTAGTAATTACAGAACTACTCCCTACCTGATTTCCTTATCTTTTTCTCAAACTATTTCACTGAAAGAAGTCACGGCCAAACGAGCAGATGCTTCTCAGAAATGTTTATTTGCAAAGGAGATGTTTTCTTATGTGAGACAAACTGTTCTGAGATTCAACATGCTTGGAGATAATTAGATATTGCTCCTACTATTTCTTCCTTCCAAGCTTTGGCTTTATTTATCTCAGCTCTGTAGTTCTCCTACAACAGAGACTCCTCAGCTGACTCCTTTTTTCCCTCAACCTGATGGAATCCAATTAGAAAACAAACTTCCACACATGATCTTTCACCTTCTAGGGCACAGTTTGTGGGGTTTGGGCCAGCCTCAGAGCGAAAAGACAGCTTCAATTTCATACATCCCTCCTGGCAAGCTGTGAAGCCCATATAGTCATGGTTCTGCTTTTAAAATCCCATTTCTTTGTGCTTTTATGAATTTGCAATGCAAGTAACTAGGAAAATATGAAAGATAAAGAATACACTATATCACATAACCGAATACATCCAAATAGTGAAACATTAGTAACTGATTCTGTTATATCAGTGAATAGCTTGTCCAACAATTATTGTATACATTTTATAGCCATTTACCTATTTCACAGTAAATTTTAAATATAGAATGTGATTGACAGTTTTACACAGATCTTAAGGAGATTAGAGTGTCCACAGAAAAATTAAAAATACTGCTCAGCTTACAAAAAAAAAAAAAAAGTAGTGAAAGAAAATCTCTTATACCAAAAATCTGAAGAACTAGGCACTTTATCCATCAAATGGAATGTACAGCCCAATAAATTTGTTTATTCCAGCAAATATTCCTGATAAATTAATCTTACCACCTGAAAGTACCTTCCAAAAGGCAGTAATCTAATAAAACATGAAATTGAGCTCACCTAATTGGTAGGTAGGTGTAGAGGAGATAAATGGCATTTTTGCAAGCCATAAAACTTCAAAACCAGCAGTAGCCATTACACTTGATTTAAGGAAGCTTCAGATCTCTTGGAGCATATAGCCTTCTTTCCTACAACAGACTTGCAAGCACATGCCAGCACAGAGCAGGCAGAGCACAAAATCCGTCACACTCTGTTTAGTTGTTTTACTCCTCAAATACTGCTTCTCAAATCAGCAGCACAGAAACATGATGTAGCTTTAAAACATTCAGTTCAAATGCAAGATTCAAGTTGTATTAACAGAAAAGTTGACAGACCATAATGCTTGCCCTGGTACGAAGTGATTTTTAACCACTTTTAAGTTTGCTCCTACCATGGGTTATTCACATCCTGCATTAAAAACTTGGTTTTTAATACACAGCTATCTCCATTTTATTTTAAATGAAGAAAGCCATTTGAGATGCATGGTTTCTGACATCACAAGCAATTAAGCCTTTCTAGATTCTTCATTTGTAAGTAGATAGAACTGCCAAACGCAAGGAGGTGGAAAAAACAGCAGATTTGGGGAGTGGAGCAACAATGTGTATACATGACTCTAGAAAGATTCTTCTGTGGCTAGTGACCATATATTCTGCCACCTATGCAGCATTGTCCAGCCTCCTTGTTCTCCTCTTTACCAGTCTGGTTACTGTGTTAGATGAGGAAGTCTGTTGATCAAAACAAACCACCAGGCAGCTATGGGGAGCAGAGCTCATGTTCAAAAGCTACTTGTTTTGCTCTGCCTTTGCTGTAAATTTCTCACAAACACCATTGATTTTGGCCCTCCCTATAATGTAATCTGGAATGGAAAGGCACACGTTGTCTGTTATGCTGTTGCCTAATACACAGGAAAGCTGCACAGACTGTAAGAAAAAACAACATGCTCCGGGACCAAATGGTGATCTTGGAAAGGATTAGTTTCCTGTGCCCTGTGGAAAGACCAGGCGTACTTATGGTATTTTTTGATATGCATTTCTGCAGCCTGTTCTTAAAGACTGCAGAGTCTGACAGACTTTCAGAATTTCAGTCTTTCCAATCTACACTAGCATTTCAGTATCCTTACCTTTGAAAAATCTTAGCGAGCCCTCTGAATTTTCTTCAGTTTAAGCCTGTTTATTCTTGCTTTGCCAATAGCAGTCAGGCAGAACACGCTGTTCCCTTCCACCCTGCAACAGTCTGTAAATATGTGCAAAGGATGGATCCTCTCAATCCTCTCGCTTCAAGCTAAAGAACATTGTTTTGCTTCCTCTTTCCTCACAGGTCACATTTCTACACTTCCAACCACTCTTTTTTCCTCTGTCTACGTATTCTGCAATTTGCACACAGTTTTCTTGGATTTTGGTACCCAAATGCTCTAGGACTTTACACCTGATACTCAAGGAAAAGCCTTAACAACACAGAAGAACTCTTTCATCTCCCTCCCAGGCTGTATGTCTCATTTACACCCTCCAACAGGATTAACAGGATTTTTCTTTTCGCAGTTTTTCCATGCAATTGTCCTCCTTTTCTGTACAAATGCTACCCAACCAGCTCACCTCATGCCACTGTTATTCCTAAGTACAGTCATTTTCATTTGTACCTGTTGATGAAGTTTTATTCTTTTCAGGCTACACCTCCAGTTTGTCAAGATAATTTTAAATCCTGAGCTTATTATTCTCCCACATATGTTTGGTACCCTCTCTGCTTAATGTCCCCTGAGGATCTAAGAATAAACAAAAGATGACTGAATATCAACAACTATCACCATGCATTATATTTTGTTCCTAGAAAAGTCAGACATTTCCATACCAAGGAACACCTGCATTCAAATCCACCCTCCTACACATAATCAGATTGGGAATTCAGAATTTAAGTTTTTAAGGCTTTTGTTTGTACACTATTACTCAACAGCAGTGAGATTTTCGCTTCTCCAGAACTAAACCAACATTAAATTAGAAGAATTTATCTCTCTAGTGTTTTGTCATTTCAACTTTTATGCTTGTTCTTTCTTATTCCATCTACAGAACTGCTGCCTCATTTTATAACTCCCTAGCTTGAAAAATGCTTCACTGGTGAAATGCAATTATAGTAATGGTTGAAAGATAGACACATATTTATTTTGAGAAATTAGCTTCGTGCTGACAATGAGACCCATTGCTTAAGAATAAGAAAAGCATCTCCTGAGGATGCTTCTCATCTCAAAGAAACCTTACTTGTTTATTGCACCTAAGAGCAGTTTGTCAAGATCTTTGTATTTATACAAATTTCTCTCAAGGTTATCTCACAGATGTTCAGCAATCAATTGAAAATGGCAGTGACAAAACAGAGAAAGCTTTTGCTCACAAAGTGATTTTTAAGTTAGAGCTAACTCATATAACCTCGTTCAGTGCACAGCCAGAAACAGATCCAGGCATGGCCCGCAATGATTTAAGGACTCACAATACTCCCAGAGACTGGGCTGTACTCAGCCTTGGGAATCCCACAAAATAAAAGAAACATTAACAGGCTTCTCTTGGCAGCGTGAGATAGAAGAGAGCATTTCCAGGACATTAAAGGCTGGCTACTCTCCTAACAGGGGACTTGGGGAAGAGTGCTGGCTGTGTGCCAGTCCCACATCATCTAGGAAGTCCATCCACAAAAGATGAGGTCTTAGAGCACTACTTTCCACCTTTTAAGGCATTTATATTACCAAGGCAACAGCAAAGAACCTTCACAAAATTCAAAATCAGGACAAATAGATCCACAGTTTTATCTGTCATCTCTCTACTTCTGAGATGCAGAGCAGCAGATGCCTAACGGCACCACTTGGCAATGCTGGCCAGCAGCAGACAGGCAACATGACTATCCCATCTGACTGTGAACAAGTCCTCAACAGACAGATCAATTAACCAAACTGGAACTTGTTGCCAGCACCTTCATGGCTAAACAGGGAATCATAAATGAGGCCAAGGATCTGCTGCAAGAGAGACAGCCCAGGCAGTCCTAGAGCCAAGTGAAGTACAGGCCCAGTTGTAGGGCTTACAAGAAGGCACCCAACTCTATCAGCTTCTCAGAAGGAAGACCAAAGCAAGACTGTATGACAACGCCAGTCTGGGGAGAAGGGAGGGAGCAGGGGAAAAGTATAGTGAAGAGAATCAGCATCAAGGTCACTACCACAGATGTCAAACATATAACATAGCAATCTATACAGTTAAAGAGAAAAAACACCTGAAAGCAAAGTTACAAATCTCCAGTCTCATTGCAAGAGGTATGAGAAACTATGGAGCCCAAATAAGGGTGGGTCAGATTCAGAGTCTCAAGTCAGATGGTCTGGGAATCATACCTTAATGCAGGCTCTATACGGTGTTAAACAGATGTCTCAATACGTTCCATCAAAGTGATCCTTGAAAAGGTTATAAAAAGGGCCATGACCTAATGACTAGTTATGTAGTAGTCAGCTTAAAACAAAACAATTGACTTAACATTAATCCTAGCATTGTTTTTTGTTTGTTTGTTTGTTTTTTTTGTGGTTGGTTTGTTTGTTTTTCTCCCAGACAAAGGAGGTCATTGAAAAGTAAAACAGAAGACATGCAGACAGATAGATAGCTGTATACATGTGGAGACTTTGAAAAAAATTTCAGAAGTTGGAGTCCTCTAATCTCTCTACATCCCACTGTCCCCCCAGAAACGTGCATTGTAGTGTAGGGCCAGCCATGCAAGCCACAAGGACATGGATAAATACCCCTAAAAGTACCCAGAACAGGAGAGACTCCTTCACTGGAATGTGGAAAGTTGGACTCACCAGGACATCCAGTAATCAAGAACAAAACTACGTGTCTGTAAAAATTTGCATACTACCTGATAGCTGGAAAAGGTCAGTAACAATGAGGGAAAGTAATTAAAACCTCAAGCTAAGTGTTGGGTTTTTTCTTTCCTTTTCTTTCATCAGCTGCAATGACTAACAACTTCTTCAGTTTAAAATAAACTTTTTCTCCCCATGTTTGAAAAGCATAAAAGTGAAGAAAAGCAAATAATTCAACCAGTTTGCCTTGAATAATTTTTCCTCTAAATATGCTTTGGTTTCTAGTCTGTACAACTGAGTCAGTATCAGAGTATGTAAATTGTGGGGAGGCTGAATCACAGGGATGAGACAGTTCCAGGCAGTTTGCATTTGAAAGGAACATTTTGTAAGATGTCACCTTTTGTTTGTCACCTTTTCCCAAGCTAAATGTAATGTTACAAATAATGCTAACTCTTATTCAAATCTCTCTCTTTTATATCAAAAATAAGAGCCTGTAATTGTTCAGAGGCAGTTTCAAACACATTTTCAAGTCATTGAGATACAGAAGTAGGTTGTTTCTGATCTGCTGGTTTGACAACTAAATACCTGTCATTCATTTAACAAGGCTACACCACAAGGTATATTTGTTTCTCTGCCCTCCACAGATCAACTTTCATAGTGACTGCAATGGGAGAACTCTCTTGGGAAGCAGCCAAACCAAGTAAATAAAAAAGCCAAGTATGTTGTTTGCAAACCCAGTCCTGTAATCCTGGCTTACTGAGCACTGCTGAGCCGCAGTAGTTCCATTTGAGCTGTCCAGACACTGACAGACTGTTGAAAACAAGTACAAACTGTAAAATAGGACCCAACTTTTTTTTTTTTTCTGCAGCTGTCGGCACATTTGCCTGCTGTTAGTCCTCTGCTAACAACTTGCCCTGCCCCATATTTATTCCACCTAGAGCATGTGTCATAATAAGGCACAAGACTACAGAACTGCAAGGTAAGTAAATGTGAAAATATTTGTGTCAATATGGAAGCTGAAGTTTTTGTTGGCTGACAAGTCAGGAAACCCCAGAAGTCCAAGCTCAGCTTTACATTCCAGGCTGTACTATACATAGGTTTCTCCTGCTCCTTGGAGCACCCAGAGCGCAGGACACTGGTCACTTACAGTTTCATTCAATTGTCTCTTATTTGCATAGTTTGCATTTATTAACAAATACGGACCTCTGTTTTCCTCCATCTGGAGACACAGCATGTTTGACAAGTCACCAGCCAACCTGAAATTGCTTTCCTGGGGCTGTGACCAGAGCTACAGTGGCTCAATAACCAGGTAAGTAGTGACAATATCCAAATGTGTGCTGATCAGTTGGAATTAATAGCCAGATGGACCCCATTCCCAGACATGTGCTATCACTAAATTAAACACATTCCTCCTGTCATCTCATCACCTTCCCTGCACCTGGGATTCCTTTGGACTAAGAAAGTAAAGCAAAGTTCAGGCAGTGCAAACTTATGCTCCTCACAGCCAAGCTCTCTAGATTGCCTTTTTCAGATCAGTCAACACATTTATCATTGGAATCAATTTCTGAAGTGACATGCCACATTCCACACTGAAAATGCAGTTTGATTCCAAAGCAACTCGATCCAAGAACCTTCACTTTACTTTAGCTGCTCTGGTTTAATGACAAAAGGCACTTTTTCCACCTGGAAACAGCACAAGTGAAGCAGAAGAACAAGCACCACACTATTTTCCATCCTTCTGAACTTTCACACAGACCTACAAAACAACAAAGTCCATAATTTGGTTGATGCTGCACCTGGAGAAACACACCCCAGGCCAATGTCACCGCTTTAAAAGGCTGAAAGATTTATTAACATGTCTTGGAAACAAGCAGCTATACTGCAGTCTGTGCCATGGTCTAAAGATCTCCAAGCTGACTTTAACCTGGGAACCAGAAGCAGATTGACTGCAGCAATGACAGATTAACCCTCACTGAGCTCTGTGCCAGCCCAGCCAAGCTGCCAGCTCACGTAAAGCTAGTGCAGCACCCTGCTGAGGTGCCAGCAGTCTGCTGCTGTAGATACCCATCTTTTTTTCTGTGCGTCTGGCTCAACAAGAAAGGAAGACAATCTATTTTAACTATCATTTTGAAATGCATGCCATTTTGCAGTGCTGTACTTTGAAAGTTTTATGCACACACTTGGGTTGTTGATAGCTTTTTGTCTGTTTTGGGTCAGTTCATCCAATACTAATTAGAAGAAATACTGAAAAATGAATCTAGTCCTAAACTTTGAATGGAATTCAAATTCCATCCTCTTTTAAAGACAAAACAAAGCTCATCATTCATTGTTATTTGGCAGAAGGCAGCTAATGCTTTCAGATTCATAGGCTAGGTATCAATCATCTGAGTATTTCCCACAAAGCATCTTATTTTTCATTATTTTTTCTCCTTTCTTTTCCCTCCATGGTCCTTGGTGCAGTCATGCAACAGACTTTGCTATCATCAGATCAAGATGTGGTACCTTTAGGAGGTAAAGAGAAGCTTCACTCCTTTTGCACTCAGCATGCTGCTCTCCCATAGTTCCTTCTTTCTTCCACAAGCAGAAAACTGGTTTGAAGGAGACCATTACAGTGTTTCCAACAAAAAACAAACAAACAGATTTGTCTGAAAACCTGTTTTTCTGAATTTGCCAGTCTGATTTTGCAGACTGCAAATGCCCTAAACCTTCAAAAACCTTTACAATTTTGCTCTTTGTTGATTGCATTTCAGTATTTCTGAGGTGTGGTGTTGTCACTTTGCCCCAGCAGTGCTTCATCTTTGGGTCTTCAACCATTTGTTTTGCCAACCTAGATTTCATACTGCATAGTAACCCCAAGCCATAAAAGTCTTCCCTGTCTCCACTTGGAGAATCTTTTGTCATTCATAAGGTCATTTCCCACTTAATTCTGCTTATCTTTGTCACCCTACCTGCCCACAGTCCTGCTCATTATTCAGATCGTTTTCTATAAAGACATACATCAATTCGCTTTGCAAACTAAACCAGAAGCATATACTTATTCCGTGGCTTTACTTTTTGTTCCTACCCTTCTTCACCCCATCTCACACCACTTACCAAAGCTGCTAACACTGCTGGTAGCCATGGTAAATATAAAAATATATTTTTCTTTAGCTAAAGTATAATCTAAAAATCTATCAGGATCCAATTTGTCTCTTGCTGACGCAGAATGTGAACCTCAAGGGGAGACTGCGCTGCAGCAGATACGTAGTGTCTCAGCACCATCCACAAAACAGTTAACAGTACATCCCTTCATGACATTAATTCTGCTGCTGCCCTGGGCTACATCAGCTTCAGCAAGTGAAGTGCCGGGCAGGTAATATTTAACATCCAGCACTGCTCCAAGTTTCAGCGTGTTAAGTTGTCAATGCAATTAAAGCTAAACATTTCAGTGGGTGGTTAATGTCAGCATTCGGATACTCCATATGACAATGTGGTGTACAAGAAACAAAGTCTTTGCCTGCTGGCTGTGGTGGTGTAGTATCATCTCTCAGGAAATAAATAAAGGAATCAGAAATCGTTGCATTTTATGGTGTTTAATAAGCATGTCCACATGGCTTTATAGGAACCATTAAGACTGTACCAATTCAATTAACCTAAGAAAAGGGAGATACATGTATTTGCATCATGGTAGATCTTACCTTGCACTTTGGCTCCCGCTTCAGCCATCAATTTATCATTTTCTAACCATGGGAAGCTGAAATCCAATTATCAAATGAATCTGAAAGAAAACTTAAGATTTTTACAGGATTTAGTATTTTGCAGTGCTTGAAAGTCTCAACACTGTCTTTCAGTCATTAATTTTCTTTCCCTAGATATTTTTCTCTTTAGACATGTACAGTTCATTGCACATTCTCTTAAATGCTAGCAACAAAATTCTCCATAGACTTAGTAGACTTTTCCCTTCACGTGCTCACAAACCCTAAGGTGATTAATATGCCTTTAAAACATTCCAAGGAAGCATATTTTCTTCAGTTTCACACCTCATACCAGAAATCTAGCTTAGCATTTCATATCTCATCCCAGGTGAGCCCCAAGAAGAGGCATAAATCTTCTGCATTACACCTGAGCCAGACCTTGTTTATTCTCCCAGTTTGGAGCTCAGCTGACTCCAGCAAATATGCATTTTTAAAGTCCACAGGACCATTAATAGTTTTTCTCTAGATTAATAAAAATAGGCACCAAAACTGTTCTCTTCATTTAGGAGTGTGTTACTGTCTCAAATGTTATGTTGTAAGGGGTAGTATGCATACACACTTGCGGTTTAGGAGTAATGGCCATGCAGCTTGATATTAAGCTCATTAAAAGAAGCAAGCTAAGAGATTTTGTGATGTTTTGAAAGTTTTACTGAAAAGAAGAAAGGTAACAAATGTTTCTTGCATGAAATTGTAAGGTGTTGTGAATCACAAGTTCTTGTAACTGAAAACACTATAGCAGAACAGTTGTAGACTGGCTATAAATTTCAAATATATTCCCAGGGATTTCTGAACATAGTTACACACAAAAAAAAAAAATGTATTTCAGTAATTTCTCAAGATTTACCTCATTCAGTTTGTGTGTTTCTCTGAGCAGAATTTTGTTCTGCTTTGTTATGCCACACGGGTTTGAATTTTCCAGACGTAAGTTTTCCATCCATTCAACCACTGAAAAAAAAAAAAAACAATTAAAAGGAAAACACAGAAAGTGAATTAGAAGGCCAAGACTGTTTTCAATCTTATCTGTATTCTACATACTACAATTCAAGATAGCTAAAATTCATTCTGCAATAACAATGAAGCGGGGAAACCAGATGTGAATTTTGTGGAAGACACACGGAAGCCTTTACACCTGACAGACTTTAAAAGAGTAGCTAATTGTTTCCATCTGCCAATACATCCTTGATGCTTTGGTTTTATCAGTCACAATGCTCTACAGCTGCTGTTACAAAGCCCTCACCATTGAATGCAACCCAGCCTGCTTGCATAGCTGGGGTTGTGAGCACTACTGTCACCAGGACCCCTTACAGCCCATTGGTGCCCACCCCTACTCCTTACCACTGGTTTCTACCTCAACTGGGTTAGCTCTAATCATTTGAAAGGCAGGTGGTACAATTTGCAAGGGATAATACTCAACAACCAGTAACAGATTTGACTACATCCATGTTTGCTGTTTCTACCTATGAAGATCTAAAGCCAGTGGAAATATGAGTTAACAGTCCTATGTGTAATGTCTGTGTCCTGAAATAAGAACCTATGCAGACCTTCTCTTCAAAGCAGCACAACTGTTTGTAAGTCTACAGGCATTCACAGGATTAATTTCTCTGGAAGCATTCTAACAAAAAACCTTCCCATAAATACAGCAAATTCTCTTACATTGATTTACATGAGAAGGGAAACTCAGGCAGGATAAGATCACCCAGGCATAATAAGCCAACCGCAATAATAATCTGTTATGTATGAGCTTTTTGGTCAGTGTCCCCTTGCTTTTCTCGTGCATTGTAAAGCTGAAACAGTGACCAGCTGTGGTCAAACACAAAGTAGTTTAAATTCTAAATAAATCCTTGATGCAGGGTGTCAAACTCATTTTCACCTGGGGCCACATCAGCCTCGCTGTTGCCTTCAAAGGGCCAAATGTTACATTTATACAGTCCAAAAATGACATTCGACCCTTTGAAGGCAACTGTGAGGCTGACGTGGCTCCCGGTGAAAATGAGTTTGACAACCCTGGTCTAGAAAGACCACAGTGCTGGCTTAGCATTTAGATACCTCTTTATGCTCTGACAAACACAGTGCAAGATTTTCAAAGTCTTCATCTGAAAATATCAGGCTAAAGATAACATTGGTTTCCTTTCCAACCCATCACAAAAGCCTTTGCTCTGGGATGGCACTGTATTGTCAGAGAACGTACACACAAGTTAAACACATAGGGATGTTCTCAGAAGGGGTTCAGTGTCGCTAATAAGCATCACAACAATATTTGAAAGGTAGAAACTTTCTCTCGATGCTCAGTTCATCATACCTTATTTCGACTTCTTAAATGATCACATGAAAGAACACAACCTGATAATAAAATTTTATGGTAGCTTGTACAATATACTGGATCATCTGAGCAGTTGTGTTCATTATCTCTTGTACAGGTCAAGTTTATGGGTTTTTTAAAAATGATATATCAGCAAATACATTAGAGATGGAAAATGCTAGTTGTGTTAGCCCAAAGGATTACCTACAATTACTTGCAAAGCATGGAGAAATGGATTTAAGCATTCCAGATGAATTATAAAACTAGAGCTTTAATTAAAATTTGATCTAGAAAATTCAATCATTTTCTTCATACTTCAAAATTAGTATTCAATCAACAGCATTATTTTTACAAATGTCATTAAATTTATTCTGTTGAGAAATACAAAAAAAAAAAAAAATCTTTTTTAAAACGTAAAGTTGCCAGAAGCAGAAATTCGAGAAAAATACAAATTAACAGTAACTTCTGAAAGATGGTTCCTCATCTAGATTTCCAAATCTCACCTGGAACACAGCTTTACACAACAGAAGATTCTGCTGGGGGCTGCTGCTAGACCATTCTTTTCCCAGTGATGTATGATGAATATTGCTTCTAGTAGAAATAAAGAGCATCAGAAAATGTTCATCAATTATTTACACCAAACTAAATTATTTTCATGCATGAGCTCAAAACCAATTTTTTTTAAGTTATGATAATAATGTATGTCCTGTAGCTGAGCTGATGTAATAAAAATAATGAAAAATAAATCAATTGCAATGCAGAGATTAGGTCGTTCAGATTTGAAGTGCCTTAGGTTACTCAATACAGTTTGAGAAAAGAATCAAATAGATTATATAGAAATACATAAATTAGAATTAATTTAACTGAAGTTTATGCAAAATTGACATAAGGATGATCAGAATGAGGACATAAGTTCGTAATAAAAAGTACAAGTACTGGCTCTGTCAGTGACTGTGCTGTTAATAGCAGTTTCCATCTCAGCAAAGAGCACTAAGCTCTTGGCATAACACTGTTGGCTTCCTTAAGCAGCTGCTTCTCACCCCAATTGTAAAATGGGCAAGTAGATTTTTGACAGGATTCAAAGATGTTTTTTCTGTCTATGATTTTCATTGACTGCACATGGGTAACACACAAGGATATATGTATTTTATGGAAGAAAAAAAAATAATTCTAAGAGAATGCTGAAGTGGAATAGGTGTACAAGCTACTGGGGACATCAGGCTTCATAGCTGGAAATGTCAGGTCTCTTGCAAGGCTTATTTCTAGTGTTGGTTCTATACTGCTTAAAGCAAGGACATTGCTCTGCCTACACAGATTTTCTAACATAGTGGTGGAGATGCTTACAGCTGTAGGTATGGTCTTCACTTCCAGAGAGCAACAATTATCTTTTTGCTTGCATCAAAGTTGCATCTTCCTGGCCCCAGTGTTACTCCTGTGCTGCCAACAGTCACCAAGAAACAGGGCACCTGTATCTCTCTTCGTATTTCTGATAAACACATAGGTATTGAGTTGATAAATTAAACAGAGGCCAATAAAAAGTATAACTATTTGGTTCAACATCAAAATAAACCCTGTAAAGAGAGCGGTCTGGCTGCTCACTGAAATCTGGCTACCAAAAGCAGTTTTCAGAGGATAAATGAGTCATTCCTTTCCATTACTACAGGCTCTCACTAAAGTCATTGGCCCATAACTGCTGTGGGAATAGAAAACTATGGGAGTGTTTTAAAAGTTGCATCTACAAGGTAAAAACAAACAAACAAAACACCCAAAAACCCCAGCAACTTTATTCAAACCCTAGAAACTTAGTAAATTTGTAGACTGACACTAAAGAAAAAGAGATGAGTAATTTCCCAGTTCTCACAATAGAAATCAAAAGTGAAATACAAATCCACAGCCTAGGTATGAGTAGTGGATACATGTGAATATGATGTCAAAAACTACGAGCCCCTGCCACTCAAGGCCCAGGTAGACAAAAACCAACTGGTTCCAACATCCCGTCTTTGAGGGAAACACAGTGCAGAAGCAGATCCTGAGCTTGCTTTTCTATAGGAACCTGGATGCACAGCGTATGGCATGCTTTTCCCAGGCAGTGAATACAGACATCCTCTGTCAAAGCCACATCAAATTCCTGCTTTCCGAGACCTGCTTCCTAGAAATTTTCCTAAATTTAAATTCATGTTCCTTTCTATCATTTCTTTTTTTTTTTTCCTATCCAGCCTATTATTCCTATCATTTCAGTTTTATAAAAAACAGGAAGGAAAAAATTGGTTATGCTTTAGTAAGAAAAATCTGGCCTGATATTCTGAGTTGTAGCAAGAGAAGTACAAGTGAACCCAAATGAAGGTATAACAGATCAAAGCATGTAAGGCGCTTGGACAGTTGCTAGGTATCACTAAAGCCTTCTGGAGAACAGTTTGTTCTCATGAGTAAAGAGCTCATTACAATGCATCATATAATTTGGCAGTAATATACAGCTAGATAGTTCTGTTTGAAGAAATGTTTCCACTGAACTGGAACTGAGACAGCTCTGTTTGCATCTCAGTGCTCTTGGACACAGTTCTCTTTATTAGCTATTTCCAAATATCACTGGCAGAAAAATTACTTTAGCACTTTACAAGCACGTGATTGTCAACCGATAAAGATTTATACTTTTTAATAACCATTTCAGACATCTTTTCCCAGAGAAAACTGGAGTGTACATAATCACCCATCACCATGTTTTCATCTGTTTTTCCTTATTATTCTGAATGATCCTATGTTTGAAATTTTATGGAATTACATAAATGACTTAGTACACAAGAAGTACCTATAATGAATTTATGTTCCTTCAATATGTATTCTTCTATATCACACAGCAATTGCATTCTGTTGCTATAAAAGGAGCTGAACTTGTCTTTGTGAATCAGTCCAATTCAATCAGTTTTATCTTCTTTACTTCTTGTGAGTCATCCTGACGTCGCCATACAACAAAACACACAGGAGCATGAAGTAACACAGTTGGAGAAGCAAGAGTTTGCTCAGTCATTTTACCTCTGAGGGAGTTAGGACATCATCCCAAAATGAATTTCAGTGATACTTTTGCAGTAAATCAGGTAGAAAGCCTGTATAAAATGCATAAAGCTACTTAAAACTTTCTTTTTGTTGTTCTCCAAAATTATTTGCCTACAGAAGTGTCCTACTTACCATTTATCTAGTTGTGCATTCATTATACTGAGGGATTTTTGAGGTTGGTTTTGTTTTGGTTGCAGGGTTGCATTCAGGGTTTGTTGGGATTTTTTTGGTGGTTGTTGGTTTTGTTTGGGGTGTTTTGTTTGGCTGGTTTTGGTTTTTGTTTGTTTGTTGTTTATACTGATGAGATCCTTTCAGAGATAGCTTCAGTACTTTCCCATTCACAAATAAATTCCTATTATTATCACCTATTCTGAGCCTACACCAGGCTATGAGAAGATCCTGTGTACTGTTGAGAAATCAGAAACACTCCTCTTTGAAAAAATAAAACCTCTCTTTCTAGCCCTAGCAAAACTACATGACATTTTTTGTATTTATAGATGAAAATGTAAAAGAAAAGTCTCATTGCTGTAGAACTGAAACTGGTTTATCTCAAATCTCAGATATGATTTGCAGAGAAAATGCATTTGTGAAGAGGGGAATATCATTGTAATATCAGAGGAGGTTTTTCATATGGGGTTATAAGTCAAAATATAAACAATTCTAATGTTAACTACCATCGTATTAAGTAGAGGTTTGGTCAAGCAAATATGTGCAATCTGCTTGAGTGTTAATGACGACACTCAGCTGTGGGTGGCCTGAGCTGACCTGCGGGCAATCACACAGCCACTGCCCCTCAGACACAGTGACTGTAACTTCAAGATAAATCACTTGGATTACATCGCAACAGTTTATCCCACCACATTCTAGCATTAGAAAATGAATTCTAATTTAATTAGGAAATTATTATCATCATCTTCTGCTTTGATCAGGTGGATGGGGTGGATGTGTCCAGACACGGCTCTGTGGAAAGGACCCACAGCTGAGCTGGGTCCCTGTGGGCTGCCCTGGCAATATTACAGGATTATAAAAACAGCACTTGGAACAAGTCTGTGAACAGCTACAGTCCTTCTTGGGACCTGCAGCAAGATCTTGAGTTGCCATTTGAATAGCGTGGAAAGGCCAAATTATGCCTTTCCTCAAACACCACAACTTCTGCAAAGGACAGGACTGAAAACCCAAATAATATTTCTGAAAAGAGGAATTCCAGGGAAATAAGTACTCAGATCTATCTGGCAAGCAAGAGATAAAATTATGCATTCAACTTAGTTTTAAGAAAAGCTATGGTATCTGGTTTAATTGCTACAGCTGCAATTTGAAAGCTTACTGATTATACAAATATAGATTACACTTACCTGGGACAACCTTTTCTGGTCCAGTTGCTGGCCCTTCGCCACTCTCATCCAAAGAGGAAAAACTATCCCCTCCCTCAGCAACCAGCAGCGAGTAAACTTTGTTCAAATTCTAGGATGTCTTTATCAACAAGCCACATGTCTATTTCCCATGACATATGCATTTTTCTTCAGCAGTTTACAAACCTCTGGCAACATTAGAAAATGTTGTCAGGAGGGTATATTCCAAACCCTGGCACACAAATTGTCAGGCTTAATTTATAAATACTCCTTTCACAAAATACATCTCAGAGCAAGTATCCAAATACATGTGAGAGCTTCCATCTGTTTCTGTCCCTTCACTAATTCAATGAAGAGAGGTGATCTAATTCCCTAAAGTACCATTATGCATATATATAAATGGCTGCTGAAAGACAACTGTTGTCAGGTAAGGTCAACTAAATTACCAAGTTAACCCAAGAGAAAGTGACAGGGAAGGGGACAGAAAGACAGAAAGAGGAAATATCATAATTCTTTCCCATTTGCCACTTCTCCTGGGCAGCTGGCTTTGCTGGGTGTTTTCAAGCTGGCTCTAATGGGGCAGCTCCAGACATGAGGTCACTGATTTAACATTGGCTCCATCTGTTCCCTCATCACTTTCAGTAATTCAAATACTAATGTAGTATTGGGCTGGGAAACACATCAAGCACATCGCTCCATAAGCTATAAGCAGCAACCTGGTACAAGCATCTAAATTTGACATTGTGCCAGCTTTCATCCTATTTACTTGCATAGTAAGTCAAAGTTTGGAAGTCAGAGATGCAATGTGGATTGCTTACTATCAAGCTCTTAAGGTACTACAGCTGTGGTAATTAATACACTTTGGCAACAGACTTGGTGCCTAAACTGCCTATGGAGGGTGAGGGATATGGTGTCTTTCTTAAGTAGTGTCATCAATTCACCAAAAATCTTAGAAATTAAAGGCAATTTTTTCCATTGTGCTTTCAGAGCTGTCACTGCAGTTCTGGTCATCCACACTGAAGAACGTGAACCCAAGCAGGAAGTGATGAAAAGGACTGGGAAGCAGAGCAGCCATCTCCCCAAGAAAAGAACCAGAGCTTGATTACAGCTGTGCAATCAGCCTCGTAAACTAGAGTGGGAGGCAAGATGTGACTGCTTCCCACAAAGATGCTGACATGAAATACTGTGGGGAATAGGGGCTGCACGGACTGAATGACAACACTGGTCCAAGAAATAGGAACGCTGGCTGATTTTAAACCTGAAATTCAGAGGTCCCCAATCAGTACAGCAATGACATCCTGGGACAGCCAGGACAGAGGCAATGGAGACGAGTTAACTACTTTTGAGATGGAGCACAATACATTTACATATGCAGTTGTATGATGTGGTGGCTGTGACAGCCAGGAACAGGACTTCATCACCCAGGATGACTTTTCAATCACATGTTCTTGAACATAGACATGCAATGAGGAAGAATTGTTCTTCCTTTCTGCTTAGATAAGGTTTCCTACACAAAGAGCTGGTATTAATATACTGCAAACTCCGGATGTGGGAGAGCTGCCTTTCAGTAACAGATAGGCTGCAAAGTGATCTAGCACAAAAGACAAAAACATCCTAATTATAAGGTTTCGATTTAAACATTCCAATCAGTGTAGAAACACCTTCCAAAAATACCAATTAGCTGTTTCAGAACACCAAGAAATTTATTCTCATTTATGTCTATGTGACACTCAGCATTTCAATTCATGTTACATGAGTTTACCTCTTCTGCTATGCTGTATTTTAGAAATAAATAGCTTTTTAAGTGTCAATCAGGAAATTACAAAGCCACCTCATTGTAGTGAGAGATAATTTCAACTCCCTTTGATTGGAACTGCAGACACCAGCCCTGAGAGCAGCCGGTTTCACTGCTCCCACAGTGAAAGCCTGAAAGCAGGATAGCAAATTCCCTGTATTATAGCACAGCAAAATCTCATTGGCAGGATTTAAATGTGTGGTATTTCTACCAGCTATCACAGGGGTAGACCATAGGCATATTTACTAGCCTTCCTGGACAAACAGCAACTCTTAATGTTTTATTTTCTAGCTTCATTCTCTTCACTTACAATAATTTATTACCATATCAAATATCCAATGTATTTCAACAGAAAGTTGAAGGACGTTTAGCCCAATAGCTCTTGAACAGTACTGAAAGCTGATTACCATTGTAAAGTGCAGAGAATGCTGGACAAAGCCCAAGTTAAAATCCTACATTTTTGACAGTTACACTGCAGCGAGACATGTCTCTCATCTTCAGCTTCATTTTAGGAACTGTTAGGACTTAAATCTTATTTGTTTCCCAAGACTACACTAGCAAAACTGATTTTTTATTAAGCCTTTAAGACACTTTTATTTGAGCCACCAGGAAACAGGTAAAAAAATATGAAAGAAAACCTTGAGAAAGAGAGAAATTGTATTACTTTCATCAATGCAATAACCCTTGGTCTCAGCTGCACAGCCCTCACTGTAGGGCAGGTCCTATTTATCTACAATAATTTTTTTCCCCAGACATTTTATGAAACTTTTATATTAGTGAAGGAGAGGTAGATCACTTATGAAATTAAACTAAAATTTGTGTCAGTTTAAAATGAAAATATTTCTCTGTAAAGCTTTGCTCTATGGAATTCCTTTCCTACAAGTACACAGAATCGAGATACAATATAATTCATCTGATACAGGTTTTATTTTCTGCAAGCCAATGAGCATTTTACACCCATGACATTGCTGGTGTGGTCTATATAAAAGGACAACCAGTAAAATGTACGCAGTTCTTTGACCTTTCTGAGGCTGCACACAAGGGTCCGCAAACACGAGCCTCAGCTCTGCGCCCCTCAGGACACTTGGCCAATCCTCAGAGTCATCCATGAGCCGCAGTCTTGACCTAACACCAGTTGGAACTCTACACAAGTTCTGGCTCTGACACTCCAGTGAACAAAAATAGACAGCTTCAATAATAAATCACTGCTGCCCACTCAGCCATCATCCTAGTCCTACCAACCTCCCAGGCCCAACAGCAAATGCAGTTTTTCAGCCACTCTTACCCTAGCCCTTAACACCAGCTTTAATCCTACAGCCATATGCATCCAAGGCTTACCTATACGTCTGCCATAACTGGTATTAACCTTCCCTACCTTACTGCTGATCACAACCTTTTTCAGGCCAGAAATAAGGAATAAACCAAGCTTCCAAGGCTTAACACTAACCCTGACACAAAACACAGCCTTACACAAGGCTGGCAGCTTGCAACAGCAGCATCTGATGGCTGGGTGACCAGGATCATCCTCGTCCTAATTTTGCAGGATTAGAAAATGAACAATAAACATAGCTCTTTAATTCTTATTACATAACCCTACTCTAACCCCCAAACCTACACCCTCAGCCCTGCTGAATGCCTCACGGAGCTGAGATCCCAGACAAGCTCTGCTGCTTCTCTACCAGTAACATTAGCTCCGTGCTGGCGAAGCACACAGAGAGCATCTCCTGAAAACCAGCATCCTGCAGCTTGAGCAAATAGTCTGTTCAGTGTCCTAAAAGGTCAGAGTTAATTATGCAAAATGT
This sequence comes from Patagioenas fasciata, assembly GCF_037038585.1. Classification (NCBI taxonomy): domain Eukaryota; kingdom Metazoa; phylum Chordata; class Aves; order Columbiformes; family Columbidae; genus Patagioenas; species Patagioenas fasciata. The sequence goes on along the minus strand of NC_092523.1, from coordinate 69,322,423 downwards.
AAATTGAGACTAAAACAGCCACCCATGGGGTAAACAAAGGGAAATAAAGCTATTAACATCAGCCTCCTGTGCATCTTAATTACAGAACTACACCAGAGGGGAAAAAGAGAAACCTGTAAGCTGAAAGCTAATAATCAGCAAATGAAAAGCCATCATCCCCAGTCTCACGTGCAACCACCCACTTCTGCAAGGAGTCTGCTCAGCCCTCTGTTCCTATAAATTCCCACACCATATGCATTACCCTAACTATCACACTGCCACAAGTAACCATTTCTCCCTTGGAAACACGTAACCAGCAAAATGTTTGCCTGCTGAATACAATACTTAATTTTCCCATAAAAAACTAACACCAGTGAAAAGATTGTGTTAAATTATAAAAGCTAAGGGAGAGAAAAGGGTAAACTTTAGATCTCTAACAACACAGAACATGCATAAAGTACAGAAGAGACTCATCTAATATAAGATTAAATACTACCAGTACAAGCACAGAAATTGGCTTCTTGATAGTGTTAACCTCAACTGTTAAATATCTAGTTAAATATTTACAGAGTAACATTTAGAATTACTATTGGAGCTCTGGTTATACTAAGCATTCCAACCTACTGCTATTAAATTCAGCTACAATTCTTGCATGTCACTGAAGGCAAAGGTTAAACTTGCTATAAGAAAAAAGCACAGAATACATTAAAGCTTTTAGGTTCTCAGCACAGGCTCAATTTTTTTATTCCTTGCACATCACGTATGTATACTTATTACCAAAATCGTACAGCTCTCTACATATGTATTAGGTATCATTCTACTGGCACATTTTGCAAATATAAATGATGACAGGATGCAAAATGATGGAGAATTAGTAGGTCAGACTCTTCAGCTCTCCTGTGTGGCTATAGTTCTTCCAAATAAAATATTCTAATTGGAATAAAATCTTCTACTTGGAATAAAATAATTGGGAGAAAAGAGAATAAAGATTAGAAATAGTAAGAAATAAAGACATTTGCATATGGAGAACAAAACTGAAGGATGGGTGAACGGCCCACGTTCCAGCTGGCTGCCCCACAGGGTTGTCTGTCCAGGCCACCGCTAGCAGCTGCAGGTGTCTCGCTGAGCCAGCCCAACAGGACACAGCAGGGCTGAGGTGGCACAGGGAGCCCAGAGACCCCAGACTGACCCCAAAGTCACTGCCCAGTCCTGGCTGCTGGCAGCGTGAGGGAGGAAGGCAGAAACATTTCCTCTGTTCCTGTCAGGCTCCAAGGATGCTCTTTGATCCTTGGGTACCAAGACAGGAAGAGCCAGCCTTCCAGACAGATCACTCATCAAAACCAAAATGGTCCTGCCTAGTCCCTGCTTTCAATAAAAACACCTCTCTTAGGAATGGGAATAGAATATCTGTATTTATAGGGATGAATGAGGAGGATCTGTGTCCTTCTTCGACTTTCTAGAGATTTTCATGACCAAGGGAGAGGCATTACTACTCTAGAAGAACACTCTCCAGCAACCACTCTGCTACCCACAATAAGAAAAACACACATGCTTAATACCATTGTGAAGTAAGTAATAACTAGAACACAAATTGCATTGCTTTCAAGTTCCAATTTTTCATTGGTATAATCCTCCGCTTTACCAGAATTATAAAATAAAACAGCAATGGTTATTAAAGCGGAAACACAAGTATCATTTGAATGGTAGGTCAGTAAGTAGACTGTGGACCCTCTACACGTATCAGGTAACCATCAGATTTTATGTGGTATACTATGAAATATACTTTAAGTAAATACAGCCCTCCTCTTGAAAGCGCAACTGTGTATGCAACAGGTCTTTCAGCTATAATCTAGAGCAAAGATGAAAACAGCCACAAGATCAAAGCTAAAATCAAAAAAGGAACATGAGCACCTGCTCTGCTGTGAGAGGAGCCTTTCTCTGTCAGCTGTTCCCCCGCTGCTCTGCCTTTCACTGGCATTCCCTGCCAAAGCACCTGCTAGCCTGTCTTTGGCTATTAGCAAATAGCTGGTCATTTAGCCATGTCCTTTATTGTAAATGCTTCCAAATGAGTTTCAGTTAAAATGTGCCTGAGAAGATCCCCATTATCCATTTAAAGAATAGATACACTACCATCAAAGGTCATCTTTACAATTGGTACCTATAATAATCCAAGAGTTTCAATTGAGAGGTTTAATAATAAGTCCTTGAGCTGTTTAAAGACCTGGATCTTCTGCTATATGGGAAATTCCAACAGTGATATTTTGTTGTTGTTGCTCTGAATGAATATGTCAACAAGAGTAGCCAAACCAAACAAAGGCCACCCCAAAACAAACAACAAAGAAAAAACTCAAACATTTTTCAAAACTACTGAACTACTATTGCAGTTCTGAATTGAAAATGTATTTCATTTCACTAGTGCAGAAAAAAATGTTTTACAGAAGTGGAAACAAAATCATTGACAATGATTGGAAATTATTGCATAGAAACAATAAAATAGAAAATGGCCATTTCAACATAATTTAGACAAGACTAGGTCATATTAAGCTTTTTCTAAGATTGAAAAGTTCCATAAAATATTTTGCCCCTTTTTTTTTACAACAGTAACAGTTAGTATCGAATCTGCTCCACTGATTTATTTTTCCATCTTGTTTCACTAGACACGCGAGAAACAAAAAAAAACAAAGCAGAGATGTAAGTGTGTGGATTAAATTCAGACAAAGACTGCAAGCAAACTCCATGTTAATTATCACAGATTTAATACAATAGAGTTGAAAGGTATTGTTACCGCATTCATCTTAAATGAACTTTTACTTCAGGAGTATATAACTGAAACTGTAGCACTAGCGCTGCAAGGGGAATGACACACATTTTGTCTCGGTTCTCCACTGCTTTAGACCTTGTACAATTATTTACGATGCACAACTGCACACCGTGAAGAGCTGAAATATTTTACAGCCACACTGCAGAAGTGTAAATCACAGCACAAAGTACAACAAGATGACTAATTGGCCACGGAGGCAGCAATGTGTGAGGTGCAAGCCATTGAAGCCTGTATGCAAAGGTGATTTCAGCTATGGGAGGCAGAGCGCCTGGGCGCAGCAGTTCCCAGCTCTCCGCAGGGTGCTCAGGGCAGCACCAGCGCCGGTCCTCACCCAGCCCTGCTCCTGACACCCGGCAAGCGCGACCGCTGCCCCCCAAGGGAGCTGGCACATCCAAGCCTTCAATAATTCAAAAAAGAAAAGAGAATTCAGAACTGCAGGCTCTGGAGCAGATCCTGCCCTGTGTCAGTCACATCCTAACTGATGCTGAGCAATTAGATTCCCAGCCAGTTCAGCAGCCCCCAGAATGAGCAATAGAGGCTTTAAGTGAACATGCATGCAATATTTTTTTCTGTTTAACTGAACTCATTGCTAATGAAAGAACATGTAGAGAATAAGCTGACTTGTATGTTGAGTATGGCACTGAGCAGAGCAAAAGACTTTGGATGAATTCCAGCAAACCATGAGTTTATTTGAGAGAACAGAACAAAACCTAAACAGACATTTTGAAACCAGGGTAAATCTGACCCCATGCCTGCTTTCACGCATACTCATTAACTGCCTTTCTTTAGGCAAAGAAAGTGTGTGTAAACTTGTTTTCATCCTCTACCTCTTATTTGAAAGCTCTGAAAAGGGAGCTGTCTCTCACTCCGAAAACAGATCTGATCCTGCTTTAGTGTAAAACCAGGCTGCTAGAGACAGGCTGCTCTAAAATCCCTTGTATTTTCCTCACAAAACCCAGATATTCTCTGCCAATTAAGCTCTTGTCCTAACTCAGTAGGCAGCAGCGAACATACCCTATGAGGTCTGAGAGATTTTAGCTACTGGAAGCAAACATCCCATTTGTTTTTTCTGTATTCTTTATCTAAATATCTTTATCACCCATGCTCCTAAAACTTCCCCCTTCTCTCAGAGTTCACCATCCCTCAGTTAAATTCTCATAGTGAATCAGTGATTGCATTTTCCCTGCTTTAAATCTCTCCCTCTTCTCAGTGAACTCCATCTCTTGCTTCCCCTACAAACCATCTAAGGCTGAATTGTTAATGTCCCATGACAAAATTCCATGCCAGAAGCAGCTTTGAGGCGTTTTGTTTTTTACGTAGCGAAGTGTGAAACAACGTTAGCTTTACAGGAGAATGTAAGCGCTTACAAACTGTGGGCTCAACTAACAAAATCCTGTAAAGCAGACTGAGTCCTTTGAGACATGCTTACCAGGAAGCCCGTCTCCTTCCCATGCTGTATATGGCACATCAGTAGAGAAGAGCAAAGCAGAGGAGACGCAGGGGTGTCACTGGCATCTATTCTGCATTTCAGATTCAGGCTTTCTGTATACAGGAGACATCACTACAGCAGGTGTCACGTTTCCCTTTCCCATTACAGAGTTGGCTTTAACAGGTGTTAGTAAGCTTGAACTCCGCATTGGTTGCAAATCCAACTATAACACTAGCAAGGGCTGAGAGAAACACTGCTCATCCCACTTCCAGAAAACTCTGTAACCTTTCTGAGTGGGGCAGAAAGGTGCTGTGACTTGCCCAAACTCACCCTCAGCAAGAGATTCTTTCTCCTAGCAAAGCTGTGTGGTAGGGGTGCAGGTTCACTCTCAATCTGAAAGGCAACATGCAGAAAACAACCCTTCACTTAATTTACAAAAAGCCACACAGTGTACCTCCTTCTAAGGCTGGATAATCTCTTTACGTGAACAACCTTGGTCAAGCCACATTGTCAATCTATTGCCGGAATATAAAAGAACAGCTTTCTATGGCTTCCAGGAGGATGTTTTAATAATCTTTGGTTTGTAGCTTTTCATTCCTTTCAGGCAGTTACTAGAAGATTGCAGCTCACTTCAGACTAGGTCCAGGCTGCCAAATCACAGCAAGTGATGTTACCGCGACTCCAAGCCAGTGGAAGCCAGCAGCCTGGGGCTATTTGCTTTCCTCCTCTACACATCATTGCTTAGTTTTTACAGCCAGAGGTGGCAAAAAGGGTAGTTGCTCTTTGAAATGCATATTAGAACTGAATGGAAGTCAAAGCCAAGAAAGCCATCCTATGTCAGTTTGATAAAAGAGACAGCCTGTCCTCATCTAGTTATACAAATTTCTTTATCATAAGATCTGAGTATGTCACTCAAAGTGTGAAGGAGGAAATATGAACAGACTAATAGAGGAACCTCATCTAGTTTTAAACCTATACTGGATCTATAGATTCTCTGTTACTTATGTCCTTCTATACAGCTAGTAAAGCTACTAAAAAAAAACCTTAAGCATGCAACTAATTCTTTTCTGTCTAAAATGTGTTTGCTTATATGTTTTCAAATAAGTAGAAGAAAAAGAGGGGGAGTGCTTCACCCCGCCGCTCCCTGCAGCACAACCAGGTGCCCAATACACAATTATGCTCAAGTTAGATCTAACCCTTGCTTCTGTGTCTAACACCAGTCACAAAACATGCTTCATTATTACAGACTAATAAGCTGTTTTCTAAGTCAAATGTATCAAAGGTAATATCTGAGAGAAAACATGAGAAACAAGGGAGAGGGATGAGGGAAAAAGCAATAATAAAGGTATACCTTGTATAGCTTTTTGGAAAAAAAACAAACAACTTTCTCTATTTTTTTTTTTTAATTGTGAGCTTGTATTCCCACAGAGTTAAACTAAACATGGAACTTGAATTAAAAACACACCTATTTGTGATTCACCTAACAAATCATTAAAATCTAAGCGCTCCCCCTCAAAAATGGAATATCACAGTGTCAGTGGGATTATATAAAATTTTCTGTAAAACAAAACAAATATAACATATTCAACAAAACGCTGTAAAAGATGCAACGGGAGCCCTGTTCGCAGATTCCTGGATCTTCCGAAGAGACTCCTGGGCAGTGATTCGAAAGCAGAGGCAGAAGCAGACATCATTATAATGACCGCTCAAATCATATTACTATAGCCCTGGGGAAACATCCCAACTTACAGAACTGAAACACGTTTACATTCTTGCATCAGGTAGAGGCTCTATGGATATAGCTACTGCAAAAGAAAACATTACTTCTGGGAAACAGTATTTGAGAGGAAAATACTGGCAACCTAAGTAGAAGGAAAAGTCTAGAACAGACGAACTGAAAAAGGAATTTTGATATAATACATATTGTTGAAAGCATTAAAGCATGGATGGTGAGTTGAGCTTTACTGTGTAAGTGTGGAAGAATGCCAAAATGTGAAGTCAATAGAAGGGGCATATGAACCTGCACTTTTAGGGAAACAGCTTCAAATCATTAATGTTATCAATAGACATATTAGCTAATGACATTCCATAATGCTGAACTTCAAAACCATGAAATTTAAATTTGGGTGGTTCTTAACATACCTTCAGTGAGAGGAGGAGACTGAGGGGTGACCTCATTGATGTTTACAGATGTATAAAAGGTGAGTGTCACGAGGATGGAGCCAGGCTCTTCTTGGTGACAACCAATGATAGGACAAGGGGTAATGGGTTCAAACTGGAACACAAAAGATTCCACTTAAAATTGAGAATAAACTTCCCAGTGAGGGTGACAGACACTGGACCAGGCTGCCCAGGGAGGTTGTGGAGTCTCCTACTCTGCAGACATTCAAACCCATCTGGACACCTTCTTGTGTAACCTCATCTGGTTGTTCCTGCTCCAGCAGGGGGATTGGACTGGATGAGCTTTTGAGGTCCCTTCCAATCCCTGACATTGTGTGATTCTGTGAGTTTCCCATAAAGGTGACCAAAGCTGCAACCAGAAACGGAAGAAAGATATCCCTCTCCTCTCTCTAGTGAGGTCACTAACCTCGTGTTACCTTTAAAGGGTTGTGACTATCATATCACCAAATAACCATATAAGTACGGTAGTCACAAAATACCCATTTTGAAGGACTGTCACTTCATTCTAGAACAAAACTGTTCCTGAGGTTCAAGTCTGCTTTCTAAAATTACATCTAACTGAGCATATGACAAATTGAATTTGTAGAATAGCCACTCATCACTACCAGGAGAGTTTGAAAGTGGCAATCTTTCCTAATAGATATGTTTACTGTGTGTTATAAACAGGCTCATTATTCAAGTACCAGTATAACAAGCACAACCCTGAATTTTAAATGAAATCAAATAACGAGTATCCAAGCTTACAAATTGTAATGCCAGTCCTTGTTAGACCTGTATAAATAACCATCACCTATTGAGACATGCAGCAGGCCCTGCTGCATCTCGGCCTGGTTTACACCATTGAGCAACGAGGGGTCACCTTGTCCCAAGAAGCTGTTTACACAGATTCTAGTTCTCATCAGGAGGAAATTTCATCCCAAATATTCAACCTAAATGTTGTACCTGGCTTAATTTCATCCCATTGTTTTGATAAATCAGTCCTTCATTTATATTCTACTCTGCTAAATCTTAGTAACACATCAGTTCCTTTGTGACCACCTGATTTGTATTAGACTCCATGTTGTTTGCCAGCAATCTTTGTCTTAATGACATCTACAATCCAGTCTTCTAAACAACAAAGGCATATCAGGAGAAGAAATATTTGCTCCCTGCTTAGTAACAAGGTTCCCAGAGCCAGAAGCATTTACACATCTTGAGTCAGTGAGCAGCAAATCAACTAGTCAAAATTTCATCTTCCCAATAGAAGTTGATTTTTTTTTAAATTTCAACAATTAAATCACCAAAGGTGATGATGATTCTTTTTAACAGTGTCAGATTTTAAGCCCTACATTAATATTAGAGAAATGTAAAATCACACTCTCAGTTCAGTAGGAAATGATTGCTTCTATGTCCTTTTTAAAAATATATATTTTATAAAACCATAATCTGGAACACCTTAGAGTACTTCCTTACAATACAGGTTAAAGCGCAGGTAATTAGTAATTTACTGAATTACAGAATGAGTTCAGGAATGCTCTGATGCAAACTTCAGCGGCTAATTCTATAGAGCAGAGCCACTCTCATTTCCTTCCGCGGTGCTGGCAAACCACTTGTATTTGAATATTTTGATTGCAACTTCCTAAAATCTCAAGAAATACCTTCACTTCAACAACGAAACAAAAAACAAACCCAGCACACATACACAAATAATCCTGGCCCTAAATCATTGACTGCAATCTTATTTCAAGCCATATGAAACACAGAGACCTGCCATAGCTCTGAGAGTCTCTTCGTTTTTGGATACAGGAAACAACTAAAGCAGCAAGAGGATATTGAAGCCGCCGTACTTTCACAGCAGCTGGGATGACATTTTCAGTAAGCTGGCATGTGTAAGAGAACATGCTCTCCAGAAAATTGCTTTACTCCAATAAACAAGTTCCAGATTATCTTTCATTAAAATTATGCACCAGAATAGAAACGCCAGGGGAATAAAAAAAGCCTATGAATATAAGTTTTTGCTGATTAAGAACCAAAGAAAGCCATACCCTATCAGAATTGCAGCATTTAGTCAACATTGTTTTTGTGCAAAACTGGAACAGCATCTCCCCAAAGCCTGGGCGAGGGAGAGGATCACAAGGAAAGTCTGCACTTTCCACAGCAGATGGAAGCAAACAGGTAACTGCTCAGGCTGCTCACTGCTCTGTGAAATGTTGGGAGTGTGTGTGACATCCTCTGAGACCAACAGCATTAAATCCTGCAGATTCCTCAGGACCTCTGCTGTCCTCACCCTTTTATGCCTGTTCTATGCCAGCCAGCAAATTCCAAAATACACTGTCCACCTAAAAAGTGAACCACCTTCAGAGCTGCTTTTACACACTGTCCAAAGAAATAGATTTCTCTGTTTGGAATTGAATTTCAGACTATTCATTACAAAATCAGGTAGGAACTGCCAACAGCTTGCCAACAAAAAGAGAACTGTGCATGGCATAACACAAAGTTGGGGGGAACCTACAGAAAAGAAACACAGCAAGTAACTCTTCTGCAACTATCCTAGGAGCTTCCTCGATACAGTCAGCTTTAAATAGCAGCTCAAGAAATACCATAAAAAAAAAAAAAAAATAAAAATAAAAATAAAAATAAAAATAAAAATAAAAATAAAAATAAAAATAAAAAATAAAATAAAAATAAAAATAAAAAGTCCTGTTGGTCATCAGGTATTTCGCAATTTATTGTTAAGGTACATTTTCTGTCATTTAGAGCAATATGTTTGTTACTTCCCTTTATAGATTCCCCATCAAATTAGAACCCTAGATTATGATTGTTCTGAATTTGCATCATTTGCATTAAGTTTCATTACAGGAATATGCACAGATTTATTTCTAAATATTTCAAAATATATATGTAAACATTCACACACACTGAGCAGCGGCACAGTTGAAAGCAACCAGAGCATACGATGCCCCTTGCCCAGCTAATGGATGGAAGACAGCAGAGGTACCATGAGAGCATGAAGGACAACACAAGATATTGTGGAGACAGTGGTGCGGCCATCAGGAATCTGAAGAGCTGGAGTTTGCTCTGGGGAAAGCAGCACAAGTTCACAGGAAACTTGACTTCAGTCTACTGTTTACAAAATACCTTGTTACTTTTGTGTATTTTGTCTTACCAAATGTCCTGGTTTTGTCAAAAAACAAGTTTCTCTTTTAGTGAATTTGCCTCTCAGCTAAAGCTTTCATATTAGCTGCATTTTCCTGGAGAACCAGATACATGTTTTGGTAAACATAGCAATGGAATGTGAGGTTATTGATAACGAATTGATACACATCTCGCGAGAGGGGCAACGAGAAATAGATGACCAAGGAACTGACCGAGTATAACATCCTGTTCACATGAATACTTCCTATAAAAGTGGGAGATCAAGAGGATCTCATCCCTTTTTTCCTTTTGCTTATGACCAACATTAGGAGAGGACCTTGCTGGTCGTCCCTGCGAACTGAGGCCTAGTGAGAGACTGAATCCAGCTCCGGTTGGCTGCAGAGTCCAATCCAGGACTTTGGGTGCTGGCTCTGCAGTTGCTGAGACTTTCAAGATTGGTTTTGTATATTTTGTATAATTTTCTCTATTCTTATCAGTAGCATTAGTGAAACATTTTTAATTTTTCCAACTCTATTCTCTCTGTCCTTCCTTCCCTCCCGATCGCCTGTGCTGAGTGGGAAGGGGGGAGAGGGAAGGCCTGAAGGGGGAAGCAGGGGGAGAGGAGGTTAACAACATATCTGCCACAGTTTTATTGTCACCCCACAATCAAAACCCTTGACACCAAATGAGTAGCAGGTGGTTTAAAGGACAGTGGAAGAAGCCTGAAATAGATGAAAATGAATCTTCCCTTCACACAGGAGGTATATTCAAGTTCAGCTTCATAGCACATGGCCCATGGTGTCTCAGCCATTCTTCCCACATTCATGTCACTTGTGCAGGTGGGAAAGGAACACTGTATTAGACCTGTAAAAATTAAGCCATGTACCTACAGACAGGATGGACACTGAAGGGTCAGGCTGGAAACTCAATAGAGCAGACTTTTGTTGAGATCCAGTTGAAAAGAGCAAAGGAAAAAGCTGCCTGAAGACTTACAAGAGCAAATAAATGGGCAAAGCAAGAGATTCTGGTGGAAATGAGAAGGTAATATGCCATCTTCCTCTCTACTGTGATGGGGAAGATTTTCTTCTTGTGGTTCACCAGCTGGTTTAGCACAGCATAGATTTCTTCCCCCTGCAGAATAGGCTGTTCCAGATCTTTTTCAATCCATTTGCACATCACTCCTTTCACATGTACATCTCTAACAGCATCAAATATATCCTTGTAAAGATGCTTTTGGTCAAAATCAATGCCATGAGTTATGAAGTAATCGATGACTGAAAAGAGCAGCGCCATTTCAGGATGAGAAAAAATGTCCATAAACTGCTTGAGTGACAGACTCTTGCCATAGAAATCACTCACCTGGTACAGGGGGATGTTCTGTGTACCACTGTAGAGTTCGATTACCTTTGTGTCAGGCACTGGTTTGAGCTCTCTATATGCCATCCCCCACTGGACATAATGGGGAGCATCGATCTTCATCAGAAGGTTCTTTTGTACATCACAGTGAAGTATGGCAAACCCTGGAACACAGTCAGACTTCCCAAGCCCTTCTGGATACTTGAAGTGTTCTCTGAGGACATCTCTGGCAGTGTTGAAAAACACAGAGTCCAGTAAATTAGAACACTGTGCTGGCACAGCAAACACCAGGGGCAGCTGACTGTGCCCTGAAACGCCACGGTGCACACGGGGCGGTACAGCCGGGGCTCTGCCGTGAAACATTTCACAACAAGCCTGACTCCCTGACCAAGGGCTTCATCCTGAATGAGAAAATGCATAAACAGACAGGCAGAACAGCTTGGCAGCAAAACTGAGGCAACATGTAAGACAAAGAGGGTAAGAGTGTACCTGAGAGGTGTCAGAAAAATCCAAGGAAAAAAAAAATGGGGCAGGAGAACATAGATTTAGTCCATGCATACATGTTGCTTTGTCTATTCACATCAACTCCCCTTGCATCTTCCTGCGTCTTCGTAAATGCCTAATATTTTATAAAACTGAAAAAACAGAAAAGAGTCTTGCTCAATAGGATAAGAAAACACAACAGCATTGCAATATACATACGATCTTCCAGCAGGACAGGTCCCTTGTTATTTTCAGGGGGGTTAAATCAGCATAGACTGTGTGTTAGGCTAATATGCAGCTTTTAGTCATTTTTTTGTGTGGACTATACTGCAGACAGAAATGGTACTTTAAACAAGACATGTTAGGTAAAATCTTCAAGGTTCCTGCTCCTGCATGAGAAACTAATTCATTGAATAGGGGTCCACAATCCAAATCCCTGAAAAAGTAATTGAAAATCAGATCAGCGGCAGATCATATTAGAGAAGCAAGGAGCATAGACAAGAGGCATTTAACTGTGCCTTTCTTTTTAAAGTTCCAGAAATCTGAATTGCTTCTGATATTGTGTCCAACAAACAATATTTTATAGAAAATACTGGCAATATGCCAAAGCTCTGAAAAGCTGTTAGCAGCAGTTTACCTATGGGAAGCCATCTCCCACTTCTAAATACAGCTTTCCACAGTACACAGGCAAGTCTCATACAGATCAGTGAGATCCACTTCACTGCTGATGAGAGATGCTTTTGAGTTCAGACTTTACAAACACTAATACATCTGCACAAAGAAGAAACTGAACAAAGGTTTTCCCTCTGCTACACATTTTTTTAACTAGTTCTGAGTCATATAAATGTGAAATCTTGAAAACAGGGATTCGTCTGGTTTTCAGCAGTGACTTGGTTCCCTCCTTGGACAAGCAAGTTCTAAGTTATGTTTGTTGAACTTTTCTCCAAAAGGGACCAGGGTCCAAATTCAGGGGTCAAAGACTCTTAATGCTGCGAGGTTTCCCTTTTTTGGGGGCTCCCTACCACCAGTCACCAGTTCCCACACTGCGGGCTGAGGATCTCACACTGACCTGCCCCACGAGTAGATGCATCGGAGTCTTGCTCACCTCCTCAGACTTTAATACTCTTCTCATCACTTGGGTTCATCGTGAAACCAGCTCAAACTCACCAGATCCATCAAATGAATTGATAGGGTTCAGTTTTACTCAGCACAGGAACTCATTCTTTGTGCTTAGCAAAGGCACAGCTCAAATTAGACTTCAGGTTCACCCACTGATCTGTTGTGACGGTGCCTGTCCAACATGGCTCATGCCATTGAGGGACCCTGCAGGGAGCTGAGCTCCAGTCCCAGTGAGCTCCAAGATGCCAATCAGTCAGCCTTCAGCTGTAAGACATGACACACACAAATTTATACGCATTTTCTTAGAGCTTTTCTGTTTCATTATTCTGTTTTCAGCCTTTTGGATTCTTAAGTTGTAGTCTTGTGAATCAGCTGCCATTCAGTAACTCTGCTAAAGATCAGAATAAAATATCATTTTGCATTTACATCATTTCTGCAAGTAAGTTTTTACTGTGCAAAATAATTGCTTCAAATCTTCTCCTGCAGAAATCATGAGCTCACTGTCCAATAAAAAATAACAATTCATTAATGCTGTGTTATCTTATTATAAAATCAGGGCAAGAAATCGAAGAATCATCTGTTCAGATCTATCCGAACTAACTTGCTCTTGTCTATTGAGCAACTAATTCATCCGTTAAATTCTGGTTCAGACTAATTTGAGCCAACAACAAATACCTCTCAGTCTTCTGGTTTTGTTTCCATGAGACTTCGGTTTGCCTCATCTAAATTCTGAAAAGAAAGAAAAACAATACTCCTTAAAGACCATAACCCTCCCAAAAAAAAAATCCAAACCAAGGAATATAAGTAAAGGAATATAAGTAAAGGAATATAAGTAAAGACAGGTTAAACCTTTGCAAAACAAAAGTTCTTTTCCTAAACCTTGGTATAAAGAAGAAACTAAACAGCCCAAGGGTACCATGTTCTGTCTTTGTTTTGCATTATAAAGGAAAACCTCAGTCCTTGATTTCCAGGGGGTTTCTTAATAATACTGTGTTAATTAATGTAATTTAATCATAAAATCTGATTTATTCTTGCTTATTATGCATTGCACCAGCATGTTAGCATTTCATTTTATGAGTGTTTGTTTCAGCTGTTTTTATGTTAGTATAACAACCTAGAAAAATCTATACCGCCTAACATTTTTCTAACAATTTTCATTTAAAACAATTTCCTTAATATCCTCTGAAGTCCTGGTTGCATTTTTCTCTGTACTTATTTATTAAGTTGAGTTTCACAGAGCAAGGTAAATATCTATCACCTAGTAAATAATTTCTTATTCTTCCCTCTTTCTTCTCTGCAGGTTCTGGCAACGGTCATATATTTGAACAAGGACATTGCATTACAGTCTAAAATCTCTTTAAAATATAAGTTGTGAATGTATATTAGAAGTCATAGAAAAGAGATGCAACTCAGTCATCAGTCAGGAAAGGCCCTATTGATTATCTGCATTTATCTTTTCAAGAAAAGCCACCTTTGTATTTCATGTGATCATTTAAATGTGAATTAGCCTGAGGGATCCCAGTCAGTGAAGCCATGAGGACCTGCAACAACTATATAAGGCAGAAACCAAAGTACTGTCCCTGAGCTCACAGTAATTGAAGTAAAATACAGGGAGCAATTTTGGGCAGAAAAAAAAAGGTCCTGGATATCGATATAGCCCAGAAAACTGCTCCAAGAGAAGAGATGGCTCCAGGGTGGGAAGGACAAGGCTGGGAGACTCACTACAGTGAAAACCCTGCAACCCTGAGGGAGGGAGCCAAGATTTTACTCAAATGGCCTATGCAAGCTTGTTAGAAGTCACCTATCCAACCATTCTCAGTAATCTTCATGCCATTAAAAGGTTGTATTATATTCTTAGATGGGACCTGTTGAAGTCCACATCTGAGAATATACCTGTATAATACATAGTATTTGTATAACACGTATGGTGCCCTGTGAGGATCTGATTTCTAGTATCGATGTGCTATTGAAATCTCTTGTAAAATATTCTGGCAAGTTCTGAAGTCTGAGTAACTTAAACTGCACAATTACTTGCTGGAGCAGCTCCACAGCTCGTCATCAATATGAAAAACAGGGAGAATTTTAATCCTCTGTGATACTGACTCCAACGCCACAGGTCCCTGTCAGAGACAGATTAAGAAGCCTCTTCTTGGCCTCTGTGCTATTTTTTCGTATTTAGCACAGAGTCACTTCTACCGATCGATAATTTTCTAAGGAAACTCTGTCCTTATGCCAGTGCCCTATTGCCAAGACCCCTCTCTGCTGGCAAAAACACGACAATAGCTAAGAATTTACCAAATTTGCTCTTGGGGGATTCTGAGTTTATTAAACACTTAGCTACCAAGATCTCTCTACAGCTGTACACAGCAGAGATCCATCAAGTACAATATCCATTAGGTTTTATCAAGGCCTATTAAGTATATTACACAGAAGGAACTAAATTACACTTCATAATGAAGTCAAATGAACTGACACCAAAAGTGAGTTAACAGCTGAACAGGACTTCATGCAGAAAAAGTAACACTTCTGTATAATTTCCAGCTTTCATCTACACATGACAGCATGGCCATTAAAATGATGGATGATGAAATTTCACATCATCTGTACTTCCAGGCAGAGTTCCCACATGACATACAACCATAAGCAATTCACACACAATATTGCCACCTCGTGTCTCATCAATTAACATTTGTATAGTGTTCTGAGCATTTTGGTGCCTTAAGAACCGCGATGCCAGAAAGGGGTAAACTGTCACTGACTTGCTGTGTTGAACTTGGACAAGATATTGAAGCTTTTGCTTCTATTTGCACAAGCACAAAAATGACAAAATTCAGTTTTCCTTTGTAAAAAGCTGTCTCATAGGTTATGCAGATAGATTAAAAAAACACCTAAACATCTTTGTTGCAAATTCTGGTTGGGTTTCGGTGGGAAAAGTGACAGCTAAGATGGGGGTGGTACACTTCTGGACACCCCCAAACCAGATATTAAGCATTTACACAGCCTCATTGTAGATTTTCAGTATTCATGTTTTTTCTGCATCTACCTAAAAATGATTGATATCTTCTGAACTTGACTATCTGTAACTTGAAGGTTTCCTTCAGTGACATCATGTTGTGAAGATTACAGTGCACGTCTACAGCAATTATGACTACAGCTATTAAATGAAAAGCTCTAGTAATTATACACAATGTTACCAATAAAATGTTCTTTGTCCACTCCTCCTTTAAAGTGTTTTTGTTCAAACAATTGTGTGTTTCTTCTTAGGAAACAATCAATGCTAAACCCCAGCTAGCAACAGGGAAAGCGCAAATTTGGAGGAAACTATTTTCGAATGATTAACAATTCAGAATGGATGTTATTTCTTCCTGTTCCCCTCCACGTGTTTCTATAACACACGCTGTTAGTGTAACCCTTGCTAGATAAAGAGAAGTAAATAAGTAAGCTCACTCCAGCTGCTACTGAAAGGCACTTTTTCAGGCCAGCCATGGTGTTCTGGGAGGTTTTCATTATCTGAGGATCAAACAAGAAGAAAAGACAATCAAAAACTGCTCTTAAAGTGCCATAAAGTCTTCATTTGTTGCCATCACCCCATTCTCAAAACACTTGCCCACATTACAGCTTTTAGTGGTTGTGACTTGACGCAATTTAACACTAATCGTGGCTCTCTCCCCATAACCTCTTCACCAAACTTCTTTCTCCAGGACTAACAGCATGTTTATGGAATCAAAACCACCTCTTATCATCCACTCCAGTTCTGTGGCAAGCCAGCAACAAATGATTGTGTCCCTCCTCAGAGGGGAGAGACGTCATGGAGGGAAAGAAATGTCCCCAAGCCATCATTTCCCAGGATAATTTCTGAGTAGTGTCATACCCTTTATACCCTAATTGCTCTGATCTCAGACCAAAGTCAATCATACCTCTGGAATTCAGAGAGGGATAATCCATTGCTATATATTGGCTCTGCTCGTTCAGTTGCTCACTGAGAGTGCTGAGACTATGGCAACCAACATCCTTTCTATATACTAAACCTCACAGTCTCCCAGGAAATGTTAGGTGAAAGAAGTGCACAGTAAAGCACACTCAAAGCTCCTATTATGAAAAATGGTTGTTTTTTGAACCTGCACACAAGGTTTACTTTGACTTTGCTATTTTCAGAGAAGCAAAGAACAAAACTTCTAAACAGCGAATTAGCAAGCCACTTATTTTCAAGGTTGCCTTTTCTACCACCATGTGAAAGCCAGCTACGTTTGTACTTCAGGGAATGCAAAGTCTATAGTTCCCATGGAATAGAACATCCAGTCCTTTTAAAACTGAATAAACGTTAACAACTACCACCCAGACAGTCCCACTCTGTTGAAGCTGTCAGTCAATTACAGTTGTGGTCAACCATGGGGTCCTCAGCCTCTGTACCAGAGGGCTCTGACCAAAGCTCAGACTTTTTAACCCCCTATCTTTAACGCATGTTGCAATCTAACTACTCTCTCCAACATGGGACTCTGTAACAATGTGTCTTAAAGCCTAAACCACATCCAAGCCTCCCAGTGTTCTTCTTGGGTGCTTAAATCCACAAGGACTAGAGTCAAGCAGTTTGAGTATGGGTTTTTCTGAAAGCTTCTAAAATGTTGCAATCAGCACACACAAGATTCTCACAGATTTAAGGTAACTAACACAAACCCGTGCACTCCTCCTGGGCAAGCTGCTGCCAGTAGCCACTGGCCCAACACACTCAGGCCAGTGGGCCCTTCCCGTCTCCTCCCAACCAGGGCCGTGGTGTTGCCAGGCAGCTATCGGCCACTGAGACCACAAAGAGATGGAGTAAATCCCCATTTCTGAAAAGATCGGTTTGCCACCACTAGGAACAGAAATTACCTTCCAAACACCTCCCCAGGAGATACCAGGGGGGTCCCAGTCTGCAGGAACTCGGTCAGGAAAGAGAATCTGTTGAGGTTGCTCATGTTACACAGCAAAACCCATTGTTTCAGGGAGCAATTTTTGTACTGCAAAACCGTAATTTTAGAACACTGCAACTGGAGGACAATTGGTTTCAGGAGTGACCATGTGTTCAAAACAGTGGTTATAATGTCAATTAAAAAGCAGACTTTGATATGGTCAAGTATAAACTTGACTACATTAAACCAATCTGCTGCAGTGATAATTGTAGGTAATATCAGCAACAATTATGACAAATACCCTAAGGCAAAGCAACCAGTGCTAAAAGAAGACACTTCTTTGTATATAAATATTACTCCCTTTACACTACAAGTCTCACATCTACCAGTCTAACGTTCTCATTTTACAAACAACGAGCCACTTACCTCAGGAGGCTTTGAAAGCTCTGTGCTGCTGACTATCTGGCCTTTCCCTCGGTGTTACTAGGGGAGTAAATTCAAAGAAGGAAGTATAAAAATCAAACTGTTCAACTGTCAGGCCTTCAAAAGTAAATGCATCCTTGAGCAAGCAGCCCATGGAGAAAGAAGGGAATACAGTTGGAGAGGAATGGTTACCACTTTTAGCACACACATGGTCAAAAACAGATTTGGCTGTTCTTCCTGGCAGTTCGAGTTGAATGTAGTTTGTTCATTTATACCCAGGTGTGGTTGTTATAGGCCAGCCCATTAGATGCTGGGAAAGTTCAGTGTCCTGGCCTGAGAGTTGTGGGCATTTCAAAGTGTGTAAACAAGAAAATGTAAACAACAACAACAAACCAAACAAAACCCAACAAAATGAAACAAAAAAAAACAACACAAAACCAAAACATCCCCACCACCAAACAGATCCACTTCTGTTGGTGTCAGGTCTTCAGTGTCCATCAGAGCTTGGCATTGCTCCAGGCAAGTGCAGGTCCTGGATGAGAGTGCAGTGAGTGGGATACCTCTCCTCCTCATCTGCTGTTTTTGAGACCAGCAACTGGCAGAAGTCAGCTTAAAACAAAACTCCTTCAGTACTGAGGTGTTTCCTGCTGTATCCAGAAAGGAAATCCCAGAGAAGGCAGTCACATCACTTACCTCTTTTAGATCAGTGCAGTTTTTGAAAAAGATAGTAATAAGATTACAATTAGCATTTTTTGTGAACAGTAAGAAAACCACAACACTGTGTTCAGTCCTGCAAATGAGCTTGGGGAAAAACAGCCTGAAGAGTTGAGAGTCACTGTCCAAACACTGTAGGTGTTCATGTGAGACAGGCACGGTGACAGATGGGTCACTGGATGTTTACTGTCCCCCTTCACACCACAAAAGAGTTAAGGCCCTCAAGCAGTCAGTGTTCTTTTACAGATACCACAATATAGCCTAAGAATCTGCTGCAAACACTTGTGCGAAAGATCTCATTTATCTATACACACATATACCCCCACATAAATGAAAAAAATGGGAGGGAGTCAGGGCTAACAAATGGATGAATGTTCAAAACTTTCCTTCATTTTCATGGATTTTTTTTTCCAACTAAACAATTCTCAATTAGGTTGAGAAACACTGCCCTGTCTTCTTCCCTCCCCAAAGTAGGACCAGACACACCTGCAACATTCCTCACAGAATCACACAATGTCAGGGATTGGAAGGGACCTCAAAAGCTCATCCAGTCCAATCCCCCCGCTGGAGCAGGAACACCCAGATGAGGTTACACAGGAAGGTGTCCAGGCGGGTTTGAATGTCTGCAGAGTAGGAGACTCCACAACCTCCCTGGGCAGCCTGGTCCAGTGTCTGTCACTCTCATTGGGAAGAAGTTTCTTTTCATATTTAAGTGGAACCTCTTGTGTTCCAGTTTGTACCCATCGCCCCTTGTCCTGTCATTGGTTGCCACCGAGAAGAGCCTGGCTCCATCCTTGTGACACTCACCCTTTACATACTTATAAACATTAATAAGGTCACCCCTCAGTCTTTTCTTCTCCAAGCTAAAGAGCCCCAGCTCCCTCAGCCTTTCCTCATAAGGGAGATGCTCCACTCCCTTCAGCATCTTTGTTGCCCTGTTGCTTCTGACACAGCTGTCTCCACTGAATCACTTCAGCTCATCTAGGCGTTCATCAAGGTCAGTTCCAATGGGGCATTAATGAACAACCTCATGATAAATGCAGTGCTTGCTTGCGTGGATAAAGTCTTATGGGAATATTTTGCGTTTTCACCACGTGACCCAGCAGGCAGACACAGGAAACACAAACCAACTGCTAGATAAGGAATTAAGGGGAAAAAAAAAAATCTGCCACCTGGGCCATTTAATCCCATAACTGGTTGCCAGCAGCAACTGTCATGAAAGAGCATCTGAAACAGCATGAGTCCAAGGCTCACTGCCAGCTCCCAGAAAACGCAGCTTGGAACAGCATGGACTAGACACTGTGTCTGGTTTAAAACCTGCCAATGGACCCATCTGCATTAACTGGTCTTCTAAGAAGCATCATTTATAGTCATGTTCTCCACAGTACCATGTAACAGCCAGTTCTGTCATCTAATTGATGCCATGTGAACATTTTTTCATTTTGTTTCTAAACTCACTACTTGGCAATGTTACTATGGCTCCCCGGCTCTTTTAGTATAAGAACATTTAAATAAGAGTTTCTGTTCATCTCCTGGTCATTTATCAGTTCATAGCCATATGCTTGAAATATATGAAGAATGCCACAGGTTTACTAAAACACGTTAGTAATTCAGGGACTGGAAGTTAGAAATGTCTGTATATAAAATAATCCTGCACAGAAAAATCTGTTCCACTAAACTCACAAGTTGTAAATGCATGAGTTGAACGAAAAATTTTTTGCTAACTTCTCATGACGTGACTGAGGAGGAATAGTAAATGTTGTGTATGTTCGGCTTCTAGAAGGTAAATGTTCAACATTAAGGAAGATGTTGTGTGCATCTATTTCTAGTAATGTAGATTGTTCATCATTCCCCACACATCAGTGCGCCCTCATTTTATATTGAAAACAAGATTATATATTCTATATATAATATATATATATTATATATGTATATATACATATTATATTCTGAAAGCATGACAACAAAAAAATTTAATTACTTGTCTGACCCATTTTAGGTTGAGTAAGTCAGAGAGCAATCTGAGAAAAGTACGAGAAAATAATAAGCAAGTGATTTGAGAAAGACAGAGATGATCTTGAGCACCACCATTGCCTGCATGACATTACTTGGAACAACAGCACCATCCACTGCCCACATGGCAAAATGCACAGGCAGCCCCTGGACAAAAGTGACGCTCCCATCCCATGTGGGAAATGGGAATCGAATGGAGGAACGCTTGCGCTTTAGCTACAGACACTAAAAGACTAGAAACAAGCCTTTCCAATTAGCTCTTTTTGCTGATTACAGTAGGAAATTTTCCTTGAAGTCAGTTGCCCTCAAACATTTATACAGTCCTAAAATGGCATTCAGCCCTTTGAAGGCAACCGTGAGGCTGATGTGGCCTCCAGTGAAAATGAGTTTGACATCCGTGTTCTAGAGGTCGCATTTTTGAAAAAAATGAGTGAATTGAAAACTGTGGAGAGAGAACAAGCCTGTCCACAGCGCAGCTCCCACACAGTACCAGCAGACACGTCCCTGACTTCGGGAAGCACGTGCAGTCACTCCAGCAGGATTCTTTTCAATGACATGATTTTTAACGCATGCTTTTTGAAGTCTGGTTGATTTTTTTTCCCCCTCATTTAAAAATTGCAAGTCACAGGAAGGATTAATTCCAGAGGAGAGAGTTACTACTTCTGATGAAAGGAATCCAGGGCAGCTGCAGGTTCTGCACCAGCCAGCTCACCTCACCTTGAATGCCAAATGGAGGAAAATAAAAGCCTGCCTGTTCTGCCTGGCCTAGGCACTGGAGCAGGGATTTTACATGAATAATAATGTATTATATTTCTTTAAAGAACAGACAAACGTATAGCTATAGTCACAGCAGTGAAATAGGAAAAGAAAATAATCAAGCTCTGAAGAGGCCCCATTTCTGAGGCACTTCATTACACATCTGACAAGACAAAATTCATCCTCTAAGTCAGCATCTCTATTAACGGCTTCAGCAGAGAAACCAGCATCTGAATGAGTTAAGGACTCATCTAATCTCGTTTTCGCATACTCAGTCACTCTTCAACAAGCTTGAAATGAAGATGCAGTGGAAAAAAAGTCTGATTCCTGTCACTGGTCCAGCACCACTCCCCAGCACGTTCCTCTTCGGAGCGTCAGCGGAAGAAAACATCAGCTTTCAACACTATCAAGCTGCATTTCTAAAGGATGCTGGAAATACCTACACAGGGCACAAAAGCTATCGTGCACTCTGGCTCACTCACCAATACACTGGATGTACTTGGCTGATTTATGACTTTCAGAGATGCTGCACACTACATCAAAAAGGAGAAGCTTTTGTTGTTTAGGCTTTTCATGCATAGTATTGACTTATTCATAAATTACTGCTTTCAAGACAGATTTGAGTAAATAAATGCCCACAGCAATTCCAGCTGTCAGAGTAGCAACAAGAAAGAGAAACAAAATGAATAGCACCACATTGGGTGATCCAGTAATACATGCCCCCCAATCCTGTTGAATTCTTAAAATTAATTCTATGCTTCAGCATAAATCTTTTTAAAATATATTTTAATTTTAGATTTAAAGGCTTCAACCAGAATATTTTCTCTAAATGGCTGGATTATCTAATAAGGAAATAAGCAGCTCAGTTTAGTTTAACAAGCATTTACCATGAATCCAAACACAACAAAATAATGTTTATATGCATCCATAAAAAAAACTGGGGGGGGGAATGAAATTAATAAGCTAGTAAATGTCACCATTTTTGTCCAATAGATGGTATGTAATTAGTGCTAAGATAAAAACTTTATGATGAAAACAGTAACATATTTCTCATAGTAAAATACTATATCCTAAAACACTTTTTAATGTGGGGAACAGACTAAAAGGAGGAGGGAGGGTAGGCTCTTCGGGCAAAACCAACAATATTTGATTTCTTGAAGTCCACTTTAAAATAGATTCTTTGCAGTTAAGAGGGCTGATTTCTGCCCCAGTCTCCCACACAGCCAGATCCAAGTGGAAGAGGAAATATTACAGCTGAGGCACAGTCACGAGATTCCTGCAATCTCATCGCAAGCATGACCTTTGACTTCACATGCAAACTAAATTTGTTAATTGGGGTCTGCATCTGCAGAAAGAAATTTGAAGAATCATTTTGCTGATATTGGAAGGCTCTTGTAATCCAAAGTGCAGCTTGTGACAGCAGACACCGATTCAGACCAACCCAGCACAAGTCCCATCTCCATCTCCACAAAACCCTTCCCACCCCGCCCATGTTCCCAGCCCTCACCAAATGCCCCAGCGAGTTATCGCGGGCACTGGGCTGCAGCTGCGTGATTGGATTCAGCCAGCACAGGGCCCTGGGCTGGTTCACCAAAAAGAGCAGAGAAGCTTCAGTGCCAGCACGTAGGAGAGGTGAGAACACGCATCCTGGAGAAGAGGGCAGGGCAGGATTACAGCACCATTTAGATCAGCTTAAATTTTGGTGGAGATGCAAACCACACCTGCAGCATTCCTGGATATGGCAATGATGCAGAAAATTCAGTGAACCATCCAGGAGGAGCAGAGAAAAGTATTTAACTATAAAAAAAGAATTAAAAAAATCACTTGTGCTGGTTTTAAGTCTGTAAGTCTTAAATTTGGGCAACAAGAAACAGGGAAGAGAAAGAGAGTAAAAGTGAGAGTGCATGAGCAAGAAGGAGAGAGAATGGAAAACAAATAAGGTTTTAGAGTGGATTAGGCTTTAGTTAACATATTTACATATAAAAGAGTATTAATATTTTACATTAGAAACCAAGTACTTATTAGCAAGATATCACGACAATAATAATTCAGAATTATAATATCAATAAATTACAACTTTACATTTATTAAATACGAAATTTTAAAAGCTCTTTATCATCTGTAAAGAATCAATTTCAACAGAACTCTTAAAATATGCAGTTTCTACAGCTGATGTCTGTGACTAAACGATAAGCTAAGTTTAGAACCACAGTGTTTAGACCTTTTAACGCATGAAACAGAAGTCTCTTTATTCTCCTTCACACACATCAATTTAATTTTCAGAGCCAGTCATAAATAACGATCTAAAGTGGTGAATTTAAGGCAGCCTGTATATCAGACTGGTGCCTCTCTCACACTGTGCTTTGCTCCCTGTTAACCTGACGAGAGGCTGGTGCTGCTACCCCTCTTTTCACCCAAGATCCCTGCAGTGTGGATCACTGAGTTCCCACCTCTTCTTTACCTGCTTCCGCCCCAGAAATCTTCAGTTGGTCCTACAAGTGCAGCATATATGCTCTACTTTGGCACCGTGCAAACAGCCCTCCTTCCTTCCTCCAGCTTTGGAGGAGAAGAAAGAGACAAGGCAGCACAAAATGAGAACGCAATGCCCTGCAAATGCCAATAAATTCCAGCTATGTTGAAAAGCAGCACAACCACAGCACTCAGATACTAAACTAGACATCAAGACATACAGCTGGAAAACATCATATATACTTGCAAGCCTGCATAATAGTAGGAAAAATACACCAACAGTTTGAAGTACTGGAATTATAAGAAAGGAAAAACACATCTTTGCTCATTAAAAACCACAAACAACTGTGTTGAGAGGGAAACAATTTATTGGTCCTTTAGATTTCCAATGATTGCTTGTATTATGTTCAGTAAATTAATTCAAATATTACATACAAAGATATATTTTCTTCATTTGCAATGTTAGAGCTAGATTAACATTCAGTGGAAATGTAAGGAATAACAGCAAAAAAAACCCTCTTCAAATTAGTACAATACATGATTATTTTTTTCCTATTTCAGCAAAACACTTGCAAAGAAGCGGGTTCCGTGCTCAGCACCCATCTATGCAGGGGACTCTTGTATACTTACAGAAGGCACTTGAAATTCCTGGAGGTTGGAATGTCAGGAAGAACAGGGACCAGCTATCGCTTGGATAACAATATGCTCATTTTTAATAAATGCAATACTAGTATAAATTTAAACAGCCACAAAGCATTAAGATACAAAAACTTAGCTAGGCATGCTAACTAAATGGCTGCAAAGCTGGAGTACAACAAATCCTTCATGTAACTGTCGCCATTACACATCATCTCCACCACAGAGGAGCAGCAGTGCTTTCCTGTAGTCCCCAGATGTATCTTTCTGTTAATATAACAGACCAGTCATCATGAGTCACAACCACAGAAATGGGAAGAAAAGCAGCAGCCAAGAAGGACTCCAACAGATTATACATTTTTCCCACCCACAGGAAATCCACTTGGATGACTCGCCACTCGGGAATGCCGCAAGGAAATTCTCTGTCTCTAACGGCAGAGCTGTATTTAAACAGACACATTTTCAGAAACACAAAAAGCCTCTGAAAGTCCTACTAGAACTGAGCTACCTATTGCATGTTAAAATGCATTCATCTGCAAGTGAGAGAGTCCCAACAAAGGAGAAGCTCAAAGCAGCACCAAAAGTAACGACGTTTAAAAGTGCAAAGTGCACCCGCCATGGTTTAGAAAGGCTCCAGCCCTGCTCCCTGAGATGAATGGGAAGCTCAGCTACTAATCACACAGGATAGCTGTATGGGCCCCACTGACAGTGTCAAAAGCAACTCCACTCAGCCTAATTCAGAGAGGACAGTGTCAGGAGTCATAACAGAAAAATCAAAAATGAGCATTTAAAAATAAAACACCCCCAAAAATTTTGTAAGAAAAAACAAAGGCAACAGCTGGCTCTGGATTTCTTCCTGGCTCTGTTCCTTCCCATCCACTCAAAGGAAATTATGATTCAGACAGTGACTCCACAGTGAAATGTTTTCCAATGGTGCAAAAGGTTCCACACCATAATCCAAGATTTAAACTTCAGCCTCATGAAAATTCAGACTCCTGACCCCAATACTCTGCCTGTGGAGCCAGCACCCTCTCCGAAGCATTGAAAATCAGAAGGAACCCAGACAAGAAAAAGGAAATTATGCAGAAGCTAAAAATGGTCTATGAGTAATTGTAATTACTTTCCTAGTGAACGCTGGAAAGAAACCTTTAGCTTTTCACAGCAAATGTCTCCCACTTAAATGGTGCCGTGTGGTACTTCAGAAAACTGCAGACCAGCCCCCGCTGCTCTCAGAGTGCGCTGAGGTGTCCAGCTCTGCTCACATCCACCCCCTCCCGTAAAAATAAACAGGGGATACAATGACGCTTCAGTCACCTCACTTTCCTTGACAACACAACAGTCATTTTACCTGAATCATTTGGTGCAACGATTTTGCAAAATTCTTTCTGAGTTCTTGTCTAATATCCAGCAGATCAATTTCACTTCTAGAAACCATGACTCTGATCAGAGTATCATCATCAGTGCCAGCCCCCTAAAGAGAAAAGTTTAAACAACATTATAAACATTCGGTTTTTTCTAGACAGATGCTGTAACAAAACAAATATAAACCAAGGTGCAACAAGAAAGCAAGTGATGTCTCAAAACACTCCTGCATTACATCTCTCTACTCCAAAACAGAGAACATTTGGGACAGTATCACAAGACATTCACACCGCAATGTGGAGAACAGAGGACTGACTACATAAGATGCTCCACGCTCTGGAGTTCTATGAATTGCCATCCAGTCAGACCTCTTATTTCATGTTTCATCTCACAGGTTTCAACTCTGAGTGCCCATAAAAATTTAAAATAATTCAGTTCCAAGATTACACAGCAGTATAACTGATCACCACAATCAGTCCCATGCAAATCACCCTTTCAACGTAGTCTGAGATGGCAGAATTGCAGTCAAGTTCTGGAATTGGGTACACAAATACTAACTGTGACTAAAACAGAGCATCTAACATGGTACAGCACGACACAGGAAGAGCAACTCATTCCACAAATTATCCAGCCGTTTATCAAGAAGGCAAACTTCACAAACCTGTTCCAGCCACACAAACATGCTCCACTCTTTTATTCATCTTTACGCTCTAAATGTTTTAAGCTCCTGTGCTGGTAGGCTGTGCCAGACTCGCAGCCTGGCCCCTCCTGCCCAGACAAGTCAGACTCCACACAAGCTGAAGCAATACAAATTTTCACATGCTGACCTGCTAATGCACCTCAAGGAAGGACTTGGCAGAGCCCCCACAATCATCTTCAGCCTAATGTCCAGGGTCACTCAATCCTTCGACTGGGTGTAATATTCTTGGATTACACCTAAAAATTCCCTAAAGCTGCTCAAAAGTTATGCCATGAGTCCAGCGGTTGCTGAGTAGGATTTGACATTAGAATCTGGTAAAAGCCAGGTTCTGCCCCACTTAATCATGAAAGCAAACTCTATGCATTGCAGAACTTTATCATGCCAAACTGATAAATTAGAAGTACCAAATCTTCTGCTAAAGTAACAAATGATGAAGATCTTTCTTATTTAAAAGTGCTTAATGATTTTTATTCATGTTAAAAAATATAATTGGGGATATCACCAGCAGATATTAATCAGGACCCTTATAACAGTACTCTAAGGTTCTAAAACCTACAGGAAAAAAAGGTTTTCTAATGCATTCTTAAAATAATAATAATAACAACATAAAAAATATAAATAAGAAAAAAAAGTAATCCTCCTCATACAACTCCAACTCCACATACTGTTATCATATTTTGTAGCTTCCACTTGAACCTTATTTTACACTGATGTCTATAGATGCAGTAAAACATCTTTTTAAAATTAAGCTATCATTTCATCTCTTTTCACTAATTCTTAGGCTGATAGCTCATCAGCACAAACACCTGGTGACAAACGTTCTTCAGTGTCTTTCAGCGAGGGGAAGCGAGGAATTCTTCAGGGAAGATGATAACTTGCCTGAAAACAACAGACCACCTACCTCGATTTTAATTAATATTAGCCACTGAGAGTTAAAAATACCATTTCTCTGCTTATCTCTTCCCATCTAAGAGAAGGCAAAGCCAAGAGCAACACAGCTGAGTCACTGATGGGATTCCCTTGCAGAATCTTTTGTAGCTGTTTAAGCGTCTTTCCTTTTTCTCTGACAAGTTTCTTTTCCTTCTCAAAACAGGATGGATAGTCATTAAAATGTGTTTTAGAGCTAACTACGCCTTCAGTCTGTAAATACTCATCCCCAAAACAAAGAGCACTAAATCTGCACAAACTGCAGTTTAGTTTTTGGTCATCTTTATTTCCTAAAGACACTGTAGTATTTATTTAGCTGAAGGTGCCCAGCGGACCTAGCCAGATATTTTCTAATGTAACAAGTCCAAAAATAGCTGATGGGACTGATGTTTCCTGTAAAAGATTTATCATCTGACAAACTTACAATTAATTCAAAGCAAAGCTTATGAATCATTTGTATCCTCTCCTAGATCTGCATTCCTCAAATGTTTTACAAGTGCTCAGTGACACAGTAACCTGTTGGCATTTGCAGCGAAGAAGAAATGAAGAACAAGGGAAAGGGAGCCAGCAGAGATGGAAAGTGATATATGGAAAAATATGTACATACCTTCATGGAATAATACAGAGTCTCGGCAAAATAGGCAGGCACGCTTCGGATGCATTTCACTTAAAAAAGGAAAGGGATTAAATTACGGACTGCTATTCAATACAGGACAATCTTTCACTGTCAATACAAGGTGTGCATTACTGGATCTTTCCCTCCAGTGCAGACAATTAAGTATACAGCTGCCAGCTAGTCTCCTGCTCTGCTACAGCTCTTTGGGTTCTAGGAGTTAGAATGCATCACATATTTCTAATAGGAAAAAGACCTTGCTAGTCAAATTCTACTCCCAGTTACAAATCTACTGTGACACTGTCCTACGTGAGATGCCAGAAATAGAAATGAAGGCAGAGTTTTGTCTCACTTTCTGATAGAGGTGCACATAGCCAAACAGAATGCAGCTCACCACTATCCCCTGCCACACACAGCTATTAAAGGAAGAATAAAGGCCTGTTTCCTAAATACAAAAATAGATCCCAGGTGACTAAATTTTAAAGGAACCACGTTTTCATGTCACTTCCTATAACAACTGCAATTTAAGGAAACCTGGGAGTAAACGAAGAAGGTCAGTTTTAGATCTATTAAGACGTAATTACCAACTGCCAAAAGCAGCTTCTCCAAATCACCAGACGTTTCACGGTCAATGGTCTCTTCAATTTGAAAGCCAGAAATAGTCATGTATTTGTCAAACACTGCAAAACAGAAAGTTTGCTGAGTCACATGTACAGCCCACGTTTCTCACAGTATCCTCAGTACAGCTTAATGCCGTCTGTATATCCCGTTATCCACGGTTCCAATGTTATCATCCACTCATTCTTTCCTCTGTCTGTTTTAAATATCTATTTCCCACCAGATTGCTGCTATACGACACATTCCTATAGCTGGGGAGGAACAACCCCACATATCAGCGCACACTGAGGGTCAAACAGCTGGACAGCAGGTCTGCGGAAAAGGAGCTGTGGGTGCTGGTGGGCATCAAATAGAAAATGAGGCAGCAACGCGTCCTTGTGGCAAACAGCAAATGGTATCTGGGGCTGCACTAGGAGGAGTGTTGCCAGGAGGTCAAGGGAGATAATCCTTCCCCTCTGCTCAGCACTGGGGAGGCCACACCTGGAGTGCGAGTTCCACCTCTGGGCTCCCCAGTACAAAAAGAGATACAGACCAACTGGAGCGAGTCCAGCAAAGGGCCGCTAAGATGATGAAAGGACCAGAGCATCTCTCCTATGAGGAAAGGCGGAGAGGGTTGGGACTGTTCAGCCTGCAGAACAGCTCAAGGGGAATCTCATAAATGTGTACAAATATGTGCAGGGAGGGTGTAAAGAAGACAGAGCCAGGCTCTTTTCAGCAGTGCCCAGTACCACAAGAGACAATGGGCATAGGATGTTCTGTATCAACATCAGGAAACATTTTTTGCCCAGGGAGGTTGTGGGGTCTTTGGAGATGTTCAGAAGCCACCTGGACATGGTCCTGGGCAGGCTGGTCTAGGCAGACCAGCTCAAGCAGGGTTGGACAAGATGATCTGCAGAGGTCTCTTCCAACCTCAGCTGTTCTGTGATTCTGTGAATGCATCCGGTGAAAGGGTACAGGAAGAAGAGTGAAAGGGAAAGAGGGGAAGTTCTAGGAAATGATAAGCATTTTTCCCAGAGCACTACTATCATTTAGGCTAAAACTAAGATGTTATCTACACTGGGCTATGATATCAAATAAACTTCACACAAACTGGTCTTCTGGTAGTCTATTCAAATCTGTGTTACATGAATAACACCTGAGTTTTCTATGAAATCTTACATTTCTATTGTGCTAAGTAAGCGCTGGATGCAACAAAACTAATTCTGAGATTACTTTAATGCAAGTAATGATAAAAAACTAAACAGTAAAATCACAAACCAAATTACCTTTAAAAATCCAAATGAATCAAAAGATTCAAAAAGAAAAACAAAAAGATTGGAAAAACAAAGCAAAACTTAGTGGTCATAATTTCCAGCCCCAACACCTTGGGAATATGGACTTATCAATGGGTAAGGAGTAGGGAAAAATGTTATTGTCTCTTTACTAACATATAGTAAGGTGTGCACCTACAAAAGGCTTGATCTTTTCAGAGCTGGACCTCCATCAGCTTCTGAGGACTCAGACTCTCAGCATCACTTCTATTGCCATGACCTCTTTCAAAAGAAAAACAAACACCAACAAGCAAGTATCCAGAAAGAAACACTCCAGCTGTCCATCAGATCTACTGCATCCTCCTTCAAGCAGAGAATCACCACTGTTATGAGGGAACTGAATCACAGGAAACAAAATTAAATGTATGAAGCAAAGGGAAGGTGATTAAAGATTTCTGGGCTTGACAAATGCAGTACCAGAAATTACTTTTCTACCACCAACTGGGTAACAGAGTTCAGGCAGAAGTTTTTCATCATATATGAACCATACTACCTACCCCTCCTTAAATGGGAAACGCTTCGGGTTCCCAAGATGGTGATGAACTTTTCTTCATCTGTTCCCCATTTCAGTTCCCCAGCTCTAAACAAAACCTGTTGTGAATTCAAGAGATCCAAACAACAGCATTTGTTATGAGTCCACACACACTGTTGAAAAGCTCTATTTGTCTCACTCTAAAGAGCATTAAACTTCCTAACAAGTTATAGCTGGAGAGAAAAAAAAAAAATGAAATAGAATTGCCAAGTACTGAACTGACTTTAGAAAGAAATAAATGAGCAATTCTGAAATTAACTGTGAAAGTATTTACGTGAGTAATATTGCTTAAGGTCCTAAAATTAATTGTGCACATAGTCCCTCTCATAAAACTAAAGTTTACCGAAACCAGTAACACAGGAGAAAAATCAATTCTTAACACTGCTTTTTTTTCTCTGTCCCTTTTTCAAATCAGACTAGCAAAACTTTATTTCATGATGATTCATCTCAATGGGAGAACCACACTGACTTGACCCAGGAGGAGGTTTTCCCAAAAGGAGGTGAAGATGGATTTAGAAGCTCTCAGAAACAGGATTTGTGGGCTGCTAAATTCTTAGTCATATGAAACCAGATCAGTAACAGATTTTAATCATGTTAGCACATTCATTGCTCTTCAAGTAAGTCTTTCATCAATGCAAACAATGACTGGGCTATTAGCAGCATTAAGAAACGTAAAACGCTTCTAAAAGTTGGAATAAACAGCAGGAGGGGAAAATGGGAAAGAGAAAATATTTGGAAAATGAAAGTAGTTCTTTTCCTGACACTCAGAAGCCTTTTTCCTATTTGTGTGCTAAACACCGTGAAAGGTTTATAGATATAGTATATAGCTTTTTTTTTTGTAGAGCAGATGACAGACAGATTACTATATATATTCAGGCAATCAAATATTTCCTACAAAAATCCACACAACCAAATCTGCTACATAGCAATGCTGTTGGCCATCTGTCTGTCCATACTGTGAAACCTGAATAGCATGTTACAAAATTTCCTATTATGCTTGTCCCATGATCCTATTAAAATGTATTTCTGCCTGCTGTATGCTCTTTTTAACATTAACAGTACAGAGTACAAAGGGCGGGGGGAAACTATCAAGGCATTGCAAGGATATTTAGTTCAAAACAATATATGCTAAGCTCTTCAAATGAATACAAGTACTCTCCACCCAGCAGCAGATGTGAAGTCCCAGCACAGCATTTAGAAACTCCAGGAATGCATTTCTTTAGATAAACTAGAAGTTGTGAATGGCATTTTAGGTGAGCTCTAAGGTTTTACCTGCCTTTCCACTGTGCAATACCCAAAACTTATGTCAATTGTAGAACTTTTAAAAAAGTGATATTAACAAAATCTCTTCCAAAAAGTTGAACTTTCAGGCATTCTCAGAAAAGACTTGCAAGTTCCCTGCATGTTCATACTGTCTCGCAGTATGAATGTTCAGTCCCCAAACTGCTTTCAGTTAATGTTTAGTAATCACAGACTCAAAAAAAAAATTTTTAAAAAAAAAATCATCACTGAATGAAAAGGTTGCCCTCTAATGTTTCAAATCCTTCCCAGAATATAATATTAATCAAGACAAATGTTTGGAAGCCAGAATTAGTCTTACATTTGCACAGTCATGCACCTCAGTTCTGACCATCTGTACCTGGCAAATTCTCTGAATCTGTTCCAGCTATCTTAGATGTTGAATGTAAAGATATTAATAAAGAGAAATGTGACAGAACGTATCTGTGTGTGGGTCCCAGCTCAAGCCAAATGTATCCAAGAAACCACAGAGCCCCTTCAGAAAACCAGGATTTTTTCTACATTTAGGTACAGTGCCTCCTAAATTTAGATGCTTGTTTAAACTCAATTAAAGAGGTCAAAAGGAATCTATCTACCTGCCAAGTCACGTGGTTCATGGGTTTCTTCAATTATGTAAACCCAGCAAAAGGCAAGACAGACACAGTTTCATGAAGCAGTCTAGTTAGTGATTCAAACATCGGTCTCACTAATTTTCAAGGCTCTGGTTTCCACAGGATTAATCTTAATAGCAGGAGAACAATGATTCCTGAATTTACATAACAAGGGACAGGCCTGTGTCAGTAAAATCCATGTTGCCTGTCTGTCTCTCCATCTTGCCCTGCTATCAGGAGAACGTTTTGTTCATCTGGTATTCTGCTTTTTCTCCTTGACACCTTTCTTTCATCTCAACTGTCTATTTACGAGAGCAAAACATCTAGCCCAGAGTTATCTGAAATACTCGAGAAGAAATACGCATTAAATGAGCTCTGTAATTCAATTGCAGAAATATTGACCATCACTACAACTAACAACCAAGCCAATAGCAACCAGCAAGAGAAATCACTACAGATACGAGGTTAGTGCTGGGTACAAGTTTAGTGATCAGTGACAATACTCGCTAAGGGCAACATGTGAGTCCCTAGAAACTCTTCAGAGGCAATTCTTAAACTGCCATCTGGTTACAGTAAAGCAGAATGTTTGGTATATTTTGTCTTTTTACTATTCCAACCTCTATGGAGGCGTCCCTCACCAAAAGCATTAGCATTTCATTATAACATTCAGAAGACACATGATATGTAAGGCCTGAATTTAGAGAGAAGTTCAAGTTTGTGTATTAAGGAATGAACCACTAACATCTCTGAATTTTCCAACAGTGGGTATCTCAGATCACAAAGCCTCAGCAATTCTAACCCTCTCTTCTAGTGATCTAATCACTGTTCATTCAGTGCTTTAATAAGTAACAAGCAAAACAAGACATGCCTTACATCGAATGTGAAATTGTCAAAAATCTTAACCCCAATGTTTCAGGTTTTGACACTTCTTTTGTCCAGAATGTATAAAAGCACAGGGAAACTGATTAAGAAGCACCCACAGAGAACATTATCAATTTACCTCTCACATTTGAATTCTGGCTATATACTCTCTTTGCAAGGTAACTTGTAAAAATGTCCCAAAATCCAAGTCATTCACCCACCTGAGCATCCTGCTCAACAAGACCGTCATCAACTCTGCCATCAGGATCTCTATTTGCCTAAAAAGAAATTTTAAAAGTTGTTAAACTGAAGAATCAAAAGTTGAATCAACAAACAACTTAACTGTCATATTGAACCCGTAAAGAGTTACTACACGAAGTCAACCCCTAATGCATCTTCTTCAAAATCACCTTATTTTTCCCTCTGCTTGCATGTGCCTTTACAAAACAAATGTTCTGTTCTCCTATTATCTTCAAAACATCAAGCAGCAGGCATTCTGCTATACCCACAAACATCACAGTTTTTCAGTTCAGTGATGTGGAAATGACCCATAGCAAAGTTCGAGACCGACCCTGCATGTCATGGGAATTGACTCATTTTCAGAACCAATCGCACCTATTACCAGGTCTATCTAGAACCGCAGGTCAGTAAAGCAGAAAAAGACAAGTGTACATCAGACAGGAAAACAGAAGTTAAAGCCATACATATATGCCTGCACACAGAGAGATACTGACCTGCAGCAGGACCACCAGCAGTCTCTGAAAATGGCCTGATGTTTCTCCTGTTATCTTATCCTCCAAGTTGGCCTCATATTCTGCAAAAGAGGAAAAACCCATTCACCACCTTACAGACTTCCTTACTACTTTGAGGAGAAAACAAGGAAAAGCAAAAAATTAATCTGACTTGTAGTTTGTGGAATCATTTATCAGAAACAGCTTTAACAAGCAGGACATATTCTGCCTTCATGTATAACCTAACCTTATTGTAAAAGAGGGAGAAAAAAAAAAAAGCACCTAACACCTAAGAGAAGACTACTCAAAACATTTTAAAATACCAGTTGACATGCATTGATTTAGCTCTTTAAGGAACTAGAAAGCACACACATCTCGAGTTATGCTAAAATACAACAGTCTCACAACTGTACAAGTGTGATCCCAGAAAAGCCCAGTACTAGTAAATTTTGTCTTTGGAGACACTAAGATTTGCCTCAAACTTTATGCAGACATGAGAATTTTTTGCATACAAGGAATCTGCATGGAGGTAAAAGAAATGTGCTGGATTAAACACCTCCTCAAAAAACCCAAAAACAAACTACCCCACAATCATGGGTAAAAGCACATATTCCTGTGGACAACCAAAAAGCTGCACCAGCTTTAATACAAATGCATTTGAACAGAATGTTTAGCAAAAGCCAAAAAAAAACCCACTTCTGTTTTTTCTTGTGATACCAGTTTTCTATTTTCCAATTACTGAAAATCCCCTTTCAGATAAAGGGTAACAAAATGGATGAAAAAGAAATGCATTTGCATTCATTCTAACTATAAAGTGCAAAAAAACCACAACTTGCATCCTAGCCATAGCACCAAAATAAACACTCTTTCAGTTCACAATTCAAACTCCATGTTTCTTTCAATGTGAAGTTTTGCAACACAGCAGAACAAAATCCCATTTATTGGACACATCTATCAGTTCACAGAGATAACTTGTTTGAAATATGTGCTAAAATCCCACTAAGAGAACTGAAGAGACCCCAGAACTTTATTGTATACAGAACTTTACCTTGCAGATAAACCTGTTTAATCTGCCGCACTTCTGCGGGTGTTCTGGAGGCAAGAATTTCAGTCAACACTTTCTCATTGGTTCCTGCTCCCTGCAGAGGTGTAAGTATAAATCAGTTGGTGGAATAACAAAAAAATAAGAATTCCCTTTGAGAATCAAAAGTTGGCATCAGTTTATATATTCAGAGCAAATAAAGAAAAACTATTTTCTTCTTATCTGGTATACAGTGGGGGTTTGGGAAATAATTTCTTCCAGTTCCAGCTTAATTGTTTTCAAAACCAACTCAACATTTATTAAAGCCTCACTGCTGCAGGATTCAGATGAGCCCTTCCATGTCCCAGCACACCCAGATACACCTCAGTTCTTCGCTATTAGGGTCAATGATATCAAGGTAAGCAAATAGGGTAACCATTTCCATGTCAGCTCTAGTTCAAATACTGTCTTTCATCAACTAGTACACAGATGAACATAGAGCCACTCAGAAATGATCACTACCCTTCTATGATTTGTGCTATGTCTAACCCACCTTCTCTTCCACTACAAACACACACATTTTATAACACAATTGCTAACTCAGTTTAAGCTGCTGCACTCATATTACAGCAAGCACAACAGGCACTCTTCACTTTTATGAGGATAAAATTTACAAAAGCCAAAGCAATATCTTGTTTCCACAAGCCTGAGTCTACTTTTCCTGTAAGAATAGGCCATTGCTGATTGCACTTCCAAAGAAGTCACTGCACAAAGCAACACTGAAATACAATCCTGTGTACTATTTGCTTCAGTGTGGTGTTTGCAATCCTTCCTATAAGGAAAACCTGAACACTAACTGCATACAAAGATATCCAATATACAAATCTGCCGGGTTACACGTAATCATTTTCAAAATACAGATTGTTTCAAGAACGTGCCTACTCAACCAGTGAGGCAGGCACAGTTAAATTAACTCTAAGTAGTAGCCGCAGTGAAAATGGATAGGACAATCTTCAGCACACACTTAGTGCTCTTAGCTGAGTTGTCGTCTTGCACTGAAGTCACTGTTGTTAACCACCTTAGCTGAACTGCAGCTGGTATCGGCATCTTCTCCTGTGTATACACATTCTCTGAAATCCTATCAGCTTATGTTTATATCATTTTTTTGTAAGCGACAAGAACAAAACGACTTTTGTTTCATTATCTCTATTCTCCCTCCTACACCCATCTGTTCTGTCATTTCCCTGTCGGTCTTTGACTCCTAAATCAATAAGAGGAGCTTGGGAATATGTATTTTCCTTTTAGTCAATAAGGCCTTTATCAGCTTCTTTGTCAGGTGCCATCTCCCCTTCCCCCACTGAATATAAAGACATCACAGAAAATTTCCAAGATTAAAGTTTCTGTTGTGTGAGATACTATTTGCTGGGTCATGGGTACATGAGCACTAGCTTGCACAGTTGACTAAAGCCTAAATATTAACCAGTTGGTCATCAAGGATCTTGGGAGCTTATGTGTGTGTCACCCAACCAAGCACTAACTGACACTAGTCAAGTTCAATGTCCTCTAGTATAATCAATAGGTTCTGTGAGTAACCCAGGGGCATCCAATTCCTAAATTTCCGCAGGCTGATGATATTGGACAGGTTTGACAGAGCTAAAAAAATAGGAACACATGGAAGAAAATACACTGAAATATCTACATGTACAAACTGTAAATTGTTTAACTCGCCTTCCCAAAAAGGCACTAAATGCATTCAGCTAAAGAAAGAAATGTTAGAAAGGTAACACTGATAGGGTAAGCTCTTCCCTCTGTGTACTGAGGACACACTCAATAATACAGATGATGACTGCTCAGAATTTTAGTGCTGGACATCAGCTTACACAAGTAGGCTAGCCCATCAATTTTGGAGTTCCACGTAATCCCTCAGGTGCAAAACACTCTATAGCTTAAATAATAATCAAGGTGAGACATTTAAAAAATAAATGAAAAAAGAAAACAATACACTTTAATGAAATGCCCTGAACTAATTTGCAGCCTGTGCATACAGGTGTATAGCTATAAAACCTGGGTTGCTCACAGCAGAAAAATCTGGTGTCCACTGGACTTCAGCACTGCACTTCAGCAGCAAAAATAATTTAAAAGCATCATGCACATCTGCTAATTATATTTAAATCAGAAGGAACGAGTGTTATGCTATGCACATTTTAATTTGTATGTACAGCAACTCTGTTCTTTTAAAATTACATAGTTTCTCATTAAAATAACCTCACATAAAACTTCATACAGACTAGATTTCTAAATTATCTCTAATGAGTTATTAGGATGAATAAGAAACCACGCAAAACTATGGTATTAGAAATAACAGCAGGTGTTAGTATACCACTCCTGATTTAAAAAAGCTACTTCTACTAGCATTCCCCTTACCAACTGAAAGTTCATTCTGAAACACAACAACATCAAACATTTAATATAATGCATTAACTTCACTTCCCTCACTCCTCTTACCTTGATGGCATGCTTCAGTGCATGAGCATCAAAAATATATGCTGGTCTCATCAAAGATACCATCAATGTTTCAAATTTGCCAGTAAGTTCTGATTTTAGGTCATCTACAAGATCCTAAGGCAGAACAAACAGTGCTGTAATAAACAAGGACTAAGCATTTTAAAAGGGTACAAGCTGGAAGACTCTAGAGACACATCAAAAAGCACAGGGAACAGGGCTCTTTTTGTTCTAATTGGTACCTGAACCAAAACAAATGTAGCCAAACAAGGCAGAAGAAAAGCATACACAGGCATTTGGAAAACCTGCAACATATTGTGATTTTTTAATAATTTTTTTTTCAATATAGAAATTCTTTAAACCCTAGCTGCCCACTGCACTTGCTATTTGAAATAAAGGTTACCCAGGCAGAGTAGTAAAGGATCCAACAACGCTGGGAGAAAGAAACAATCTGTCTTTGCTTTGAACTCACTTATGGCTTTATCTACTAATATACTTGTTTTCATTCTCTCCTACGGTATTGGGTTGCATTATTTCTGCCATGTTTTCTAGCTGTAGAAAATTATTTTCCTGCTATCACCTTCCATTGCAGACCTTGTATCAAAATATTTGATAATTCCTTCCATACAGACAATGAGGTCAGTACTAGAAGCATACTAACAGGAAGCTATAGGAGCTTTTGCACAAAAACCCATCTAAGACATATTGAACCAAAATACAGCAGACCTAAAAGGAATATTCTAACCTAGCCAGAAACTAAGGATACGGAAGAGTGAGGGAGATGGGGAGACAGAAACAAAACTAGATGCTCTTTGAAGGAACTTTTTACACGGAGCGTGATAAATGTGCCTCACAGTTTAGAAGTAACCATCTTGGACCACATTCATTCAGCTCATTTCTGGTTATTTTTTGTCTTCTCACCCTGCCAAATAAGGTTTTAAAGGCAGATGCAATTTCTTGACGCTGAGCATTGTTTCTGCTGGTAAGGATCTTCATTACGGTTTCTTCGTCAGTCCCTGAAGTTAGAAAGAACAGAGAGTTACAAACACGATCTAAAAAAAACCAAATAGCAGTGGCACAAACTCAAAAGGCAATGAAAGATGCTTTGAAAATAACAGCCTACTAACAAATAGCAGAAGCATTTCAATAACAAATGTCACCATACCACAAGTTGAGCTGTCAGGTTTGGTGTTCTGCTGTTGCAAAAATATGGCTGGAGGACCTACATGTTTGTTTTTCTCCATCAGCACTCTGTTCCAGACACTGCTCCCAGCACTCCAGGCATTTGCCATAATATTTAGTCCCAGTCTGTGTTCTACAGAGAAGCCTTACCTTTGGGCTCACCAAGAGATTTACTTTAGAACAAATGATCTTCTGACTCCTAGCAAAACTCACACCAGTAACCCCAAATACTCCAGAGTACAGAAGTGTGGAGCTATTATGCATTTTATATACAACAGTTTGCAAAGTAGCCCTCACAGCACAGCATCTTACTAGCCCTACTGAATTTGTCAATAAGCTGAGGTGTGTCACATTTCCCTTCTTTCGGCTTCTTCCTGCAGGCACTTCAAAGAAATTAGCAAACTGCGATTTCTTCTCACAGGGAGGTTTTAGGGCAGAAAGCTACAGCATGAGTTTACAGACAACTTATTAATCTACATCTATGCTTTGTGCTTGAATTATTTCTTCAGAGTAACTGTATTGCGCTTACACACTTTCAGACCAAGGGGGCTGTTGTACATTTTCCAAGCACAGAGCTTCTACTATACTGTCATAATCCTCCATAGTTCTCACCTGTAAATTTCAAGTCTAGCTTATTGTGCAGTAAAACGCTGCATGCAGAGAAGCCCACGGAGCATCCATTCTTAATGAGTCGTGTAAACCACCTTCCATTTTCCCTTATGCTAACACAAAAATAAACATCCTTGAGGACAGCACAGTCAAAACTACCACATGCCCAGACTCCTGCTGTCTGGGAGGGTTCTCATTCCATGACAAGTAGATGCACACCCTATCCTCCTCTGCTAATGAAAAAAAAAATATTAAAAAAAAAAAAAAAAAAATATATATATATATATATATATATATATATATGTAGTTCAGAAAGGATGTTTCCAAAGCAGGAATGAGAGTCCTTTCCTTTTCATAAAATAAATTGTTCTTACCCATTCCCTTCATGGCCTTGCGAAGGGCTTCTGCATCAGCTCTGGCATCAAAAGGAGAGAAGGCTGTCACGGTGCCTCTGGTGTTCTAGAGGGGAAAAAAGGCAGTGGGGGGAAAGAGAAAAAGCTGTGAAATCAAAGATATAAAATCTTTCAGTTCTCCATACATGAGTACAGACTAAATTTGAATCCACAATCCAAAAGATTACAGCATTTTTCTTGCAGTTGTCTGACTAAATAGCAGTCTGTG
Source organism: Patagioenas fasciata (assembly GCF_037038585.1). Taxonomy (NCBI): domain Eukaryota; kingdom Metazoa; phylum Chordata; class Aves; order Columbiformes; family Columbidae; genus Patagioenas; species Patagioenas fasciata. The sequence goes on along the minus strand of NC_092523.1, from coordinate 69,282,563 downwards.
TGTATTTAAACATGGCTCTCACTCAAAAGGTACTGCTATGGTTTAACTCAGCAGTACACCAGCTAAGTTCAGGTAAATTTACATAATGGTAGCTTGCAGGATTGGTATTTACAACAGTGACACCTGAATGCAGGAAAATTACTAAGAAATTATCATTTGCTAAAGTAATTGGGGAAACTGATTGCACAAATCATGTATGCTAGAAAAGCTGCACAAAGATCCAAGTCATGTTTGGAAATAAGAACCAAGAACCTCATCTCCTCAATAAAAACCTGCAGGAGCTCTGAACCAGTATCTCACTCATTTTTTCTATTGCCTTGCAAATGAGACCTACTGAACTCTGCAATGGCTGTCAATTTTTCATCATGCTTCCTTTGACATAAGCGACTTTTTATTTAAGTGATCCAGCTCCATTTCTCATGGTATTTCACAGCCAAAAATAAATAACAGTTCAAACATAAGGATAAAAGATCAGCCTGTCTAAACACAAAAATAATTCCACTAGGTTTCCATGGAACATTGCTCTTCAGGGAGTTTCAGGGAGTTGGGTCAAACACAAAGGGATATTCATCACCCTTATGCAAAATTCTTGCTTTATTTATACATGACAGTTCATGAACCTATATATGTATAGCACAGAAGTTTATTTACAAATTATAGAAGTGGAGCAATGGCCAAAAAGGGAAACAGCTGGGTTTTGGGAATAGGGAGGTTCTTCTAACAGCTGAAGGGAAATTTACCTTAAGCATCGTTGTACAAAAGTAGTAATCAGTACAGGCAGGGCATTTTTCCACCCTCAAGAAAGAGCACGAAAGGAGTGCCAGGACACTTACTGAGACTAGCACCAGATTATTACACAGGCAGCACAGCCATCTGGCCTCTGCAGGACAGCCTTACCCTAGAGTTAGCAATTTCAGCCACACCGTGTTTTGGTTTCAAGTCAATGTACTCATCCAAGACAGGTCAGCCAGAAGAGCAGAGAGAAAAAAGAGCTGACAAGCACTAACCAGAACCTGCCCTGAGGCACTGCTGCCTCCCAGGCCACCCCTGTGTTACTGCCAGAGACTCCCTACCCCTCCCACTGCGCAAGCAGTAACGGTTCATGTTTACCTCTCTCCTATGTCAGAAAATCAGAACACAAGGTATCATGCTGTTTAATAGCAACGACAAACTTCATTCTGCTAAATGCTTTCCAATATGCAGCATGCTTCAGAGGCACGACAATTCTGTTGAAGCGTTCTGCTTTTCCCATTACAAGCAAGTTTTGAGGCAGTACGTCAAATTCAGGCACAACAACATGTACTTAATGTCATTTTCCAAGCTAATTCCAAAGGCTATCATGAAAACAAATCTCAAGGACTTGGGACTCAATTTTATAAACTGAATTTAATTTGGAATAAAGACTGAAAAGCCTGTTTTCCTCCTCCTCCCTTATCACTACACCAGCCAGCATGTTATTTTAAAAGGTGCCTCCTGCTGTTTTGTTTCATATAATCTTAACTAATATTACAGAACTACCACAATTCTCCTTTGGAAATGACCAAAGGTCAACGCATCTCGGAGGAAACACTTACTGATCTTTAAAGTTTTCTTTTGCTTATCTTGTTATAAGCAAGTGGAATTAGTGGAATTCCTCTTCGCAGTTCTCAAGTCTTGTGACAACGCGTGTGGCTGTTTTAGACAATGTATGCTAGATTATACTTAACTCTGCATAATTAATTATACTTAACTCTGCATCATCCATCTCATTTTTATTAGCTAAGAAGAATCCTTCAATAATCTCTTTTCCAAAACATTGTGCGGAAAGCATCAACATACACTAAGCTTGATGAACAGTTCCTGAAGTTCTCCTGGTGCAACTGTAGTCTAAAAGAGTTCCTCCATGTCTGGGCACGATTTGCATTCCAGGTGTTCCGTTCTGACACACAGCATTTAGTCTGGAACAGTTAAACTCAGTCCATGGAGGGAAGAGCTGCCTCCTCCTTCCCAAACACGGCACCTTTTGGCCAGAGAATGAGAGAGCAAGCACCGGTTCTATACCACCATCGCTGCTCCAAGCACTGAAGTCAACTTTCCATCACAAAGAATCTGAAATAGGAGCTATGAACCAGAGGTTTCTAACAAAATAACATACAAAAGAGTTTCTGACAAAAGCAAGACACTCATTTATCAGACAACTAAGCCACAGTTTCAACATTAGATTTTAAATTTTATCAAAACAAAGTGTTACTTGCAGATGGATCACAGCGTTACAACTGCTACGCCATCCTGATCTAACATGAGAAACAGTGAACTGAAAGGCAACTATTTAACCTGTATTTACAAATTTCATAACTTTATAGAGGTAAATAAATTATGATATTTTTAGTATCTCTAAGAATGTTCCTTGACATTTATGCAAATAAATATACAACAACACTACAGCCTCATAGGCTGTTTTTATTTTGGTTACTAAGTTTCCCCTCCAGCAGAATTAAAAGCACATCAATGGAAAGGAGAACACAAATAGCTTTTGAAACAAATCCACTTGTAATCCAGAGTGAACCCTTACTGAATAGCAACATCCTGCACTGGGCAGTAAAACACAAAGGGAAGGTCAACAGCCAAGTCCTCAACAGAAACAATATTACAAGATTAGAACACCCAAAATCTACCCACATTCTTTTATTTCAACATTCCCCAATACACTGACCACTGTTAAGCAATCATGTAGCACAAAGTGCAATTCATGATTATACATTAGAAATAAACAGTGGCTTCCATTTTTTTCCAGATACCTACTGATGAGACTAATGAGACCGATGAGATGCACAAAATCAGCATGAAGAGGACAGGTAGAGGGAAAAAATATATAGATACTTCAAAGAAAGAGATTATCTCGATTTAGAATTTATAACCCTCCAAACAAGAAAATTAATGTTCTCTGTTATTTTTGTTTATTCTGTGCCAGCAAAAGTTTGCAAAAGGACAAGAAGATACAATATCATCAGGTGAGATGTTTCTAACCAAGCACCTCAGAGCTATGTTAACTTCTCCCAAGAGACAAATGCGTTTCACAATTTGATGTCATGCAGCCACATATCCTGGCAACAGCATTATCTGTAAGATCAACAATAGCCACTTAGTGAGGTTCCTTTTAATTTTTCCCACCAAGGACATAAAAAATTTCCCACCCACAAGATCCCGTGTTTAGTCAGTGATAACACAAAGCATTCACTATCAGCAAACAAAAGACCATCCTTGAACCAATTCAGACTTCTTCCCGGCTGCCCGCTCACAGCAAGTTCTTACCAGCCAGATTTCCCATACATGAAGGGCCACCCCCTTTCATGATCCTGCTCTGCAGCAACAAACATGGGGTCTCATCAATTTGCTACTGGAAAGACCAGTGTCTAATGAAGAAGGTGGTATGTGACTTTTTTTTTAAAGAAGCTGTTCACAAAATGACACAGGAAAATTGTGGAGTGCTAAGAATGGAAATGGAGAATGTTTTCCAGCACACAGGTTGGCAAACAGAGAACGTACGCTATTTTCAGAAGACAGAAGAGAGAACAGAAGGTCACGTGCCAGAATAAATGAAAGCTTTCCTTAAGATTTCTTACATAAGCACAGCCATCTTGCAAATAAAGCACAACACAGTGTGCTAAATCAAAAGCCTTTGTGATCACTGAAGACCACACAGAGACCCCAGTTCAAACTCTGCTTTAAAACTAACATCATGTAAGAAATATACAACCTATTTCGTGACATCCTTTCCAAAATTTCAAGGGCAGCAGGATGTAAATAACATTGTGAGAGGATGAATATTGGTACAGAGGTGATCCCAACGCACAACTTATAAAACACCTAAGTTTATTAATACTCTAGATCATCCACTTAAATGAAAAGAATAAGCTCTGGTCAGCAGACTGCATTCACATCTGCCTCACTAAATTTAAACTGACAAAAAATGGAGTTACACAATATCTGTGTTGAACTCTGAGTCAGTCTGCTACGGAGATTCCAAAGATATGGAGGAGATAAAGGAGGAAAAATAAAGAGAGGGCAGGAGAGAGGGAGAAAAGCAAGCAACAGTAATGTAGGAATCAACGTAGGGACATTTGCCAAAACACTCAAAGCACCTGTCCTCACAAGTAACCTTGACAAAGCCAAAGAGCAGCTTAGGACTCAATTCTGAAAAATGAAAAAGCGTTTATACTCTGGAATGTGAGACATCGTGCCCTGAAGCATTAGTGGAGTTAGCAACACTATTCCTGTGCTCCGAGTCACGTGCGCACTTCAGCAGAGCAGGAACTCCAGCTACAGCGGCCACACCTTCATCTGCAGCAAGCGCTCCTTCCCCAGCACTTTACAGCGGGATACACAAAATTGCCTCAACTTCACATTCAGGGAAAAAAAAATAGGAGTAGCAGACCAAAACAGACCAGTCCACAGCATGCAAGCAGAAACTATTCCTGTTGTGTTCTTTCCAGATTTCTAAATTAGCAAACGTGGGGCAGCATTTCCAGGGCAGGTAGCTCATCAAGCAGGAAGTGATCACACCATGTGCTTCTCTGCGTTAACAAAGACCACTACACACACAGATGAGTGAGAAAAGGCATCTTGTTAGAACAGCAGTGATCTGCCAAAGAAAACAGATAAACACAGGCATGAAGAGACCAGTCTGCAAGGAACATTATGGCATGCTGGAGTTTTCCCACAAAATGAATGAACATTTTTGTCCTGGACATGGACACGCAAAATCCCTCAGGTTGTTGGAAAAAAAACAAATAAAAATCCTCCCACAACTGAACAAGAACAAATACTTCAGTGACCAAGACTCCAAAGATAACTTACCTTTCCTAAAGGTTTTATTCTTCAGTGATACTATCTAGACTAAACTGGACTTCAGTACATTGTGCTGTGCAGTCTTTCTGAACTCTGAATCTTTAGCTGTACAAATAACCACCATCAACTGACACTCAACATTTCATGATTGATAGGCATTTTCACTTCTTACCATTACTTCGTGGCATAACAAAATGTAGAAGAGTCACACGGGCAAAGAATACTACTGAAGTCAGTGGAAAGCTGCCACCTGAATGTGGAAATTGGAGGAGAAGGCCTACCCAGCGTTCCAATGATTCCAATCTACCACCATCCACCACAGTCACTAAATCTGCCCCGAGTGTTACGTCAGGCAGTAGAAAATTCTGCTGCACAAAGACAATAAAAAAACGGTTTATGCTCGCAAAGAATGAAATATTATTTTCACAGAAATCAGGATTTAAAGTTTGGGTCTCTGTGGAATACATAATTGAACTGCAAATTTCCATGCTTTTACTAAAAGGAAGTTACCTTCAAGCCTATAAGTAAAGCTACATACACCGTAACAAAAGGTTGTCCAGGTAGATCTGTCCACTCAGCTTCCTTGCACTGGCACAGTTCCAGTTTTCTTAAGATGCATCATACAAACCATGTTTGTTGTTTAAAGAAAGAAAAATCCCCTGTTTGTCAAAAAAAAAAAAAACAAACAAACCAACCAGTCTAAAACTTTAAGGATTTAGTGGAATACTACTAAAAATAAAACCTTTTTTTTAAGTAGCACCTTTTCTTCCTTTTAAATCCAGATAGCATACAAGTAAATATCCACAGGAGTGTTAAACACCTGTTAAACACTAATCTTTCCACTAATTAAAATAATGAACCTACCACTACATTACTGTGCAATTATCCTGGCCTTTGTGAAGGCACTCACAGCTTTATGGCTTTCACTTCCCACAGCGGTACAAAGCCCATAAATAAACAATTAAGCTCTTATTTTACTTTTCAGAACATATGCATTTGATGCAACTATAGAAACAAATACTAGAATCTGCCCCGCTTTCCAAACTTTCATCTGGACTCAGACGTAACAGCAGGGACACAAAGGCTGCAAAGGAAAAAAATATCAGCCAAAGTGCTGTGCAACAGTGGCAAGTCTTCCAGAAATATTGATTTTGATACAGCAACGCTGGGGACGAGAGGACCGACCCCGAAACCTCCACAGGGCACAGCCACCGTGGCATTTTTTTCTCCTTCCTCCTCCAGTGGAAGGAGCCTCCACCCAGGCACAACATAAACATGTGGTACCGAAAACTTGGCCAAATTAGTGGAAACTGTCGGAAAAAAAAAACCAGTTGTGCCTGACGCACGCCTCACATGATTAGCTGCTTTCCCCGTCCTCCTCCCCTCCGCGTCTCCCCAGCCTTGGCGATGGATTATTTTAAGGGAGACCGAGAATAAATCAGAGAGGAGTAAAAGTAAAGAGACGGACAAGATGGGAACGTCCCGGGACCGGCCGGAGCGAGCCCGCCGAGGGTCCGCGGCCGCCGCGCACGGTGCCCGCCTCACCTTCGCCATCTCTGGGATCCGCCGGGCCGGAGCCGAGTGTGGGTCTGCAGAGAGATGCAAAGATTCGGTCTGCAAAGAGAGATGCGACAGTAAGCGCCGGTCCGGCCTCCACCCGCCTCCCCCCAGCTTCCCAGCGCGGGTCTGTGCTCCTCGCTGCGGGGCAGCGCCCTCACCGCGAGCGGGTCCGCCGAGCAGCCGCCGCCCAGAGCCACAGGGAGCACTGAGTAGGATGGGAGGGAGGGAGGGAGAGAGCGCTGCCGCTGCCTGCCGCACCCGGGGGCCGGGCCAGGCCCCACCCTGGGCGGGCAACGAGCCACGGCCGCCTCTCCCGGGCCGCCCGGAGGCTGGGCAGGCGGCGGTTTCACCCCGCAAAGCCGCGGGGCTTCGAAGCCTTAGAGCGCTGGGGCGCTGCCAGCCGGGCCAGGGAAGGCACCAGCCGAGCCGGGCTCTGCCCCGCTGGCCGCAGAACGGGCACCAGGACCTGGCCACTAGGGGATCGCGCCTGCAGGTCTGAGCGCCTCTGGTTCGTGACCAGTATGGGCGGCCAGCTGGGAAAGCAAAGAGAAAGCCTTCCCCTCCATCCTCTTCTCTTCCCCGTAGCTCATCCCCTTTAGGTGGTTGCTTTTTCCTCCATTATGCCAATGGAAGGGGATAATAAGTGTTTTGTTTGTTAGTAATCACAAACCTTTTAAAAGAAAAATTACATTTGCAGATAGATAGCCTTCAACAGGTGCTCAAGCCCCCTCCAGATGAAAACAGTAAAAAAACAGTTCCTATTTATCCGAAAGTGATCATTTCCCATCACTAAAGGGCAAGTCTGTACTGAATTTTACTGTAAGCATTTTATTCGCTAGGTTAGCTTCCAAATAAGCCAGGTTAGCAAAATAAGCACAACATTGGAACCAGAATGCTGTGGTTCTAGACTATCTCTAAGACAGGCATTTTAGGTGATGATGCTTTTTACCTCTCAGCGTCTTTCAGTGGGGTGATTTCACTGATGCAGGTATAGACAAGACACACCCAATTTGGGAGAAGAAGGAGGAAGCAGTCTGCACAGCTATTCAATGAGCATTTTCACCTAAAGCCAAAGACTTGCTCTCTCACCCATACAAATGCAATCCAGCTGTGTACTACATGAAGGAAGGAAAAGAGTCCACAACACAAATGGAATTTAGTGTATTTGCCAAAATAAGATGTGAACATAATCTTGCTGCATGAGCACTTTAACGTGTTACAGTCAATTATGTCTTAAAGCAAGTTGTGTTTACCTCAGAAAACACTGACAAATGCAGATCATGAGGTAAACTTAAATATTTTGTCCATCATTTCTTGTTGCCGCAGAAGTGCACACACAGTTCAGCAAAAACAAAAGATCCATCCAGCTGGCTTCCTTTGTAGGACCAAGGGTCAAATGGCTTGCTAAAGTGGCCTGATTTACTTATTAAAGTCTGATTTGAGTGTAGCCTGTTTAAGTGTCATTCCACACATGCTCAAAGATACATAATAGTGAGCTGCTCGTAATATGCATGTGGAAACGCAGAAAAGGCTTAGATGTAGCATAACACTATTTAACAAAACATTATGGGTTATGGAATGGTTTCAAGAATAGTCATTGATGTTCAAACTGTTTGCTTCTAGTTTAAACACAACCTTGTTTATACGCACGAACCTCCTCCTGCAAAAGTAAGTCTGTTTCTCCTTACACGTTATATTCAGAGCAGTTACAGGTCATGCTGCAATCATGTTTCAAGCTTTACCATCTAGAAGCAGCACAAAGACACACACAAAAATGCAGTGGGATCTAAATCTGTGCTCTTTAAAACACTCCAAAATTCCATTCACCAGACTGAGGCGCATAAGTACAGGGGCAACTGTGCTCCATGCACCACATGATGGAGGCATTAAGCACAGCCAAATGGAATTCAAACCTTGTTAGTGACTCAGATGTGTGATAACAAGTTATTGGGTAACATGAAAGATTAAAAAGTCTCTATCAATATAATGTGAACAATTAACAAGGTGTGTTGAAACTAATGAAGTTATAATGCTTGTCAATTTGAAATACGTTAATAGAATCTCTACTATAGCAAACAGCATACACAAAGATTGGTACGTTGCATTTTCTGATACAAATGTACCTATTAAGCTTCACAAATAAAATAAACCGTGGAGTAATTTGAAAAAAAGGCTTATATTTGTCTAACAAATTATTTAGCAATTAGCATCTGACCACCTGGAGTGCAACTGTACCGCCACAGAATGCCAGCAGCCTCTGCTCTCCTCCCCGCTGCTGCAGCAAGACCTTCCCAGCGCTGCAATACAGCTTTCAATTCTTGGCTTGCTATAATGCCAAGTAGAGTTTGAATCAGGCAACGTGACACACAGTTTCTGCTAGCTTAATGAAAATGTTGCTAATTTTTCATGCGTATGACAGCACACTAATGGGGGAAGCTTGTTTTCCCCCTACCTCTTCTCATACCTTCTGACTTATGGGGATGAATTTTTCTGGATTATGAGACTTCTGTTTCCCATGCCTTATCTACTGTCATTACTAATTTATAGCAAGTCTCGAATGTAAGGAAATTTTCAAGTAGTAAGAGATGCCTTTAATGCCATTTTTCTCTTTGTGTTGGAGATCGTGGATTAGGGAGCAAATCAACACATACCGTTAGCTTTGCAGTAAGTGTTTCTGAACACTTCGCTTCTCATTTCTTGTAGAGAAAATCTACCTTCTTCCATATCAAAGTATTTGAATTTCTTTTCCTCTCTTCTGCCTTCTAGCAGCTTATACACAATAGCTTGTTATTCCAACCTATGTGCACAGTCTTACCCTCAGCCAAACATGAGGTAATGTTCAGTCAGTCAAATGTAACCGCTGGATTTCCAATCAGTGAAAGACAGGGAAAAGAATCTTGGATGTGAGAACACAGAATATTTTCCTTCTCCAGAGGGGGGCTGAAATATTAACACATGATCCAAGATGCAACAGTAGGAAAAGAACTGAACAGAACAGAGTGATCTTGTTGCCAATAGATGAAGTCAGGGGTAAAATCTACTCTAGTCAACCTAATATGTCATCAATATTTGTTTAAGCAAGCAAATATTTGCATTACTTCATGGATCAAGGAGACCGGGACAGAGGTGGGAATGTTAGAGTAAAACCATGTGAAATATTTGCCAGCCCATTTGGCAAGAGCAGACATGCAAAATATATCGCCCAATTATCATAGAATTTCAGTCTTTGCATCAATTTGAATGCGAAGGGCAGAGGCAGAAATAGCGATACCAGCAAATCTAGAACAAACTTTAAGACAGTAACACAGACTGGAGGAAAACGCATATTGTACTGACTGCCTTCAGTGGAAACGAACTGGACTTAGAACAGTTAGAGATGGTGACTCACAAGGATCCAATGCAGGACCTTTAGAGTCACCATGGGCAAGTATTTAACTTGACAGTTCCTCTAATATTCAGCAGTGTTCACCCACAAGTAAGACTTCTAGCTTTAGTATAATTCTCATATTTTCCTTCCTGTCTCTTTTTTTTTTTTTAATGAAGCCAAATTTTCACATAAGGAAAGAAAACTACATTAGGTGAGAACAGTCTTTTCCCCCTTCCAAGCCCCTCCCTGCCCTTTGCATCTTCAAACACCAGCAGTATCATACCAGGATGTAATAGTCTGCTTCCCAGCGCTGCTGCAGGCACAGTGCACTTCCAGTCCTTCCTTAACAGAGAGCTGCAAACACCTGGAATAATGAAAAGCAACAAATACGATGTCAAACAGAGTAGCAGTGCCATAATGATGCATTTACCTCTGGCACACATTGTGACTTTGTAAGCAGGGCCCTGTCAGTTCCCAGTCAGCTTCAATGCACAGGTCTTTTTCATAGAGAGTGAAATTCTGGCATTGGTCTCAAAGTCAGAGCAAAACAGAAAGCTGAAACATCACACTAAGGCTCAATGTGCCTTGATTAAGCAACCAGGAAGTGTTCAGCAGTCAGAAAACCAAAGTAATCTCAGAGGCATAGATTATGTTAGCAACCTTGCACTTCCTCAGGAGGCAAAGATGTGATTGCACCCACTGGGAGATCAGGTTTTCTGCTCTGGAGACACACTAGCATGTGCTGCTGTGTCACAGCTTGCCACTTCTGAGACCTAAGATCTTGAAAAGGAATTTTAAAAGCTACACATTACACAGAATCACATAATGTTAGGGACTGGAAGGGACCTCAAGAGATCATCCAGTCCAATCCCCCTGCTGGAGCAGGAACACTTAGATGAGGTTACACAGGAATGTGTCCAGGCAGGTCTTGAATGTCTCCAGAGAAGGAGACTCCACAGTCTCCCTGGGCAGCCTGTTCCAGTGTTCTGTTGATTAAAATAAAAAAAAAAAAAGTATTATTAATCCACATCAGAGCTTGCTTGCTGTGCATTTCTCTTCCTCCTGATGAGGTGAGGACTTGGGAGACATGTGGCTTGCTGAAACCCTGCTTCAGGGGCTTCACAGCATCTTCCTGCAGAGGAAGAGCCAGAAGAGAAGAAAGGAAGAGTATCATGGGGACCATCTTCATTTATCACACACTTCTTTACTTGTGGGAGAACATGGGTTTTGTTGCCTCCCAAAGAAGTGCTCCAAAAGCCACCTTTTGTTCTTCCAAGTTATTGCTCTGTATATTGTTTTACTTTTTAAAAGTCCAAAACCCCAGTGTAACCTGCACCTCTCGGCCTAAATTGCATGTTACATAGGACAAAACCAGTATGCACATGCTACCCAAAGAAGCCTGATCTCAGTAAACCTCACTTCTGGATAAAATTCAGGTATGGTCTAGAAACATTTATTCAAAATAAAAAAGCAAGCAAAATTTTCTTGAGCACTGAACACAGTATGAAGTCCAAAATCTCCATCACATCACAGTTACACAATAGTCAGCACAGTTGTAGAAGGGAGGCAAAGACTGCATAGAACAATCATTAGATATGTGACATAATTAACTTGTTACAGAGTTTCTAATAAGGGGCTGGAAAATGTTTTTGAAGACTGGTTGTAGCACCAAAATGCACCTGTGTGGTTTTTTCCCAGAAAAAATACAAAAACATTCAATGATGAAAAGTTAGTACAAAAGCAGTTCTTGCAGTTGCTGTCAAGAATAAGCTGCTAGAAAGACCAGCGACTTGTATTTTTTAAAATATAAACAAATAAAAAGATGGATGGTTTGCTATATCAAGACAGTCTTCCAGTGTGTCCTCATCTCCTGCCCAAAAGCACTATACATCATTTTGCTACCAATATTATTTCTGAGCTATTATGTGACACTACATAGCTATCTTTAAGTGCATCACAGAACAGAAAAAAAGAGCAAAGCCCGTATTAAAGGAAAGTTTGCTTCTGATATGTATCCAATAGCTGCTGAAAAGGGAAAGGTCCTTCAATTTATCTAACAGAGTTGTAGCACAGTAATCACATCAGAGCCCCTTTCATATGATACAGAAAGCCCAAGGACAGTTAGTGTCCTAGTTAAAATATTTTCTCTTAAAAAAAATGTCCCATTGTAAAATATTTTAAAAGCCTATTGTCAAGGAACTGAAGTGCAATAGGCTTACCAAAGGAGATTTTCAGGCTTGGAAAATTTCATAGAGCAGACAGTTTCATTATGAAGTTATAACTGAAGATCAGTCTTAAACACTTCTCCACACTTTAATGTCACTTTGGAAGTGAAACAGTCAAAATTGTTTGATGAACCACAACTCAGAAGCAAAGGTGAGGGAGGCTAAAAAAAAGAGCAATTTCAAGCTCATGCTTTGATTAACACTCACAAGAAGAAATGGGTCCTGTTCCAGAGCAGGTGCCAACGGATGGCCATTTCTCAGTGCCTCATTTCCTCCTTTCTAACATGAGCACAGAAACAGTTCAGCTCTTGGCACAAATGGAGCGAGCTTTGTGCTGTACTCCAGTGCTGTGGCTGGAAGGTACAATGCAAAGGCTAAACAATAACACTATTAAAACTGGACAGAAGGGAGGGTAATACTGGTTTACAGACAGGATAAAAAGTTCAGGTTTTAATACTGACAGAAAGTTTAGAAAATTCTTTCCATGCTGCCTGTGCCAACATCAGGGAGCTGCTGAAGGACCTGCTAAGAGTACAAAATAGAAGATTTTTTTTAATTATTTTTTTTTAAAGCACTTTGAGACTTGCTTTGGAGACTAAATAATGATTTATATTCCAGCAAAGACAACTTCCTGTAAGTGATTCATTACTTCTAACCCACAGTCCATTACAAAGCAGTGCTCTGTCAGATTCTTGATTTCTCTGGGGACACCAGTACAATGTGAAAAGGTTAACAGGAGCTAAGAGCATTCACACCAGTTATGGCATCAGGCAGCTGAATTCATCTTACTGGAAAAATATTTTATTTTCCTTTATTCAGAGGAGGTACAGGTTTCTTTGAAACTGTCTTTACAGAAAGACTTATCACAAGGATCTGATATGGGTATCACTGCAACAATCTGAATTCAAGAAAAGATACATCACTTGGAGCCAGATTCCAGTACTTGCCTCCGCCCCTGAATGTTAATCTTGATTACCAGGACAGCTCTGCAGCATTACGCTAAGGCAAGGCTTGATCTCCAGGTGCCCAGTTCTTCCTGAGAAACAGAAATGCCATCCCCGATGACAAGTGAGATGGACTCCTCCTCAAGGACAAAGGGAAAGAAAAAAAGCCAGGTGCTTAGGTATTACATTTCTGTATTTCTGGATGCTCTGCACTACACTTTATCTCAGGCAGATCGCATAGGCTTTTTGCTCTAAACATCTCCACACAGTGAGGGTCTACAAGGGGACAGCCCATCAATAATAGCAGAACACTTGTCTTATTCCAAATCCACAAACTTTAAGCATTGCATAAAGAATGTAAGAGTCATCACAAACCTCTGAAACAACACTAAGTAACTATCAAGAGTAATCAATGCAAGTTCAAAAATCTATTTCCCTTAATCAGCTAGGCCATTAGTTCTACTTAGGAAAGAGGAGCAGAGAGAAAAAGACTCAATTCTGTTTGCTGGAGGTCTAGCTTAATGGAAATTAGAAGAATCTAAGAGAAGAAAATACAAATCATCCACGAGTGGTAGTCTCCCTCTCTGCGGAGAATAGAAATAAGAATCACTTTTGCTGAAATCAACTGGCATAATGTCACTGAAGTTTGGCTCTTGCATTTGTTATTATCAAATGCTTCTAACGGGGGTCCTGTAACAAGACCTCTTTCTCCTCAAAGGACCTACCATTAGCATTCCCATGACAGTCTTGAGATACAGGAGCACTATTATCTTCATTTTCAAGTGAGAATAAAGGTAAGCTGAGGCTCAGTGGTTTCCCTAACGTCACAGACAGTGGTAGGTAACTGAACCCAGGTTTCAAGTCACAAGCTACTGACTTGTACTGCTCTATTCTTTTTCTCTTTACTCTGCTGAAGAGCCCCAGTGTCACTGAAAACGGCCTCCTTGGTTTACGTATTCACTGACATCGAAAAAAGAATCCATAAATTATTTTAAAGGTGCTGGGCTAAGATGCGGCACTAACCTTGACTCCTGTTAAGTAGGAGCAGAAACAGGCCCATAAAATTTTAGTTTCATTATGAGGAAACAAGTCTGGAGGCAAAACTAAACAAAGCCAAAATGAACTTGTTTTCTCTTCAGTCTTTCATTAGGTTTCTAAAACATGTTGATCTCAATCTTCCAAGCCACTATTAATCAAAACCATGTATAACAGAGTGCTTCGATTGCAGACCAGGTGCAGCCACCTAGATAACGGTTTTATCAGGAGGCACTTGTGTCTTATGGAGCTTTAATAATTTGTCTGGAACTTAACTTACTTCCATTCTTTCGTTCCATAACTTCTTGTATATTCCCCTGGCACTGGATGCTTAGTGCTCCTGTAAACACAAGAAACATTTTTCGCCATGAACTCAAGACCTCTAAAGCCTCTTTCCTGGTTTCTACAATATGCTTTGACACCTGAACTAGGACAAATTTACCTGAAACAGCAGCACATAAGCGAAGTTTTCAATTGTTTTAATTGCTCCTGATAAGTCACTGCTACTCCATGCCCAGACACAGACACACTAGATTTAAAATGCTCCATTTCTTTAGTTAATTTTGAAACTTTAAAAGGTGAGCGAGTCACTCAAAGGTTTATGCATGGACAAAGGCACGCAAAGATGAGACTTTTAGGTGTAGTCCTGTGTAGGACAAAGTTCCATAGACTTTCTCTTGCTTGCTCTCACAAAAGGCTGAGTGGCCTATCACAGTCTAAATCCCAATCCTCTTCTTAAAAAAAAAAAAAAAAAGAAGAAATCATCATCATCAAAGACACTTTTAAATGGCTTTTCTTATTATTCTCCTGTTTCCACCTCAATCATTGCCAGGCACGAGTCTTTTTTTCCTCCATGGATCACTGACCCTCCTGTTGAAAAATAGGACTAGGTTGCAAGTAGTGTGATGTGCAATTCTTTCCTAATTCTCTGAATCATCTTGTCAATTCCTTTCTATATAGCCACAAATGCTGGGTATTCAGGGGGTTGTGTTTGTTTCAAGTAAAGGTGAGGTTTCCAGGTGATAATATGATTCAAGGGGTCAAAGTTTTAGCAAAGTAAGGCAGCAAACATAATGGACTTATGGCAAGATTGTATGTGTAGTCAATATTGCCAGTAATTTAAACTTCTCCTTCCCATCATGTTTATAAGAGCTGGCTGCATGATAGAATATTTCTATTCTTCCTAAACTAGCTGTTTGTCTGAAAATAAGCTATTAGTTCCGGAAAAAATGCCTGTGGTAACATTCCTCTAAAAAGCCTCAGTGCCTCTGCATCTCAGAGAATTTTGGTGGAGTTTTTTTAACCGTAATTTGCATTTTCAAGCACAGAATGATTAACTGAGCACACCAACAACTTCCAACAGCAGTAACCATGGCAGAGTTTTAGGTAAACTAGAGACAGGTTAGGGTGTAGGAACACAGTAACAAATTACATCCTGGTGCAAACTGCAGTTTTGTTTATTTCAAAGGAGTTTGTTGCATCTATTTCCAGTCAGTGGTTTGAATGACTTCTCATGGCTTGCTTGCAACATCATTTGCTTGTTCATGTTCCAGGTAATCAAAACCCTACAAGTAAAATTGCTATTGCCTTTCAAGTCTGGAGGTCATTGCTCAAAAAAGCAAACATGCAAATACATGAATGACCACATGGAGTTGAGGAGGAATGAGATGCCTTGACTGAGCCAGCCAAATCATGTTCTCAGAATTAAAAAAAGAGAAATATCTGAACCTCACTATCTTCTTGCATATTTGCCTGTACTTGTAGCAGGAGATAAGCAAAACTGAAGCTCAAGAGCACTAAAGGTTTGACACACAGGGGTTTTTTGTCTGGTAAATCTTAGTCCTATATAACTGCACATCTCCCAGCTCTGGACTGATCAGACTGAGGAAAAGGGAAGAAATCCCTGTCCTGATCCCTCCAACCCTGTCAGTCCCACTGGCTGAGGCAGGATCTGCAGCAGCAGGCTCTCCTATAGCAGACTTCCAGACGAATGAAAAATTTTAACACAGAGCAGGCACTTGGCCCACAAACTGCATGCTGGTACCCTAGCTGCCACAAGGCTTCTCTGGTTCACTGGCTGCTCTTTTACAAAGATCACCAAACTCTGCTCAAGACAAAAAGAAGTAAAAGTATGGTGCTCTAAGTGTGATCATCTTCTAACTCTCACTTATTAATAGCCAAAGGAAAGAGCAGCCATTGGTAGTAACCCTGGATAGTCTGGTGATAAATTAAGACAGTCCCACATTTTAACTACTTCTGTAGTTTAGCTGGCTTTCCCACTCCTGTCTCCACACTTCAGTCACCTTCTCCATCATTAGCATGGCAAAGCATTTCTTCTAATGTTTTAACCTAGTTGTAAATCCTTTGTTTTCTGCTTCTCATACTCAACATCTTCAAGAGCAAGAACCTTCTCTTCCATATTATGTAGTGCCCACTGTAACAGCCCCAGTTTTGCCCTTCAAACACCAGACAGGTATTTTCAAAAACACTTCCATGTGTTTTGTAGGAACTCCACCCATTTACTAGGTTTGTCAGTTAGTGAGCAAGTCAGGTACAGGTATTAAGAAAGGATCATCTGAATTTATATTATAAAATGCTCAACTGATACACTTTGCTGAAATGCCACTTATATCATTGACTTCAAGGCACTACCTGCAGAGCAAGGTGTTAGGAAATCCGAACAGTGGGACTGTTCAATTACTCGGACAGCAGTAATTTCAAAAGCCACAATAAAGATGACTCTAGCAAAAACTTCATTAAAGAAAAAAGCCTTGGGGCACAATCCTGACAACTGTTGTATAGAATAAATAGCAGCAGGAGCCAGAAATGTCCAGCACTATCCAGAATCAGGCATTAAAGAGAGCCCATGTACAGCTAGAACTGCAGATCACATAGTATCATCAAAAATAACTGCAGTAATTATTGAATGAACCTGAAGAGCAGTGCCCCTGATTTTCTCTAGCAAGACATTATATCATCTATACAGCTAGGCAAGTTGCACTGTGAGCTGTGGAAAAAGGTGGCACATTCACATCTGTGCAATGGCACTAGGCAAATCAGCACACTTAAACTTTTCATCCCAACTATGAAAGATGAGCAGGTGCATTTTGTTCTGTTAATGCCTAACATATTTGCTTCCTAGTGTTTTATTATTGGTCAAAGACAGCTGCAGACATAAATTACCTTTTTTCCTTCAGCTGAAATAAATAAATATTTATGGCTAATTAGGAGTTCCCTTTCTCTATTGCAAGTGTTCACTTGGCTGAATGGCTGTGTTAAGAGGCAACGCAGCAAGGTTGAGCAAAGCAAGGCAAGCGGCTCTATGTCCTGGAAACGCGTAGCTAACCACAGGAGGAAATCAGAAAACCCACAAACTTCACAGCAACACCAGCCTCCATCTGCACAGTCATTAAGAGCAAGCAGCACCCCTCCTGCCCACACAACAGCTCTGTGGGCCAGAGCCACAAAGACACCTTTGGTACTCGCTACAGGGGCTCTCCGGACAAGCTTCCCTGGACTTACAGCAAGATCAAGAACAGACCTTTGGGATCTGGAGGCCAGAAACCTGTATTAATTGTGCCTGCCCAGTTTTGGAGCCCTAGTGTATATAATCTGCACAGAGTTGATGGTGAATGTCACCATCTGGATGAACACTGGTGGCATTTCACAATATAATTCATATACTGCTGCAGAGAGGCACACTCTGCTCAGACCTGCACATAGATGCAAGACACAGCACAATTCATGGATAGCTTTGCCTCAAAATTATTTTAAAATCAAACGAACCCACAAAGTAGTAGCTTATGCTGGATACCTCCCACTGTTAGTAGTTACAGGGCAAAGAGCTTGGGTTTTGTACAGGGATTTCATTAGAGAGATACATCCTGCTATAGACACACTGCTATACAGCAATTCAAAACCGAGTTATCACAAGTCATTCTGTTGAATACAGAGACAGAGAAGGATGCTCATGTCTTGTCAGATCCACATTTGCAGTTTCAGCCCCTGTAGGAATTTTAGTTAAACCACTCTTAGCAGAAAATTTTTCAAAAATAGCTACAGTAACACTCAGAGGGGAAGTGAAAACATGAATAATACAAATGCTGACTTATTGAAATCCCCTCCCATATTTCAAAGTACCAGTGATGTTGAAAGCAACATAAACCTTATAGAAAACGGGACATCTAGTGGCACTGCCTGGGAATTGCTGCAAGGACAGACGACATCTCCCCAAACCCTCTTCTGTGGATGCACATGGAGACTGTGCTAAACCAGGGAGGAATAACAGAGATGGTACATAAGAGTCCTCAAAAACACTGACACACGGTGAAAGTTTATTCCAGGAGTTCATGGGGTGATCAGACAGGTTCAGCTTTGTCGGTTTTTATCATAAACCTGCTCTTTGCTTCCTTTTCCCCTGCATGCCCCCCCGAAGTGTCAAAAGATTTACCAGATGCCATCCTGCTGCATCTGAATTATGGGTTCACACATAGAAATACCATGGGTTTGCCATTATTTGTAGAAAGCTAAAGGAAACAACTCTGGTGTTGGGGAAAAAAAAGGGCTTTGTTTACCTACATTATCCCCTATATATCCTAGTATTTGATCCCAGAATACTTTTGTTTATTCAGCATTCCCAGCAGCTGTCGGCAGATCCCCTGCTAACACTGCTCTTTTCAGTATAAAACTGATAATAATTACTGAGTAAAATGCTTCGTACTGATAGACAATATCATGCCGAGAGTTCGTCTTCAGCACAGGAAAGCTAATTTCTGAGCTGGAAATGGGACCAATACAAACGGAACAGAGGAAAAAATAAAAGGTCCCAAGGTTTATGATTTTTTGTCATCAGTCCATAATAAGGCTTGGCATTTAAGTTTGGCTTACATGTTGTATATTGAGGAAACAGATTTCATGCCTGAGAAACTGCATACTAGCAAATGCTACAGTAGTGATGAACAAATAAGGAGAAAACAGTAAACCTCTACATCAGTCAGGTTACTTCAGTACAGACTGCAACCAAAACCATCACAATTCATAAGTGCTTCATTTTTCCCTCTGCACTAGCACTGAAAAGAGCTGCATTCAAATAACTCCCTTCAAAGGAAAGGGGAGAGAAGGATTTTCACAACAGTGAACTGTCTGTACTGTCAAAGTAGATTTCAGCCAAGCAAACCTTTCGCAATCTGACATGTGCAAAAACCGTTAAGCAAAACGGCTTTAAATGGTGAATGAGAAATCCAGTCATACATACTATTCGCAAATGACTGGACTAAACTGGAGATACTAGATTAAAAAGAAATACTATTTTAAATTTACTTTCTCTTTAAATTAACATTGCCTAGTTCCAGAATTATGCATTTACCTTAAAAGCTGAAGTATTTCTACAGCTCTCAAGTAATACTTTGTTTCTCAGAAGTGCAGGCTGAGACAAGCAAGCAGGTCAGTCTATTACACATCTTCTCACATCAAACAGCTTTGCTCTGTCACAAGCATTTGTTAATACTTGAGGTCTTCTACTTTCTAAAATGTTGTCACCTTCAGGTTTTCCACAGAGCCTGCCATAGCATATGGGGCTGGTAGCAGAAAGAGAAGGTTGAAAAGGGAATTTGTTTGGGGACTTAGTGCTACCAGTAAAAGCCAGCAACTTGCTATCAAATGGGGAGGGACTTCCATGGGTTCATTAAGCAAATTTCCCTAATGCATCTCCTAGTAACCCACCACCCATGTGGCAAAACAAGCCTGTGCCGTGGTAGACACTCCTTTCCCTCTCAGCAGCCTCATCTGCTATTCACACAGCAACAGGACAAGAGGGAAAAATGCGGCACCTTCCCCAAAGATCAAATTACAAGCTTTGTTTGCCTAGTATTATAACACACTTTCTGGCAGTCTTTTGGGTTTCTGACCAGCATTTAGGCAACCTGTGCATGCAGACGTAGCTCTGAGCCCGTTCAGATTTGGCTCCAGGGAATCAGCATTTTGGCTTCAGCCACCAAGGGGCTCAAGGCAGGTGGATCACTTCAGCCCATGCTCAGTTTTGGAAGGCACATGAGCTCCACACTGGTGATCCTCACTGGTGGCTTGCATTGCATCCCTGCTGGTAGGCCTGCATGCTCAGAGCCAGTTTATACCGCCATTTCCCAGCTGAGGAATTTGGGGAGCATGGTTTTGCCAAACACGCACGGCAGCTGGCTGAAGAGGAACAGTGCACACACAGACCAGGTGCAGCACATTACCCTCCCAGCTTTTTCAGCCTTGTGCAGGGTGAGTGAGATCACCTAAGTCTGAGTAAGTTATGGGGATGCAGAGCTGGTGGAAAGCAGTGATGAATCATCGTTTTGCTTATTCTTTGCACAATAATGTATTGCAGACCTCTAACTCCTCCGCTAAATATCCATAATCTTTTGACAGCTGAGGAGTCTCAGGGATTTCACACTTGATTCAGGGCAACAGATACAGACAGGTCAGTTAAAGCAGACTTCAGTAAAACAGAGCTACAAAACTTAAAGACTTCTACTTTAACCAAACCGCACTTTAACACAGAAGTGGTTTACTTCAGCTACTGATGAGTTACCATAAGTCACTCTCAACTAGATCATTTCATTAGAGGCTTACAAAAAGACCACAAAGACATGCTCTCTTTTCTCTCTAGTTTTAAATAAAAGGCGGCACCTCATGCTAAGGCAAGACGTGCCTGCCTCTGGCAGGAGCGTGCTGAACTGTCCATGCAGCCAAACAGAAAAACTCTGTACTGACACCAATACTCCTACAGAAGTGCTGCATATCTCCCCATGTGCTGACTTGGGGTGCCCCTGCTAAACACAGGTGTTGAGGGCCTCTCTTCCCACGCCTGGTTTGCAGTGGCTGATGCCTCTTTGAGGGTCTGGAGCTGAAGATGAAGGCAGCAAGTCTCCTGCACACCCCCGAAGTCTGTCTCATGCCCAGATCTGACAAAGGAGAGCAAGAGAGGTCTCAATATCTAATGCCTTGTAAAACCTCACTATTTTCCTAGAAATCATTTGGCTGAAGCATACAAAGAAAAGCACAAACACATTGCCCTTTACTCCATAGCAGTACCTCACCATACAAGAGCTCTGCTCTCTTCTATTAACCAGAAATCAAGTATAACAAAATACATCTACATGCCACCTGCTTTTCCTGGATCTCCCTGCGTCATTACCTGCTCCTCTCTGCAGACACACACCAAAGCACTGCAGAGGACATCACTGCTGCCCAGGTCAGCAGGCAAGACCTGTGAGACCAATCCCAAGTCCTCACATCTCTCTCCAAGATAGAGATAGCTGTCCCACTCCTCTTAACATCTCAGCTTCCACCCTCCCGTGCAAGTAAATGAGCCACCTCCCCTCCCCTTCTCTCTACTGACAACACCTGTATCTCATCCTACTCGCTTCCACCTCCTGCAGACCCCTGGCTCCCCCCAGGGCCTCCTCCCACCAGGCTGGCCAGCAGCATCCCACAGGGCTCCCAGAAGCAGTCCTGGGCTATCCCCAAGAGTCAGCAAGCTGGCAGCACTGTCATCATATGAAGGTCTGGGCTGGGTTTTGGGAGGCTTTTTTCAGTTTCAACATGAGAATATTGAGTTTTCATCACATGTCTGATGTTACGCGGCATTCATGTCACGAATAAAGGACTGGTTTGAGTACATCAATCACTCCAAAGAAAGAGAAAACAAAAGAGGAAAAGTATACACCAGTGAGCCTTTCTGCCCAAGCAGAACAGCTAAACTTGTCTTCAGCAATCAATCAAAGCCCCAGGAAAACCTGTTCTACCAAAGATAGATGATCTTTTGCAAAAGAATGGACACCTTTGAAAACTTCATTACTATTCTTTAAGACAAAGAGTTGCCTCTTGACAGTCTCCTTAATGCAGCATAAATTTTAATAAGGCGTGCACAGATGACCAGCTACAGTGCAGCTCACAGACTCTGTAAAGCTTTAGGAAACCAATTCTCTACGGCTCCTTTTACGTCCTGCCCTGGTATTGCTGAAAATCTTTCCTGCTAATCACACGCAGGAGAAACAGCAGCATGTGTGTGCAGGCACCAGGTCTGGTTTTAAGTTTACATCCATCACACTCTTTCTAGTAATGACTTGTCCCACATCAGCTGCTACAAGACACTTGGACAATCCAAATTGGTTTTTTGAATCATTAACTGGGTACCAAAAACACTATTAAGGGGACAGTATTAAGGTCAGAAACAATGGATAATTCTTTTCTACAGGTATTTGATAGAATAAGAAGAAAAACTCTAGGTCATTCTGTGCTTTCAGGTCAGTACACAGATATTGCAGCCAAGCTATGGAATTAATTTTTAACATTATATTTCTCTTTTTTTTTTTTAAATCTTGTTCTATTGTGTGTTATGAATCACTTTGTGCAAACATTATGACATAGCTGACATGCTTTAAAATTATCTACAAAAATTAGTACTGTATCAATTGCAAAAATAGGACTTGTACTATATTATCAGGCACATTGATCATTAAATTCTGATATCTTGATAACACTGATTAGGAAACAGCTCGCAGTAGCATTAACTGGTATGAAGGATGCCCAGGCATGTGAAGACTCACTTCATTTGGAAAGAGGGCAAATAAAACCTAAGTTCAAAATGAAAAAATATAAGAGTGTGAATACCAGAAATGTCTCGCCCTAGTGCTAGAGTTTCCCTTGGATACAGCCTCCACCGCTGCCTTGCACTAACAGCTCCAGTTTAACAAACCAAAATAAGGTTCATTGCTTTTAGTCACTGTGGCTTGGAGGATTGCCTGCACCCTGGGAAGATCATTAAGCATCCTTTGCATGACTGCCGAGGTACTGGAAGAAGGTGGCCTCCCAGCACAGTGGGCATGGCTCACGTGGCACGCATCTCTCACCCCAATTCAACAATTCATACCGTTTCAGCATATACAGGGCCAAGTCTAAACAGGGGACACTCATGTCCTGAGTCAGACACAGCCTGGGGCCATGAAAACCTAAAGATGAGAGAAAGACCCTTGGATGAGACCTGCCCAAAGCACCAAGCAGGTTATAGGACACAGACAGTGAAGGAAGCCCTCATATTTGCTATTATCATCTTTTAACAACCTTTCCAGTTCATATTCTCTCTTCTGGCTGAGCTCCTGAAAATGATATCAGAGGCAGAGCGCTTTTTACTGTACATCCATTTACCTTAAACAGAGCATCCCTTTTTGGCATGGGAACAGACCAAGCTTTTGGTCACCCCATTGCAGTGGTCAGGAGAGAGAGGTTGTGTTAGGAGGTATTTCACTAACTGCTCTTGAAAACATAAGCATAAGGAAAATAATATTTACAGCAAGGAAAGTGAGGTTTAGTGTTCAGCAGGACATGCATGCTAGCACACACCAGTTTCCAGGTGTTAAATAGGTGTGAGTACGCCTTGGTGATCACAGTAGACTTCCAGTTAATTCAGCATTTAAAGATATTGAAAACATGATGTTGAATCTTCTTGGAAGAGCAGAAGTGTCATTCACTATCATAGAGATTAATAAAGCCTTGTGTACAAGCACTGGAAGAAAAGTAATTCGTTTATCATCTGATATCTTTAGCAAGCAGGGACTCGGTCTTTTAACCCTTTTGCAGAGTGTGATTTCTGTCAAGACAGGTTCAGAAAAAGAGTACAAAACTAATTTCTAAAAAACACACGGAGACAGAAGTAATAAACTAAGCAGACTGATGGCATACATTTTATCCTTGATTATTTAAAAACAAACAAAAAGTGGAATATCATTTTAAGATCATTGTTATTGACATGCTCTATTCTGAATAAGTTCATTTTTCTGAAATAAAAAAAATAAAGTACATGCATTTTCAGAGAGAAGTGACCCAAAGCATATGCTGCTGAATTTCACTAGAAGTCACACTGAAAATATATAACATATGGATTTGTGATGGCTACTTCAGATGGCCCATCATATTCTGAAAGCTTTGTGCATTCAGAGTCTTTTCCAGCTGAGAAAAAAGGATCAGGTCTTTCTGTGCAAGGAGTAGGATGCAACTGCAAGACCTTGATTAACTACCTTCTCCCCTTTCAAACTTCTCCCTTCTATCATGGGATCTAGTGAGCTCTCTGAAAATGGAAACAGATTTGTATCCAACCACCCAAATCCAGGAGTTGAGACTCTCAAACTAGCACCAAGTTTTCTGAGCGTGACACCAGTCACGGCAGCAAGCTCAGATGTGCCAGCACACCTGGATGGAAAATCTGTTTGGCTGAAGTCACACCAAGGCACCTCAAAACAGATCTTAAATGACCATCAGAGTTTTGACAGCCCTCCACAGAGGTGGTTTTTTTAAAGTGAAATTTGAGACATGCAATGACATTTGAAGGAAAGCAATAGAATAAAGAGTTTCTCAGGAATGCTGAAAAGTTAAAGCTACTGAGCAGGTCTTGCACAGCTGCGGCTGCAAGCAGAGCTACACTACTTGTCACTGTGAAAATACTCATATCAAATTAACCACCAGAAAAATAAATAAGTTGTTGTATTTGTTTTAGAGTATTTGCAAATGCTGAATAGGACATTCCTGGCATAATTCTGCAGGTCTCGCCAGAAACTATTTGGGTCCACTGAACCTTTGTATCTTTTAATCTAGAGATGGGAAAAGGTCTGATTACATAGTTGTAAAAGATTGTATCTTCATAAAAACACAGCTATATACAGTCTTGTACAGTGTCTAGTTTTCAACATACAATCACTGAGCTTTGTGTGTTTTCCTTGGGAGAATGTCTTCACTTAACACACCTCATCATCAAGTGCTTTTTCCTGCTATTGGTTCTACTAGTCCCTATCTATAGTCTGTGTCATTATGCCTAGTTATAGATTATGCTAAATAAGTCATCTTCTTCCTCAGTGTTTATATATTTCAAGTATTTGCAGATGATTGTATTCCCTTATAGCTGCCAGCTAACAAAAGCATAAATATTTAACTATTTTATTCTCTCTTTCTAATTTTCCCAAAGGCATTTAATTGCTCTTATCTGAATTCCCTTTGGTAATAAACAACAGCCTAGTAATGAGGTGCTCTGGCAGCGCCCAGCAGCCTAGGGCTGAACAGAAAAGAGACCTTACCCCCTCCTAGGACATGACAGCTGTGCCTGTGCAGCTCAGCAACACACAGGACACTTCCGCTGCTTTGCAAAGTCATCATTAATTTATTACTAATGATCACATCTTGTATTTCTCTCACCCTCCAGTTTATTTGTTTACATGTTCCCAAGATGATTCACCTGCCTAATCTTCTAGTGCCTTCAGATTACTTCTGTCTCTCAACACTCATTAAACAAAATGATGCACATCTCTTGTGAAGTTGAACACTGGAAATTGAGAAACTCCCCAGAAAAGCTCTGGACAGTGGGACAGGTGCTCTTTGCACATGAGGTGGCCTGCCCTCCTCTCTGAGCAAAAAGACAGGGGCTACAAGCAGCATTAATCTTCATTTGGGAAAAAAAAAGAAAAAAAAGGGAAAAAAAAAAAAACACCACCAGATATAACCTCAGCAAAGAAGGGCTTGAGCTCTATTCAACTTTCTGCCCTGTGACCATACCACTGGATGGAAAGGCGTTGCCTCCACGGTTGTGCCCTAAAATCTGTATCAAGAAATGGAAATTAGTTTTAATGGTGCACATGTTTGATGGCACTGTTGTCTGTGATATCAAAGAGCCCCCCTGGTTGTCCTTCCAAATTACACTGTAGGTGACAGAATTGAAATATGGAGATTACTTTCAAGGAGCACTCATCTTACTTGCATTGGAAGTTTAGGGTATTTATTCCTGCACTGCAATATTTCTGCAATTAGGACGTTTTAGATGCAATACTAGTATCAAAACAAGACAAAACAAAGAGCTGATAATCCTTCGACTTCCAAATGTTTAACTGAGTAGCTGCCCAAACCTTTTTTATTGCATTCCATTGGTGTAAAAATGCATATATGTCAGAGGAAAATAACCTCTTTGTTTCCATTCTCCAAATAAAGGTAACTCAGGTTGTGCCCTGTCAGTCACATTTGTGAAGAGTCATTATACAAATCAGATTATCTCTATTTCATGTAATACAGTAAATATAAAGTGCTTCTGCAAATCAAGTTATTAAAAGTGCCCCAACCATTCACAATATTTGAAATACTTCAGGGCTACTAATCTCCAAAGTCAGCTGGGTATAAAGGTGATCTCTTTGTGCTCATTTATAATATGCTTCACAGTTCTATGGCTACTTATATTAATTGAGCAAAGCCATTAGCCACTCTTCTTTCTAATCACTGACATGGGGCTAAAGTCATCCTCACCATTTTCACAAAGGAAGAATTAGAAAACCACACAGATAGGAGGTTACTGGGTCTTAGGAAGGAAACCTAAACAGTACTTTTTTCTCATCATCTTCCCTTGACTTTGAAAAAGCCCACCCAAAGTGCAGAAAGGCAATTGGGGCACCAGGAGGAGGCACAGCAGGCCTGGAGAGAATTGAGGCTCTGGCCCTCTCCTGTGCACACGCTCTGCGAGGGTTTGACAGATACAGTTTCCTTTAGCCAAGTTGAATTTGACCATGTCACCCTGTGTGCTGAAACCCTTCCAACACAGGAGTACACTGGGCACAGGGAAGCGCTGCTGGTCCTGCCTGCATGGCCCAGTTATGGCTCCTTGGCAAGCAGGAATGTGTGCTGGGACAGCCTGTATAGGAGATGACAGGGTTCATAATAATGCAAATAAGAGACTGACATAAAGCACAGAGCATGTAATGGTTTCAAAAGTTTGTGATGGAAAGCTGGGGCCAGCCAGAGGGAAAAAGAGCCAGAGCAATGCCAATGCCCTTCGGAAGTGGGCCTGTACCTTCAACAGGTTCTTCCCCCCACGACAAGTTACTTAGCAGTGAGCAGAAGGAGATTCACTGCAGCGAGGGCTGGGGAGCTGGAATATCAAATGGGTGCTGTGGCCTCTAACAGTGGCCTCATCTCCACCGTGTGCTGCCTTGCAACAGAGAAATGTGCAGCAGGCGTAAGGCAGACCATGTACCCAGAGGTGCTTGTTTGAATTAGCAGCATTCTGCTCTGTAAAATACATCCCGTGGCAATGCTGGAGACCTGGCTGCCTGCTCTTCTGCAGTTCAACTGCCCCAACTGCTGCCATCTAATGTGGCCTAAAAAAAGGCCCAAACCCCACGCATTTAAACAGGAACACCAGCTCTATAGTACCTCTGAAATATTTTCTTTTTGCCAAGCTTACTGCACAGTTGTTAGCATCTATCCTTAATTTCTCTACATGTCTTTCCTGGAAGAACAAATCTATGTCCACCCTTTGCCATGGTGCAGAAACTCTCTTGAGAGCTTAACCTCCTTGCCCCTGCATAAGTCAAACGTGGTTCACTTTGGTCTCTGTCAGTTGTCATCCCAACGGCTCAGTAACCTCAAGCCTATCATAGTGCATTACCAACCAGCTTCCCTTTGACTCATGGCCCCAGCAGGTATCTATGTGCCATTCCAACTGTCAAGTCATTCCCAACTCCTCCTCTCATAGATTTTTGTACTGCTAAATGTGGGAATGGTGAGAGGCTCTTGGAAATAAATGACTGGATCAAAACTTGTGTCAGGGCACAGGCCATATACAACCACAGAGCTCACACTTGCTTGAGCTCTCTCGCTGAAAGCTGCCATGGTACAAGAGAGCTATCAAACACAACACTGTGAGAGCATCTGCCTCAAGCACAAGATTCCTAAAGCTCCAGAGGCTGAGTTGCTTTCTCTGTGCCCCACCAATGCCCAGTGCAGGGAGCACCATGCCCCAGGGCTCCCCAGCCACACCGTGTGGGCACCGGCCCCTGGCAACACCTGGGGAACAGCAGCTGCTGTGCTGGGGCCAGAGCGGTCTCTGGGGACATCAGGGACAGGGAGACATCAGCGGTAAGATGTTGCTTGGTCTGTCCCCACCTGTAGGGAGTGAAGCCTACTTAGCATTTTAATCATATGTGGGCATAACTCCTGTGGAATAAAAGGAGGAAAACTGGGTTAGATGTGGTCAAAGTTAAAAAAAAAAAGAAGTCATTTAAAAACATGACTGTCTGCTTCTGCATTGGAAAACACTAAACTTAAAAATGCTCTAATAGGTCAAATTCTCATCTCTCTATGCCAAAGAAGTAAAGTTGAAGTAATGTCTCCTGCAAAGAGAGCCCGAGGGGAGTTTTCTACTTCGTTACAAAGCAAAAGCTGCAAGGCAAGCTCACCGTCAAATTTAACCTGAATTTTGAGATGCAAACGAAGTCGCTCTAGAGAAAGCGGGCACCCAGAGGGCGGTCGGTGCCGCGGGGAGGGAGCGCTTCAGTGGCGTAAGTGGGCAGAGCAGGAGCCGCGGAGCGCGCCCGGCCGGTGCCTTCCCAGGGAACGCGGTGAAGCGGGGCAGCCCCCGTCCCTCCCTGCTTCTCGCCGCCTGGAGAAGCGGCGGACTCACCTGCGGGGCGGCCCGAGGCGGCGGCGACGGGCGGCTCACAGCTCCCGACACGCAGCCCGGGGCTGCCGCGGCGGCGGGCGGCCGCGCGGGGGGGCGCCGGGGGCGCTGCCCGCCGAGCCCCGCAGCTGCCGGAGGAGCAGGCAGAGCAGCAGCAGCAGCAGCAACAAGAGGAGGAGGAAGAGCGCCAGGTAGAGGAGCAGGTTGAGCTCCCACTCCATGCCACCCGCTGCCCGGCACGGCACGACTCCCCGCGGACCGCCCGGTGCTGATGCCGGTGGCGGCCGAGACGCCGCTCCTCTCGCCGCCCAAAGCCTCCTCCCCTGCGGTAGGGCGGCCGGCGGGCAGAGAGAGGCACCGGGCGAAGGGGCTGCGGCCGGGAGGACCACGGAGCCAGTCCTGCCTTCAGCCCCCGCCTCTGTAGCACCTCCCTGCTCGGGCAGGGCAGCGCGGGGCAGGACCGGAGGGCACCGGGGCGGTGGGTGCGGAGGGTTCCGTGTCTGCCACGCACCCACCTCGGCGGCTGCGAGGTCTGGGCCCTCGGTCCGAGCTGGAGCACGATGGCCGTGCTCCCTGGGCGCAAGTGCTGTCGTACAGAAACGATGCTCCGAGATCACCCGTGGCCGCCAAACGAAGCTCGCTGGGGTGACTCACTTCGAAACTGAGAGTCCCATCCAAACTGAAACGCCGACATAGTGGTACCCACCGGCAGCATCCATCCTCCCTACCTCCCCCCCTCACATTTCACACACCTCCACCTGCCCTGAACTTCCCTGCTTTCAGAAAAATGTCCCTCTCCTTTAAGACATTTGACAACCATCCCCTGGACCTGGAACAAAACCACTTCTCAGATATTCCCACAGGAATAGAAAAGTTACTCAGATTTTTGGCTACTTGGCTCACATTTTGGTGAACAATATAATTGCGATGGACTCGCCCTGACTTTTGCTTTGAAGGTGATGAAAAAACATACTTTAAAAATACCAGATATCCTTTCTTGGACTGTATTATTAACATTTGTTGTCAGTCAGGTAACAGAGCCACCACCCTTAGAGCCAAGTGACACACCAGGGTTAGATCTGTCATGATCCGGTGGCTCCTGCGCCTGCTTTCAGAAACACCCTGCTCAGTGCATGAGCCTCCAGACGTGAAAACAGGTTACAGAGGAGCATAATGGCTGTGGTGCCTCATGGGCCCCCTCAGAACAGTGGCACCCCAATCAGACAAAAAGGAGACATATTTCATACTCTCAAACTATTGCATCTAACCTCCATCTACTCTCTGCTCCCCCAAAAACATCAGTGCTCTGAGGCTGCAGGAGAGCAGACGAGGTAAAGGGGGTGGAGTGCTGTCAGTTTACTGCTGTCCTCAGAGGAAACCCTACTTGCACTTTTTGGATACCACCTGTCCACACAATTCACCTCAGCCCAAGTCACATCCCCAATGCTTCCATGGATTGATAAGCATCTGAAGTGAAATGTCAGAGAATGAACATAAGCACTGCTGCATATATTGCATATTTTTTCAGGACCACAGAAAGTGTGTTACTTCCTGAAGAAATACATCAAAAATGCACAAATTCTGCTTCAAAAAGCCTATCAAATTCTTACATTATTATCAGTGCAAGTTTGAGCTAAGGAGATAACTAGGTATTGAACCACCATTTATACTAAATCCTCTATCTTCATCTGAACCTCTATAATACTACTTCATAATAATGCTCAATAAACAATTTGAAGCAACTTATGAACATGATCATTCATCCTCTCTTGAAGTAGCAAAAATTCAGACTTCTTCATCAATACTGTATAAAACATTCTCTGGCAAAGAAGGAAAAGTTGGCATTGATCATTCTCCAGTGCTCACACATCGCAGCTCTGTGTTCTCTCAGGCACAATAATTATTTTGTATTATTAGTGAGGAACTGAACTACTCAGAACGCCCGTTTCTTATCAGCATTTGTTCATGAGGAATTAAGGATTAGGATCTTTGGGAAATATGACAGGATTAATGCTTGCATTCGATATGCACAGAATATTGATCAAAAGGGCCATGAAAGCCTGGTCTTGTGCAAGAGATAGACTACTTTGTGAGGGGGTGTCGTACACATTAGCAGGTACATCTAAAACATGCTTTTACACTTTAACAATGACTGTGTTTTAAGATAGAATTGAAAATATGAAATTGTATTTTAAATCAGCTGAATCAACAAAAATATACATTATATGGGGGGTTGTTTGGGGGTTTTATGACCAAAACAGAATTCTGAAATTTTTTAAAGCTGTAGGGAAGAGAAATAGTTCATCTTCTTTTACTATTGAAATGTTTTATAATCATGTAACTAAATAATGCAGGCTGTTTCTTGTAGTCTGTAGAATAAAGTGTAACATGCAACCTAAATAAGCAGGAATGGTAGCATTCTTCCCCAATCCTTACTCCTCATATAAAGAGACAGGAAGGCTCTAGAGAAAGACAGGAACAGAATTACTCAGTAGAGGCATATGCATAATTTTTTTATAACTTGTCTCCTGAATTAAAATAAGTATTTTAGTATCAGTATTTATTAGTCTCAAAAGAGGTCACCTATATGGAACAACAAAACTATTTGCTTGGAAAAGATTATGACTTTCACTGTTTCAAGTAACCAGGAGGTGAAGATTAATTCCTGTTTTTTAACAGACACTTGGAAGCTGAATAAGCAGAAGAAAGAATTGAAAAGAGTAATTCCAATTTAATGGCTTAACTTGATTATTTATTATTGATGCCACTTATCCTGGGGCTGGTGATATCACTGTTCCTGTACTTGCATCAAGACATGCTGTTCTCACACGGTTACAGCTGACAATGCTGCGCACTCAGTCAGATTTTCCTCGTGTGTTTGTAACCAACAGTATGTATTCATTCGGTGATCACCCTGAGTCACGATGGTGCTTTGGAGAATCTGGGAATGGGGGTGATGCTGGTTTGTTAGACCTGCAAAGCTGGGCAGATTCAATCCATAGGCAGTAGAAATCCAGATGAAGATACCCGAGTGCCCTGTAGAAACTTCTTCACAGAATGTTAGGGATTGGAAGGGACCTCAAAAGATCATCCAGTCCAATCCCCCTGCTGGAGCAGGAACACCCAGATGAGGCTACAGAGGAATGTGTTCAGGCAGGTTTTGAATGTCTCCAGAGAAGGAGACTCCACAACCTCCCTGGGCAGCCTGTTCCAGTGTCTGTCACCCTCACTGAGAAGAAATTTCTTCTCAAATTTAAGTGGAACCTCTTGTGTTTCAGTTTGAACCTATTAGCCCTTGTCCTACCATTGGTTATCACCAAGAAGAGCCTGGCTCCATCCTCATGACACCTTGTACATATTTATAAACATTAATGAGGTCACTCCTCAGTCTCCTCCAAGCTAAAGAGACCCAGCTCCCTCAGCCTTTCCTCATAAGGGAGCAAGCTAACCCTTCATCATCTTTGTTGCTCTGCGCTGGACTCTCTCCAGCAGTTCCCTGTCCTTCTTGAACTGAGAGGCCCAGAACTGGACACAATATTCCAGGTGTGGTCTCACCAGGGCAGAGTAGAGAGGAAGGAGAACCTCTCTTGACCTACTAACCACCCCCCTTCTAATACACCCCAGGATGCCATTGGCCTTCCTGGCCACAAGGGCACAGTGCTGGCTCGTGGTCATCACGCTGTCCACCAGGACCCCCAGGTCCCTTTCCCCTACCCAGTTAAGGCTACCATGAAAAGAGAAGAACAATTTTTTATTTATTTTTATTAGGCCACAAAATGTGGTTGCTGGAAGCTTACTGTCAAGATGTTGAGATTCTGAGGCAGTTTGTTTTTTTCCTTCAGTCCTCAAATGTGATTTTCCCTTGTGGATCAGTTCAGTAAGATAATCCAATTTAAGCATTTCAGCCTGCAGATCATTCATCTAAAACGAAGAAATGCTTCTATGTGAGCACAATAGATCATTAGGCTCTTCTTTCTGAGAATTCCTGCTTTAGCCTAAGTGCCTGTGATTTATTCACTCATTTATTCACTTTGCAGTGTAACACACTCATTCCCTTTCTTTCTGGTTTCAAACACTAAGACTATTTCTATTACTTGATTACAATTTTAACTCTGCCTTTCACTGTACAGATATGTATGTAGTAATTGCTCAACTTTTATTTCATTAACCTATTATGTTGACCTTATTTTCCACAGAGCCTGCTTCAGATTTCCCATGCTGTGATTTTATGCCTCCTTAATTTGTACATGAAATTCTTTACCCTTCCTAGTACATGTGCAGGCACAAAATCTGCCAAGTATACTTTGTGTAAAGAAGATGGCATGAATCAAGGGAGATGTCTGATTTCCAACCCCCACACACGACTTGGTGCCTCTGGAATCACATCCAGCTCCTACTGAAATTCACCATCAACTTCTGTGTATTAATCTTGAACACGACTGGCCTCAGAAGCCAAAATCCACCATAACTGCCTCCCCAGCAATAAACGTAAAATTAGCACTTTTGGAAATGTTTCTGACAGAATATGTATTAGTGCAAGAAAACCTAATGCATTATGACTGACAACACTGTAAAGTGTTCTGGTTTAGCATCAAAACTGTGACTCCTTTAAAAATACTGTTTTATCAAAGCTGTTATAAAACTTCTTTTGCGAAAAAAATAATAATTAAAAAAAAGCTATCATGATGGTTTGCTAGGAAACAAGACTGCAACTCCTCACCAGCCCAAACACTCAGTTGCTCACTTCTGTCAAGAGGAGTCATGCCAAAGGGCACTTTGACACCAGCCTGACAGGTCAAGGCAGGTGACTGTTCACTGGGAAAGTGGGGACAGGAATTTTTCCCAATCTAACCTCAAGCACAAATCTCAGCATATGCCCAAACTGACATTTCTGTAATTGATGGAGAGTAACACTATTTAGAAGGTTCTTACAAACACCACAAACAATTTTATGGTTGTGGTGAGTAACTAAAGAAAATGTCATGGAAAATGGTTTTATTTTTAAAGGAAAATGCCATGGTTTACAAAACTGATTTTCATTTTGACTGCTCTACTAAGTAATCAGTTTGAATAAAAATTCCAGTGTCTATAAAGCTTGCAAGATTAGTGCATTTTAACTTATGTGAATGAATTGTTCAGTAATAAATCTATTTTCAGATTTCAGTTATCTTTCTTAATGGGTAGGCAATGTAAACACTTTTTTAAAGAGTATCTAAGTGATTTTAAGTATTACCACTCTACTGCAGAGCTTGCAAATTACAACATAACAACACCATGCTACTAAATGAGAATCAAGTACAATGGATTAATTTATCATTACCAAGCTAAGCAAAATGCTAAATGAATAATACAGTGAAAGCTAAGTACTCAAGGAAGCCCTTTTCTGATCAATATCTGAACTGTTGTATTACTCAGTGCAGAATGTCCCATTTAAGTGTGAAGTTCAACCACATCCCCTCTTCTGCAGAAGATAGCAGAGTCATCTAAGCTGTAAAATGTTTAAATTCAATTGCTTGCCAACTATGATGGAACTGACTACAAACACAAATGCTCCATTTTCCTCACCTGGAGTGCAAATACCAGTGATTCCAAACAGAGCTGATAGTAAGCAATTAGCTATGAGTCTACATTCCTTTAAGCCAATGCATGTAAGAAGAAATTAACCTGCAATTCTTGTGAATCAAAGATCTGAAAACAAAGGTTGGGTCTTCAGAGTCCACTTCTTCCAAAAAATGTAGATGGTCTCACTCACCTTTTAGGATAATTGCCAATTTATTCATGATAATGATTGCCAACATTACACTTATCCTCTTATCCAGCAAGTTGTACTTTTTCCCTCAAAATAAAACCAGAGGAAAGAGTGGAAAGAAACAGTACACTAAACTGGATTTAACATGGGTTACTGCAAGAAAGATGGAGACTATTCATTGAAGAGAAGTGCTTATATCAATGTCCCTTGCACTGTAATCAAGCAAGGTACAACTTCTCAGAAAGACTTCCCTCCATGCAAAATTAGCCTTACAATGTGTCCTGGTTTTGTTAAAAACAAGAACAGTTTCTCTTTTAGTTAATTTTTCTCTCAGCTGAGTTCTTCTAAGTAACTGCGCTTTTCTGAATTTGGCTGCGTGTTTTTCAGACACTGCACTCTGGAGCTGATAACAGCAGCAATGGAATGCAGAAGAGGCCCAGGTTTAGATTTATTACTATGGCAGCCAAGGTTACTGATACATTTTGCATGTCCCATCAGTGAGGGGAGGGTATTTGCAAGGAGGGGCAGACAGAACAGGTGACTAAAATTGACCAACTGAGTATTCCATCCTATACATATCACACACACTATAGAAGTGTGAGATCACAAGGGTCTCGCTCTCTTTGACCACGGTCGGCATCTGAGGAGGACCCTGCCTGTCATGCCTGTGATCTGAGGTCTCATTCCAGACCCTGCATCCCTGAGTCCAGTTCCAGTTTGCTGCAGAGTCCAGCCCAGGACTTTCAGGTGCCTGCCCTGCAGCTGCTGGAGTGACACCAACTTTGGGAAATTCAGGATTGGTTTTGTATATTTTGTATTATTTTCTCTATTTATTAATAGTATTAGTAAAGCATTGTTAACTTTTCCAACTTGCAAGTCTCTCTCCCTTTTCCTCCTAATCCCTTTCCTTAGTGTGTGGGGGAGGTTAACAGAGAGCATCTGCCACAGTTTATTGTCACCGTGCAGCAAATGGTGACACCATTCCTGTACAGCCTTTGCCTGCTATTCAATAAACATTTGCATTTTTCAATGCAAAAAAAAAAAATATATATATATATGGCAATGCTTTCAGTGTGCGTTACATCTTGCTGTATACTGAAAAAACAAGATAGTAAGGCACTATGTCCCACCACCTTTCATACGAAATGTTCCATGAAGACGACATCTCTTGCTTGTAAGCTGTCAGATTTCCAAGATTCTGCAGTTTAAATTGGGATCTATCCTCATTGCCTCTCATCACCACTAATCATCTGGCCATCTGCCACATCAGGTCTCTAGTGAAACCTCTGCAACCTCATTGATTTTGTGGATTTTTGGATGGCCATTTAATCTGAATTTGGAAACAAGACATATATGTGTAGCTAGTTAATTTCTATTGAGCCACTTCAGCTGTGCATGCCAGATAAAAATACTTAATACTGCTCCTACCACTAACATCAGTACTTTTGAATACACACAGGACTCAGATTTGGGGGAATGAGATGTCTCATTTAAATCAAGCACAGCAATTTTGCAGCATTGAACTAACAGCTGAAGTCCCTCATGGGAGACTTTAACCATCTCATTATCTGCTGAAAGAGCAACACTGCAGGACTGTGTTTACCAAGCAAATTCTGTTCACTGAGATGTAAGAAGATTTCAGACCTCTTTTTATATTACCAAATGACATAAATATTTCACAAACCTGCTTTCCACAAATACTATGGCTTACAACATGGGTGAAAATGGGCTTTTAATAACTATACTGCCAAATACAGTACGATAGCACACAAAAGATGCAAGAAAAAGTATTCAAAGGGGTAAATCATGGCTTTAGCTTTGGTTTACTTGAATATGCAAATAAAATACTTCTTAGATGCAACTGAAGTATCTGAAATTTCTAGTGAGTTTCTATGAAAGCAACATAAAGACTTCAATAAAATAAATTAAATGTATCAGTGTGATAGCAAATGACTTACAGTAATATATTGAGCAGAAAGTTTAAATTAGACATTCAAAATGCAAAGCTTCCAGCTACATCCCACTTCTTTCAGAAGTCTGCCTTACTAGTTATTCAACTTATGTGTTTGCCAAAATATCTCCACAAGTGTTTCCCAAGCTCTATTTTGCACCTTATATCTATCTGGTAATAACAAACGAAACTCAAAATATACTGGTTTTCTGTGATTTAGAAACACTAGTTAACAGTTTACCCAACTGTACATAACTCAGTAATTAGCTCTGCTATTAGAATTATCTTTTAGAAAATAATTTCAAACCTTAAGTGACTACAAGCCATTAGTAGCTAACCTTTATTATTCATGTAAAAAGATGCACCAACTAAAGCACAGCAGGACTTAGGGCTATTAATATAGAGTAAACTTGACCCCAGTGGAAGCATTTCCTCAGTGATTGCAGAGCAGCCAGAATTTAACCCCAAGTCCCCACTAATGAATCTTACCTCTGAATTTAAGCAATTAAAAAAGCAAAACCAGACAAAATTTCTACCTGAGGACTGTCACTCAAACTCCAAGGAAAATACCCAATCAACCAAATAGCAGCAATGAGAGAATCTTACTCCAATTGTTACCATAGTTGTGGCTAGAAAGTTGCAAATGTTAAATCATTCTCTTCCTTCTTGTTGTTTCACATGTAGCACCAGCTAGGAAAACCACTTGGTTTTTTGCCTCCCTACAACAAGAGGGTGTTTTCATAATCTCATAAAAATGCTTTTACACTAAAAATTTGTGATGACACTCATTTACCCTAATCTGAAAACCTAAAACCAGCACAGAAAAATCTGACGGCACTTGTCCTCACTCGCACAAACTTGAGATTGCTGAAATGTGACACACTTTTTAGTTTGCACTGGACCTTAAGTATGACTTATTTCAACAATTTTGTGTGAGAAAAGTCAAACTGTCTGGGGTGTGATAACACTGCTGGGAGAGCAGAGTAATAGATTTTTCAACTCACAACTAAGCATGAAAGCCACTTGTAAAGGCCTTGAAGTTCTACTCACAGGGAACACTTCAGAACAACAGGAAAGCGTATTCTGCCCATCTGAAGCTTTTGTCGCATTTCTTCCCACAGCACTCATGCGGGGCCGGTTCAGCTGCTGCGGAGTACGAAAGGCTGGGACCACAGCGCCCCTAACCGCCCGCCCGGGGGCGCTGTCACCCACACGGTCTCCCAGGCGACGAGCCCTCACGGCCCTTGTCCCCCACTCTGTCCGGGGGAGCCCCGGGCGGCGGCTAAAGCTGCACCTGCGGCGACACGGGCCCCTGTACCCGTCATTTGGCGGGCTGTATGGGACGACAAGCGAATACAACCGGGCGCCCAGCACCGGCGGAACCAGCAGCAACCCCGACCGAGTTCACACCGCCCGCCCTGAGGGGACCCGCCTGTGGGCGGGGCCAGCGGAGGAAGCGCAGCGCCTGCGCATTGGTACCCACAGCCTCGCGGCCGCCGCGCGGTGATGACGCGCGCACGGGTACCGGCGCTGTGTCGCGCTGCGCCTGAGACCCCGCCATGAAGGCGACGCCAATCTCCAACTGCGAGCGGCGCTTCATCCTGCGCGCCATCGAGGAGAGGAAGGTGCGGGGCCGGGCAACCCTTCACCGGGCCCTTCCCCATCCCTGTTCCCTTCCCCGCCCCGGCGGGGCCCGCGCGGCTCTCCCCCGCCGCCGCCCGGCAGTAGGCCGGGGCCGCGCTCCCCACCCGGAGATGGCGCATTAACCGTGTGTGTGGGGGGGGGTGGCCCGCAGCGGCTGGACGGGCGGCAGTGCTATGACTACCGGAACGTGCGCATCTCCTTCGGCGCCGACTACGGCTGCTGCGTGGTGGAGCTGGGCAAAACCAGGTGAGCCTGGCGGGTGCGGGCGGGCCGTGCTGTGCGGGCCCCGCTGCCGCTCGCACGTGTGAGAAGCTGCGGGGTGTGCGGTGTGGGGGAAAGGGACCTGGGGATCCTGGTGGACAGCAGGATGACCATGAGCCAGCACTGTGCCCTTGTGACCAGGAAGGCCAATGGCATCCTGGGGTGTATTAGAAGGGGGGTGATTAGTAGGTCCAGAGAGGTTCTCCTTCCCCTCTACTCTGCCCTGGTGAGACCACACCTGGAATATTGTGTCCAGTCCTGGGCCCCTCAGTTCAAGAAGGACAGGGAACTGCTGGAGAGAGTCCAGCGCAGGGCAACAAAGATGATGAAGGGTTAGTTTGCTCCCTTATGAGGAAAGGCTGAGAGAGCTGGGTCTCTTTAGCTTGGAGGAGACTGAGGGGTGACCTCATTAATGTTTATAAATATGTACAGGGTGAGTGTCACAAGGATGGAGCCAGGCTCTTCTCGGTGACAACCAACGATAGGGCAAGGGGCAGTGGATACAAACAGGAACACAGGAGGTTCCACTTAAATATGAAAAGAAACTTCTTCCCAGTGAGAGTGACAGACACTGGAACAGGCTGCCCAGGGAGGTTGTGGAGACATTCAAAACCCGCCTGGACACCTTCCTGTGTAACCTCATCTGGGTGTTCCTGCTCCAGCGGGGAGATTGGACTGGATGATCTTTTGAGGTCCCTTCCAATCCCTGACATTCTGTGATTCTGCGGTAGCAAACAGAGCACGGAGTGTTAAGTGTTGGGCGTGTGACAGCTCACTGAGGTCACACGAAACAGACTGTAAAGGCTGAAGCCTAGAAGTCATAACACTTCCAAGAACAGGACCATAGAAGAGAAGGGAAGGGAAGGAAAGGAAGACAGAAAAGATGGGGTTACTTTGTTGGTTGTATATTACAGATCATTTATAAAATACAAAATTATTGGTTTTCATCACTTTATTTACTGGTTTTATATTATATTTTGTGTTCTTCCACAAACGCCTCTTTTCTTTACGTAGAAAAGTGGAATATACGAACTTACATGAACATTTAGTTATAGATTTTTATGTGTTTGAGTCTGATTTTAATCCTAAAAGACAGAAGAATGTTCTACATTTCTACATTTGATTCTCTCAATAGTTGACTAGAGTTTAAATATGTATGACAGATATTGAATGCGAAACTGGCAGGAGTAAGAAATGCAAACTGAAAGACTAAATCCATGTTTATTCCAAGTATGTCTTTTGTTTCTAGTGGTAGTTTTTTTCCTGGTGAATTCCATGACTTGTTGGTTTATTTACCTTTGTAGGGTTCTTGCGCAAGTTTCGTGTGAACTTGTTCCCCCCAAGCCAAATCGGCCTGCAGAAGGTATACTTTTCTTTAATTTTGAGCTCTCACCAATGGCTGCACCTGGTTTTGAGCCTGGCAGGTATGTAGCTTTCTTAAAACAACTGAACAAGGATGACATAAGAGCGACTGATTTGATACATGTAAGTGTATAGTGATAATCATATTCAATGGGGTTAATTTGTTTTAACAGGCAACCTGAGCTACTGGTGAAAGTGAACAGACTAATAGAACGATGTCTGAGAAATTCCAAGTGTGTAGATACTGAATCTCTCTGCGTTGTTGCTGGTGAAAAGGTATGAAAACCTACTGATTTCAATTAGCTTTAAATTAAAGGATACATGTAATCTGGTTTTAAGGTGGTGTCTGGCTTGTTTTGCAACCTAGAAATTCTGATTTTAGGTTAATGTAGGGTTCCATGCATCTGAATTTACAGGTATTTTTGACTTGTGTATCTGCATAGGCTTTTTGAAGGATTTGAAACCATGCATACTCAAATGTATTAACCAGAGCTTAAATCTAGCACAGTGGGTATTTTGGAATGTACCAGGATCTCTCGTCTTAACATCTTGAGCAAAGACCTGAAGAATATATACCGGTTCTTTTTATGATTAAATAAATGAAATTATTTTGAAAAACAAGTTGTATAGAATCACATTACAGATTAGCAAGCAGTTATGTGTGCTTTTTTCAGGTTTGGCAAATTCGTCTGGACCTGCATCTGTTAAATCACGATGGTAACATTATTGACGCTGCCAGCATTGCAGGAGTTGTAGCTCTGTGTCATTTTCGCAGGCCAGATGTATCTGTGCAAGGGGAGGAAGTAACTGTGGTAAGTTGTACCAGATAATAGTAAATGTTGTGGCATCGCAGGTAGCTATTTCATTCGGTCTAAAAGGGGGAATTAAATGCTTATGTAAACAGAGAAACTCCAAGATGCCTGGAGTTTTAGGATAAATTTGTTGCTATTCAAAATTTGAAGGAATAGTAAAGAAGCCTTCTGAATACAGAATTGTATCAACCTCAGTTTGTGAGAGTTTTAATTGTAAAAGATACGTATTTTACAGTATTTTGACCCGAACTAGCATAAGGCTGGTGAATGTGCAGTATTTACCTACGTAGGTAGTAAACAGAAAGAATTGCACAAGAATAGTAAAAATAATTTTGTTAATGTTTAAATGACTAAACATTTCTTAGCCTTCTTTTCTTTGCTGTTTATTTCTTTACATATCTTTTTGCAGTACATAATTTCAAAATTAAATGTGTTTTGTAAGTAATGGTCTTCTGGGACAATTCTTTTCAAAGTACACTCCGGAGGAACGTGATCCTGTCCCCTTGAGTATCCACCACATGCCCATTTGTGTCAGTTTTGCCTTCTACCATCAAGGGTAAGATTTTGAAGTCTTTTGACAGAAACAGCTTATAGACAATTCTCCAGAATTTATTTTAAACATAAAAAGGTCCTAAAAATATTTGTATTGACAAGCAGATTTCTTGAAACATTTTGTCTGCTGTGAGATGCCATGGGGAGATACTTAGGGGTTGTGCACAGTTTAACTAACCAGCAGCTTTCCACAGATGACATAGAAAACTTTCGGGGGGGAGGATACCTATAATTACCTATATATAAACCAGTTTTTTTGTTTAATTGTTTTAAGGGTAGTAAATAACTTCAAACCTTTACGGTTGCCTTATATTTAAAAACTCGATTCCAGGACCTATTTACTGGTGGATCCAAGTGAACGAGAGGAGCGTGTAATGGATGGTCTCCTTGTGATTGCCATGAACAAGCATGGTGAGATTTGTACCATCCAGTCCAGTGGAGGGATCATGCTGGTAACAGATCAGGTAAATCTTTGTCTTGACCAGTCTTTCATGTATAAACTACTTCCTGTGCTGTAATCTTGATACTGAAATGACCTTAAGATTTGGAAGCTGAGAAAACAATTACCTGTCTGATTTAATTGGAAAAGATTATGTATTTATATTCCTAGAAGAAACGCATATTACTATGCATCATGCTGAAAAGGAACATTGTTTGTTCAGATGTACACTTTTTCTCCAATTAATTCAGACTGCGCTCTGATGAATAGCTAGAGGCTGTTGCATTAACCTGTTGCATCAACTTGTAGTGTACCCAGGCCCTCACACTAGGATGCCATATTGTATTTTACGTGTTTGTGACTCTTATGATGTTCTACATTTTTAGTTAAAAACTTATTGCTTTGGTGATTGTAAACTGTTGTTGTATATATAACAAACAGGTTCTGAGATGCAGTAAAATAACAGCTGTTAAGGTTGCAGAAATAACAGAACTAATTCAAAAAGCCTTGGAGAATGACCAGAAAGTTAGGTGAGTGCTTTGGGAAGGAAAGGTAAATGGGTCTTTTTAAGAAACTTGCTAAAAATTAATGTCAGCCTTTAGTTTGAACAGCAAATTGTTTTCGCTTGTATATGTTTTATTGTATATGTGAACTTGAAACGAGAAAGCATT
This sequence comes from Patagioenas fasciata, assembly GCF_037038585.1. NCBI lineage: Eukaryota > Metazoa > Chordata > Aves > Columbiformes > Columbidae > Patagioenas > Patagioenas fasciata. The sequence continues at coordinate 69,240,691 of NC_092523.1, read as the reverse complement.
TTGAAGTGTGAAACCTCCTGAAATCATGTCTGTCACTGAATGACTAGGAAGGAAGGCGGGAAGTTCGGCTTTGCAGAATCTATACCGAACCAAAAGATTACTGCCTTCAAAGTGGAGAGCACTGCTGTTGATACTGACAAGGTGGAGGAACAAGCAGAAGAAATCATTGCTAAAGCTGAGCCACCTTCAGAAGTGTATCCTTTCTATAGAACTACTCGGGGAAAAACAGGCTTCTCACCCGCTGCATTAGCGTGGCTAGAAACTAAACACACATCTAAGGTTCCCCACAGCTTAAGGAGCCTTACAGCTTTCAAAGGAAACAGTGACATCATACTGGGTGTGGTTCTAACTGCTTTTAGGTAACTTAAATCGTGGCATGAAGTGCAAAACTGAGGTCTTAAGCAACTGGTTACAGTATCTGGAGAAGTACTCTCAGCTTCCCGTTAAGGATGATCTCCCCTGGGGAGGAAAGATACAGCTTAAAAACCGACTGCTATGCTTTCAGAATACAAAGAGTTTACCAGAAAAGACAGATTTTTCTTAACTGCTTCAGTTTTTCCGCACCAATATTGCACGCTCCTGGGACAGCCCAAATTGGGGAAGGAATAGAGAACTCCTGGGGAGACCTTGAAGAATCTGAGAGGGAAGACGCAGCAGAAGAGGAAGGTGAAAGTGAGGCTACTGCCTTGGCGTGTCAGAAAATGGAAACTGAGGATCCAAGTGCAGTGAAGGAAAGTGAGAAGGGTAAGTACTTATCTTTGATATCAGATATGCTCATAACATCACTTCATTAGCAATCTAGAATTTAAATATGAGAGATTTTTAGTGAGAGAAGAACCATCATTGTAGCCACTTTCCCACTTGAGTTATGCTCATTTGCTACTTTCCGTTCACCTGGACTCTTCTGTTTTCTTCAAAAGAAACCTTGATGTCCATAGGATATGGAAGGCTCCAGCTTAAGCACTTGCCAAATGAAGCAGTTGCCACTTTGAATGTGTCCTTAAAAATGCTGTGGTTGTTAGTTACAGAAGTTTGTACAAAACTGATCACCGGGTTGTGTTGTTTGTACAAAACTGATCGCCAGGTTGTAGATTTATGGTTTCTTTGTTGTTTTTGTTTGTTTTTGTTTTTTTAAGATGAACCTATTGTATTGTCTGACAGTGAAGAGGAAGAAGTTGTCATTTTGGAACCACAGGAAGTACCAAAGAAAACAAGGTAACCATCATGTGAAATTAAGAGGGGAAAGGAGTTTGTAAGGAGTGGTTTCAGGGTTTTGGTAGGGCCAAGAAAGCTCTCACTTGATCAAGGGGCTACATAGACAGCCAGGTGAGGTTTAAATCTGGGTTAGTTTGCTCCTGTCCTAGGAGGCCAGGATGACTCATCCTGGCTGGCCTGCAGCTGGCTGAGATGGTTATAGATATACTGATCTTAGTCATTCCAGAGTGAGTGAGGGCATAAAAGCAGATGTGAATCAGCTGCTGCAGAGATTCTACATCAGACTACAGCTAATCTTCAATTTTATCTCCAAGAAGTGAGATTTGTTGTTGTATTCCAACTCTAACTGTGGAACCCCTCGTTGTATTTATTACACTTTCTAGAAACTTAACTTTGTGCTGAGCACAGTGGATGGTTACCCTGTTATGGATGATCAGCCTGTGTTCTTTTGAAATAAAACTGCTCAGTACATTTCTTTGATACAAATGTTGTATTTGCTCACAGAACACAGACCAACTCGAAACAAGAAAATACAAGTAAGAAAGCATTTAACAAGAGGAGGAGAAAGAAGAGAGCTGCTTATTAAAGCCATCATCTCTCCTTCACAAATGCTGTATAATACATAATTCGGTCTGTCATTACTGAACTTATTTTTGTAGATAATTTTATCTCCTATCCTATATCTGGTCCTGCTTTTATGTACATTTTTTAAAACTATCGTAACAGCTTTAAATAAAAAAAACTTTGCATGTAAGTGAAATTCTGTGGTTACCATCCAGCTGCAGCAGCAACCTCGTTAGTTCAACTTGAACTGACTCAAGTTGTACTATTTAAATTGCAGAGGTAAGATGCATGTTTTTTGTAACAAAACAGCCTCTGCAATTACTGAAGTGAGCTCTGTACAGTCGGAGTTCAGTGGGTAGAAGGAACGATGGCTCAAGTTTAATGCCAGGAAAAGCTGCTTTTTAGTTAAACTAGCTATTACCACACCTGGGAAGGGTTTAATCCCTTGGAATGTTTCTCTCAGGGGAAAGTGCTGTGCTGTGGCTAAGACCTTGCTCTGGTCACTCCACACTGTACATTTCACTGAAATGGTGCTGTGTAAAAATCAACAGAAATGCACATACTTAACAAAATAGTACAGGACTTCTGTAAAACTTCCATAGAAAACCAACTCATACTGCAGCACTGGAGTTTTTTTTTTAAAGTTTAATTAATTATTACATGCAACAGATAGGAATGCTGCTTGAGCCATTTTCAATGAATTATGTTCTGAATCTAGAATTGGGCAAAACAAAGAGATGAGGTTTCCAAAATCCCTGACCTGGCTGCTTTGCTTGAGAATGAAGTGGAAACATGCACGTATTTACAAGAACAAAGGAGGACTATTTTACATGTGATGTTAGTATTTCATGAAATGTGAACAAGAGATAAATTACTGTTGCAGATAATACACTCCCCGAATCTGGTTTAAAATTTAATATTAATTTTTTTAAAAAAATTGCTCGCAGCCAGAGCAAGCTTTAATCAAGTTGTGCTCTTTTAGAAGAGGACAAACACTGAAAGCCCCATTCCTCCAGGAGCTAAATCAGGGCAATTTCTTAGTGTCAGTTCTTCCAGCCCAAAGTCACTGTCAGGAGTATGAGAATGAAGATTCAGTTTCTTCTTACTTCTGCAGTCCAAGAAGACCTTAAACTTCTTCAGGAAAAAAAGAACAGTATTCTTTGCACTGCGCTTTCTCTTCACACATGACGTCTCCTACCTTGTGCTCCTTAAAGGCTTTATTTTGAAAGGCTAGAAGTTAAACTGGATAGGCAAAACAGTAGTACAGTACAACCTGGGTTATTTTGTTCAAGACTTAGTAGCAAGACCTAGAATAATCCCATACTGACTTCAGGAAATGAGAAAATGGAAAGAGATGGTGTTGTTTCCAGCAAGAGCTGGCCATCAGGAGCATAGTCATCCTGGGCAGAGATACCAGCCCATGACTGAAGCATTCTTTTTATGCTACACAGGAAGTCTTATCAAGTATATTGAAAGCAAAGCTCAGGAAGCAAGGGAGGATTTTAGACACTGCCATTTTTTCCCCAACTAATTTCAGCTTTTCAGTGGCAAGCTCCTGAAATTAAGCTAAACAAAGGCTACTGGAGAACATGGTAGACCAATGAAATACAGTTTTTCATTAGAAATTAGAACACATATAAAAGTCAAAGTGCATCCTAAAAAGCTCAGTTTGGCCACTAAAAGCAGTAGCCTGTGCTGCACACTTTCATCTTGACTGGATAAGGCACCACCACTTGATCAGCTTTGTCAGTTGGTTCACAGAAGGCTCAGACTACAGAGCAGGTTTTGAGTTGCTGCGTCAAGATGTGCGAATTGTCTCATAGCACTATAACAGCTGCTTGTCAGCTTGGCAGACTTCTAAAAAATTTATTTTAAATAGCCCACACCATAACAGCAGCTGCCCCACATCTGTGAAGAATTTATACACTACCTGCTAGGTGTCCAGATAACCAGACTGTGTTGAGTCAACTTCAGGCTGAAGTGGCACAGGTTTCACAGGGTAGCCCTTGCCAAAACGCTCTAGAAATGAATGCATGGTAGTACTACCCCTCAGTGTTTTTAAGGTATTGGCAAGACCATTAACAGCAGATGTAAAAAGTTTTTATTAGCCAACCTGGATATACCTCAATTAAATCCACTTCCATGCATTCGCTGCTTCACATGCAAAGAACAGCAGGTACAGGGCAGCATCACTCCATTTATACAGGTTGAACGTAAGCATCCACTTGCTCTAATGCTGATTATGTGCTAACTTGCTCATGTAACAGTTCTAGAACTAAGGAAAAAGACAACCAGTCTAGTCTTTGTTTGTTGCATGCCACAGAGGAACCCTTTCCAAGTGAGAGGGACGTACAGAACTAGTGCTATTCTGCACATCATGCACCCGCACCAGAAGATATTCCTCACTCTCAAGGGCACAGAACAGCAGTTCACGCTCCTGCGGTTTGATCCTCCCACTGCCCCTAGACAGGTACTGGGTAACCAGGTTGGTAGCTGTCGGTTTTTTAGTGAGCATCAGTGGGCTTTCAGGACAGCTAATGCATCAGTGGGAACAACCTGGGTTTAAATTAGTACCACTTTTACACTTTGACTAGAAAATACCTATAGCAAGACCATTTTCTACATACTAGAAGTATGGACTGCTATACTAGTTTTAGCCGTGCAGTCTCACCAGCAGAGCATTTAACCTGATGGAGATCTGATACTACATGACATAGCAATCCAGGCTGCCAGTAACCGGCACTCCCTAAAGAGCCTCCCAAGAGTCAGTACCAGTAAAGTGTTTTCCTCAGAGCTGTAGAGTTTCTACCAGTGTTATAGCCGTTGAGCCACTTTTCAGGTCTATGCTAAGTCTCTCTGTTTAAACTAGACAGTACAAAAATGCTACAAATACTGTTGTGGAGTCCAAGTCACTCTTGGAAGGAGGAAAAAAGCCCTACTATAATAATGCACTGCTGATATTAATGTTTAGACTATAATTAGATAAGCAGTCTCAGACATCACTTGGTCTGCATGGTTAATTCTGTGCTTGAAGAGAACATTTTTATAAAACCCAGCTAAATATTTTGACAAGATTGCATGTACAAAAGATTTACATTAAAACCACATAAAACTAACTCCATAATTAAGCTCATCAAATCCTGTATTAATATTTGAGTGATCACATCTAGAATTTTGAACCATGTTTAAAACTGTACATCATTTTCTTGTAATATACATCTTTTAAAAAGATCAGTCTCTTGATTATTACAATAAGTTTAGTGTCTCTGGTGGTTCAATAAGCGATACTCCATGGTACCTAGAGAGAGAAAGAAAGATGCGGGATGTCATCTTACTCAAGTGCTCTTTGCCATGAAGGGCAGCACGCATACTGCAGCAAAGCACATTTCTCACAATGCACAGCCTGCAGGAAAACAATCTGAAGCTTGCCAGCTGCCATGGATTTTTAAGAGCACTAGGTACCATATTGTGCCTACCAGCTGCAGGAATGTCAAGAAAATTCCTTCAGTTTCTACCCGTTGGTTCAGGCAGCGATAGCAGGCCTGGTGGTGAGCAAGAAATATTGCTCAGCAAAGCAGTGTGCAAAAATCTTGGGAGTCTTGACACCATTTGGTTTACATGGCAGATTTGGTGAGTTGAGTCTGACTGAAGACTCCTCTCAAGACACCCCCCACCCCATTAAGCAAATATGTGCTAGAACAACTCAGGCGTAACAGCTTGTCACGCGTCTCCACAGATACTCACTTGGTACTCTTGTACTTTTCCCTTATGGACTGTTGTGTGTGTTGTGCTGCTTTGAGATAGGTCCTGTGTAGGTCCATGAGGCAAGACTTGATGTGTTCAAGGGTGTAGCCTGTCACTTTGCACAGGGATTCAGGCTGAGGAAGACAAGGAAAAAGCAAAAGGGACATTTTTGCATTTCTGCTTGGTTATGCTGGCAACCACTGGTGGAGGTTTTAGCTTCCTGTTGAAACTGTTGTCCTAATAGGTTGGCAGAGTTTCATTGGCTCAAGCACAAAGTAGTTTATTCCTCACTGTTCAGATTCTAGCACATCACATAGATTTACAGTAATCCTGAAAACTGATGTATTCTAAACAAGTATCCCTTGCAGCCAGTGCTTTCTGCCTACTTCCTTACCACAAGGAAGCTGCTCACAGCTCTGAGCAGGATCACTGGAAGAGAGTGCATCAGTAGATGCCTCTTCCTTAGAACAAAAGTTCCCCCCCCTTTTTTTCAAATACCATAGAGAGCAATCCCTAATTAAGAGCCACGAGGGACAGAGGGGCTGCAATTCCCACAGCCCAGGCCCCAGCGTTCAGAACTGCACACAAATACACTCAACCTGCCTAAAAGCGCACAAAGGCTCAAGTTTTAGTGCTACTGCCTAAAAGCGCACGAAGGCTCAAGTTTTAGTGCTACGTACCCAAGTTTGTCCAGTGATTGTGTAGTCTGCTAGATGAAATGCTGCAGCAGCAATAACTGATGGCAAGTATTTCAGGTAAGGATCAGCATCAATTAGACTGAGCTCCCCAAGGTACTGCAAGGGAGACAACAGAAAGGGAATCACCTGCTTCCAAATGGAAGTAGAAGAGCATTTAACAGTTGCACTAGAACCCTAATTTAAGTTTCCAATCCTGCCATCAGTTGGAGCAACAGCTTTTACTGGTTTCCACTTACGGAGATGGTCTACAGAATTATTCAATTAACACTGATGCTCTGTTCAAGACAAGATTGACACTGATCAAGACACCAGACGGTGACACAGAAGAAAGTGGGAGGTGACACAGTAAATCACTACCTGTGACTGAATCCCTAAACAGCAATGAAACAGGAGGAACATACCCCAAAATGATCTTTCATTTTTAGCATCTGCTGTTAGCTACTGCCAAACAGTGCTCCCACACATTGCTTTTTCAACAGGTTTTATATTTAGCGCAGGGGTGTCAAACTCATTTTCACCGAGGCCCACATCAGCCTCACGGTTGCCTTCTGTCCTGGTTTTGTTAAAAAGAAGACCAGTTTGTCTTTTAGTGACGTTTTCTTTCAGCTGAGTTCTTCTAAGTAACTGCACTTTTCTGAATTTGGCTGCGTGTTTTTGCAGACAGGAGCTGATAACAATAGCAATGGAATGCAGAAGAGGCCCAGGTTTAGATTTATTACTGTGGCAGCCAAGGTTACTGATAAATTTTGCACATCCCGTAAGTGAGGGGGGGTTGGTATTTGCAAGGAGGGGCAGACAGAACAGGTGACTAAAATTGACCGAGTATTCCATCCCATACATGTCATACACCCTGTAAAGTGACAGATCACAAGGGTCCCGCTCTCCTCGACCATGGTCAGCATCTGAGGAGGACCCTGCCTGTCATTCCCATGATCCAAGGTCTTGTTCCAGACCCTGCATCCCTGAGTCCAGTTCTGTTTGCTGTAGAGTCCAGCCCAGGACTTCCAGGTGCCTGCCCCACAGCCACTGCTTCGCTGGGCAACGCTGCACTAACCCAGGAAATTCAAGATTGGTTTTTTATATTTTGTATTATTTTCTCTATTTTATTAGTAACATTAGTAAAGCATTTTTAACTTTTTCCAGCTTGCAAGTCTCTCTCCCTTTTCCTCCTATGCCCTTTCCTTAGTGGAGAGGGTGGGGGGTTAATAGCATCTGCTGCAGTTTATTGTCAGCCTGCACTAAATGGTGACACCGTGAAAGAGCCAAATGTAATTTTAGGACTGTATAAATGTAACTACTCCTACATTTAGAGGTATACAGGATCTAGAGCGAAGAGTGTAGTCCAGTGACCTTTGCACAATGAAACAAAGGCTTCCATTTAGGAACTTTTGTACCTGCCATACAGTCAGGATTTAATATAACTTTAGTTGAAACATAATCTGTGCTCTGCTTTAGAAATTAGCCTCTGGATTTAGAGCTCACTGCTTGTTGAGGGGAAAACAAAATAAAAAGTCCTTTTAACCAAATGGGTAGATAGGTCTGGCAGTTATAGATAAGAAAGAGGAAAACATCTAGCAGTGAAACAAACCCTGAACTAAAAATCATCAATCTCCGCCTGCTTTTGAGTAAGTGGCCGTGCTTGCGCCAGGGCAAGCGCCAGCCTGTGACAGCAATGGAGTATCTCAAACACTAAGTGACAAGAAGAGTGTTTGTCTCCAGTGGTGTGGCAGCTCTGGAGGAGCACATGGCATACCCTAGGCACTCTCCAGAACTCTCACAGAGAGACTAAACATTTAAAAATACAAGGAGGAAGGGAAACCTGGACTGAAGAATCCTTCAGCATTTTTCCACTAGATAGCAAACGAGAACTTGTAATATAACTCTGTAGTTACACGAGACAAGTTAGTAATTCTTACTTACCATTGCTAAGCTCTCCACTTTAGCACTTGTCTGCTGATATAGGAAATACTGAGTGAGGAACTGGTTGATTGTTGGAGCTGCCAAGTCAAAAGACAAAACCTTCAATATTAAGTGCTCCATCCTTAGAACTTGCTTCTTGGTATAGGTGTCATCTGTGATGTAGACGAACTCTGCTACTTCAGGAGGGTAGATTTCTTCAAACTTTCTGCCAGGAGAAATAGTTATGAGAAAATAACTGGGGACTAGAGAACCAGATAACCAGAAACATTTAATAAAAGCCAGCATCCTAATTTAGATTCTGACTTGGGAAGCAGGTGGTCAGTGTTACTGAGCAACTTGCTGTACTTGGTTCAGTAGCTCTTGAATCAGCAGAATTTAAAGTTACAGACCTACAACAGCCTGATATTTTAGCACTTTGGGACTTAAAGTTACTGGAATTCCAGAAGAACCCACTGAACTAATAATTGGTGCAAGCAAAACTTTTGTTTGCACATGCCTTGTGCACACTCCCTCAAATACTGTTTAGAAGCCTGCTGCTGCTGCAGCTGGAAGTAATGAACCCTCACATCAATTAGTCTACAAAGACAGCCTAGAACCTTGCTTGCAGAGTTTCATACAGACTGCCAAGCTTTTACGTGGGTAACTCCTGCTTTTTCTTCCAGTGTGAAGCCCTCCTGAGCCAATCTGACTATGGGCAACAAAAATGTGATAGCCACAAGATTTCCATCTGTAAGAGACCAACAAGTAGAATTTTAAATTAAGCAATTTCACTTACGATGCAAGCAGCATAGCAGCAGTGCCCACAAGCTGAAGTTTTCCTCTCAAAACAGACATTGAGGAAAGAAACCTATCAATGTAATTTACAGCTAAGTGCAGGGTTTCATTCTGTAATTTGTATTCTTCTCCAACTTCCACCAGCCAGTCCACAAGAATAGCCCGCATGCTGTTAGTGATGTCAGGTTGCTTCTTCATGTAACCCATTTTAGGCTTGCATTTCACCTGTAGGTTTAGATTACAGATAAAATTGAGTTTGGACTAAGTGCCTGGAAGGAGCCAGCTATTTAAACTGTGTTTACCAGTTTAAACAGATCAGAAGTAAAAAATAGTAAGTCTAGGATTAGTAAATTGTATTTCCACAATCTTGCTCTCAAGCTTGTGTTCAGCGCTTGGTACAGTCATCTTTATCACAAGAAACCAGTCTCATGTTCACAGCAGTGAACAGAGCATCTTATTCCTCTATTTCTAACAAGCTTTACTTTAGTCCCTGTAGTAGTTGAATAATGTTTAGACACATTTCTCAACCCCAAATTTCCCCCTCATAAGCTGTACGGAAACAATAGCAGCTCACCTCCATTTCCCTAAGGTACGTATGGATATCGCTGAGATAGTCTGGCACGTTATTAACATTTGGTTTTCTCTCTTCTGCTTCTGAGGTTAATGAAATATCCATAATACTCGGAGAATCTAAGCAGAAGACAATAACCACGTTAAAATTGGCAGTCAGGCCACCCCCTTGCAGTGCAGGGAGCTACTCTCTTCTGTAGTATGCGGATAGTGGATCTCCAGGGCTGCTCAGCCTCTTGCCTCCCTGGCAGGCAGGAAGCACAGGCTACCGCTCAACCAAACTAGGTGTTGAGGAGACTCTAGGGAAGCCAAAATGTTAGTGTAACAAGGAAGTTTCCCATTTCCCTTTCTCTACTTCCCCCTAAGAATAAAGGAATGGAAAACTCTTTTGCAGCCGTGCAGCGCTCAGTGCGTCCTGTGTTACCTTGTTAAATAAATGTGAATCCTGTAAGCCTAACTATTGTGGCTTAACATAGGGCTGGAGTAGCAGAGCTTTTTGGGGACTACAGAAGTGGGCCGTGATGAAATCAGCCATCAGATATTCCTGCACGTGTTACAGAAGATGGATCTGACAGCTCCCACTTTTTATGTACTGGGAAGCACTCAAAACACTTGTACTAGTACAGGGTTACCTGGGAGAAAAGTCCATGCAGTCCCATGATCTGCCTGGGTAAAATCCCCGTTTAACTCCACAGTGGTAGTAAAGGGTGAGGCTTTAAAAAGGGCTGTGGTCTGTAATCTGTTTTCTCTCATGAGTTACCGGCAGTTCAGGTTAAAAGCATAAAACTGCCCACAAAGAGCAGGGGATAGATGCATAGAGGCTCAACAACTGAAAGCTCAGCTGGATTGAAAAGCTGTTGTATTGTACATAAAGGCCGGCTCAAGGGGACCAGATCGGTTTCACAGACTCAAAAGTCACCTTCCGAGTCAAACCAAGCCAGTTTACGTATGAAACAGCCTCGAGATCTGCAGTCCTCTTCCAGTTTGCTCTGGAAGTCTCCCCATAAATACCAGCTCCGTTCGGCGCTGCCCCGGGGAAGGGCCGGGCACACCGGGGCGCTGTCCCGGGGAAGGGCCGGCGGGACGAGGCCCGAGGGGCGCACCGAGATCCCGCGGCAGCGCTGCCCCGCCGCGGGCGGGTGTCCCGGGGATGCAGCTCGGCTGGCGGGACACGGCACCAGCCGAGCCCCGGGCAAGGGGTACCGGGGCAGGAGGATCACATACCGAAGCTTACGTCCATGGCGTTGCCCAGGGGGGCCAGGGGCCGCCGGTCTCCCATGGCGCAGACGGCCGCTCGCAGCCCCAGCACCTCCTCGTCCTTGCGCAGCGCCGGGCCGCGCCGCCGCTCCCCGTCCGGCTCGTCCACATAGACGGTGAAGGGCTGCTGCCCGCCGGCCGCCCGCCCCGCCGCGCCATGGCCCTCGCAGCCGCTCCGCGCCGCCTGCGGGGACAGCGACCCATCAGTGCCGCCGGGAGCCCGGCCCGGCCGCTGACAGCCGCCCTGACAGCTCCCACCACCCCAGCATGGCCTCCCCCCGAACTCCGCGCCGCCCGGGGCGCGCCCGCTCACCTGCGCCGGGAGCCCGGGCCGCTGCTGGGCGCCCCGCAGCAGCCCCAGCGCCACGCGGGTGCCGGCGGGCGGCGGCGCTTTGCCGCCCGGGGGCACGTTCTCCTGGTTCTCTTGCTCCGCCAGCATGGCCGCGGCCGGTGGCGCAGCACGGGAGAGGAGAACGGGCCGGGCGGGAGGCGGCGGAGCGGGCGCGCCGCCGGGCGGGGGATGGGCGCGTCTCGTGCCGCCGTCCCGCGGCCGCCGACTCTCGCGCCGCTCTGGGCGTTCAAGTAGCCCGCGACTATTGAATGGGCCAATAAGAAGGCGCGGCGCCGCGGCGCGTCACGCGGCCTACGGGCGGCGGCACGGGCCAAAGCGGAGGACGCGAAGCGCGCTCTGCGAGGCGCTGGGCGGGGCCTGGGGACAGGGGGTGGGGCTCGGCGGGCGGTGCCCTCCGGAGCGCGGCGGCGGGAAAGGCACGGGGCGGGGGCGCGGGGGAGCCGCCCGGACCCGGGGCGAGAGGAGGGGGCGGGAACCGGGAACCGGCCTTACCGGGCCGGGGCAGAGCTGCTCGGCCCGGCCGAACAAAGCCGGAGCGCACGGCCCGCGGCTGCACCCCCGCTGCTGGGGCCTGCAGGGAGGGAAGCGGCCCTGCCCGCTCCCGCGGGAAAAGCAACTTTCCATACGTGCCTTTCCTTTTAGTGGAGCAAGTTATCCCTTTTTACTTCACTTAGGAACAAATGTCTATAGCCACAAGGTGGTTAATGTCTTTTAACTTTAAATAAAAACGAGATGGAAGATGCCAAAGACCGGGAGATATGAAATGAAGAACGCAGAGCACATGAGAAGCACGGAGGAAGTTTAATGCCGCACGCTCTCTCTACAAGAGTTAATTTGTAGCTTTCAAAGTAGCCGTGTTTAGTTTAAAATCCACATCTAGTTCTTCCCCGCCTGCACGCAGCAGCTCCCCCAGCCCCGTGAGCCCGGTGCCACTTTACAGCGCACTCAAGATCAGAGTTCTGCATAGTTTAACACCTGATTTTCTTCTAAACCTGGTTAAGTCTCTGAAAACAAGTGTCTTCATGCATTTTTACAATGACACAATAAAGACTAGTGCATGTAGCCTTTAACAGTAATGAAAACATTTTTGCAAAACAGGTATTTGGTATTTATATTGAAGTTTTCTTCAGCTATGAAGAACATTGTGTATATAGAAACCTCACTGATTTAACACAAGTAAAAGCTTATATGAATTAAAATTGACTACTGTATTCAGTATCTTAATAAATATGCATAAAAAGAGCTGACAGTACAACAAAATATTAAAATAGTGTTTTTCTTAAAATGTCTTTTGGACTTGATATTGAACAGCCTTGATAAGAAAAGGAAAGGGGAAAAGGGAAAGGGTAAAGGGAAGATAGAAAGAGAAGGAGAAGGAAAAGGGGAAAGAGAAAGAGAAAGAGAAAGAGAAAGAGAAAGAGAGAAAGAGAGAAAGAGAAAGAGAAAGAGAAAGAGAAAGAGAAAGAGAAAGAGAAAGAGAAAGAGAAAGAGAAAGAGAAAGAAAGAGAAAGAGAAAGAATACTTTGCTTTTTCCTTGTCAGGCTGCAGACTCAAAAAAAGCAATTAGTCCATCTTGATCACAGCCATCCAGTATTTCCAGAAGAAGAGGAACTTTTGTTTTCACATTGGTGCCTTTAAATTTAAATTTATCTATGAAGAGATCTGTGATCATACCTGCAAAGGTAAAGTCCCAGGATTTAGTATTGGCCTTGTTTTCATTATGAGGTGTCTCTACTTTTAACTTGTTACGTACCAACTCTTCTAGATGATTTCGGGTTTATAGACAAGACACTTTGTAAACAATTATTTACTTTTAAATAAATGAAAAAACACTGTTAGAACAGCCCTGATTCCAGCTTCATTCCCACATGTGTATTTCTGCCTTGAAATGACCTCTCTCAAGAGGAACCAGCGCAAGACAGGTGATGAGGACTCTGCCTACACTGTATATACTGAGACTTATTACAGCTGGTGCCCAGCAGTGATGCTCCGAGCTGAAAGTTGCACAGAGAACACCAGAGGTTACAGAACTTCCTTCACTAACTTAGATCATCTCCCGAGAGTCTCCCTTCCCACCCCATGTGCATTTTTCTGATGTTTTGTAGAATTTAACCACTCAGAACTTAATCACTCATTGAACCTGGATACATTCTTGAATGCCATCCTGAATTTGAACATGATCCTTAATCGTGTCCATAAAGACAAGAATCAGAATATAAAAAGCTGTCTATTAAATGAAAAGCAGAAAAGTCACTTGCAAATAATCCTGGTATTTTCATTCTCAGTGATAATGCTTGTGATGCCAAATCAATGTTAGAAGTTCTCAGGTGAACAATTCTTAAGAACCTTAAGAACCAAGCCTGTAGTAGCACAGAAGCCATTTTCAGTATGCACGAGGTTTTACTGCCTCACCTTTAACCTTCAGATCTCTATAATGAAAATCATCGTGTAAATATGCAACCTTGGCTGTATGACCAGACGGACATATATATACTTATATACCTATTGTTGTCCTGAAGCTACCCTAGTGTACCCCCTACTGACTTCGTAACTATGACAGGCATGTCCAGGGTGCTTTCTGGACATTAATTTGCATTTAAACAAAATGTTGAATTGATCAACAAACCATAAAGTCTCTCGAGATGTGCAGGTCGTTTCTTGTATTCCTCAAGCAGCTGATCTGCCTCCTCCAAAATGTTGCGGTATTTTGGTAGCAAGAAGTCCACGTTTCCTTCATGAACTTGTAATTCCTCAAAGACATTTTAAATCGTTAGAGTTAAGAAGAGTTAAGTATCATAAGAGCATAAAAGTAAGAAGTGAAGCTTGGGTCTGACAGGAGAAAGTACTTCAGAGACAAGACAATCCCCTTCTAAACTAGCAAGAGTTACTTTCAAAGCGCCTCGTTTTCCAGCCTTCTAGCAAAACGCCGAATGTTACTTGTCACTTCATGGACTAGATTCTCAAAATCCTGTGTATTACGGCTTCCAGCTCTCAGTACCACCAGAACAGGGTCACTCCACAGCCCAGACCAATTTAAGATGGGCAATAGTATAGATCTTTTTATTCCCCACAGAGAGACTGTTATTTTCTAGATGAAAAGTAGTTATTTTATGCATCGTGTGTCTGCTGGGACAACAGATTTCATCAATCACCAGATTATTTTACTGCCTATGAATAACATATTATCCAAATAATGAGTGACAAAAACTCGTTAAAGGAGATTTGCTGCCAAATAAAAAGCCTAGAACAAGAACTAAACACTTTCTCCAAGATGTGCAACATCATTATTATTGTACAAACATAACACACATTAAGAATAAGTTATTATTCCCTACCTCACCAGTTTGTGAAATCGAACCCAAGTAAAATACTTTTAGGGATAATAAAGATACACACTGTGTTCTTTGGTAGTTAATTTTTCTCTAACTAGAGTTCTGACAACTAGTATATGATTCCAAAGGACAAGAGAGAATCAGATGTTCATTTTCCTCTCCCCTCTGCCTCAAAAAAACACACCAAAAGTGATGACAGCAAGTTTCTGATAATAAAATCCTGGTTGTTGGAAAAGTTCGTGAACTGAGACAAGTTGCCTAACAGGTACCTCCCAAAGACTAACCGTTGAGGAGAGTATTAAGCAAAATATTAATAAACAGATAATTCAGAAATTATGACACACTGGGATGAAATACCAAAGCAAAGAAGTTTCATCCGGCATGGATGATCATACCCAGATCTAAAAACTTTAAAAAGTTAGTGGAAAGAGACAAAGAAGGAACTGGAAAAAAACAGCAGGCAAAAAGAGATCATTACATGATAGAGCTGGCTGCATTCTACTGTCTGATTTAGTCAGTAATCCTACATGACATCCACTAGTTCCATAGGCAAATGGGAATTTTACTGTTAAGTCTGTCTCGCAGATAATTAAAATACATGTCCTGGGAATAGAAACGGAACAGGTACCACTATGGAACGCATCTGACTTGAGCCACACAGCTTGGTATCTGACAACATAATCCCCAATAAAAATTCTTCCATGGGAGTTCAGGTACTTACCCGCAAAGCATCTATTAAGTGAACTTTCTTGGCCAACAGCTGCTGATACTCTAATTTGGGGTGGATAAGCTTTAATGTGTGCCTCACAGATTCTTCATTTACATCTAGTAGGGAGTCAAAAATAACCCAAACAAGAAAATGAATAATACATATTCCATTTATAAGAATATAAAATTAAGTCAAGAAGAACACAACAGAGAAAAAAAGTTTTACCATACGATATGTTGAGATTAATCTTCCTTTTAGTAGCCTCTTTGGAAAGCACATCTTTTAGGATGGATATTGTAGAAATGTTGTCAGACTTAAAACATCCCTCACCTTTTCTATAAAGGAAGAAAAAAGCAGGTTTTGGACCAGCCTGAAGAAAAACTCTATTCGAGCTATGGATTGCATCACTACTGGATAGTGATCACCCCTGCTAATGTTGAACAATCCTTTTTAAGAAAGATTCCCGTTCTCTTTAATGGGAGTTTTGATGGCGTTGGAGCTTGAGAGGGAACAGTGGGATGTGCATGGAACGATACCCACAGGCTGGGCAGGAATGAAAAAGACAGAAGCCCCAGCGTAGTCACATTGCGCTTCAGCAACTGTATTTTACCTGTAAGTACTTTCAAGCTGTGTACCCAGGAAGGTGTTTTGAAAATAAAACGTGATACTCTCTCCAGCGGGAGTCTTTTCAGGCACTTCAGGCAAGCAAAACACAACCCAGGAGTGAATTTCAGCAAAACTGAACTGGCCTTTGAGCGTCAGTGTATTCATGGGCCTATGACATTATGAAATTAAAAAAAATGTGATTAATCATATAAAGAAAGGGCATTGTCAGTGCACTGGTTATCCTTACGAAAAAGTTGGTTACATTAGGTTGTTTCCTTTTAACCAACATGCTGTAAAAAGGCAGGTATCTTGCTAAGTAGTTATATATTGCTGATTACATCTGCTTTTCTGTATTTCAAGACAAAAAGCTATGCGTACATGCAAATTTTATCTCATAGGAGGCATGTCAGAACTGGATAAGAAACTAGTTGGAAGTTCCTGACGTGTCCCTTTTCAAGTTGTTAAACCTGAAACTAATGTAAATAACTGACAACACAATAACTGAGCCTCAACAGTCTCCCATGCTGTAAATCACAGACCTGTCGCTTTTATCAAGAATGAGGCACAATGGAATATGTTTGCACATCAAGTAAAAGCATTTGGTAGTGATCCCTCAGTTTTGTTTTAGAACACTCAACATCTTGGTGGTAATACGAGATGTTAATTGGGGGTAGGGAAAATCAAATATAAATTGCATAAAATAGTAAGGTCCAAACAGAGGGAAAGGGGAGGGGGAAAAAAGTCTCAGCTCTGTTTTGGGGCCAAATTAGCTATGGGAAAGAGTTACATTTAAAGGGTGGAGGGCAGATGGAGACTGAAACTGAAAAGACTGCGGTTGCTAACACAGGAGAGTTTCCTTCCTACCACACCCTCTCTTCCCACACATGGGGTTGCATTATAACCCAGGCCAGTAAAATGAAAAATAACCTGAAAACAAGGGCAGAGAATGGCAAGGAAAGCAGAAACCCGCTAAATCTGCATGTTCTAACTGATAAAGCTGATGAAAACTGATGAAATGGAACTACAGGCTGCTCGAACTTGTAGGTTAGGAATTACACACATAAGTTTATCGAGTAAACATTGTTTCAATTGGACTGTGTGAGTTTTTCAAGAGAAAAAGGCACTGATTTTTCTATGTAAATACCTGTCATGGTCAATAGAATGAGTTCTCTGATGAAGCGAAAGTGGTTTAATTTGATATTGATGAACTTGGCAGGTTTTTGGTTGAATTCTTGGTGTTACGTATGCTTGAAGTGTCCCATACTGTCCTTCAATTGATCGAACCTGCAGAAATAAAAGTAGAACCCACAAACAAGAATAAAAGATTAAATCAACCACAATTTGGAAACTGGTGGATATTTGACCTTCAAAACTTATTAAAGAAAAACTGTAGATTTTCTGCAGTACTTCAAGAATACTTAAAGTACTATATTTACTTGATAGTGCAGATAAATAGAGCAGATCAAGAATGTTTGAAACTAGATGTATTAGCGTCCAATGAAGTGCTGCTATATTAGATGAATGAAATACCGAGGAAATAAAACCCACTAACTTACTTTCTGATTAGTTGAAATAAAAAGTCTGTAACTTGATTCTCATTGTTCACTGGTCCTATTACTTGTCTTTTTTTTTTTTTTAAGACAAAACAATATATGCAGTAGCAGCTGGCATCAAAGAATTTAAAAGAATAAACAAAATTTCAAAACATTAATTCATTTCTTTGTAACAATGGAAGTTCTTCCTGAGCTATTTTTGGAAAGCAAGCCAGATTTAAGTTCAGTTCTCAGCATACCCAACAGCAGGAAGCACAAACACATCCAGGACATGGCGTGCACTCCCCACACCCCTGCGCACACAGCAACGCACCAGTCACCTCTGTGCTGAGAGCAGTTCCACAGACTGCACTAAGCCCTCTGTCACCTGCCAGTTACACAGAACTGACAAGAAACACGAGTGTGTCCCACAGACAACACAGCCAGGAAAGTTGGCAGAACAGCTACTGAAACAGCTTCATACAAGCAAAAGAGCAGAGTGGAGTTCAAGTACTGGTCTGCTTTATAACTTTGATTACATCCCATAATTTATAGGCTCTCAGAAGTCAAAAAGCAGTGTTTTGCAGGAAGATACCCACTTCAATGTTTTTAATAAAAATAAGTTAGTAAAGAGCTCCTTTGGAAATAAAATCACCAAGACTTAGAAGTTCTATACTTTGCATGTGCATAGATGAAATACAAAAAAAGAACAAACTCCATGTGGCAGGTGTAAACCACCAGAGATCCTCAAGATACTGCAGCGAGGCAGCAGAACCTCTGCAGATCAAATCCATCACATCAGGATCCAAATGCAAGAGTGACAGTACAGAGTTTTGATGACACACAACAGCAAGTTTATCATTTTATTAGTGGGAGAGTAAAAGAAACCCTCTTTTTGTGTATCATGAATGCATATGATTTGTTTTCTTTCGTTATTTACTCTTTACCCAGTATTTTCAATAGTAAAGGTGGCCAGGGTCATACCTCTAAATTCAAATAAGAGAACTGAGGCACAGGGAGATGAAGTGACCTGTTCAGGATCAACAGGCACACTAATCGCCTTTCTTAAGAATGGGACCCGGGAAACAAGTCTGAGTTCTGCACACAAGGTCCATTACTGCGACATCACCAAAAAAGGCTAACAAGCCCAAACTTCCTCACATTTGATGCATCTTATGCAGGTTTAAATTCTAATAATAATCTTTTGACTGAGAGTCTTACATAAATAAACATGTATTGCATTAGGAGGCTGCAGTGTTAGGTGACTACATAAAGAGAAAACCCAGAGCCTATGCACATCTTGAGGGTTTTCATAATCATTATTTCCTTCATTATTTCCCCCAGTGGTGGCCAGAAAATGTGTGAATCTGGTGGATCATTAAAAATAAACCCCAAAAGACCCCCGTAAGCATGAAATGACCAGATTTGCTTCCTCTCCAAAACACAAATCCAGTCTATATTCCCTGGTTACTTCCTGGCATAAATTCCCTCCAACACTTCCAAGGACAAACTGTGCCAGAGATTTCCTTCCCACACCTCTTGTCACTTCAAGTTCCACACAGGTATTTTTCAAGTATTTTCACAATCTGTGATTTCCCCACTGCTTTCATCAGACAGACACTCAAGAAGGACCCCAGGCTCTCCTCTGAAGTAACACATTTTCAGAAACCTTTAGAAACCCTACAGACAAATATAAACGAACACAAGCCCCAGACTAGAAGGTTCTTGGGAAACAACCAACATTAGGAAGAAGAACGATCATTTGCTCGGGCTAAGCAGTCAGTCGAGGTAGAGATCTCTCCATTCCCGAGCATGAATTTGTTATGGTAAAGATTTTGGAGCACTTTACCTTAAGCTCAAGTCTCGTAGTATTTGCTTGGCATCGGTAAGTTGCAAGAAGAAAGTTGCTATTTGGCTGTAAACAGACAAAAAAATACAAAACAGGTCTGTGGATTCACAAATGTTCTACTAGTCTGTTTTAACTGAAAACATGTAAAGTTTTTGCTATTTATGTACAGCTATTTTACAAAAGTGAAATATAAAAAGTAATCTTTGGTTTCCTTGGATACTTCAATTAATTTTCTTGATGATATAATTTTTTAAATTTCCCTATATATGTAAAAATCAACTGAAGCCTCTTATAGTCTTCAATATCACCATAAAAATTATACAGATAGCCATTTTTCATCTGAGGAATGCATCTGTAAACCTGCCCCATCCATTTGCACTGTTAGTCCAGCATCCAAAAGCTAAAGCAAGATCGGTAAGAAAACACACCGAAAAAAGCTAAATTAATCATCACGACTAACAAGAAACTTAAAATAAAAAATGTTCATTTCTGAAAACTCCACCGTAGACGTGGTGGAGTTTGCAATGACGTGCAAATTTAGTCCTTTAATCTAAAATACTTAGAGGATCATTACAATGAAAGACTTAACAGAAGATTTTCACAATGCTAAGATAGTTTCTGGATTTTCCTCCAGCCTTAAGCATCATTAGTAATTCTATAAGTGGTTAAGTTTATAATTATAATATAAAAAATGCACTGAAACATATGACTCCTGACACAGCAGAATTTTTACATTCTGAAGTGATTTTTAAGAGACACAGAAAAAGAATGTTCTTCACTTAAATTACTTTGAAGTAAATACATGTGTGACTGGCAAATCCAGAGAAGGGAGCAATATTGAACGGGTCTCTCACACTCCTGATCGTGCAGGAAAAAGCACGAGAGCAGTTGTTCCTGGATCCTTTGGCGCATATTTAGCATTGCCCTGTGTCAATACTTGCCACTACCTCCGAATTCCACAGTATCTGTGATGAAGTTAAGCTTTCCAAAATGACCAAATGAGTAGTTTAACTCACTATATTTAACATTATAAATATATACATCCAAATTCTATTTTAATATACAATATTAAGAGCTTTCATCACGCGATCTCTATAAATACCACCCTTTTTTTCACTCACCTCAGAGTCACAGCTGCTAAAACTAACAACAGCAGAATTTTTATCCACATCCAGCAAGTCTAGTGGGACATCACTCTGCAGCACATACGAGGAAGGAAAAATAAAGAGCTAAAGTTCCTCAGTAGCTTCTGATGCATATCCTCTAACTGTCTTCAATTATTTTAATAAGGGAGAAGCAACAATCACTTCATCCAAGAGGCAAAAGCCCAAGGGACACACATCTCACTGCTTAGCATTTAATCCCAGAGTAACACCAAGATCTTTCTCTTACTCCTTTACGGAGTCCTGAGCTCCCGCGTGGCTGGCCGACAACAACGAGTAACTCTCTTTCAAACACGTATGAAGTGTATTAATGACTCAAGTGTTTCACTGTTTTCACAGGAGGTTTACAATATTCATTCCGGAAACCAACAATCATATCAGATAATTATTGATGATCCTTTAACTTACAAGAACACCTCTGACATGAATCACTTCTTATCTACATGTGTTTTCACTGGAATTAAAATTAAATCTAACACTGCTTGGGAAATCAGATTAAATGGTATTAGAATGATTAATTACTTGTGTCAGGAAACATTGATAAATATGTAACATGCTTCCTAAAATAAGATTTTAAAACCACTTTTATCATCTTCTGACAGCACAGGAATACCAGACACCGCTTTATATTTCTTTAAAGAAAAAGCCATAAGTTCTAAACTCCGCATTAAGTTCAGGCCTAGATGAAACAATTTGATTATTCCTCACTTAGCGATGGGAACTGCAGATACTATAAAGCTGCAAATTAGCTGTAGCTTAGCATTTCTCTAATAACATCCTCAATAAAAATAAGATTTTTATTAAGAAGCGAAGAATGGAATCCTGCAGTAATTCTCTCCCATTTGTTACGGCAAATTCACCTAACAAATCCCTCCTTGTCAAATTTTTCTCCCCATGCGTATCTCAAAAGAAGCCAATTCAGTACCACTACGTTTTCTGAGTACCAAAGATATTTTAACATTAATTTCAGCTGATGCAGTAGAAGGAATAACTAATTAAGGTTGCTCTGCTTGACATGAGTATTTATCACCAACTGCATACAAATCAAATGCTCTTCCACATTGAAAGTGCACAGGTGGCCCACACCATTCTACAATTAATTTTCCACTAGATGGCACTTAACCGGCAAGTGAGAATCTGCACCTAATTTAAGATTTACTGAGATAATTGCTGTTTAAATATGGAGGGACATGCAAAAGCAAACATAAAAGTTGCATAGAAACCTGCTAGCCCAGTAGGCATTTTAGTCTATTTTGGTAGCATAACATTGCTCTGTTCAATAAAGGTTTAAGACGTATTTGTTTCCGAAGAAGCATTTACAAGTTACTTCAACCCTGCAATGCTATACGCTTCAGGTTCCTCTTATAACAATTCAGACATTTAAAACTCAATGTATTTAAGGTACTATAATTTGGCTTTTTAAACTGGAAAGTCTCTGAATGTTTTATTTACAGATCAAGAAAGCCAACAAGAACAAAACTACACTCACCTGTACCAGGACAATATCTATAGCTGTCTGCACCTCCAAGATGAGGCTGTAGCTGGCATCATCCTTATTTAATGTAAATTTATCATTCACACTAAATGCAGGTACTGATGAAACAGCAGTACTGGATTGAGAAGACTGCTGGTATTTTTCACGTTCCTGAAGTACTTTAATCTGTAAGTGTTCCAATTCATTCCTAGAAAAGGGAAACCACATATAATGTCTTTTATAAAAAAAAATCTATAAAAGCTACCACAGAAATTAAGTATACTAAGCTTGCAAGGCAATCGTGTTTATCGTCTGTTCACCATTTTCCCACCACAAGTGACGGTTGATCCCCCTTCCACATACACAATCAAGACGAAATATAAACTATAGAACATGAAAACATAGATTCTACCGCACTTTGCCAAAAGAGATTTCTATGAATCACAGGAAAGGACAAATTTTTCCTTCAAGAGTATAATGCATTTTTAATTATATGCCATTTAGAAGCTATAAGCAGCACAGGAATCTTATCTTGCCAATACTGAAGAAAAGGCATTAAGACATCATAATGTACAGGCAAGATAGCAAGAGACTGTGAAATGAGGCTGCTATTCACTTCTACTTTGAAAAGGCTTGATTCTACTTCTAGATACATTAACGATACAGAAAATCCAGTGAGATAGGAAGGAAAGACAACATTTCAGCTTTTAACGTTTCAATTCTTCCATTTAAATTTCTCCCTAGCACAATTACCTTAAGGACGAAATCTTGCTCTGCATTTCTTGACTTAATTTTAGTTCTTCAGCTGATCCACCTTCTCTATGGACAGGTTCTGTAGTCAGTCCTGTCAGCCAGCCTAAACCAATAGATGAAGTTTATATTCCTCATAAGCCTTAAAGAAAAGTCTACATTCAGCTTTTGTATGTGTGGAATGATGCGTGTTCCAAGTACTGGGTAGACAGAATCAAGACTTAATTTAATCCTTTCTTTGAAGAATTAATGTAGACACTCAGTATGATTTTTATGGGTTTCATTCCTAACTTACAGATTGAAAAACACTACTTACTCTTTTTCATTTAGTACTTCAAGCAATAAATGCTTCTGTGGCAATGTTTAACCAAGTGTTTACATTTTTTCTCACCTCTGTTTCTCTGATGAAACCTTGAATAATCTGCAGTACTATAGTTCAAAACAAAACAAAACAAAGCCGTGCAATGTGTTTATAGCAAACTGTATGTAGGATGGTGTGTTTTGAGATTGAATGCTGCCAGTTAAAGTGAAAAAAAAGAAGTATTTTTGCTTTCTTAACTACATTTACTTATAAAAGCAAATACTAACTGATTATATCCTGACACCCCCGGAATGATATGCAGACTTGAATGGGTGTTTATAGTTCTAGTTACCTCATGTAATGCAAGCAAATAGTAAGGCAGCATTATTGTAACGTGCATCATAGAAGCTGACATGTCCACAATGTTTCACATTCCTCAGCTATCCACTCCAAGTACCAAGAAATCCTAACAACAAAGCATGAATTTTGAAAAAAAAAAGCCAATCAAACAAAAAACCACTATGTAAGTCGTCCACTGCCAAGCTTCAAGTGTAACCTTTACTGCTGGACTGTGGCCACTGCCCATGCAAATCCACAGGTGAATATAGGGTTTTGTTTTTTGCTTTATTCTATGATCCATGGATCTTTACAATATTCCCAGAGGCACTAAAAGAAGCCACACAGGACTTCAGCCACAGCATTGCTGCAACGTGTCAGACCAAAACAATTCATATGAGGTGAGGTACAAAAACATTTTAATCATCCAAAGATGATTTAAGATAGATACTTGAACACCATTATTTCTTAGTAACTGGCTGAGAACTGTATCTTGCCAGAATATGTGCTTTTGAATATGAGTGGTCTCAGTAGGCTAATTTTTTAGTACTGAAGACAACTGAAGACAGGGAATGAGGAACGTTTTGGGTCCCTGCCGTTAACACCCGCAGAACGTTTATCGTGGCCTTGGTGACAGTGAGGCCAAGAGCTCGGATCTCACAGGGAGGCTGCTGAGATGCCTCACATGGGGAAGTTTTGTTTTCTACTAAAACCCATTTAGAGCCCTATGAAGTGGAAAAGGAAGGAAATTATATCAAAAACTGAAAAGAAAAAAAAATAAAAAGGATAAGCAGGTCTATCAATGTTGTTCATTAAAAAAAAAAATAATCATTCATTCAGACATACCACATTCATTATTTCATCACAGATAGTCATCTACACTTGTGAATAACCAACCGTTGTGTTACACAGCAGCTCACATTATAAGCATCTCAAAATTTATAATATAGTTTCAGTGTAGGAAACATTTTTTGAACTTTAAATATGAAATTAGAACAGATCCTTTCAACAAAACATTATCCTGGTTCCAATCAGGACAAAATGTTAAGAGGTGTGGGCTTCACTAACAATATAGCCTGCTTCATATTTATCATCACCATATGCAACATTTATGGAGTAAATGATATGAAGCTTACCTGAGTACGTGGCTGCTAAAATTTCATCATAGCCGTCTTTTCCTACACAGCCACCCTGGATTGATGCAATGCTCTCAGATAAAGCCTTCAAATAAACACATTCAAGCAGAGGGAAATATCACTGCACTCATTTTAGAAGTTTGGGGTTTTCTTTTGTGGGGATTTTAAGTGTTTCACTTCTCCTTTAGCTGCATCACGAAATATCTACATAGGTGCACAATACCTGGACCCACACAAGAGTTAAGCTGGCTGATGACTTTCATAGATAAACTGAGCTGTTTTAATAAATGTATTCCAGTTCTACTGTGCATAACAGAGACGCAAGAAGGCAGTCTAAAGCAAAACACAAATGTACAACATTGTTCCAGCAGGAATTAGGGATCTGACCAAAGGGTAAAATATTCACTATGGATTAGATCCCTATTTTAACAATTCCTAACTGAAGTAATTATGCTGTATAAAGTCCTGAGTACTTTCAGTCAACACAGACTATAAACAATATGGGACTGTTTTTTCACAGAGTGAGCAGCACTGTATTAAACTTCAGTAGTTAACAGAGCCAGAGCTTCGACGCACCCTAAGCACCACTTTGGTTTTTGCTCAGATTGGGACCATTTCCCTTTCTGGTTCTTAAGTATTAGGGCACTGCTTTGAAGTTCATACTGTGGACATTACAGAGCAGAGAAAGTAAACAAAAACAAACCAACCAACTACCCCCCTTCCCTTTACCCCCCCACCAAAAAAAGGACACACAAACCCAAAAAAACCCCAAACAGAGACAAACAACAGCAACACCTATACACACAAAAGACCAAACTATACCTCGCCACACGTGTTTTAGCAGTAACGGTCTTATAAATAAATCATGTTTTGAAACACAGAACTTTTCAAAATTTGCTTTTCCAGCAAAGAAGAGTAGGATGAACGTGGGCTTACATGATCATATCGAAGGACAGGATCATCTGTACTCTCAAAACTATAAACTTCTAGTATTCCATCATCTCGTCCAATGAGTAATTCTTTAACTCCATCTCCCGTAATGTCAAAACTATCAATACATAAGATACCTAATGAAAAAAGAAAACAAAACCATTTACTTCATCTTTATTTATGACACAATAATATACAGGCCACACTAAACTACATAGAAAGCGATCCTTGGTCAGCTTTTAAGGTTTTATTAACGCTGTATCTGGATGAGTCCACTAGAGGGCTGAAGTTCCTCACCTGTGCCTGAGGTTCAGGGCTGTACAGTGGGTTTTGCAGCAATCAATTCTAAATCAAAACCAGCACAGTTCCCTTGGTGAAAAGCACCCAGAGACCCCTTCTGATGTTCCCATAGCTTAGTCAAACACTCTCCCAGATGAACTATGCCTGTCCACACCACTGTAAGGTTACCAACTGAAGAGGAAAGCGTTCTTTGATTCCTATAGTTGACTTCAAGTTATTTTCAAACATACTGTGAATTCTGGGTAAGGTGACAGAAAGAGGGTTCCGACTCGTGCCAGACCCAGACTGGGTTTGCACTGCTATGCAACATGTTAGTGGATAAACCCACTAGTAACACACAGGGAACAGAGACTTAGGGTCTGGAAGAAGGAAAAAGCACTGAGAGTTTGTAGAATTAATATGAAAAACAAGATGGAATTTAACTGTTACAGCCCTTTCATATTTCATATGAAGAGAAAGCACATGCTAAGAAGCCTTTTAAGAAAATAATTTAGCAATAGCTTTTATAAGATCATTAAATTAAATAATAAACATACTGTTCCCGGTCTTCTGTACAAACAAAGAAGGGTTAATGGATGCTGCAGAAGCAGCAAACCAAGGCTAAACCAGGGAAAGTACTGTGCCATGCTCTGACCAGTTAAATCTCATTGTGGAGCTTTAATGAAAATCTTATTCCATCTTCAACAAAAATCTGGATTAAAAAAAAAGGTCTCTCAGGGAAGATGCTAACCTGGGACTTTAAGACCACTGAACATGTGAAAAATCTTGCAAGTGTATTTGCATTTAGAAATAGTAACCAAAACAATAAAAACTTTGTGACCGTGTTTGAATCAACATGGTTTTACAAATGGCACCTTAAAAATACGGTAAAAACAGAAGTATACTTAAGTACATGAAACAGTATACACAGACAACCCAAAGCAAACCAAACTGATTAGAATAATTTATAAGAAGATCAAAAGAATAAAAGAGAGCTTACTGATATCAATATCACATAATTGCAACATGCCTCCAAAGTATCTACAAATAAGACTTCCTGATAATTATACTGGTAATAAAGCCTCAGCTACACTGGAAGACTAAAGAGTGAGAGACTGAGACACATACCTCCTCGCTTTTTTTCATTTCCAATTTCCCACTTAGGTATAGGCTTGGAACCAGTAATCTGGACAAGACCCAGTTTACCATCAGAAGTTCCAAACACAATTTCTTCTCCAGAATCACCTAAACGCATAAACTGAATTTAGAATTGATAAAAGCAAGTGCATCCATTTCAAACACTTGAAAATATCATGTAGTTACGCTCCACAGCCCAAGGGAAAAATCAAACACTAACATTACTGTTGTGTAACAGGACTGTCAGGCTTTAAAAATAAACACAAATACATGCAGAACTGCAGCTGTTCTGTTAATTTCTTCACAGCTAATAATCTGCTGTGTGTGAATGCCCCCCTGCACTAGAGTTCTGCCAAAAAGCAGTTCATAATCCCCTACTTTAAATTTCAGCCAAGATAGGCTATTAAATCACCTTTACAGATGAGAAACTAAGAGATTCATTCAGAACAAACATTCAATAGAAAATGTTGTGCCAAGACTTAAGCAAGTAAAAACAACTTTTCCAAAACAGCTCTGAATGTCATTGTCACACAGTATAACTGAAACTAAATTAAGCACCAGATTAACACACTAAAGATATTTCTATTAGGTTAGCACAGATTAGCAAAATGGATGATCAAACTATTTTAAGCTTGATCCTTCCACAGTCTTAGTTTATGTGAACTCTACTCAATATTCTCATCCATCCATGGACAGATGCAACCAGTGATTCTAGTTATGGAAAAATCCATGTGTAAGAGAAGCCCAAACCCAAGAACTGGGCAAGAACCTCAAAAGTCCAGTTCCTCTTTGTACAATGAGATCACCTTACATCTCACTGCTATTGTAAAAGGCTTTCAATTAAATATGAATATCACTTAGGACTGTCCGAAACAGTCGTATGTGTGAGTATACATTTATTTGTATATACAAAATGACTTCACAGAGTCAGTTTTCTGCTGCATTTTTAACATCAGCTTAAAAATCAAGGCAAAATGTAATTAACAAATATAAGCAATAAAATCGTAAAAAATCCAGTAGAATAACATTATTTAGTTATGTGTATATTCAAAATCTTGTTACCCCCATTTCCACTGTTTAAAGCAAGAACAGTAGGTGGTCCAGGAACTTCTACTTCATACAGTAAATCAGATCCCTAAAGACAAAGAGAAATACCTTGAATGAGTTTTGACACGAACAAAGGAAAAAACACCACCAAAGACCAAACAACCAAACCTGAAAATGAAACAAAAAAAAAACCACCTACAAAACCAAAACAAATAGCCCCACAAACATCAGCACAAAATAATTATGGATTAAAATAATTGATATGCTTCACTTACACAAATTCCCAATACCTATGGAAGAAACATTTCTAAGCCAAAACAGAGTAAAGTTTCTATAAATAAAGTACAGGATTCTTAAAATGTGTTATTATTAAAAATAATCTGTGAGTTTGTCTGACAATTTAGTTAAACCACTTAATATCACTCGGATTTGTCACAACAGTAATTTGTGAGAGCAAGAATTTCAAACTATCTGATAGACTTACACATTTAATGCCCTTAGGTGAGCACTTTTAGTCAGAAGAGACCAATTTGTTATCTACTTCCATCTATGAATTCCAAAGCCTATTCATAATGGTTTTATTAATCCTCATTTTGCAAGTTTATAACCACAGTTTTCCTTTAAAAATAAAAGTACCAGCATTATAGACAGTAACACTGCCAACTGAGATCCATGCTTATCCTTATAATATTTAAGTCATGCTGATACGCTGATTCCCTAAAGAATTAGTCCAATTCTAAGGCATAAATTCATAAAACATAATTAAGCAAGCAGTTTAACCTGTAAAACTCTGAGGACTCTATCCTGACATGCAAGTATCGGTGTAATGCAATGCACTTTATCTACAGGAAGACAGAGAACATCATTGATTTTATCTCCTGATAGGAAGTAGTGCTGGTCTTTGCAGTCGCAGTAATGGTTATAGATATAGCTTGCACAGAGGAAGAGATCTGCTCCTGAAATATGCCTGGGAAAAAAGAAAACACGTCCTGTAGCATTTTCCCAGCATAGTAGCTGTGATAGTTTTTTAGCCCTACTACATGCATGCATCACTGCTTGCAGATTCGAGGCCCTAGTGCACCCTGCGAGCTGTTCCAGCTGTTTTAAGAAAAAGTTTCTTAACAATGCTCTAACCACATGCTCTCTATAGCTCTCAAATTTCCTATGTTGTCTTTGCATCCTAATAATATCTTCATTGAAATGTCATTAATATATTTTGATGATATTCATTCTTCTCAAGTCAGTTGATGTAAGACAACATCTTACACCATGATCCTGCTCTGCTACAGAGACATCAGACACCACAGCAGTGACCCCGCTCTGCTCAGCTGCATTTGCAGGGACGCAAGCACCTCCAGATCTCCCCCCCCAAATTTCCTACACCTCCTCAACTTCACCAGGATTTTCTAAGCTCCTTTCCACATGTCATGGCACAAGCTAAATCTGGGCTGACACTTAGCGTTACCTACGAGCACACAACACAACAAAAAATTATTTCAGAAAAATCATTAACAATCTGCCATGAATATGAAATGAATGCAAAATATTATACATACATAGCTTTGATGCTTTCAGTGAGGTTAGTTTCAAATGAAAGAAATTGTTTCCCTCTTTTCGTGAAACCTCTAACTTCTGATCCTGTAGCCACAAAAATTTTCTCTTGTGGTGTATTAAGAGCTCCTCCCAGCTCCAATCTTGCAATTTTTTGGCCTGGTAGTGTCTTGAACACCGGCTGTAAATAGAACAACAATTTTCATCATTACAATATTATATTTGTGGTAGTCTTTTAACACAAAGGATAATAGATCTGTTCTACAATTTCTTATAGAACTAAGGATACCAGGGGTTACATGCAGACAAAAATTTATCTGTACTTTTTAGTGTCACAAAGAAGTTAAGCATTTATAAGTCACTAAATATAAAATGCTGTAAAATATAATAAGCTAAGACTTTATTATTACAGTGTTATTCATCCATAGAAAAATTTCAGCATTATTGGTAGCTGTAAAATTAAGATACATATACTTCTTCCCTCTTACATGTTGCATTCTTATTCCAGACAACTACATAGATTTGTATTGCTATAGAGTTCTTATGAGCTGGCTGTGAACCTCACCAACAGGAAAAAAAAAAAAAAAAGGATAAATTTTTATTAAGTTGTGCATAAGTCTGGGCTCATAGAAAGCAATTTGTCAAAATCATTTCAGGTGACTGACTTAGAGAATCACTGCAAGTTTTTGACCAGTCACAGTAACTGAGTATGTGTAGAGATTTAAGCCTAACTAAACTGTAAACCAAAAGGTGTTAAATTGACCTTTTTTGTGATTGAACACTAGTGTCTGACTCTACAATTGTGGAGGACTATGTACTTGTCCACACATGAAGTCAGCAAGCCCTGACTGCAGATGGGTGTCAGTCCACAGCTCTACCTTGAGAGCTTCCACAGGTATCTGATTTCCCATGTCAATAAAAGCAGACTTTCAAACTTCATTAGGAAGAACACATAAAAAATAAAGCTTTAAGTTGAACATTTCCACTTACCACAGCTTCCCCTTTTTTTATGCCAAAACATGTAATGACCCCATCTTGATCTCCAACAACTACCTTCAAAAGTATAACACATCATTATTTTCTATTACATACATTCTATACATATTTTTTAAATAATACTTTCCCTATATTGATCATATTTTTCTGCATTTAAGTACTTTAAATTCTGCAGTACTTGATTGACATAGCTGTATGGGAATATACTTAGAAAGCCAGATAAACCACTACAGACAGGACACTAAAGCTTATGAACAACAGGTGAAGTGACAGCATTTACAGTCCTTTTTTGGTTTCTACTTGTAAATGTCAGCCACTGTCAGCTGGAACACTCCAGAAAGGTTTATTTGGCAAAGAATTGTATCTGCGTACTGAGAATTTACCATCAAAACAAAAAACTAAACTGTTTCTAATGAGTTTTCCTAACTAAGTTTCCTTAGCTTGAACTTATTATAAGGAAAATTAAAAAAATAAACCTTCCACTTGTATTAGTGGCAGCAAAACAGAGAAATATGCAAGAACATGTGAAATATCTTACAGACAGTCATCTTGAGTTACTGGAACGACCTTGACCAAAATAGAATGAGACAACAGAATGTTTCTGTACAAGAACAGATATTTACAATGTGTTAGCCAAACTGCCAGAGCGCGTGCAAGATCAAGTAAACCAATCGCAAGATAACTTTAAGTGCGTGAACAGCTAGCATAAGCCAATTAAAACAGAAAATTAAACGCGTGTACAACAGCTACTAACGTTGCGGAAATAAAGGGTCTCTTGGTTCACCCGCACCAGGAGTCCGTGTCGTCAATCCCTCAGGAACATCCTTGTGGTTTCAACAAAGACTTCAGTTTTGAAAATCCCTTATTGGTTCGGAAAGTTTTCCAGAAACAAATTCAGACTCTTTTTTTGTTTTTCTATTTTTTCAAAGCTTTTCCCTATGACACACCAACTAAAGCAACTCAACAGATCAGTCCCATGCCCACAGTTCACACCACACCGGGACATAAGTTCCGTGCAGAACCCACCGACCTTCTGCGTCGCCCTCCGGCCCGAGGCGGGAAGCAGCCTCATGGTCTTCTGAGCTGTCACTCCCACCTGTGCGGAGACACCGCGTTTGACAGGGGACGTTGGGTCCCGCCGGTGAACCCGCGCCCCAGGGACAGGGGGCTCAGCCCCACCGAGGGGCTCTGGGGCACCCGCACCCACATCTCAGCTACCGCGCCGCAGGTCAAATCGGCCGCTTCCGTCCACTGGCCGAGCCCCACGCACCCCCGGGCCGCGGGGGCAGCTCGTCTGCCCCGGGCCCGAAGCCAGACGCCTGCTGGGCCCGCCGGGAAGCGCCTTCCGTCCCAGCTCCGCCGCCGGGAGCACCAGGACCCTCCTCCGGCCTTCGCACGGACTCCCCCGCCCCTCATCGCCCGCAGTCGCCGTCAGTGCACCCCGCTCCCCCGGGTAACAGCGCCTCGGTGCCGCCCGGGCCCACCTGGAGGTAGTCGACGCGAGCCAGGCTGAGCTCCATGGCCCCAGCGGGCAGCGAAGCCCGCGCCGATCCCACAGCCCCGTTACCGCGGCAACCTCCACAGGCGGCCAGAGCCGCCTTCCCATTGGCTAGGTCTGACGGTGAGGGGGCGGGGCCGAGGCAATCGAGTGCCGCGATTGGACAGAGTACTGGGGCGGGGAAGCAGTGAGGGCGGAAGCGAGAGGCGGCGCTGGCCGAACCGCCCACCCGGCCCGGGGGAAGGAGCCGAGGGGGAGAACGGGGCTTGTCCGGCCACAGGTGGGCGCCAGAAGCGGAGGGACCTGGTCCCCTGGGGTGTACGGCTGGGTAATCCAGCGGCTGGTGCCAAACTAGCGGGACGCCGTGGAGTATCAGTAAAGTACGAATATTTTATTTAACAATTAAGCAGCAGAGGCATCATTTAGAACAGTGTAACAAAAGACCTGCCCTGCACGGAGTCAGAGTTTTTTAAAAAATCATTTCTACCACACAAAGAGGAGCTTTGGACTGAGTTCACGTTACCTTCCAAAGTCGGTTTTAAAAAAAAATTCTAGTCCTTATCCTTGAAAGTAAGTATTTTGAATTAAGAAAGGGTAGTTGTGAGTACGTGTATATACATACATGTTAAACAGTGCTACTACAGTTACATTCACACTTACCTGATTTTCGTTAATTCTGTGGTATCATACCATGAGTTCTCAGCTTATATACAGTACTAGCATCACTAATAAAGAACAAAGATTTCAAGTAATCCTCCACTGATCTCTAGTTGATTTATTGTATTATGAAAAGTCCTATTTGTACCCAGTTGCGGCAAGGAACAGAGTACCACACTGTATCTGTTATTTTAATTTTTTTCTTGCAAATTTAGTGCAAAGAATTCTCAATATGTACTCATAAACCTATTAAAATATCAGTAATTCATACCATTATACCTTTTTAATGCATAAATGCAAAAAAAAAAAAAAAGTACGACAGTTCTTGCTTTTAGACAATTAAAATGAAGAGAGCAACCCTTTTGTGGTGAGTTAATAAAATTTCCTAAGACTAAATTCCAGAGAAGCTGTACATGAAGATATTTAGTGCTAAAAATCTACCATACATTTTTCAAGTATAAGATATTGAAATATTATTGCCAATAAATAGTTGTGCTGTAGTCAAAGCCACGGTTCCTTTGCTGAATCATTCACATCTCAACATATTAGGATTTAGTTTCTCACTGAGTTTATGTATCAAAATCGCTAACTCTTCTGTTGCTTGGGACTTATCTTCCAAAAGTTCGTAGCGAAGACTGGAGATATCCTGCTTGATTTCCTTTAATTCACCTGTATTAATCATAAAAAGAAATACTTGTTAGCAAAATTTAACATTCATTAAATACTGTTCTGTTAAGTGACATCAGTGCATATTTTCGATTACTTCCTGTTATCGAAAATGTTCATGAGAGCAGGTCCAGGGATGGGACAGGAGCTTCCCCCTCTTCTTCACTCTCAGGGAGATGTGGGTGCGTCTCAATGCCTACATAATACCAAAGGTATTTAATAGTCCAGGCAACTCTAGTGTTGTGCTTCACGTGTTTATAGAACAAAGACTCAAAAAGCCCTCTCCATGGGTTAATGAATTAATCACAGCAACACTGCTGAACAGCTGGTAAGTATTAGTACCCTCCTTTTAAAGAGAAAAGGCAAAAAGTGTTTTTTCTGAAGTGGTGTGTCAAGATCACACAGGGAAAGTGTGGCAGAGCTGGCAAAAAAAACTCACAGCTTCTGAGTCTCTCTCCTCTTCCTTACCAGCATCCTTTGAATTAGAAAAAGTCAACCCGTTTAAAATCATGTTACAATTTGACACAAGTTAAAAAAAAAAAAAAAAACAAAACCAAAACAACATTTTAATTAAAGCAATTGTCAAGACCAGGCTTGTAACAAGCAACAACGTGTTTTCCATTATACGATATTCAGTTCAAGAGCAGAAGCTTTAAAAAATATTGAAACACTATTCTTCCAGCAATTGTGAGGCATTTGAATTTTTACACAGTATGCACTGCAGGAAATTATTTGTTACATATGAAATAAAAGAAAGATTACCTATAATTCTCTAGAGATGCAAAACAGGGAAAAATCCCTACACTTATGTTTAAAACAGCTGCAGTACATAAGAATGCAGAGCTTTTTCTATTTAAAATATGCCAGACTTAGAAATTGCGTCTTCAAAGGCTGGATCTACACCTGAGGTACCGATGAATGGGCACGATACAAAAGGCACTACCCTATTGTGTAGAGGTTCAGGGGTTAGGCGACTCGCCTGAAGTCGACTTGCCTCTACAAAAATTGCCGAGAAAGCAAGAATCATGATGTCCATAAACCACCACTCTTCTGCACTGTTTTGCTTTCTAAACGCATATGCCAACACCACAGAAGCATCAGGGAACAGGAAAGAGTTCTACGCCCCTGGCCCTGTTCCTGAGAGAAGAGTCTTCTCATCACTCACTACCTGGGCGATTTCTCCTATCACAGAGTAAGAGGAGGAATGCAATGGGAATTCTGGAGAGGGGCACAAGGAGCACGCTAAGAGGATGGCACCTTTAGGAGCTTCTCTGCTTCTGTCACTCATGAGCTCAGCTCCGCACAGCCACATAGGATGGGGAAGAGTCAGGATAATGGGCAATGCACAATGCTGCCTTTTGAAGGCACACAGTGAGATTAAATTTATATCCCAATTTGTCTTCTGCTCCCTGCTTCTCACTGCGGAGAGTTACGGGTAAGCAGAGGGTAACTCCCAAGCAAAACAAAAGCTGTGCTGCTTTAGCTGAGAGAGCAGCCCATTCAGGGCCCCTCACATCATATATGCACATTCATCTGATGCTTTCAGGCCAGTAAAAGCTGTTGTGATCTCAAGTTGTTCACCACTGCATACCAGCTGGAGAGCACAAGGCTCCCAGCAGAGTGGCCTGGGCCAAAACCAACTAAACCACCCCAGACCACAACAACTTATGCTAAGCATGCTTTGCTGGTGGCAGTCACACATTTCTTACTGGCTGAGCCATGGAGTTTACAACCTCCAGCCTACAGAGAACAAAACCGTTGCTGGGGTGTTACATTTCCAATGGCAGCGCCAGCCCTGGAAGGGACATCAGTCTACTGCCTGATAATCTTTAGCTGGAGTGCAGAAGAAATATACTCTGTGCTGCACACACCCCAGTTGTTCTATTTGGAGACCTAGCCAGTGCTCAAGAGTTTCTTTTTTGGCCTGCAGGCCTGTGTTTCATTCCTGGAAGGCTGGAGGAAGAAGGACAGCGTGTGCCTTAGTCTCATCCCAACAGGGAGTCAAGGTGTGTGCATGGAATGTGCACCCTCACCACTACCAGGGAAGTTTCCGAGACTGCGCTGCCAGCAGACACTGTGCTCGGATCCATCCTTTCTCAGAAGATCTCTGGTTACACACTAAAAGAGCGGCTACAGTTCTCTTTTCCCTCACCATGCAGTTAACTCTATGTAGGGTTTTTTTAAATGATGTGCAGCTTCACAGGTGAACATTTCACACAGCTTTATGAAGGACCAGAATACAGGTAGTTCATGGTGTGGAGTAGTAAACTGTGCATTCAGTTGAATGAAAGATAGAATGATGTCCTGCAGCTCTAACTGGGACTCTGGAAGTGTGAATACAGTTAGTGGCTTCCTTACAAATTTCCTCTGTAACTGTTGGTACATCGTGTCTGTGCCCCAGTTTTCCCCCTGTAAAATGGGGCCCCTAATATTTCTCAGTTCTACTTTGGTTCTACTTGCCCATTTTGGTTGTCACAGGTAGGTGAGCTTTCACTCCTACCTCTCCAAGTTCAGCACATTTGAAGTAGAAATAAACCCTCTCTTTACCTGAAGCTCTAATATATCACTGTAATACTAATTCCTAATACAACGTGACAAAAATTGTGTCTGAATTTTGCAAATGGAGTCTCTTTCTTACCTTCATTTACTTCATCATTTTCTTTGTCCACTTGTGCTTTCAGAACATAGCGTTTTATCAGTCTTTTCATTATTTGCTGCCAGATTAAAACAGTTAAATAATCAGGTGAGCATATATAATTGAACTCTATTAGCTTTTCTTCCTTAACTATCTCCCGCACACCTGTGTAACTGAAAAAATGAGCAGCCCCAGATTAAGCAGTTGCCTCATACCAGCTTTCTTTGGTGGCATGCTGACATTCATCACTACAATAAAGCACCTTTCTCATCCAATCACCTCCTATTTACAGGGCACCACAACTTTTTGTAGGCAACAGGACAACAGGGAAAAACATCTAAACACACTCATTTAGGCTTTAAGTAACTTCAGAGTAGGTCTACCCTTGCTAAACTCAATTCATATGTGAAAGCATTTGAAGAAGGAAGGAAGCAAGCAAACTAGAGATTTTACAATATGACTGCTCAATGTCAGCTGTAAAAGTATTCATTGAAATTATATCCATAGCTTCACACTGTAACTGCCAGAATTTCTAATATGTACTAATATTCTTGTACTGTGTTACCATACCTAATTTAATGTAGCTTGTCTAATAGAATTTGCAAAGGTGGATTATGTACTTTCAACATTTTCACTAGAGGAACAAGAGCTTCTATTTATTCTTTTATTTCTGAGCTGGAAAGAAGACAGGAAGGTAATATCTGACAGACTCCTTTTACCAGAAAGGAACATTTCCATCTGCTGAAATGTCAAAATGTCACATCTCAGATGAGAAGAAAGGAAGGCAAAGTAATGCTAACCTAGTCAGCTCAAGGCTTTCATATCCCTTCCTCAAACAGTTTCTTTGCTTCTCACACTTTCCAAACTGGGATATCAAAGGAAAATCCAAGTTTTGTATGGGCTATTTTATTAAATGCTTCCTATAACAGGGCATGAACAATAACTGTCTTTTTAGCAGCAGCATCCTGGAGCTTGATTTCTACAGGAGGTTTCCTTTATCTGGTGAAGGCAAAATGTACTTGGAAACACAAAATTCTGCCAGTACCTTCACACAGTTCTGTTACTCAAAACAGTGACCAACGTATGCGCTTACCTGATAGCGTGTTGGCTGATTGAGAATGCTGTTAAAACTGTGTGATTCAAAAACTCTGGAGTTCGACTGAGTGAAAAGGTTTAACTAGGAAGAAATAAGACAAAATTAAAATATATTATGGAATTCACAGAATTCAGATCCATTTTTCAAGATGACTAGACATTTCTGATAATTTACAGTAAAACAAATAAGAATAATTTTCAAAGGTTTGCCTTCAGACTTTGTAATACATAGGGCCTTGAGCCTGGCTTATAAAAATAAAAGCCACATACATCCTCGTTAACCTGTCTGTGCCCCAGTTTACCAAGAGTAAAATAAGGGGAATTGTTACCTAACTTTCACAAGGGTGTTGTGACACTGCATTACATTGATATATGTGAAGAACATTTAGATACCCCAATTTAGTGTCACGTAAGTACTGAAGACTGCCATTACCAATCCCCCCTCTTTCCTCTTGTCTTCTGTTGAGAACATAGATTTTGACAATAGGAAGTGAATATCATCCTGACCACACTACCTGTCACAGTGAAAAGAAAAGTTTTCTCTCCTTAATCCTCCTGCCCTGTTTTGTAACCCTGAACTAAACATCTGTCTAATGGAAGCTGACAGCACCTTTAGTCAATATTTAGGTCATTCCTTGTGGGAATTATTTGCACCTTTGAATACTCGGTTATTTTTGTTTTAGCTGTGTTTTTCCAGTCATTAGACCTTGTTGTCCTAAGAAAATTTATTGCTTTTCCTCTTTGTATCATGCAGTACATTTAGGCAATCTGAAATACAGATCTATGAATATAAATGCTTGGCTAATTGTTGTACTATCACCAGAAGCACCAATTACACCCTAAAACTTAAGCAGAATACTGGAATGGACATATAACTCTTCACTGCAATGAAAAATGTCAGTACCTACCCTAGATTTGGAATTGCCTATTCCCATTTCAATGTCCTTCTGTAGCCGTCTCCTCCTGCACTTAGAAAAGTTAATGATCCTCATGATGAAATAGAAAAAAGATTTGGGGCTTGGTACAAGACTGAACGGTGGAGGTAATGTTTTTCCATCATCAAAATACGATAACCAAAGTTTAGAACGAGCGAACTTCCATTCTACATCACTGTCATCCTGTGTTAAGATATAAAAGTAAGTATACGCTGTGTTTTTACAAAACGCAAAACTTCTTCCAAATGAAGCCTCTCTTAAATATCTACCCTTTCTGCTTTTACATAAAATGCTATTTGCTTGCTAGTTAGACTCCCAACAGTTCTGCAAAAATGCAACCACTTTAGCAAGTCTGTTTTAACTAAATTTCAGCTGTCTCTTCATGGGAACATCTCATTAACAACACTCAGTTAAATCATGTGAACCATTTAAACAAATGCTATTTTTGCACCACATAAAAGCCAACATATAAACTCCTTGCTATTTAAAGCAAAAACTTCTTGGTTTTCTGAAGTCTTGTTTCTTTCATGAAAGCAGTCACATGAGCTTGGTACTCACACAAGTGATGAAGTATTAGCTTTGAGGCAGACCAACTTTAAAATTGTAGTACTCATGGCTTTTTACATAACCATGGAAAGTAACTCTGATTTATAACGGAGTACAGAAACTACAAGCTTCATTGTCATGAAAAAATCGCATTAAAAACTGACAAACTGATTTTGTCTTGATACATTATTACTGAAGTATTCCAAGGCTGGACTTGGTTGACCCCAAAGGTGAAAAGTTTACTATAAATCGTCTTCTCCTGCTGAATTCACTGACACTTCCCAGAAGTTTACTGAAAATGCCAGGAATAGTACATCCATTTGCATACTATGTCTTAGATAATATTTCCTTTTTTTTTTTTTTGTGGTGCTAGTGGGTGTGTGCAATCCCATCTATGTCAATGTAGTATTCTCTGAAGAGCATCAGAACTTATGGTCTGGAAAACTGACACCAGAAATATACTTTTACTTTCATTTTGGCAACTCGGGATTTATTTTTAAAAGCCAAGTATCTTATCTACTTTTATTTTTCTGAATTTGTTATTGCAGTTGGATGCTAAATATTCCAATTAATTATCTTCATTTATAAAGATACTTTGTATTTCATTATGATAACAAATAAAATGTATTTCTTTTAATAAACAATGCAGCCAATAACTTTGGGTAACATTCAAGCATTCATTCAATTGAGCCATTTGGTAAGATTTGGAGAACTATTGCCATTACGTTTTCAGAGCATATGGCAAAGCGCAGCAAACCTAGAATCAAGTTTTAATATTGTACCTAAAGTGGGAAAAAGCACATTTTACAAATAAATCTTATAAGCATTGTGAAGCGTGACTCAGCCACAACAATCTTGAACATAAGTACCTGCATCGTACTCTACATAGACAGACATGTAAATGTAATAAAATATGCACAGCAGTGATACATGGACATAAGTGTCTACTCCTGCATATCTAGTTAAAAAGTTTGAGGACTGGAATGAAAAAACAGATTTCCATGAAGGAACAGGTCACAAATCCTTTTAAACCATATCCTAATGATCCAAAGACTGAAATGCACTACATTAAGGAAACATGCAATAAGTG
The DNA here is from genome assembly GCF_037038585.1 of Patagioenas fasciata. Lineage (NCBI taxonomy): Eukaryota > Metazoa > Chordata > Aves > Columbiformes > Columbidae > Patagioenas > Patagioenas fasciata. Next base: position 69,201,347 of record NC_092523.1, on the reverse strand, counting down.
TCCTAAGGAAACTGGGAATGAACCACGCATGTCTAAAATGTTACACCAAATAACTTTGTTTTCTACTTCACAGCAGTCTTCATTTGAATATTCCTTTAGATGTCAAGATTTCTGGATGGATCACATCTCCTTAGATGTGTATAAGATGAACTACTTGTTCAGATCCTGTAAGGTTCTGCAAGTTGGCTGGGTTGTTAGATGAAGTCACTCCTAGGAACATGGTATTTTTTGTTATCTCCTTTAATGAGATAATCTCTTCATTGTACTTTTGTATATCAAGATGAGCTCATTGAAGTAATTCCTAATAATTCTTCCCTTTTTCAACATTACAAAAGAGAAGAGTTTAAGAACAGAGCCCCACCTCAATTTCTTGATATGAACTGTTGATCATGGCAATCAGCATGTTGAGCAGAACTACCACCATCGTCACATTGTATATGCCATAAAGAACATAACCAATGTTCTCTATGAACTTATGATCGTATTTGAGGACAACAGATGTTACTTCAGACAAGCCAAATATTGACCAAAACAAGGTCTTGAAACTTTCTTCCACTCTGCAGGAAAAAAAAAAAAAAAGAAGAGGAAGACAGTATTAGTAACTACACAAATAAATATCTGAGTTGTGCTTACAGTAAGTCATAAGCAATCTCAAATAATTTGTCTATGAACCAGGCTTGTAGGGCACTGATCAAAACAACAAACTTACTTAAATGTAACTTCATACTTACGTTGTAAAGGCTGGGTTCAGTTTAGCTCCAAGGTAGTAGGAATACAGTATGAACATCCCAATCATAAATGCAAGAAATACCATAATAAAAAGGACCATAAACTTGAAGATGTCCTTAACAGTCCTTCCAAGGGAAATCTGCAAGGGCCCAAAACTCTCATTTGCAGGCAGGATATATGCAATCCGAGAAAAGCTAAGAACGACAGCAATTGCATAAAGGCCTTCAGAGATTATCTGGGGGTCAGATGGGAGCCACTTATCTCTAGCTGGAAAATACAAAATACAGGGTAAATATAAGAAGTTACTAATTCATCACTATGTTCAGAAAATAAATCTTGATGGGATTTTCCATGAATGTGTCTGAATTTAGTTGTGACAAATATCTGGAGAGTCTAGTAGTTGCTACTCTATTCCTATTTCCTTTAACTCACTAATGATGAATGTAAATAACACTACCTTTTTCTAGAACAAAAACTATACTTGAAGAAACATGACATTTTCTTCTACATTTTGCACTATAATCTTAAGTATATAACAATAAATAACTCCTTATTGCTTTTCTTAACACAACTGTATTATTAGCTGTCTTTATAAGCACTATGCTAAAGCCAGAAATTTATTAATATTTTGCATTTTATTGATGTGAAGTTAACAATGTTGGTTGATGAACAACTTCATCTATTAATCACACCATGCTTTTGCCATTGGTACAAGTTCAGGATATATCCTAGTCCCCATCAAAGTCAAAGATTTTTGCCATTTACCCCAATGGAAGTAGAATCATGGTTTCTACCCACAGTATGCACAGAAATAATTTATTATGTGAATTAACGCACCATCTTAGTAAAATGCCACTGAATTAGAATGTGTTTGCTATTGAAATACCATGTGTTCCTAAATGTGTGTTTACATATGCACAAATTCAGATCGATTATATAACAATTAATGTAAATAACAAACCCAAGTCTGCTATTATAATATATTGAAGTTCGTAATGAATATGCTGTAATAAACCATCAGAAGCAAACGCAGCCTTTGCTGGTGTTTCAACAGAGATTCATCACACCTTTAATTACAATTTCTGCACTGCAATAACTATTTAGTACTTTTACTCTATCTGAGCAGATCTTTACTGGGTCTAGCATCCTTCCTTCAGCAGGAAATGCTGACAGATCTTTAGGAATATGAATGACTGTATTGAACAACTGAACCAACCTGCAAAAAAAAAATCTCATCAAAATTTTATCTGTTGTGCACTAAGTCAAGAATAAAATAAAGCTTGCAAGTGTTTAAAGTCAAGATGGTTAAATTTAGCTCTAGGATAAACAGTTACAACAAAATTATGGATAGCTACATTTAAACTGATTTTGTCCTTACACCTTTTGTTTGGTTTTAATATGTTGGCAAACTTATTTGTCAAATCAGCATCGTAATGACTACTGTTTAAATAGCATAGAAACAAAAATATTGAGGCTGCAATCGTTAGAAAATGCTACGAACACAAACACATGCAAATACTCAGTTTAAAGCTTTGAAATGCCAGTGCATCCCACCAGTTTTCCTAAGTTCAGGTCTGTGTGGGAGAAAAGTTTAACTCACCATAAGTAAAATATTCTATTTCTGGAGGAAGTGTGACCTCAGAGAGATCACTCTCCTCAATGTAGTTATCCACATATTGTTGTGCTTTTGTGGCCTGCAGGAATGCCAGAAGCCTCGCTGTGAAAGCGGCAATGAAAATGGACAGCATCCCAAAATCCAAAACATTCCATAACTGCAAAATATATTCCCTGGGTCCTTCCAGCCACAGCTCTTTGCATTCTGACCACATCATACCTGCAACAAAAAATGAAAAAACACAGCAATGTTGACCAAACTATTTTCATTTAAACTCTCTGCATTTTCCTATTTAATGAAAACAGAGTCATGGAGTCATTGTACACCTCGAGTAAAGTTCTCTTGGTTTCAACAGAGTTGATCAAATGGCAAGATATTAATTTATATGCGGGGATAAAGATCAGCCATCTCCAAAGAGGGAAGCGTGGAGACACAACTTTGCAATGAAAGTGTTATGGCCTAGAAACACAACAGCATCACAGTATCACAGAGAAGAACTTAAATATATAGTTTTGGTTAGATTTTGCAACATTTTCTTGTCTACAAATTCAGGTAATCTGTATGGGTTTATCATGGGGAAGTTACTACCAGAAGAATTCTCAAAACCAACAAAAAGTATTCAAAAAATCAATACAGTGTCACTTCTCCACCCAAGCATGCTGTGCTTCTGAAGAAGGAATAACACTCAATGTGGAAAACAAACTTATCTTATTTCCTTACCATTTACATTCATAAAACACTTCTGAATCAGAAGGATTAATTTTTACAGAGGAGCATAACTACCCAATGACACACATGACCAAATATAAATGACATAATTATAATACCAGTTCTCCACTTTGCAGAAAACGTTGCTGTTCAGCATAGGAAGTGGAATTTGGCTGTGTGTAATTCAGTTTTCTTACTTGAACTTCTCCTCAGAAATTAATTTACACGGAGTTAATTCAGATCACAGCCTCATCGCTACTCAGAGATGCAGATGAATTACCTGGCAGGATAATTCAGAGTGAGCACTGCTGTCACCCCAACCCAATGCACAGCAGCCATGCACTGGACTGGTCTGAGGCTGCTTTTCTCTTGAGTGCCCAAGAAATCTAACACAGTGACAGAGTCCTAGAGACCACCAAAATTGCAGTCCTTGCCACCTGTCAAATAAAGAGGCTGCTCCCCACGAGTGTGTGCTGGGACTACCAAAAGGCAGCACACAAGAGATGTGCATCTGCTTACCCTAACATAGCTCAAGGTAAAGCAGGGCTTAATCCAGGAGACATGGGCAACTCAAAAGGCAGAGAGGGGCACTTTGATGTAGCAGCCACAGTAACAGCCTCTTTCTCTCCTGCAGCCTGTAAAAGCTGAGAATGCTACATTATCATGTGGCTGACATTTTGCTACATAAAGCACCTGACTTTGCTGAAATGCCAGAAAATAGCGTTTTCTGCCATATACAGTTTCAAACAGGCTGAGGGCTGATCAGGTTTTGTGAGGAAAAATGAGAGGAATGAGAACCAACTCATTAGCCCTTTGATACTGGCAGAAACTGTCCTTCCCCCAAATGCTACCTAAGCAGCAATGCTACACAAGCACTGCAGTAATAGCACATGAACACCAAGCAGCAGAAACTCTTGACCTTCGAGCACGTTCTGCAGCATAGGCTTCCTGATCCTATTTAAGAAAACCACTTCAGTAAAACATAATTTCTATGTTGTTCTCTTCAGCAAACCTGTGCTCCTGTTACAAATGCCAGAATTACCAAACAGTGCAGCAAACCAACAAACAAAATGTCACCCCATGCTGCAAGAGGGCACAGCACAAGGATGCTCTGATGTTCTCACCAGTGCTAATGTACTGTTATCTGCCCTAAGGGTTTATTCTAACTGTGCAGCAGCTGGAGCTAAGGTTTGGGACCTGTGTTTCTCTCTTCTCTTTTGGAATTTCTATCTGCAGGAAAACGCTTGACAAAGAGATAAAGGGGCAATATACCTACCAAGTACCCACACCATGATCAGCATTTCTGTCCAGGTGAACTGGGTAGTCTTCACCCTAAAGATCTGCTTAGGGTAATCAGTAACAGTCACATTCGGTAGCGTTGTTATACCTTCAAATCTGTCTGAAGCATTGAACACCAGCAGGCCTAGGAAAATAATGAAGGATGCTGCATGTGCCACAAATTTCATAAATGGGCTTCGAAGAATCCTTCCAAGCTGCAAAGGCAGAACAAAAGCAGTCACTCAGTTTTCTCAAAGAAGCAAACTCTTTCGTCAGGCATTTCAGAAGCTTAAATGGGCACTCATTGCTCAGGACAGTCTGAAACCTCATTTCTAAAGGATACTCTTTCAAGTGCACTGAACTGTTACGCTTTACCGTTTCAGACAAAAGTGTCCCAACGGCAGCCCCATGGGAGTATCTGTGAGTGTACATGTTACTCCATAAACTCTAGGTGGCAATGTTTGAGGGGAAAAATTCCAAGGAATTAACAACATATAGTGCAGTGACCAGAAAGAGCATGATCTAATGGCCACAGATACCATTGGGGAGGATGGGAGCAAGAACCCAGAAAATAAATAAACACATAAAATCTCCAAGTAGCTAAATGCTTTTCCTATGAACATGAGAGTACTATTAGCTTGTCTGTGACTAAAACCTAGCTATAGAAACAATTACAGAATCATCTTCTCATCTCTGACTACTGTATTCCATCCACAGAACATACACTCAGAGCTAAAAGTGCCAAATAAATAAACTGTGTCTACTAAAAATGATGACCATTCCATTACAATGGAGTAAGGCCAATATCAGACATTACTATTTTCAAATAAACTCAGCTGATCACATTTACATCAGCACCTAGTTAGGTGGACAAAGCAGCAACAGCAGAGGCAAGTCATCTGCACCAGAAGAAAGGACCAACTGCCTCCAGTAAACCACACTGGAAAGAGCAATGGGACTGTTACTGTATGAAAAAGAAGAGTCTGTGATCCCACCAGTACTAGCCTTATTTCTGCATCAGAAGTACCAAGCTACAGCAATACCACCAGTATCCTTTATTTAGGCAGCGAGTCTCACGTTGCCAGTGCTGCTGCAGCTCCCCACCCCGTATTTAAAGGATGCAGGTGTCAGCAAGGATTCAGGTGTCCCAGCAGTTTGCAGGGAATGCACATGGAGGTTTACTTGCCCTTGCCCTTTTCCCTGTGGAAGGAGCAGTACCGCGGGAATACAGCCCCTGTCTGCGGCCTGAGCGGGACACTGCTTGTCTGTGAACAAGGGGTGAGCAGGAGGCTGCTGGACAGACCTGGCTCAGCTGCTGCATTCCTCCTAGGGCCAAAGGTCTCCTGGCTCCTTCAGTACAACAGAAAAATGTACGGCTCTACACATGATGCCCCATCTTTAGTAACGTTGATACACAGCTTTAATGTGATACACCATCACATACGTTACCCATATTATGCAATATTCCCAAGGCCTCTGTGAAGAGCTGCATTATCAGCAGTATCATATAAGAAGAAAAAAACCAAGTTCAGCAGACGGGGAACAAGAGGTAACTTTCTCATTTCAAGGAATGATTTTCCTGAAGCCAGGGTCAGCTACTATGAACTAAGCAGATCAGCACACACTAAACAGCATTTGCTACCTGTGCAAACAATCGCAGGTTTCCTTCCTGCTCCCAACCTTTAGAAAGCATTTTGAAATTACGGTATCAAACAACTGATCTGAATGTACAGTGCTTTCATTTGACATGAGCACTAGGAAAATTGTCAGTGTTTCTTGTACTGGGAATTAAAGCTCAAAGACAAATGTCACTTTTCCAAACTAGACACTAGCTAAAATATATATTAATATGTCTCTATGATACGGAGCTGTGAGTGAGGAATATCTTTACTAAAGATAATCAAATAAAGTGACATTTCAGAGAATAGTGAAAGTAACAATTATAGTATTTTCATAAAGTTATCTTTAAAGTAAATAAATATTTAACCCAGAGGAACCACCAGGTTCCTTTGAAATATATAGGAGATGAGCAAAATCTTATCCTTTTTGAACTGAACTACCAAAGCAAAATATAAATGATTGAAACTCCCATTTCTTTGCTTTACGCTTGTTAGGGAAATAAAATTTAAATACCACATTTGGCACAGAAGTAAATTGACTTAATTTTTTTTAAAACTTAATGTTACAAAGAAATCTTCTTTCTTCTCCTTTACCAAAGATCCATCAATACACTTCATTTGCAGACAATTCACATGCTACAGACTGTAAGGATTTCAAAGAAACCGCTGTTATTTTCATTGTGAGATCATCAGGAAAGCTGGAAGCACCTGAATATTTTCATATAATTTTAAAAAAGGTAAGGGTTTACAGTTGAACTTTTTTCTGAATAAACCCTACCACATGGTTGGAATACTGCACTTAATTTGATTTCTGTTCTTTGGTTCACCTGTTAAACAGACCTCCTAGGGCAGCCATAACAAATATTTTACTTAAGTTCTGCGTCAGTAAAGCCAACAGATGTTCTGCTAACGGTTTATATGGGAACAGCATCAGATCCTAAGATGCCACCAGATGAGACCTATTACAGAATTCAAGTGGTGACTTTCAAAAAATCCATGTTACTAACACAAATACAACACCAATTCAATTACATAGTAGAGATTGTGAGGTGAGTGCAATCTACACAAATTAAAAAAGTAAAAAAAAGGCAAGCTCTTTTCAAACTTAACAATTTATTTTCATACTTCATCACTGTGGTCCCTTCTTTACAGTGAAAATAAAACGAATAGTATATTTTGGCTCATGATTAGAGATGACTAAAATATCATTAATTAGTTAAAATTTGGATTCAGCAGAATTAGAGGTATAATACTGCATTTTGAATGCTAGAAATTGAAAACCAGTTCCCAGAATAGTACAATATATGCAGTTGATAAAAGTCAGTACCCTGCTACATGGTGCAATCCAGTAACCAATGGCTAGAAATGGAAGGCCCAATGCCACAACCAGCACAACCAGACACTTGATAGCTATGGTCTGCTCCCGTAATCCTGAGAGATTTTCATACCAGATTGTCAGTAGCTGTTGCTGACAGTTTGGATGGGCCACAAACTGTAAAGAAAAAGAAAGAAAACCAAGGCATATTATAATTTATAAGAAGAGTTACACGACTGCTACATACACGATCAGCAAACCTCCACTGTCTGGTGTTCACTTAGACCTTAAGAACCATGCTTTTTTCTCTTTCCTTTATTTTAAAGGTTAATAAATAAAGAAGAAACTGCCAAGTTGAATTAACAAGAACTTTAGGGACAGGGCTGTACACGTGGACAGCCATCAACGATGGAAGCCTTTTACGCATCATTAGAATGGCTTCACATCCCCAATTGAATCCTGTCAGAGTTGAACCTCAGCCTCAACTTCCAACAATTACTCTGCAAATCAGGTTGATCCAAGGCACAAGCAGAATTTCTGCAGAGACTGAAAATTCTGGTCTGACCACATTAGCTTCTCCCCTTCCCACACATCAGGTGCGAGAGACCTCCTCAAATATCGTTGCCATTTGATTTGCTTCTTTGACAAAGGTTCCAAACCCATCCTTAACCATCTATATGCTTTCAGTCTAAAACATACTGAGGCAAGAAATTAATTAAGCAAAAGTGCAGCACCGAATTTTAAAACGCACCAGAAGACACAGAGATAAACACTGAAAAGGTTTCTTCTCTCTTATTAGCATCAGTGGTGAGAGCTATCACCTCTACATAGATGTACTTGAGATTTGAAAAATAATCAAAAGCCACTTACTACAAACGTATTTTATGTGTTTTTACCATTCAGTAATACAAGGAAATTCTTTTTGTGAACCACATGGAAAGATTATCTTGTTTTTTGATGATGTTCTAAGGACTCTGTAATAGAACACATTTTGCCATACAGTTTTGTATTTTCTCTAAGTTCATATGCCTTTGATAATATCTCAGCTGAAAAGTATTAAATCCTCGAATGTGACAGTTTTCAAAAATAACTTTTCCTTTGTCACTATTTAAAAATCTTAAAGGATCCTGAATGTACGGATTGTCATCACTACACAGCTTTGTGCTATTCCTTGTGTTTTAATGAGCTATTAACAGCTTAACAACACATTCATCAAATAAGATCTGAAGTGTAACATTTCAGTAATTTCTGAGCAAGTTAATTTCATTTTTATTTGATTCTTTTATGAGATATTACTTTTATCTTTGCTGATCAGTTTACATTATTATTTATCAAGTATTTGCTCATTTATTTGTATAGCAGAAGGACTAAAAGATATCAAGCATAACAGGGGAAACCGTAAGAGGTAATGTGTACAAATATCTGAATATAGTCCCTGAAGAAACAAGCTGGTACTTCCAAATCTGAGCATTTAATTTTATAAGATAACATTCAGACAGTTAAGCAAGAATGTCCTGATTGTCAATAGGCTGAGCATACACAGCTACTGAATTTCAAGTTAATGAATGCTGGGCCATTTTTGAATGTTCAGCCCTACATCTAAATTTTGTTACTTACTTTCCTTGTACCCAGACTCGGTCACATGAAAGACTGTTTGCAAATACACTGACTCTCCTTTGACCTAACTCTGATGCCCACTCTAGTCAATGGAAAAATTTCACCTGACCTTAAGTAAGCAGAGATGAGACATAATCGAGAACTTTTGTAACCAAGTGCTTGAAAATAGATAAAAAACAACCAAACACCCCCTTCTCCCCCTCATTAAAAAAAAAAAGGCAAGCCAGACAAACACCAAGACAAAGAAATAGGGCATTCAAGTGAATTCATCAGGATCTAGCCACGAAAACACAGACAAGTTGAAAACACAGGCTTAGGACAAATGCTCAGCTTCTCCTCAGACAGTTATTACGACACAAACTTGCTTTCCTGAGCCTTTTGTACATGTTGCATTCACCCCTAATTTCCACGGCATCCCAAAACTGAAAGAGAGCACAGACTGAAGTGCTAAGAGACTAACCTAAGAGATATTAAGGATCTGGTACTCACTTCAAGTAAATTTTAAAAAAAAAAGTCAACTTCCAACTTTCTCCTATGCAGCAAACATATGCAAATGTTATTTTCCTAGTTTCAGTAAGATTTTAGTGTGTTCACAAAGAAAGTGAATGATTCCCAAATTAATTATGGAATGATAAAACAAGCTGAGGCCAACAACTGTGTTTGTTTAGAAAAGCTTTAAGTTTTATATTACTAAAATCTGACTGAGTTTGTTGAAGGGTGAGTATCTGTTGCTCGGTTTTTAAATCCCTGTTGTATTTCTTTGGGACGAAGCAACCTGCTATGAGGACGGAGGAGGCTGTGCAGCCGCTGCACCAGGAGCAGCTCCCGTCCCCATGAGAGTGCAGCCCATGTCAGGTGCTGCTACTGAAGAAATACAAGGCGTGGGAGTGAAGAAGCTGTATCTCTCTATGTTCCTTGTCCGTTATATCCACATTTCTGGTTAAGTCCATTTCTAAAGTGTCATCGCACCCATCATTATCACTATGACTATTTACCATGTGCTGTGCGACTGCCACGTCACAAGAGCATGCAGGACATCAGTTAAGCACAAGGGTACAGATCCTAGTTATCACAGCGGTTTGATGAAATCAGATAACATACTTGTCAAATTGGTTGACAGTTACTAGTACATCTGAGTAAAGAATGTTGGGCAGTTTCACAAAAAGGGTTTGAAAATCATTCTTACAACTCTGATAACTCTGTGTTGGATTAAGAGTGAGATTTGATACAAGTTGCTTATACGTAGAAAATAAAATAATAATTAAAAACCAAAGCAAACAAACAAAACACATAAACCCAAACCAAGCAAAACAAAACAAAACCACCAACAAAACCAAACTGTAAGCCTTGGATATCCATTTTATTACCCTTTGTACTCTGTTGAGATCATAATGTACTAGATACAGTGTTGCTTGCCAGGTCCTTCCTGCAGAACTCCATTTATATTCCAAATCTCATTAAAAAGTATGTACAGTAGTCCAATAGGGCAAGTTTCATTAAAAAAATTCAAATAAAATCATTGGCAATGAAAACGGGTAACCTTAAAACTCTCAGAGGGAACAATCTGAAGCTCTTGCACAGACTTTAAAAAGTGAAGCAATCTTCATATTTTAATCTACTTTGTTTTAAAACAAAAGTCCCAAAGTGTTTAGGTATATGATTCATTAACCAGGTAGACCACATATTAATGCAGTTTGTACCTAGGGTAGAATGGCCAACAGTAAGAAACAAAAATATTTTTAAAGTCTTCAAGAAATCAATGTCAACTTGAACCATGTTTATATTCTTTTTACTAAGCTGTCACCTTTGAAGCTTATGCGCCATTAAAAAACTGCCAGCTTAGTCAATTTGAAAAAAAGAGACTGTTTTGGGTGTGTTTGTATGTTCTGACACATGCCTGCAGTCTCTTCTTTCACTAAGATAAATTTCATTGTCAACTCAGGACACCAAGGGACAAATCCTACAGCACATTGACTGGGCAAAGACAGGAAAGTAAATAATTACTTCAAATTACTAAGATTTTTGTTTCTTTTATAGCAGGTATAAAACTGTAGGGAAGAGGAAACGGAAAAAACCACCCACTGCATTCCTCCTATTACCAGAGAGAATGGGAAGAACCAGGAAAGGAGCTTTAAGGGAGCTGGCCTAGGGCTGGGAACCAGCCCAGGGCCCTCTTGGATCCATCCAGAGCTGTGTGCTGGTTCATTCCTCCTGTCCTATCAACATTTCGATCTGATCCTGAGAGGAGATCTGCCTGTGCTATAATTTTCCCCACAAAAGGAAGCAGTTAGTGAATAAGATGCCAATGGTTATGGCAAGTTCTTCTCTGGCAGTAAGTTTAAGGGCTCTTGAAAAGTTCTCGGTAACTTATTTACTGTTGGCAACTGCACAATATGCACCACTTCCAAGCCCTCAGAGCAACTTCTGTCATCTCTCCCATCCATAAAAGCTCTGAAATTCATCCTTCTCTGGCTCTGCTGAAATCTCTGAATTTATGATTTCATTGCTGTTATTTTCAGCAACTGAAACCTCTTCTCAGGTCTGTGGTTTTTGGGTTTTTTTTTCTTGTTTATCTGTCTCCCCCAGCTTCGTTTCCTTCAAGGACAGTAGTTCACATCATATTTCACATACCAATCACATCATCCTACACTTTGCTGCTTTCGCATTTCTCTTCTCTCATCCTACCTTCCATGCAGTTTCTTACTTTTTGTTACATTGTTGATCTTATTATCACAGTTATCTTATATTTTAGGATGAAATCTAAACCCCAGTGAACAACAAAGATGCATAAGGACGGTATCTGGCCACTAAAAAAAAAAAAAAATTAAAAAAAAAAATCCCGACTTTAATTTAGCTGCTTTTCCTGGCATGATTGACTGTAACAGTTCAGGTACATTCAGTTTCATGACCATGAACCAAGGCATCAGTATGTGATTACTTTTCTGTATGGCTATGAGTGATTATAATGTTATTCACTCCTAGCACCCTAATGGTTGAGTTTAGACACAGCAGAAACAGATCCTGGCATACTCTGATAAACAAACATACAATATACAAAGAGAATTTTGAATCTTCTTTGTTACCCATCAGTTAGAGACTACAGTGTCTGAAAATTAAATCTTATGATTTTACTCAAACTCTTATTGATTTTACTCAGAAATTCCATTCTGATTTTTATCTCAGCAAGAACTGCAGCACTTGGCCCAATGTCAGTAACTTCTGTAAAATATTGTTGGCAATCTAAAGACAGAGTTAAGACACAATACAAAAAGCACTACCACAGCAGCAATTCAGCACACAAAGCAAGTCTAGTTGTTCTAACTCATTTTCTTGGGTTTAATTCCCTTAGACCTTCACTGTTGGGGCTACAGCGTCAGTCTGCTTCAAAATCCTGTTTACAGGATGTGCTGCTCTTTATTGCAGTGTCCAGGGTATTAAGTGCAAGCGTTTAACTACTAATAGAATTAAAAAATGCATTTCCCTACCACTAAACTTTTGAGTACATTTGCTCACTTGTCATATGCTTTTTCTTGTCTTTCCTCGCTCCGCAAAGGGCATACGCCTCATTAACTATTTCATGGAACTGCAGTTCTATTTGCTTATACAGTGAACTGACCTTAATGTAGCTGACCCAGAAGCACAGCTAGAAATACTGAAAGATAAAACATAAGCCACATCCTTGTCCTCTTCCTACGGTAACACGGTTGAAAGCACCTCGTGTGGAGTTCCCTCATCTGAATCTGTTCTACAGTCAGAATGTCGCTATCATCTGCCACAATGGTAATGGAGCCAATCCCAGCATCAAACAACCACCGTGGCAGAGACATGTTCTGGCTTGATCCTTGCTCTCTGGAATGGCCATTTACAAGGAACAGGACATGTATGAATATGGTAACAGCTCTACACCATCTGTTTATTTCCTTCCACCAAAAACATAAGTCTTGTACATTATGAATTGTATTTGTCAGGAACTGGAGCCAAAACTTTGAGGTTAAGTACAAATAATTACTCTCTTGCAAGAGAAGAGGCTAAGTTTGGTGCACAGAAAACAACGGTAACAAAAGGAAATAAAAAACAAACCCCTTCTCCTCATTGGTTGAAACCAACACTTTCACAAATACGGCCTTCTCTTTGGATTAGGTATTATCACACAGACTGCCAAAAAGACACATCCTTACTTTCAACAGAGAGAAAACATGGCTCCACTGAAAACTTTTTTTTTTCTTAATCAGAACAATCTAACCAACTGTGTATAACCCTGTGTGCTGCTTTAACTGAAAATGGGTTATTTTCTTTGTGAAGTTAGAAACCTTTCTTCTTCATAGCTAGCATGCTCATTATTTGGACTGAGTTTGAGAACAAGCAGATAACACCCCAGCACAGAGCTCATGTTTTCAGTTGCTCTGATCAAGGACATTCTGAGCCCTCTGCCCACAGGTATCAGACATCGAGATAGGGGGGCAGAGCCTGACTGACATCCAGACTGATCAATGAGAGTATTCCATCCCATTAGCGTCATGCTCCAGGTTTAAGAGTGGGGCCTTCTGGTTTCTCACTCTCCTCTTCTGTTATCTCTCTCTTTGGGGATAGCCGGGGAAGTTTCATTACGGACATTTAGCTTGGCCTTTTGCCATTTTGAAGAGGCCTCTGGGCTTTTCTGCCTTTTTCCTCTTTATCTCTCTCAGAGATTGGCTTTAGGACGAGGTGTGGCTTGCTGGGACTGGCTGCTCAGTTGTGGACAGAGGTCGTGAGGAATTGCCTTGAGTATCTTTTATTTCTATTTTATATATATATATTTACTAGTAGTGTATTAGTATTTTTATTTTTTATTATATAAATAAATTTTTATTAAACTGTGTTTATCTCAATCCAAGTTTCTTCCTTTCCTTTTGATTCTCTCCCCTGTTGTGGGGCAGGGGAAAGGGGGTGAGCAAGCAGCTATCGTGGTTGTATTGCTAGTTTGGGTTAAACCACATCACCCTGCTAACACAGCTGATTTATATCACTAAAATCTCCTGCCAGTTCTCAGCTGTAGACAGTAGATTAAATGGAACTCCATCATAATCCACTTCTGCCAGCTTCTGCCTTGTGAGAATCTTGATTACACACACTATCCCTCAGTAATGCATCTAACCACCAATTCATAACACCTGTGGAGTAAACAAGATAACACTGCATTCTTATTACACTGCCTGAAAGCTCTGGCCATGGGGAGTTACCTTTTTGACTTCATACTTAATAGCCAGCTTCACACGGCTCAGTGATGCTCTGTGTCTCTGCGCTTCAACTGGCTCAGAATTCAAATCCCCGTTCAGAATGGCCTCCACTTCTTCCGAGTCGCGGCAGAGATCAAGAACACCAACCACAAAATCCTTGCACTGCATAGACAGCTTGCGGTAGTCATTCTGAAACAGAAGGGTTAGAGAAAATGGCCCATGATGAATGTGAACAGCAAGGAAAAAAGAACCTGTACAAGTTGCTAAAAATTAATAGTGTTTGACTTTTAAACGCTATGTCAAGGTAAGAGCATATCAGACATTACAAACTTCTTGGATAGTGGAATCATTTCCTCTCTGATATGAGGTGGCCACTTGTGCAGATGATGACAGCTGTTTACCAGGGTATGGAAACACTACATAATAGCATGATGAAAAGAACTCAAATGGGCTGCAAGTGGAAGCTGAATAGACAAATAAGAATTACACAAACCAACCAGAACTCTTAAAACACAAACCTCACCCTTGCGAATACTTTGCAGACAATTAATGAAATAGTTCTTACAGGGTTGCCTCCCAAGCTACAAATATATGTCTGCTTTTTCTACACTGGGAAAATGGCTGTTTACTCTTTACTCTGATGTACAATGTATATATCTGATGTCCTCTCAGATTTCTAGGACATCTTTATCTGAGATGCAGCCTTTGCTTTCCTCACAAAAAGCTACAGTTGGAGGAGAAAACTTAACAGAACCTGCCTCTTTTACCCTGTTGTATCAAGTGTTTCAGTACCGAATTGTTTTTCAATCACTCCACCACTTCTCTTTGTCCCTGCTCCACCATCACAAAGACCAATGGGACTCCTCTGTCCCTCTGGTTTTGTGTGGTTACTGTTCATCTTCAGACACTGCCTTTTTAACAGCACTTCTGGGCAGTACAGATTTTTCCTTTGTGGTTCCTGCATTCTCAAAAAAGCTTACTTACTGCTTCTACCCTCATCATTTTCTCATTTAATCACTGCTTTTTTTCTTGAAAACCTCACTTTTTTCCCCTTTCCTATGTAACTTTTCCCTCCCTTACTGCTAGTTTTGTTACATTTTTAACCTAGCATCTATAAAATGGGATAGAGAAACTTGCATACTCTTAGTAGTTTCAAATTATTTTGGGAGAAGAAGCTGCACAGGATAATTGCAGGAATCAGCTATCAATCCCATAGGTCTGATTCAGATATGAATCAAAATGAAATAACTACTGGAGACAAACAAATACTACTAGGAACTGTGTTATTATGGAAGACTGACATCCCAGATACGGACTTGGAAACAGTCCTAATCATAGACCTAAATAGAACCCAGTTATTTCCTTTGGTCATTGACAACAAATTAATTCAGTTGTCAGCGAACCAACAGGATATAAGGCTATTTTAGATTGTTGTTTTTACAACAGAATTATTATGCATCTGTGAGAACTTGAACACTGACCCTTAAATTTCCCATTTCAAGCAAGAGTTGCTTACACATTTCACTACAGCTAAAGAAAGGCGGCTACCGAGATGGTTGAGCAAAAACATTATAATCATCAGACACAATATAATGTTAGTTCAACAGAATAAGATCGGTCATCAATTTTTCTTTAGCACTATAAAGTAGCTGTAAATCTGCTATTTGCAGCACACGGGAGGATACACTAACTCCACTGACTTCAGCAGTGGTACTATATAGATAAAAGAGAAGCTACATTAATTCTCAACTGAATTTCCAGGCACTTGTAACTTTAAAATAAAAATAAGTCTTTGTTTTAATATTATTTCTAGCTATCTTATGCTCAAAAGTGACATCTTTTAGGGTTTAATAAAGTTTAGTTTGGACGGTTTTGTATTATTCAAATTCTTTATGATACATCACAATCCAAATTTTGTCCTTGTGTGAATGAACACAGGCTGTCCAGTTGCAGGGAGAGGCTTCACTTACAATGTCTTTTCTCATTCCTTTGCTAACTGTGAAGAAACAGAAGGAGAAATTGTGGCCTTCTAATAGTTAGGAAATAGCTCTTGCTAAAGGTTCACTTCATTTTCTTTACCATTTAACCATTCTGTTTTTCCTTACAATAAAACAGAAATGTAACATCAAAAGTTACATTACCAAGAAGTTACTTCTGAACAACTTCGAATATAAAAGTCAGGACAATCTAATTTCATTTCCTTGTGTTTAAGCCATAACCAAGTCTTTCACACATGCAAGTACAAGTACAGCCCAGCATCAGATCCATAAAACAGAAACATTCAAGTAAATTTTTGCCGTAGTCACATACACAGTGCAAAAGATCAGTTAACATAGTTTTCTCAATTAGCAGAAACTAAGCAAGAAGAATACATTTTCACAGGCAGTTACAACTGCAAAAGATTGCCTACAAACAGCAAAGTGGTGTAAAATCACCTTAATTTGGCAAAAGAGGGACAAACTGTGATTGCAGTAGTATCACATGAAGACTGCTATTCAATAGAGTACAGATTGTTTGATTTTGCTGTTCTCTCCTCCCAAGAGTGTCAGAGCTGCTGACTGATCCTGGCAGAGGGTGCAAAGCTTCTGCCCTCACAGCTCACACTGTGTTAACTGGCACCCTGACAAATACACTCTGAACAGCACTGATGGTCCCTCAAGGTTAGATTGCTTTGCACCTGCCTACTGCACACGAGCCACTCACATTCCTGCTGAAAAATTAAAAGTGCTACATGTTTCTTGACAGGTACATAGACCTTTTGGTTATAAAAGTTATCTTTATTGCCAGAACAGATTAAGGATATGATGGATTAAGTTTTATTCTGTCAAATTTAAGGATTAAATACATGCTATGTTCCTCACAAATGTTGTTACGAGAACTGAAAACCAGTATGTGCGTTGTTAATATCTGACTGAGGCTTTGAATCTTGTATTTGGAAAATTTGTCAGATTTACCTCTCCAGGTCTTTACTTACACATTAGCAAATCAAATTTCTCTTAGTCTATTTCATTGCTTTACAGAATTAAACAAACATTACCCACATTGTAAACATGGGACCTAATTCTCAATCTTCTACCTCTAGGGTGTTATGTGACTAGCAGAAACCACAATCTGTGGTCTCAGTCACCCACATACACCTCCGTTTACTCTTGAGAAAACACTGAGAGCAAGTGAAGCCATCAGATCACTCATCTCCTCCCTGTCCTAAACAGGGCTACCAGAGCTCCCTGTGTGAAGCATCCAGATCCATGTTTAAAAAGCTCAGCTACACACTGTGCAAGTCGCCCATTTGTTAACATGAAGCTGCTCTTCAGGGGAATGCCAAAGAGAGTACGGCTCCAATTGGCCTGCTTATATACTGCAGTTTTTCGCCTGTTTTTCCTCATAATACAGGGACACTGCTTCCTTGATCAACAAAGTGCTGCTTCAATTAATTCACAGCCTAACTCAACTGGTTTTACTAGCTGTATCATCTTAAATAATCTCTCTCAAAAAAAAGAAAACGTTACAAAGATGTCTGTGTAACATCAAAAACATCAGCCTGTTTTCTGCATTTTGCAAATACCATAGCAGACCCTGGTACATAATGGATGACTGACGATGACTGCAATTGCGGAACTGTGTCTCAGGAGCAGTTTCAGAAGACCCTGGCACACACCAGTAGTTGGATCTCAGCCTGTCCAACTCTGCGCACTCTGTTTTCACTCATAACATTAGAGACTGCCCTCTGAGTTCATCTAAAATTTTTACAAATAACATATCAATCTGTGTGAAAAGAATGAAGCATATGAAGAAAACCCTTCTGTTGATTTTACCTGTAAGATTTTTAATTATTCCAAAGAAAATTTATTACTAGGCAACTACATGTAGTCAAACAAAACGTGTATGTTTTCTATCATATGAGAGCTATATTCCTGTAAGCACTGCAGTTTGTGACTATGCACAACTGCATAACCAGTTCACACACTGCACATGCAATCATAGATGCATGGTGAGTAATACATATTAAATGGCTGTTTTGAGATCACATACATAGTCAGTTTGCATATGTAACTGCAGGAACTGTATATGCAAATAAAACACAATTTTACTAATGATTATGGATCTGGGCCTTGTCCTTTTAAAAGTTGGACCTAAACATAAATCAAGCTTGAACACTCTTTGTTAGTTCAGCTGAGATAACACTATGTAAATTTACTTGGAACAGTGACAGACTCCACTTTTAGACACACATCCACATCTTCCGTTGGTTTAAGAAGGAGCTTTTAGCAAAACTGGGAACAGGGATTTATCCCACCAAAAGCAGGACTATGATCTTTTTATTCTTATTATGATGGACCAAATTATGACATGGTACCAGCTAGCACAATTGCCACTGAGAGAACTGAGCTGCTTACGCAGGACAGTATTTAGTTGAGAGCTGGTATACAGAGACCATCACATGGCTTTATAGCTACTTTGTCCTGTTTTTTGGTTTTCTTTTTTCCTACAGTGACTCCAAAGGGAAGTTCCATCAGCTGTTCTGACTGCTAAAAATTCTCCTGTCACTATGCAGGACCAGTTTAAAAGTTCTCAGGGAAGAGGGTAAATATCACAGAATCACAGAATGTCAGGGATTGGAAGGGACCTCAAAAGCTCATCCAGTCCAATCCCCCCCCGCCGGAGCAGGAACACCCAGATGAGGTTACACAGGAAAGTGTCCAGGTGGGTTTGAATGTCTCCAGAGAAGGAGACTCCACAAATACCAATTAACTTTAGTGACCCAGTGGCCAGGGTCTGCTAAAAATAGAAGAACAAAAAAACATAAAAATTGAGAATATTTTTTTGTATTTTCTGTTGCTACTGGAATTGGAAAACACGATTCTCCAACTATAGTAATAAACACTTTTTTACCTTAAGACAGGATACAGTTCCAGTCTGAGCTTCCCTGGCCAGTCTGTCGGGCACAAAGCTGTAACAGCTCAGAGGTTTCTAACCACTCATAAGGACAGGTGACTGTAGAACAACACTCCATAGCTTGCTCTGACTTAATGAGGCTTATTCTTTTCAACAAAGGAATTAACTAGCAGATTCAACACACTTTGAAAACACTTCCTGAGCAGGAATATTTTTTATAAAAGCCCTTATAAACATCCAAATGGGTGAAGAAGTCCAGAGTGAAGCAAAATTCTGGTTTTGTATCTTAGACACAGAACTTCATCAACAGTGCTTCTTTCTTTCTAATTATCTCTACTGAATATAAAACACCCCGAAAAACCTGACAGGAGATAATTTCATCAGCTGCTTTAAGAGGCTGAAATTCGGTGTGATAGCAGTAGGCATGGAAGAGTGAAGGGCTTTTTTTTATTATTTGGTAGCAGTCTTGACTCAGAAAAACCAAACTGAAATTTCTGATTTATCTACAATCTTGCTGTCAACCCCTGGAATGGACACCAGGATCACCAAGGAAGCAAGAGAAATACTGTAGCTCCTGCCCTGGCCACAGGGATGATATGCTGCTATTCTGGCCACTAAAATGATGTCTTGCTGCTTTGAGAACCATGCACTGATAATCTCTGCTGTTTCTCAGCTCATTTCCAGATCTAAAGAGGAGTCACCATCATGTTCAGAGAAGCCAGCCATGCTTTGCTGGGATTAGAAAATGCAATGAAGAAAACAGAGAATTACAAAAAAAAAAAAAAAAAAGTAAAGAAAATCAGGTGAGCACTTTTAAGAGACAGGAAAAAAGGAAATACGAAGAGGGAAGTGAATAGAAGAAAAGAGGGGAAGAAGACAAGTGGATGCAAAGAACAAAAGGGGTAACAATGTCAAGAAGCAACTACAGTAAAAGAGATGAAGAGTAAAAGGAGAAATAGGAGCTTGCAACAGGGATTTCACAAAGGTGTAAGTAAGGAAGCTCGAGGAGAAAAGTAGTAGAACAAAATGGTCTTTCGGGCTCCAGTTCCCCATCTATTTTTGTTCTTTTCAGTACTTGTTTCTGGCTACATGTCTCGTATCTTCCAAGAAAAATGAAGGTTCACTGGTTTCTTTGAATCCTTTCTCCTCACTTCTGAAGGGAAAATTTTAAAAGGAAAAAAAAAAATCAGTGCAATTAATAAGGCTTTTTAATGTTTATGGGTGGCTGACTGTTATGAATGAATGTCCTAAGCCACCTTCCCACATTCCTAATACACTTGTGCAAACTCTGATTCACACTTGAACATCAGAATTTGTTAATGCAAATCATAAGTGATAGAGGTGGACTGGACTCCACATACGCAAAGGAGATAAGGTTCTAATTTAGCAAGCATTTTCTAGAAAGCTTTGCCCTCAGGCGTTTTTAAGCAGGTTCACCCTGTATTCTTTCTCTGTTGGAAAACCACACAGGAAGGTCTTTTCTGTGTGACTGCTCCACGTCAAGTAAATGCATTGCTGCAAGCGTGCACAGGAAATGCTATGGGTTTTAATGCAACATAGACTTTAAGAATAAGTCATGAATGTAATCAAAAGTCCCTTCAAACACATTCGTCCGTTTTCCGTGGGAGACAAATGATTTTGTGCATTTTTCTTTACCCTGAAACAATTCTGCTCAGTGTTGCGCTATAGATTGAATTTGATTGGAATTTCCAGTGACGATCCTAAAGGAAAGCGCACCAGAAGTCTACCAGTCATTCTCCCTCATATGAAGTGTGAATGTTGGACTAGAAGCCTTCTCCTCTGGGACATGACACAGCACACAGTTGTTAGCAAAAGACATTTGGATGACGCACCTATAGAAAAACCACTGAACAGACAGATACAAATTGGACTTATAACAAATGTGGCAAGCTCTCACAATGGACCTCTGTAAGACACAGAAGCGCTGCTGGTTTTCCCCTCAATCTGCCTCTCCAGCTCTCAGGGCAGCACCTCATATTTAATTCACGCCACAAGCAGCCCCACCACACCTGCCCACAGCCCCAGGGGAATACCCAGTTTTCTTATCAGCCGTGCAATTTCAGTCCTTCCTGAACTTAGTTTAATGGTGATGCTAGAAAAATCCCTTGCCTCCTCTTTTTCCCCCTCCCTCCTTACCTTTGCTACCACCCCTTCTGCCCAGGAAGGGCAGCCAACTGTTGATGCCAGAGGAGAACAAGCAGCTCTCCTGCCAGGCCTGGTAGAGACAGAAAGAGCACCCTGGGATGCACAAGAAACAGAAGGAAGATAGATAGATAGATAGATAGATAGATAGATAGATAGATAGATAGATAGATAGATAGATACGAGGTCAGTGAGGAAAATAATTATTTCACTGGAATGTTTTGATTTTAATTAATTTCTATGCTAGCTACAAGCCAGGAACAATTTCTGCTGCAGGTGCCAAAACTGAATTATCTCTTACACCTGTCAAGGGTAGCAGCCATGGAAGTGCTACCCTCGAATAGAGAAATCTGTGCAAATAGTGCATTTCTTGGTTTCTTAGGCATCTCAAAATATCAAAAAACAGAAAATAAACAGTTGAAAAATTTTAAAAATAAAGAAAATAATTTGAAACCCAGAATATTTTTTTATTCTGCAACAATTCTAATATTTTTTAAAACTGATGGGGTTTTTTTTTAAGTTCTGGTTTGAAATGAGAAGTCCAACCAAACAACATTGCTTTTTCTCCTCCAAAATTTCAAGCTACTTGCTTCCCAACAGAATTTGTATTTGTGGTATTAGTACCTATGATACAGGAGCTTCCCATGTGTTTTATATCTTTTTTACTGAAATGTCTCTATTCAGTTCTAATCACCTACATCCTCCCTCTACAAAATCATGACACAGCTTGCCTTATGTAGCTTTTGGTAGCAGAGACTGCATTCCTGCACTTAAATTGAGTCCCTAAATCCACCGGCATTTCTGAACACAGGTACATTAACAAAATTTATATGCAATATCATAAAGAAAAAGATGGATGGTAGAGTTTCTGAGATGTCAGCCCAGAAGAAAAGGCCTCTTTAAGAAACTGCAGGAGAAAAAAGGCAACAAGAAAAAAATAGGGGGTTGTAAGCACAATCACCAAAATGCTATTCAGGAAATCCGTGAATATCCATCTCCGGCACACAATCTGGAGACCCTGAGGCTCTCAGGTCATTGGCCCAGTTGAAAAGAAATTGATGATAAAAGGACTGAGTTATACTCAGAGATTTAACCTTCTATAATAGTCTCTAAATGAGGTACATAACCGTAATTCATTCTGTGAAGCACAGAATCCAAGAGGCTCTGTGTATATTATGTAAATCTTCAATTCTCCAATTTTATGTTTACAAAGAGTTCTACCAGTTCAGCAGTTTTTCAGCATAGAAAAAAGAAAAATCTGACATTTTTCCTACACTTCTGAATATATATTAATACATTGAGGAAGTACTCAATCCATTTGCCGTATTACACAACACAAAGCACAGTATGAGGGGGATTCTTCAGCAAAGGAGGGAGAGTCAAGGTTTAAGCTGACTTCTACACTTTATCAGTACATGGTATAACACAGGAATCCTTCTCAGCACTAAAATTTTATCTTTACTCAGCTACATCTGGAGCTACAGTTTCTCAGGAGTTTAAAACTGTTTCTTCCTCTTCTGGTAAAATTCACTTCATTAATTTCTGTTTATTTTCCTTCAGGATGTTGTATATTTCTTCTGAGTACTCCACAGTGTTAGCAATGCTTGCTGTTGTTTGAAAAGGTTAATGCATATTTTGCCTCAGATCATTTACAAAGATAGTAAACAAGTGGTACCCAACACAGACCCTGCAGAACCCCATTATATTTCTTGCTATGACTAGGTAAAATGCTATTAACACCACCACTCACTGAGGACAATCTGTCATTCCCCAAGGTGAGTTTTGCTTATCACATTCAGTCTCCTGAGGTTTGGGTTTTTTTATTTTTCAAGAGAACTGGGGGAAAAAAAAAAATTAAGCACACAAAACCAAACACCAACCACACCACCGGGCAACAGCTAAGTAAGTCATTAATTGTCTGATGGAGAAGCTGAAATATCCAGAAAAGTCAGGGCACTGACATACTAAACCAAATACGGCTCAAAAACAGGTAAAAAGACCAACATCTGTAATCATTCTAACACCTGGTTTTGAATGAGTGACATTTCCAAAACTTATCAAAAAACCCCACTTCCTGTATTTGTAATTTGAACACATAACTCAAAATGATTATGAATAAGAAAGAGGGAATAAGGTTAATGCTGCAGTATGCTCAAGTAAAGTGTTATGTTTCTGCCCAACATTTTTAACTAAAAATGATCTTTGCCTGCTACAACAAACAAAATTGTTTTCCATCTGCTGCGAGATTATCAGAATATACACTGCCCCTTTTTTCCAATTTTCTCCATACAGAGTAGGTGCAAAAGCAATTTCATTTCATTAAAAGTTCTTTTTCAAAAGGCTTGTGTATTGAAAACTCAAAATCAAGAACAAAAGAGACCAAAAAAAAATCATAAAAGCATTTGCAGTTGAAAAGACACAAAAAATAATTTCAGGCATCTAAATATATAATGCAATAGCAGAAACTTTAAAACAGTAACGAAGACAGAAAGACACACCAAGACACCATTACCTTGAATTCTTTTTCAATGTTGGCCAATTTGGCAAGTTCATTGCTGAGTTCTAGAGCAGTGAGTACCGGATCTTCACTGGAGAGGGACAGATAAGCCGGGCTAGCCAGTCCTTTGTATGCATTTATTCTTGACCTAGAGTGACTGAAAGAATCATGCTTTTGCTTCTCTGTACAGTCATTACATTTGCAGAAATAATCATGAGGTCTTTCTATTCTTGCTCCTTTCATCAATAGCATGTGCACGACTTCGTATTTTTGGCAGTGGGCAGCTAAAATTATGGGAGTGATATCTGGAGAAAAGCGGGTACCGTCTTCGTCATAGGAATAAAAATCATCATCCTGGAGCTCCTGCTCACAAGGGCTCAGAGTCAGTCGCTTATTTACTGAAAACCCAGGATGATTCAAAATTGCTTCTACTATCCTGATGTAGCCCTTGCTGATTGCAAGCAGCAGGGCATCTCCAATCCGTGCCAAGTTCTCTTTTTTTAACAGAAGTTCTGTCACCTCCAAATGTTCATTCCCTACAGCAAGCTGCAAGGCGTTTTGGCCCATGTAGTCAACGCAGTTGACATTCAGTGTTTTTGACTCCTCCAGCATTTTGCGCACCACAGGTATGTTCCCATACTCGGCTGCATCCAGAAAGCGCTCTTCTTCAGCGGTAAGACTAGTGCCCCTGTTGTTGAACATGAACGCTGGGCCTCTAATGGCCTGTCGCCTTCCCTTCTCCCTCATCATAGTCATACGTCTCAGAGAAGGACTTTCTTCAATGTACCTAATGAGAAAACAAAAACGTAACAGCATTCAATTGTGTTGGTTATTTGTAGCTTCCGCCTCTCCTGCAGCTGCAAAAATAATTGCTTCTTTTGTCTCTTGTCATTTGTCCATCTATTGACAAGAAGCATTCTTTGCTGTGATCTTTCTGCCTTCATATTTGCTTGTCTGCAATCTAAAGGCACTTACAGGTTCTGCTAGCATGGACAAAAGTAGTATTGTTTGGTTTTGTTGGGTTTTTTTCCTTAATGTAAGACATCACTTCTCTTCAGAAATCCCTCCCAACTCACTTTGGTGTATATATATACATATATAAAAAATAAAAACACATCTACTATACTACTTCCAGTAATAACACTATCCACCATAGTCATTCAAGCTGATGGCTTAAAGAAGGCAATAGTTATGCTTACCATATTGTAGTTCACATAAATGAAAGGTGAAAACAAGTTTTCTTCCTGATGTCTTGCCAAGCAACACACAGTAAAGCCTGATCTCATGCTTTCTACTGTTTACTACTAGAAATGTTAACCAAATATGGAAGATTCTACTCACAAGCCAATTTGTTCAAATTAAAGGTATTTAAAAAACAAGAGTTCATACACATTCAACAGACTTTCTGGATACTAGTAACTAAACCACTCGCAGATTCCAGGCACTGGCCATGGCCCAGTGTAGACTGGGATCAGCTCTCATTCCAGCGGCCCTTCTGCAGTGCTGTGGGTTATATTTGGCCTATTTCTGTTATCCATCTACCATTCCAGGCGAGGAAGGGTAAGAAGCTATCTAACATCATTACGTGACTATGTATCTTTTTAAAAGGCCTCATACATTCTTGTAATGCCATGAAGAAAAACAGGAAAGTCAAAGAGTGACTGAATGAAATGAAAAGTGGGATAGCAGGCTGCCCTGGAGAGAGGAAAGTGAGATTGTTTAGGAAAGGGAACTGAGAACTAACTGGAGAAGCTGTGAACTCCCCTCAAAAACTGCTAGCAAAAGCAGAAAGAGGGAGAAAAAGGAACAGGGGAGGAAGTGAGCAAGCTAATTCAGAAAACACAGAGACTGAAATTATGAACCAGTGCAGATACTGGCTGAGAGCAGCAGGGAGTAAACAGGAGTAGGCTGAGAGAACAGATCAGATGTTGAGCTGGATCTCACTAGGTAGGGAAACTAGAGAAGGAAAGGAGGTTCAGAGCAGTAAGACTATGAGTTGCAAAGAAAATCGACTTAGGATGAGAGGCTGAAGAGCAAATCCTACCTAGCTGGAAAAAACAGCAACAGGAAACAACTGCCTGGCAAGGTCTGAAGCAACAGAATGATGGGATCAGGCCAAAGCGGTCACAGCTGGGGCAAGAACTAGTACTTAGTTCTTCTAAGTATTAGTATTAAGTATTAGTACTTCTGTACTAATGCCTGACAGAGCACAGGCCAAAGGCCTGGAAAGGTACTCAGGATACCACAACCTTCCTTCACTACCATCTGCAAATAAATCTGAAACCTATCAGCAATCTCCTTTCCTTTCTAGTCCAGCTCAATACTGAGAAAGACAGCCTCCAGCTGCTATCAGTTAAACCATTAGCTCGAGGGCTAGAGATCACTCCAGCTGATTTGATGGGCACAGAGGCATCAGTGCAGCTGATAATATATGAGTCAATAGAGGCTGTGCTTTGAATACATATAACACTATATATATGCTACAAAGAGACAAACAGGCTTTATAAATTTAAAATTTGTTTCTTAAGTACTATGTGCCTCTGTTTCTCATTTATAAAAAAAGAGAACATTTGGCTCCTGCTTTGCATGACCACTGTGAAAAGTAATTAATGCACCTCAGTGGAAAAGTCAGATACAAGAGTAAAAGGCCAGACAGAAAAACTCAAGAGCACATTAATCCTTCTACCCTCAGTGCAAAAGCCAGGTAATGTGCATTAAGAGAGATGTGGGTCCACATAATGAATGCTCAGGGCAAAGCAAAATATCAAATAGCCCTTTTTAGGCAATCCCTGTCAGTCTGTGAAAGAGCAGAACCAAGGGAAAAATGGCACACGCACACAAAGGCTACACATTCAAGTGAACACAGAGGAACCTGCATGGGCAGCTTCAAAAGCTGCGTATCCTAATTGCTGCAGGTTTCAATCCACAACCAGAGTAACATTCTCCTAAATGCAGTCCTTTTCATTTTTTGTATGACCTTTCAACAATGAGCTTAGCTGTATTACCACTGCATAAAATATGCCTTTGACATCACTGAATTTCCCCACATGCAGCAATGGCAACCCTAACAGTTTTCATTGGGCATAACTAATCCCATTCAGGTTATAAGAATATGTATAGACTTCCAGCTATCTGCATCAGCTGTAATAAATGCAGCAAAACACAAAATCTTAATCACTTTATCACAGCTACAAATATCATGAAAGCTAGTCCATACTCTGAACATTTCAGTTAATAAAAATGGGCAGTTCCATTGCAGACCAAGTAAAGAGATTGTAATACTCATTACCAAGGGCAGGCCTCTCCTGGGATGAAGCATTTCATCTTGCTACATTTTCATGTGTGGCTGGTGTTTCTGGACCACCAGAAATGATCTGGGCCGCACTGCAGTGTAAGCAATGCTAACTGGTATTTACTTCTCAAAATATGTGCCAAAACCGCTTTGTCAAACCTGGCAGATCCATTCTTCTTCACTTCTGTAACACCTTCTTAAAGTCTACGACAAAGGCTGCATAACAGAGGAGATTTGTGACTGTCAAACACAGAACTGATATAGTGTCTTAAACCTCTGGCATATTTCACATTTGGGAGCATTCAGACAAAGATTTCAGCCCAGAGTACACATGGTAAACAGCTACACTATGCTACTACCTTAGTCCCCAACAAAATCAGAAGTAAACCTGGGAATATTGTATTTTCATAGTTACCTTTTCAATAAGATCTTATAGTCTGCCACGCTATTATGTTTCTGTTCTTCTTCCACATCTAAAAACATACAGCTATGGAAATGTAATTGTTTATTGTGGTTCATAAAGAAAAAAGCATGGCAATTTTTTAAAAAGTAAAAAAGACAGAGCAGATTGAGTCATGCTGCCTTCTTGATTTAAGATGACTCTAAACTGCTACCCTGAATCTCATTCATCTTTTATGAGATAGGTAGCAACACATTTGCCTCTATATATTCGGAGTAATTTTTCAGCCTATTTTGAAATATGACACTTATTTTCTGTTTTATCTATTTTTGTTTCAAAACCCACTGTCTGACCAAGGTGATTCATCTGACTTCTGTAAAAAGAGATATATCCTTCCAGCGGTGTTGCATTAGAATATCTTCTCAATAAGAAAGGTTTCCTCAGCTATAAATCTTATGACCGAAATTATTTATTCAAAGTGACTGCAATATCTTCTCAAAACAAGGATGAAAGTTGCTTTGTATTTTAATGATTAAAGTGTTCTCAAGACCTCCTGAAAAAATCCAAAGCAAAAAAAGTCTCAACCAGCACCACACAACCAGAAGACTGTTCAGTTAATTCACACCTCCCTCCGCTCTTCTTCCCCTCTTCCCTCAGCAAATTCAAAGACCTTGAAGCCAGTGCAGCTCTGGTCAGAGTACTGCATGCAAGAGGCATCGGGTACAAGAGCTCCTATACCGTTTTCTGCTCTCCTGTTCTTACATCCAATAGTTTAAGCTATCCCAAAGCACGAAGAAAATGGTTAAAATTTTAGTTTTAACTATTTAACTGTTTTCAGCACATTTTATATGTAATACTTGCCAACTGCAGTAATCAAAGCAACAAAATCTCAAGTAACATCTCTAAATATAATTAAACTGGCTTAAAAATAAAATGAAAATAGAACTAAGTAGGCATTAATTATTTGCGTTCTATTTCCTAAAGCCTTTAAAGTTCATATTCTCAGCCTTGCCTCTGCGAGGAGCTGTCAACTAACATCAAAAGAGGGAAGGAGAAATAGAAATTGTGATGCTACTCTTCCCAACTGTTCATAATAGTTGCAAGAACACAAAAAATTAACTACCTGTAGAACATATGGCAAAAACTCCACAAGAACATCGAGCAAGAAAAATGCCCAATTATTTTATTCTTCAGCAAAGATACACCACAACATCAAGTAAGTTCTACTCCTAGTACACAGGCTGCATATTTATACTACATGGTATGTGGCA
This sequence comes from Patagioenas fasciata, assembly GCF_037038585.1. Taxonomy (NCBI): domain Eukaryota; kingdom Metazoa; phylum Chordata; class Aves; order Columbiformes; family Columbidae; genus Patagioenas; species Patagioenas fasciata. The sequence goes on along the minus strand of NC_092523.1, from coordinate 69,172,731 downwards.
GGACGGCAAGAGGACAGAATTCAGTCCCCTTTTTCTGACATGAAGAAGCAGCCGAGCCCCTCTATTTTTTGAACAATTATTTTTCACATTTCACAGCAGAAAAATGGCCAAGGAGTCTGCAAAGCCTCAGGCTTCTGTGTGATGCTAGCACAACCAAGGATGAAACTGGAGAAGAGCAGTCATGTTCACTGGGGTACACCAGCTCCACCATATCTGGACATGTTTCACTTGACCCCAAGCATGCACCAGTTAGGCAGCTGTTCTGAGGAACTGAAAAGCTTCACTGGCCAGGAAGAACTTCAGAAACTGTACACCAAGCTTCAGAATCATTCATTCATCAGCATAAAACAAGGATGGTCTTAAGTTACAAGTTTTATTTCCTTAACCATATTGCTACCATTAGTCATTTGCCAGCTTAAGTCTAGTTCATTGTTTCCTACTAGGGAACCTCTCAATAACTTCAGTGGTAGCCTTAAATGAGCATAACTCACTACAAGATGATTAACAATTAACCAAGACATGTCAGCCCCTTGTTGAACAATATGCAAGCAGGACAAATCCATTGCAGCTTTGCAGCAGAACTCCGACACTAGTGAGGCCACAGCTCCTGAAGGAGACCACCTTTCAAGACCTTTCCCTAATGGTGAGTATCACGAGCTTTCAGACAGAGCCATGTTGTGTAGACTCTGAACAACCAACTGGTTCATTACATACCAGCTAATGTCGTAAGACACAAAAACCTATCCTACCTTATAACATGTTTATGTTTACCTTAAATGTTTTGATCTGAAATGTATGACCTTCACATGTGCAATAAAAACTATGTTTAAAAAGTTTTCCACTAGACAAGCAATGGCCATCAACTCTTGCATTTTGTATGTAGCACATTTACTATGACCTTATATTGCATCGTATTGCTGCCCAGACAGTTACTGCTATGCACAGAGCCAGAAATTTGAGCAGCACAACAACTGCAAAGGACTGGAGTAACTATTGCGATTCCTCTGCTTCTACCACAGATTATTTCACTTACAGATTTCTACTCTGTTATTCTACCCATCCCTTTTCATGTTCAAACTTTCTAATTGTAGCAGAAGGACGTGGGACAAACAGTTGACCTGAGAATTCCTTGTGTTCTGCTGTTCATTACCTCATCAGTAGAAATTCGAAAGATTTATAATCTTGTTTCTATTTTTTAACACTGAAAACTGCATAAGCTATTTAAAAAAAAAAAAAAAAATAAGTTGGAGAAGCAGAGGTTTCTTTCTGAGCCTTTCCAGATGTGTAGAGCAATTTGCTATCATTTGTACTGAAGAACAAGCTGTTAATTCTCCCCAAACTATTAAATGCAATAAAAGGTGGCATCAACAATTTACAGGCAGTTTACCCCACTGCTAAACTGCAGTACAACATTAGCAATCTCAAACCTATTCTAGCCCTGAAAAGGAAACGCAGTCCAGTGATTATAGAGAGATCAGATAAGTACATCACGGGAACAGCAACGTGCATGCACATTTAAAAGAAACAGCACCAGAGTCTGTGGCATGGAAGATACCGATTGTGCCTCTTGTTCAACCAAAACTAACCTCTCAGGTCCCAGTTAAAATGAAAGAATGATAATTCCCTTACTCCTAAAAGTAAGTGCTCAGACATGCACGTACTCATGACCAGCATTTTAGCTCATGACCCCTGAGGTCACTCAAATATTTGCTTTGCTACCATCGCAGGAAAAGGCTATGTTGTTCCACATGGGGCCACAGCTCCTGGCTCCATGCAGGGTCACAGGTGGTGTCTGGGGGGCAATACACCAGCCTCACTGCCTCTCCCAAATGAAGGCTCTGCCATCCCTCCAAGCTCTGCTACAGCCATGTGCCAGAAGAGGCTGTTGGTAAATTTGTTTCTTCACCAGTAAAAATATTGTCACGTTCATATATGTTTGCATGGAAGCTTGTGCATGTTCCACAGAATTTGGGAATCCCTGCACCAAATCTAGAATGTATTAAATGAGAGCTTCCTTCTCCCTTCTGTGGACCACTGCCTAGGCTTTCCAGAAGGGGGAGGCTTAATTCAGCTGAATGGCAGAACATAAATCAGGCCAGCTGCAAGATCCCACTCAGGTCTGAAGTCTCCCACTGGTCTGAAATGACATAATCCATCATCCAAAATGCCCTCATGCCAGCTCACAGAAGTTCTGTCTCCAAACTGAAAGGAATTAGTCAAAAAATGGAACAAAACACACTGAGATATCAGGAGGAGGTGTACACACTCTTAGTTTGTTCCTTCCCCCCTTATCCCACGAACTATGACAAGCTTTTTTCTATCATTACTCTTCATTAACTCAACAGAAAACACGATTCTGAATTACTGTGGGGGGGGAAGGAAAAAGGGCTATATTTTAATGACAGGAGGGCAGCTATGCACACAGAGAAAAAGACAAACATCTCATCAGGAAAGAGACAAGTTTAGAGGGCTACATCAAAGAAGAATTTTAAGGCCTCTTTTCCACCCAGTCTTTTATTCATGTTCTGTCATTCCACACAGGAAACTGAGCCATGATCTTCAGAGAGACTCAGGAAATCAGGCACCCAGTGACTACTACATTTAATTTACAGGTTTTGTCCACGTTTTTCTCACTGGGACATATAGCACCTTGTGAAACAAGTATTACATCCAGTCTGCAGTCTTAGTAGGAACCTGAGGTTAATTACTTTTTCCAGCAATATTTGGCACAGGAGGGAGCCAGCTGTTCATTGACAGGTACCTTGCCCAGGTTACAGCTTTCAGAGCTAAGAGATTCCAAATACCAACTAAGTGCATCTTCTTGTGCAAACTAATCCACATCTTCCTGCCTCTCTTCCCTTGCACTGTTTGCCAGTACTGAATAATTGGACTACAAAATCTTCTAGTCAAGGCTTCTCACACTCATATTATACATACTAAAGCATTACATGTGTCAGCCTGAGCTCATTATAAGCAAACTGATACTCATACTTATTTCATTAACATATGCTATGATCTTAGGCATTATCACCAAAACACAAAACGTTACTCCAGAAGAAAAATCCTACTGTTACACTAAGGACAACCATGGGCGCATAATAGGGAAAATGGTAGTTGTAGCTCTTTTGCCTCTATGCCCTGTCAGTTCAATATACTCCTATTACATTGATTAATGTCAGCCTTTTTGTGAGTCCGCCAGGCAGTGACTTGCAATCACTGCTGTGATAGACTCCCAGGACAGGATCACAAGAATTACATACTGGGAAGCAATTCCAACAGACAGAGCTCACTCCAGGCTCAAATGCCTGTATCTGTGCAAACTGGTCTCCAGCTTTCGTTCCTGGTGGCATAATACCCATTTCTTAAAGACAGGAATATGCCAACATATATAGGAGGACACTAACCTAATAGAGATTCAGAAAGTTACGGCTCATAGCTCATACAGTACTGTCTAAAAATAAAGTGTCCGAGTTTAAATTGATCCTCTAGGCTCTTTTTATGGTGAATGGAGAAGACAGGCACCTCGAGGAAGAAGATAAATGACTACACTGGCTTGCCCATTGCTATTTCCTCTCTCATCCCATCAACTACAGAGGGAGTCTAGATCAACAACTTAAGGGCAACTAACTTTCCAACAGCTGAAGACATGTGAAAGACTCCTTCACTTGAAGTCTGTATCGCAGGGTAAAGGGTATTTGTGAAGATTTTCTGCACTGGGAACGTAAAAACCACTTTTATTTGTTTTTACCCCATTCTAAGCAATACTACAATTATTTCTGTACTTTACAGTTGTCTCTAGGGTAATTTTAATTAGGGTTTCTTCTATAAAGGCTGAATATATTATGTAAAACTCAAAGTGTTTGTGAACTGTTAATTAAAATATGTAATTAAGAACTATATATTGTCCTGAAAGTGTAAAATACACAAGTAATCCTCAGAGCTAAGTCTATCTAAACTGCAGCGTGTTATCAAAATCAGTGAATAATTCATGGACAACCTACATTTTGTAAGTCCCAGAAAATAAAGTTAACATCCCTCTTAGTAAAACTGAATTTTTTTCTCTTGCAGTAAGTCTAGTCATGGTCAGTATTTATACATATGATTGCATCTTAAAATCCAACAAACTGATTTCTGAAGACAACATTAAACGGGGATAAGATGCATCTCAAGAACTCGGATTTTTCTACACAGGTGCCCTAGATTTCTGTGGGGAGTCTGGCTTCATCACAGCCTAGAATTAAAAAAAAAATGTAAAAGGGATGCATTAGCACAGCTAGTACGAAAGTGTGCAATGGGCTCTCTAAACCTTAGTTGAGTCAATAATAAGGTTTTCTCGGCAGCTACCCTCGTAGTCAGGAAAAACACCATGAAGTTGACTATGTAACACATGATGTCAATGTAAAACATACGTGCTCATCACACTATTAGTGGACCTATTCTTCTCAAAACTGTTCCTAAAAGACGCATAAAGTTTTGTAAAGTGTTTGGCTTTGGGAAAGGAATTTAAAAGAAAAAATAAAGCCAGGAAGAGAGGTAAGCTCCCGTAATGACAAAGCCAAAGGCAGCAGAGGGCGGGGAGCAGCAGGGCAGGGGGCAGCGCGGGAGATGCGCCGCGGGTCCGCGGGCGCGCAGACCCCGCCTGTGCCCGCTGCGCCCGGGCCGGGAGCGCGGGCCGGCCCGCGGCGCGGCCGCCAGGGGGCGCTGCAGAACCCAACGGGCCCCTGCGGGTCTGCCCGCCCGCCCCGAGGAACGGAGCCCGGGAGGGCGGCCGCACAGGCACAGCCCCGCTCCCCGTGGATAGAAGGGATGGCAGCCCAGCGGTTCTGCCGCAAGGCAGGCCTGCACCGCCCTTTCTGCAAGGTTTCGCGCCAACGTCAAAGGCAACTCTGGCAACAAATAGATGCCCGACCGCGGGCGCTTCCCAGCACAGCCCGCTCCTCCGGAGCTGCGGGTGCACCTGATCCCCGCCCAGCACCTGCCTGCCTTCTGCTACGCGCTGCCCCCGCCTCGCCCTGAAGGTGCAAAGCCGAGGGGCTGGGGAGGAGGGAGCGGAGGGCCGGGGGCGGGTAGCGACCGGTCTGTTCCCTCAAGGCACAGTCTGCGAAGTCTCCGCACCTCGGGCATCACAAACCGGGCGCGTTTCCCTCACGCTGCACCGGTGCCGCCCGTTTGCTGACAGGCCGGGCGGACTGCGCTCCCACCGCGGGGCCCGGGCCGCTCCGCAGCCGGAGGCGCTTCCCGGAGCCCAGCGACACAACTTGCCGGGGACACAGCGGCCGGCCCCCGCCTCTCCTCCCGGGAAGTTGCCGGCCAGCACTCTCCTAATCCACCCCTGGGCCCGACTTACATGGTGCTGGAAAAAGGGGGGGGCGGGTAGTAGCCGTAGGGTTCCCGGAGGGTTTTAACGGCTCTTTGGGGCGGCTGAGGGGGCTCCGGTCCCCCATTGACGCCTCTCCAGCCGCGGCGCCGGCGCTGCTGCTCCTCTTCCTCTGCCCCCTCCTCCTCATCCTCCTCCTGCTGCGGGGGGAAGGTCACTCTCCCCTGCTCCTTGCTCTTCCTGCTCTTGCTTGACATGGTCAGGGGCTCCTCAGGCGGCGATGGTGGCGGCGGCTGCTCCCGCTCCCGGCCGGCCTCGTCCGGCAGCGTGTGCGGCGGGGAAGGAGGCAGGAGGAGGAAAGCCCTGCCCGGCGGGGGACAGAGCACCTGGAGGGGACGAAACCCTCACCATACAACCACCGCCGCCCCTCCGCCCTCTCCTCCTGCCGCCCGTCAGGAAGGCGGCGCGATGTGCAGCCCGGCAGCGGGAGCCGGGAAGTGCCGGCGAGCGGGGAAGCGAGCAAGAGACAGGGCTCCCGGCGGCTCTGCCCCTCTCCGCTCCCTGTCATCCTCCCTCGCTAGGGCAGCATCGTTACTGAGGCACGGGGGGGCAGCCGCGGCGGAGAGGAGCAGCCGCCTACCGCAGCGGGCACTCCGGAGAGGAGGGGACGCCTGTCCGACCTGCCAAAATCAGGAACGCCCCCGCTCCTCCCGCCAGCCCAGCGGCCGCCTCAGCCTGGGGCGGGGGGGCGGCAGAGGGAGGCGTTACAAGTGCAGCCCCTCCTGGGCCGCCGCTGAGGTAAAACTGCTCCCGGCGGGCGAGGGCCGGGCACCGGTATCGCCGCTGAGATGGAGTCCTCAGGAGGTCTCCGCTGGTGGACGCTCCCTGTAAAGACGCCAACCCAGCCCTTCCAGCGGTGGCCTTCGAGGGAAACCGAGGCGGGCTTGAGAGCACGGGCTGCTATCGGCAAGGTAGTTTTCTCCAAAAGGGCCCTAGAGCAAAAGAGCTGCATAGCCCGGTCAAATCCGCATGGAGCTCGGTCTTAATTCTGAGAAATATCCAGCCCTACCCTGGGAACAGTTGAGGTAAAAATGTGCAGGTGAAAAGACTGGCTTACCGATTATAAAAGTGAGTCAAGACTTCCAAAGCGTTCCAGACGTCTCCGCCTCAGACTTGACTGGTTTAGTTTTGCATGGTGTCAAAGTAAAAAAACAGTGGGAGGATGATAAGGCACCTATTGCATGTAATCAAAGCTAATTATACTCTATAGATAACAATCACAAATATTATTGCTGTACAGAGACGTATTACCTCTTATTATGAGGTTTTCGGTGCATTATGCATAGAGAAAATGTTTCTATCACAAAACCACAATGGCATTAAATGGAGGCAGAGCGTGCAGAGCAGTAGGTACACAGAGACTACACGTGTTGATTTGTATATACAGTAAACCTATTCCTTTGTCCACATACTGTCGAGGTGCCCTTTTTCTCTTGCTTTAAACTTTTTTGAAGCATTATGTGGCTGTCAGTATAAATTTGCATGAATCTATATTCGAAAATGCAGGTCCTACTGAAACTGAAATTCATGTAAGTTATCCAATTACTCCAGAGAAAGTGGACTTTCAATCCAACTATGATTGCTTATATAAAATTCTCACTGCTGAGCATCATTAAGTAACATCTTAATGTAAAGTGTTCACTGCCTCACACTGTTTTCAGCATCAGCCATGCTTTTTGCCTTTGTTGTTTTCCATGCATACTAAATTCATACTCATGAAGCACAGGAAAAGCCAACCAAGAGTTTCACAGAGATAATTTACTCAGCTACAGCTTAGACAAAAGAGTTGGTTTTTGTTTTCGTCAGTTTAATTAGTTTGCATCTTGAACTATTTAGGGAAGTGGTTTTTTATGTCTTTCATCACGTGCAAAAACCCACTGAGCTTCACTGGAATTACGTACATGGTAGAGTAAATTTTGCTCTCTAAGAAACTAATATATTGGGTAGCTACTGTAACTTGGAAGTACTTGAGGTTATTCATTTAGGGCAATCTAGATGTCTAGCCTAATTATACCTACTGTATCAGTGTTACATGTTTTAGAGGATAGCCATGCAACAATCTGTTCACATCAAACTTTGTATTCTTGTAGGGGCCCTTTGACTCGAAAAATGATACCACCCATGTTGTATTCCTTTTTTTAAAAAAAAAAAAAAATCTTCTGTTATTACACTGGGCTTCAGGAATGGACTTTCAATTGCCTCTAGAATTTCCCCTGAGACCAAAACAGCTGAAAGTAGATGAGAAATGCTCTCGCTTCCCAAATGTATGCTCAGAGCAAGGCTTCCACCTATCAAGGTCATGGGCTGTGTTTTTAGTGATTTTAGTATTGTCTAAATAGAGATTGGTTTGTTGTTGCTACAATAAATGATTCCTGTGTATTCGGTTACCCAAGTCATTAATAATACTGGGCTTGGAAGTCATCCTTGCAGAAGCCTTCTTGATGCACCCCTCCATTTTGAGGGGTAAAATGATGATATGTCTCCAAGTACTTACGATACTATATGTTACAGCATATATTCCATGCCATAGAACTTTCACCTACACTGTTTCTGTAGTTTGCTTCCGAGAACGCCATGTAAGACAAAAACTATTAAGGTCATGGTATAGCACTATAAGCACTGTGTAGGAGGCCACTTTTTCTACTACACAGGACACCAGAAAGATGGATTTCTCAGTGCCTATGCTAACATGCCGGTCAAATTTTTCAGGGAAGCAAGCTTTCCTTCTTGATACTAAAAGAACGGGATAATGTAAGACAAACCGACCAAATCCTTTTCTCTTTCTCATCATACTGTTACAAAGCCCCCAAGCTGAAACACACGGCTGCTAATGTGCATTTAGATTAAGTGCTCTTCTTCATCTTGCCCTTCCCGCTTTGCTTGCTTTCTGGTCAATTTTGGCCTGCACTTTCTTGCATTTGAACTTGCCAGCACAATAAAAGTAGAGGATGTTTTCCCCTTGTGTGTTTGAAGGAGATCACACCTGAAAAACAGCCAGGATAGAAACAAGAGAATCCATTACACATCTCAAATACAGTTTGTATGGTTACAGTCTTACAAACATTTTGTATTTCCTGCTGAAACATGTAGGGAGACAATCTCAGTCAAAATAAAATTACATATAGAGAATTTAGCACAGTTGTAAGTACCAGAACACAGTATCAGAAGAAGGATTTGAGAATCCTTGTCTGATTAGACTTCAGCCATCACTGCCATTCACAAGCAAGAAAGCTAATAGTAATGAGATTTCACCTTCAAAATTCTGGGCATGGAGGAATGTCCTCAAAAAGGGATTTTTGTTTGTGAGTCATTTACACATTTTTTAAAACATTAGTAATGTAAATAATGCCAATGTTCAAAAATCATTATTCTTCCCAAAAATGTTTAATGTTATCAAAGCATCAGGTGTTAACATAGCCAAACTGCAAGAAGCGGGTGAGAAAGGAGTAGATTTGAAATACCAAGCAAAGCAATACAGGGAACCTTGTGGCTTCTGATGTTTCAGCTGGTTAAAGACTTTACAGTCAAAGGCTGCCAATCTAGTACATTTTGTGAACACTGACTTGAATTTACAGGGTTTTGAAGTGATGTCATTTTAATTTAGAAAACTGCTTCCTGAAAGTTGCTTAGATGGGAGTGAAATGAACAAAGGTATACTACTGTAAGGACAGAGACTGAACAGAGAAGCCTGAAAGATTTACAGCAAATAGTGAAACATAGCAGATATTGTATTACGGCAGATGCTACATTATTCTTCATGCTCTTGTTTTTTAGGTTATAGATTTAATGCCATAAGTGTTTCATGTTCAAGTTGGAATTGCAGCCAGTATACAATCCCTCTTTCTTTTCACCAGACTGGCTTGATTGAGACAGGGTGGAATTAACGGGGTTGTTTATATGGATCAGCTACTCTCTAGTGGAATTTTTCTGTCCTCGAAATTATGAGAAATACACGATTCAGTTTTTAAAATTTTTATTGGCAGTGTTCTTCAACTGGGAGTAATCAAAAATAGCTTTTCTAAATTGAAATAAGGTGTCTAAAGAACTCACAGCAATAAATATCCTTAAAATATAGTCCAAAACATGAGTTCCATATTCATCTTTCCCATTTTTTTCAGCTTCTTTAAGTTAGGCAAATGAATGGAGTAAAGATCTGAAACATCAATACAGATAGCAGAGCTGGCATTCAGTATACAAAAATATCAGGAAATACATTCAGTTGCTTAGACTGAACTAGCATAGCAATAATACCTTCCAGATCTGTGAGCACCTGAGTGGGTATGCAAATCAGTAAGACTGAGACAAGCGTTGGAGAAAATGATCATTTAATGAATATGTTCAGGGGTTTTCTCCTACCAGGGTTTTTCTAAGAGGTGCATTTCAAAAGTGTTAATTTAAAATTACATCTAACCTGCTTGTTGAAAATTGGATTGTTGACACTAAGACCTTCTTGTTCAAACTAAGTGATTTAGATTTAAGAATCAGCAAGATCCAAGAAACTTCTAGTAACAATTTCCCTTGCAGAAGAACCTTGTATGCCATATGATTATGCTAAATTATTATTTTCCAGCTTTATAAAAAAGTCAGAGTATCTTCTCGAGAGAGACAAGACTGGTTTTTATTTGCTTTAAGTGACAAGTGAAAAGAAGCAAAAAGACACTCATGGTAATGCTAGAAATAGAATCCAGGTCGTGCAGTACACTAAACCCTTCTCTAACGTGTCTGTGTACTACTTTCATGAAAATTGGGAAGTTGGTGGGAATAGCAACAGCGTAATGAAAGCAAAATTGGCCTTCTTTGCCTCATACTGGGAATTTGCCTACTTGCCAAGAACCCAGTGTTTTCAAGGACATTTAGCTCCTACATCAAGGACTTGTATGAAAGTCTAAACAGGTTAATCAGCATGAAGAAAAAAGAGTGATGTGATGTCACTGATCTGTAAGCAGATCTCAGCCTCAGAACTAATATTATGGTTTAAGGCTTTTAAAAGAGATGAAAAGAGAAATTCCTGAGACTTGAGCCTGTAATTTCATGCACACTGTGCAGCCACTCAGGCCCATGCAAAGTGAGTGGGTATAAAATACAGTCAAATCACATACTGGAAACCAGGTCCTCAGAGCTGTGTGTTGCAGTTGCATTATGTGGTCTACTTTATGATATTAAAAGGCTGCTGAAGTCCACTGCCAATAAAACCATTAGATAGATATTAGCTACATTTTCAAAGGTCTGCAAAATGTCTATCTAGACAAAATGGACAAATACTCTTCTTTTTTCTTTTTTTTTTTTTTTTTTTTGCATTAAGTGGCAACTGTGTGTACACTTACATATTTGCACCTGTTATTTCCTTATTTCTAAGACAAGCCAGATATGTCTTTAAACAAATCAAACTGGATTCTGAACCTATGCCAATTAAGCTTTACTCCTCCATTTTCACTCACACCAGTGGAAATCAGAAGTTAACAGAAATGCTATAATACTAAGAAAGGGACTACAGAATCAATTCCCTTATCTGTTCACTGCCATGGGGACTCTGTGTAGCTTATAAACTTTAAAAATTATACTTTCATGAGTTTTGCTTTACTAATAACTCATGTATAAGGCTGGATTTTCTTCCTTAATCAGTTTCCCTGTCTCAGTCAATACTCCCTGAAAATGTAAACATGAATCTTAGCCTGTTGCTGTGTGGTGGCAACCATGTGATAAGTAGATTTATTGTCACACGACAACATCTTTAACAACTAAGTTTGCTTTTTGACAGTGCTTCAAATATGGGTGGATGAATGCAATGCACCCTACTGTCCCCTTGCTGGTTGACAGAAAAATTTCTCACATGGATCTATTCAGTTTATCAACTAATGAGACTGAGAGTTGCAATGGATATGTGGAGTACAGAGTATCTCTTATTTATGAAGTTAGCAATGATTTTAGTCCTCTGCAAGTAATTAAGTTTGAATATATGTGGACACAGTTCGATCTTTCTGTAATTGGGGGAGCAGGAATTGAGTCGCTGTGGGGGATCAGACTAGGGGAAGCGAGACATCATAAAAATAATAGCAAGACACAAACAGGTCATGTAATGAATTAGTTCACATAGATTTTTCAACCCAGAAACAAGTGGATTTTTCACATTGTTTTGTGAATTGATGTTGTGATATATTTAAATTTGCAGACACATTCTCCCTTGTGAAACCTTAGCAGAAAGAAATTTAAACAGCAGCTTACCATTATAAAAGACAAATCTGGGTGACAAGCATGGCTCCCGGAGGAGGAGAAAATCCTCCATCCTGGTTTTCACCCTTCAAAGCTCCATTGTCCAGGGTGTCTGGCGGTTTTGACTGAAAGATTACCTGATTCTGTCATAGTTCAGAGTCTAATTTTCTTAAATCGCATCAGAACCCTTGGATAAATACCATCTGGTACGAACTACTTGCCATACCTCAAAGCATTAAATTCCTCCTGTTGGAAGAGGAGCAAATACCACAGCGTACAGTGTTGATTGAAAATATAATCTTTCCTTCCAGGGGCTGCAGTGGAGTAGGTGATAACACTCAACCACAGCTCTAACTATTAATATTTGAGTGACAGCAACTCTGTGGGTCATCCAGAACCTCTTCTTTGCTGTATTGGAGGAATGGGCAGCTACCAGGGGAGTGTATTAAAAGAAGATCCTGCTAAGTAGTGCAGCTATGTTGTGAATGGGAGTACACCCTCCTGCAGAGCCCCCGAGTCATTTGTGGCCAAATGAACAAGTGGTGCAGTATCTGGTATGGCAAAAATCATGTTTCCAGCTCTACCAAATAATTCTTACCCTTTAAATGTTTTGCCATTCAGTGCACAGTGAAACAATGAGCACTTTGAATATCATCATTCTCAAGTGATCAGGGTATTGGCAACTGGTGGATTAGTCGTAAGCCTCTTGGTAATAACTTCTTATGAAGAGGCCACATCTTATCTCTGAAAGAAGATGCACTCAGAGACGTTCATTAAGAATTAGTCAGAATCAATATAAGAGACACAGTGAAGCTACATACTTGTCTGATTAAAGCAGTCACAATATAATAACAGCCTGCTTTTGTGTAGCATGCAACAGCTTTAACTCCTGCCAAATTCAGGTGTCCTACAAGGCTAGGGTTCACATATACATATTCTGTGTTACAAACCCCAAAGAAAACCAAAACAAAACCCCAAAACAACCAACCAAAAAACCTATATATATTTTTGTTACAGTTTTTCTGGCTTGTATTTAAGAAAAGCCACTTTTCAGAAAAGGGGGTGAGGAATGCCAAAGTTTCTAGCAGCTGAGAGGTGCTTAATAACAGAAAGACATAAACAGAAGCAGGATGTTTCTGTGAGAAGAGATTACACTTACTGGTAACGATCTTCCAAGTGACTGACAGGAAAAGTGGGAAAGTGTGGAAAAAGGGAGACATGACAGTTGTTATAAATTATTTCCTAAAGTCTATCTGAAATACAGTAAAGATGTGACAACCTTTGCCATGAAAATTAGAATAACTCTACTGTTGTCAGTAACAAGTCTTTGTTCCATTCAATTTGAAAGTGTTTTGGGGAGGAAGGTGGTTTTAGAGGTGAAAGTAAAGTTAAAGACCCTCAGCACTGCTGTCATTCCACAGTACCTGTGGCACCCTGGCGTGTGTGACCAAGTGCTGACCCAGAGGTGTGGAGGTCAGATTTCCCCCATTAGCGTTCTCAGGACTTCACTTTCCGACTTAAGGAAGTATTTATAAACCAAAAACCTATAAGGATGTTGTCTTTTTTTTCTTTTCTTTTTTTTTTTTTTTGTGAGTTGGGGTCAATGGAAATGTCACAATCACTTTCAGTGGAGTTTGAATTTCAGATCTGGCTTTTAATAAAAACCTGTGTTCATGAAAAGCTGGAATCAATTTTCCCAGGGTTTCAGAACGCAGCCAGATCCAGCTGGACTGGTACCTCAGGCAGATTAAGGAGGAAAAGTAAATCTCAGGAGACCCTCATGCGTTGCATTAATTTTTAAAACACTCATGTTCTGGTTTTTAGGAGTAAACAGTAACTACTGTTTCCATTAAAACTCAGAAAATGAGACCAGAGATGCTTATTCAGCAAAAGAGCTGTAGAAGGCAAACTATTTGTCAATAACATGACAGACAGACATAAGGAAATGTCTGTCATGCAGAAAGCACTTACGTACCCATAATAGAGGTATTTCCATCTCCTCCAATATTTTTCATTACATTACTACTACAGCAATCAAGTCTTTCTCTAGGAATTCCTGCCCACCACTCCAGCTTCTAGATTCAACTAACAAGGATTTGATGCCAATAGAGAGCTGAAATAAAATTTCATCTTATTAGCAAGACATAAACACTGAAAAATTGGAATACTGAGCATCAGAATTAGTCTATATGGGAAAAGTGATACAAACAGTTTCCTTATCAGGTGAAACAGCTGTTGGCAGAAATATATGCCTGGCAAGTCAGAGATTTTGGAACATTAAGATTCCGCATATTGTGGACTTCGATGTGGGCATCATGTGAAATCCATGGAATTCCTTTGAAGACATCCAAAGATTATTCAAGGGCTTGTTAGATACACACATCTAAGTATATATCCCATGTGTAAGAACAGCATGTTAGAAGACAGACAGGAGTATTTTTAAAAATTGCAAAACCAAAAGTGTGGCCAAAATTGGATTCTGAAATTAATAAAATCTCTTTTACATATGTAATTGACAAAAAATAACTAACCTACAGTATCAGGTACAAAAATTTCAAAAGCCTCATACACTCAAGCTTTCTGTTTTTGAAATTGTATCATAAGCCATCAAAGGGGAATCCTTTAACTTCTTAACAGTCAAGGCACTTTCACTTTCAAACAGGCTATTAGCTTTGTCCATTTTTGAACAGTCCATTTTCCTATTCAGATAGTGCTCAACATTAATTAAGTATAATTTCAGCAAACCTTTTAGCAAGAATGAATCTCTTATGTTCTGTATGACAATCAGAAATGGAAAGGTTTGATTGCACGTGAGTATATGACTATAGGATAGAAACTGTGTCAGACATACAGGAGTGACAGAAATGTATCTTGACTTCTCTGTTCGTTCTTTTTGACAATTTGTAATGGAGATCCTTGTATCGGATAAAAGACACCAAAATTATATACATTTCCATTATAAAGAGGGGAGAGTGAAAATGATTGTGAAGACAAGCAAAGTTCTAAAAAGGCCAACAATGATACACTGACTTGTCCAAAACCTACAAGATAGGAGAAAATGAAAAAGATTTTGGGTAGAGGGAAACAGTTTGTTTGTATCATCTTCAAAGAAGACATCACCACAGAAATGAGGTAGTTATTGAGATGGAATGGAAGGAAGCAAGAATGAGTGTATCAGTATTTTCTTCCTTTTCTGCCTGTGACATCCCCACAGTTGATACAATAAGCTCATTAGCTGATGAAAGGACTGCTAGACCCTTTCCTAAACAGTGTCTCCCTGTCACCCTATTAAATTCCCGAATATCTGATTATGCTTAGCCAGTTAAATTATCAGCATCCAGTTTTGTGGAAACTACACATAAAATCCACATAAAAAGCGCTAGGATGTCCTTGACTTCTGCAGGAACTGCAAGATCCACATGAGACACTGAGATGTTGAACCTGAATCTTCACCTCATGAAGAAAAATAAGTGGAAAATGTGTACCGAGGCACACAAAGCTTGCTGTTCCCATAGGAGTTCCCTACTCATATTCCTTTACTTTGCCCGTCTTGCCTCTTGTCCCCTGAGCTGCCATCCCTACCCATCGGAGCAACAACTATGAGTGGTTCTCACTGCGGCATTTGGAGCCAGTTCAGCAGCAAAGCTCTGGCAGAGAACACCTGTCATTGCCATGGATTCTGTCTGAGACTGGAGAGGAGATGTCAAGAGAATGTTACCGGGGCATTTTTGATCCATTCTTGCTATATTTGATATAGTTTTACTATAGGAGACTTCCAACAAAGTTCTGATTGCTCTCTCCTGCCCCCTCCGCCACTCTGTGTTTTGTATATATTTTTTCTTCCTTTTGTTTCCTCTACCTTTCTCTCCCACCTACTGTTATGTTCTTGTATTTGTTGTCTCCTATGGTCCCCTAAGGATATCAGATCCCTCAGATATTCTCTGCCATGCAGTGCTGAAAAGAGAAGCTCTACCCAAACTGGCCTGAACAAGTAAAGAAAACTCTGCATTTTATAGTATCCATTTATCATTTCTTTTAACGCACTTAGCTTGAAAGTTTTTTGCTTCTGCTTCTTATATGGATATACAGTCACTATCTCATAGAGTCTGCTTTCCTTGCTGCAGGGCCTTGAAGCATAACAGTACAGATCATATAATATAATCCAGACTCTAAACAGATTTATAAAATGTGCCACTCACTGAAGTCCTCTCCTATTGCTCTGCCTTCTGACCCCTGTGCATTGCCCAGAATATCAGACAGTCTTCATATAGGAGGGTGATTTCTAAATTATAAGCAAGGTGCAAGACAGTGAGAGGAAAAAAAGGTGAAAACACTGCAAAATATCTCCCAGGCCCAAAACCGGTAAATTAAATCCTGAATGAAAACAGCAGAGAACAAGAAAAGAAAAATGTTATGCCCAGAGGGTGATAAAGAAACAAGCGAATTATATAAAAAAGAAAGAATTAATTTCTTCCTATGTTTCCTAGTATCTAAGAACACAACATGTCCCTTAGTCAATGATTTATTAACGTTAGTTAGGCACGGGTCAATCCTGCAAAGTGTTAAGATTTGGATTAGAAACTTTTCTCACCTCAGAAATTAAAAAATACTCCTGTGCTGCAATAGAACATAATTCAAATGAAGAAACTTCAGTGCATCACTGTTGTAATGCTCTGATTGATGCATACTGGTTTACTGTACCAAATAGCTGTTTCATAGAAATATCCCTCAATGTCTCTTTAAAGTCGTAACTGATTTTTTAATACTGGTGCAAAATTGTGAGGATTTCTCAATACTGTCCGTTTGCTTAGCTGCTGAATTGGAGTGAAGTAGAAATAGGAAATATAATGAGAACGAATGTGAAGAGCGTTGTACACAAACCAAATTGACTGTTCCAAGAGCAACAGACCAGAGCAGAACATAAACATAACCTTAAATATTATTAAAATGGTACATTGGGTCATTCATGTCACTTGATTACTTTAACATTTGCAACTGTATGGGACAAGGACCTGACATGCAGAATGGAATGGCTTTTGCACAATGGACTATTCAAATTGGAAAATGGCCAAGCGCACAATGGGCAGTTTGCCATCCTTTGAAGCATCTTGCATTTGCCAAGCAGAGGGGAGAATATTGGACTTGATGGATCATTGGCTTAATGGAGCATGGCAGACCCCGTGTTCCTATTAAAACTGACTGGCGGAGGGCATTGTTCCAAACACAAATTTGGTATTAAAAGTAAATGTATATGTTCTTCTGAGCTTCCCTATATTAAAAAACTACAAGTTGCCCGATTTCTGTTAAAACTTATTAATTTTATGTAGCCTGAAGGTTTAAGTGCTGCATTCTGATTTACAGATGACCTCAGAATAACAATAATTTATTATGAAGCTGAGTGAGAAGAAAAAGAGCTGTTCTGAAATCTAAAATGGAAAAGCGATGTTGGGGAATTATTTTATATGTCACATCTCTAGCTTGTTTTGCTAGAACCAGATCATGTGAGAGGATGTTGTTTTTCTAAATTGCCATGTAAATAAGTAAGTAAGGTGTTAAGATTCGTGTAGCTGAGAAATGCCATGGTCTTATGACACAAGAAGTACTTGTAGTTAAAATGAAGGGAATAGTCTTGGGAAACCAGAGGGACATTTCAGAGATCACTGTCTTTATTATCTTCCAGCAAATATAACACCACAAACATAGTTATCTTACAGTCATAAAGCCTCTTATCAGAATTAACCCAAAATTAAGAAATAAAAACCATATAAACCTTTTTTACAGGCAAAGGCAGGGCTGGAATAGATAAATACCTCAGAATTACATCATTCTCCCCTGTCTTCTTTGTGGTAGGTCCACACACTTACAGAAAGGGCCAGGCAGGGCATCTGCTGTGGTTACCTGGCTGCCAGTTAGTGCTACAAAATCGTCTCCCTAAATTTGCTGGGACCTGTCTTGAAAATAGTTTGGGTTTTACTTGCTCCTCACTCCTCCTTTGTTAGAAAGCTGTTGTTAAACCTTATCTCTTTGTCCAAATAACGCATCTTCCATGGCCAGTCCTCTGCTGAACACCATCATTGTGGTCTAACAACTACACGCAGTAACACAGCACCACACAGCTGATTTCATATGGCATTTTTCAGGGCACAAGATACAGAACCATTGCAGTAATAAATGCAAAGAGCCTTTAAAATCCATCTACCTCCAAATCATTTACATCATAATTATTAAATTACTTCAGAGCTTTGGTGGACATTCTGCAGTGAGCATAGTAGAAGAGAAGGAGACTATCCCACTGCCTGAATTCAGGTATCTAATTTAAGTAATGGATTAAATCTGTCTTCCTAGGTTCTTTATATATCAACGGAGGAAAGGAGCAGCTCCTCCAAACAGTCATTCTAAATGCCCATGTTAGGGAATGTAACAAGAGCTTTCCAATTTAGTCGTCTATATTTGGTCCTTAAAGTCAGGTGGTGCATTGTAATCAGGAAGGAGAAACTCTGAAAAGAGTTGTAAATCCTTGCTCTGACAGGAGATAGAATTTTACATTGGCCACAAAATGGAGAGGGGAGAATTCTAGAATTTTGTGAAACACAGAAGTGCCGCGGTCTTGAATTTTAGCATGGATTTTATGTGATGTCATAACTGAACTAACAGAGGTCATTTATAACTGCTAGCACTCAATTTATGATTGTACCTCAGTCCTTTTTACTAACAAATCATATTTTAAAACCTTGAAATAGGGACAGAATCAAAGCCAGAACTGAATTGTGAGGGAATTAGATGGGTCCAGAGCTCACTTTCCAAACACTTTGTTTCTCTTCTAATTCATTGCCAATCATGTTTTAATTTTTAGCAAGATAAAGAGAAGAAAAAAGTTTCAACTCAAAAATGTATGTTACTCTTGATACTTCCTTTTTTCTCCGTGCTTTCCTCTTTTTCCGTATTTTTGAAAAATTATATATATAAACTTATGCAGAGGTTTTAAAAGAATAATTATGCCTGACAGCCTCTGAACTGTCAGCTTCCCAACGTCCTTGGGAACAGGAGCGATTCAATTTGGTAATTCTTATTTTGTCAAAGTGAATTAATGCGTTTTTTATTGAAAGAAGAATTTATGAACATGGAGATGAAGAGGTCAAAGGCTCTCAAAAGTGAAGAAAAATCAACTACTACCAATGACGCTTGCACTTCAGCTGTTGTTAAATCATATGGAATAGAACAACAGAAGTTTTGCTTTTGCAGCTTTATCTAAGTTTTTCTGTACTATCTCAGGCATATTAGAGACATATTAAGCATTTCAAGATTACTAGAATCCATTGCTGGAAGCTGGTTTTTAGATACCAAAAAGGTTAGCATAAGATTATTCCGACTCCTATCAGACTTGGACGCTTCCTTGGGAGAAAGAAGCAAGGAAAACATACGTAGAGGATGTGAGGAAGAAACATATATCCAAGAGATGGTATATGAAATTACCATCTTCTGACATAAAAGTCAGGAAAATGCTGATGGGATCTGGTTCAACAATGGCATCTGAGCAGGGTACCTGTCAGCTTCAAATAAAAGCTCAACAGCATAATGGCGAGTCCTGGCCTGGAATTTACCACTTTTATTTTTGATAGTGAAAGATCCAGAAAGATGTTGGCCATTTGCAGTTAAATCATACAATGTATTTGTAAACTAAAGAGATTTTCAATCACTTTCTCTTCTTTCTTGACATCTAAAACCCTTGGTCTAGACTACTAGTTACCATTCTGTTGCTGTTCAGAGCTGCAGCGATAATGTAGCTGGATGGGATTTAGATGGGCAGAAGAAAATTGCCCTGATTCAGATTTCATCTGAACATCGCAGCATGTGGAGCCACTCCAATGATTTTAGCTTCAAAATGCCATTTTTTATTAAGAAAGCGCTTCTGTCCGCAGTGTTTACATAAGATAAACAAGAGTTTATAGGGATAACAAAACACAGCTTTGCTTAACTGCGAGACGGTCATATGTAACGGACAAGATTTAATCTCACTCCAGGTGCTACATGGGTATGTTTTGCTTTCGTCTGGAGAAATCTGGAGCAGGAGATCTGTTTTAAAGCCTATTAAAAATCTGTTTCTGCACAAAACCAATTCCAATGTACTTGCCTGTTGTAGGACATGCATACTGAAAAGCGATCATACCTGCATTTGCTGATGATTGACTTTCAAGTAAAATGCTCTGTTAAATATGGAATTACTGAAATGAATAGTGACTTTCTCTTACTTTCACTTCAGGAACTAAATTCCTTACCTTTTTTTTTTTCTTTCCCTGGCAAGAAGGAATCATTTTGGATTTTAATGTACATCTTTTCCCTAGCTTCCTACTCAGTCTCAAGTACAAAGCCACTTCTCCTTTCTATTCAAAGCTCGCAGGGTTTATCTTCGTCCATCCTGGTAATGCCACTTTTGTCCAAAGAGCTTCACTCGCAAGGAGTGACATGAAGATGACAAGGGGACATCGCTTACAAGACAATCACTTGCAGGCCTGTAAGTAAAGTACAAATGGGAGATCTGAGTATATCTGACTTTTGTACTTCTTAAAAGTCTTTTCATTTTAGGCCTTTCAGCCTTGGGCAAGTATTCGCTTCGGAACGGTCATGTTGTCATACATATAGATGTTTCATGTATACATGGCAACATGCTTTATTTTTAAAAAAAGCTTAAAGAACATAAATAATTGCCACAGTGTACCCACTACCCAAAATGTTAAGCAAAATCTAAGTTCATATGTTTAGGGTCAGGTCATCTCCAGAGCAAAAAAGGCTTGAAATTCTTTTAAGAGCAATCATATCAGGCTGCTGTAAAGAGCAGGTATCACTTCTCTGGACAGCAGCCAGAGAAGGCAATGAAAAGGCGTAAGCTGTCACAAATAGCAACTTCCCTGTCACAGGACATGCAAGATTTTGGGAGAGGTGGAAAATGATGAGGAAAGTGGTAGCTTTTCACACCAATTACATCTTGAGCACAAACTTAGGTCATTTCTGCAAACCATGATGGTGAAAGTGGGAATAAGAAAGATGATTGTGCGTAATAAGCCGAGACAGTTGCTTGAAGAGATTGCTTCTCTAATTGCTGGGTCTGATGCCTTCTTCTCTCTGAATGTGTTTCTTTGGACTGTATAGGTAAATGGAGTTATATCCCTTGATGCTGCATATGCCTGCAAATGCCTCCTGTCTGCCAGAACAGGGTTACACCTAAGGTTTACTACAGCTTTCAGATTGCAGGAATTCATGGGAAGCTTGCCGTCATCTGTGTAGCTCTGTGCAGACAGGGAATATGAGGTCTCAAGGGCTCTCCTTTTTATTAGTACAAAAACATTAGTTTTAGGGGCTTTTAAGTATATCATTGGCAAAAAGCAAAAAAAAAAAATAGTTGATATAAAATATGCATACATCATTATCTCTGCATGATAAATTAAATTATTTTCATTAATTTTCAAGGATAAAGAGTAACTTTGGCATACATTTAAAACCAGGACAGGCTGGGGAAAAGGAAAATAAAACTCTCTGAGAGCTGGTCTCAAACAGCCAAAATGTTCATTTCTCATTCACTGATTCACAGCTCAGGAAAATATATTTGGGTCATTGCCCAGCTCCTTTTGCCCTGAATTTGGATTGGCCATCTTGCTGCTGTGCTAACAGCCACTGCTCTATTCCAGGGAATGCTTCTGAGA
Organism: Patagioenas fasciata; assembly: GCF_037038585.1. NCBI lineage: Eukaryota > Metazoa > Chordata > Aves > Columbiformes > Columbidae > Patagioenas > Patagioenas fasciata. The sequence goes on along the minus strand of NC_092523.1, from coordinate 69,151,446 downwards.
ATATGTTTTTGTATTGTGATTGCAATAACAGTAAATACAACTGGTCTTTCAGATTACAAAATGATGAATATGTACATTTTACTCCACTTAGGGATGGCTGCTTTTTAAATGTATTTTCCCTTCTGCCTTTTTAGACAGTGAGGTCAAATTTTGGCCAAATGTGATGAGAGTTTCTTAGTCAAATTGTGGAAAATGCATGTTAAAATATCTCCATTACTAGTGTACAAAATAGCTTATAAATTATGCATTGAACTTTCTTACCTAAGAAACTATTCAATGACCAAGGTAATAATATAGCGTAGCAGCGGTTGATTATAGGATACCATATTTAAATGAAGATCTACTTTGCTACAATAGAGGTCTCAGAAACCTTAGAAATGTAGGACTACGTATAATCCCAGCCATCAATTCCATTCTCTGGGATCAAGTATAGTGACTTTCACAGATATTTGCATAGCCTGTTCTTAGGCATGTTCAGCCATGTAGATTCCACATATTCTGTAAATAATCTCCTTTAGTGCTAAAATGTAGTTAGAATGTTGTTCCTAATAGCTAAGATGGATTTTTCCCTTGCCATAAAGAAAATAGATTAATACTTATTCTGTTCTTGATGTCATGGAGCCTAACCATTGGTTACCATGCTTTTATGACAATTTTTTACACATTTAATGTCACCCATCTTTCTCTACATCTTTGCTTCCAATGCAGAAAAAATCAATTTTTTTCAACTCTACTTCATAGGACTTATTTTCTAAACCTCTCACCACTTGTTCACCTCTCCAATTTATCCTAATCCTTTTCGGGATTGAGATCGGTATTCAAATACAGAAGTATTGTGTTCCAAATTAGACCATATTGGGTTCCAAGGACAACAGAGTATCTCACCTATATACTAAATTTCTGTTGATATCGCCTAGAACAATTGCTATTTTTCTTTTGGAAAGAGTGTTAAGTGAAAGCACTCCCTATGCCTATCCATTACAATGTTAATTAAAACATTCAATAAGCTCACATCCAGATTTGACACAGTCAAGAGCCAACTTTGAAACTATTTTGAGTGTGAGCTTTCAATATTTACCTAACAAAAATATCATTTCATCAAGTATTTCTTAGTTTCCAACAGTTATGTTGATATAATCAAACTGTATCAACAGTCTTAATTGAAGTTATGTCATACTTACAAGTTAACCTTTATCCATTGGGCTGGGTATTCCATCTATAAAATAGAAGAGCCAGACTTGACCTGTATTGTAGAAGCCCACACTGGCTGATTCAGTCCCCCTATTGCCCTCTGGATAAATTCAAAGTGAGAACTTCATAATTTGTTCCATTGCCAAAGCTCCAGTTCTGTTCTCCTCACCTGTCTCTGGTGAATATTCAGAGGTAATATGGAGCAGCAGGAAGGGACGGTGAGGCAGAAACTACAGGGTGACGACAAACCAAGCAGGGACGGTGGCCTCGCTGACTTGGGTGCAGCCTCCCAGACTTCAGCAAGGCAGGGCAAGTCTGGTTACACCCCTCAGGGTCAGCCACAGGCCAGTGATTGCCAGGCAAGCGTGTGGTGATGGGACAGGTCCAAGATCAGGCTGGGAAGTCAATTCAGCAGGTGAAGGTCAACGTCAGCCAAGCAGAAGATTTGGAACAGGCATACCTGGCATAACAGGCTGTAGGTGGAGACCTTGACCATAAAAATGCACCTGCCAAGTGAAGGGGGAAGCCCTTATGTGACTCTCTCCCACAGCTCTCTCCCACCTAAGTGTGACCCAGCACTACATGGGTATGGGTAGATCACAGAATCACAGAGTCACAGAATGTTAGGGATTGGAAGGGACCTCGAAAGATCACCTAGTCCAATCCCCTTGCCGGAGCACGAACACCCAGATGAGGTTACACAGGAAGGTGTTCAGGCGGGTTTGAATGTCTGCAGAGAAGGAGACTCCACAGCCTCCCTGGGCAGCCTGTTTCAATGTGTGCCACCCTTACTGAGAAGAAGTTTCTTCTCATATTCAAGTGGAACCTCTTGTGCTCCAGTTTGCACCTATTACCCCTTGTCCTATCATTGGCTGTCTCCGAGAAGAGCCTGGCTCCATCCTCGTGACACTCAGCCTTTGTATATTAATGAACATTAATGAGGTCAATTATGATGGCATTTCAGAGCTGGCCTTTCTAACCCACCTTTGCTGACAGGTGCCTCAGAGGGGTGTAAGAAGTTGAAGATTCTCTTGGTGCACTCAGGGCCCTGACAATGGCTGGTTTTTGCCAACCTCTTTCCTTCCTCTTCTCCTTATTTTTTGAATCTCATTGTACAATGTGTAGATTGAAAATGGAGTTTTCACCGAAACCATTCTGATCTAGTTTGAATGCAGCCATGGCACCTTAACTTCACAGTCTTCTGAAGTCAGAGGCTTCAAGAACAGATTCCCCACAGGTAGCTTGCACTGGTAGTGCTCATCCACTTGCCCGTATTTCCGTAGGTTGGTATACACATAATTACATTCATGCTGGATGGACTATTATACTTCTATTACCCAAGTACAGTGATGCAGCTGTAACATGTAAAAAACCCCTCTGATTCAAAGTGTTGTTTGGTTTTTTTTTTTCCCAGTTACCTGTTGTCTGCAACTCATCTTGTAAGGAAGGGAAGTATCAGGCTGCTTCAGTATCTCTAGACAGATAACATAGAGAGTGTTCTTAAGAACAATTAAACAAACTTTGTAGCCATTAATAATAAATAAATAATCATTGAATTGGTAAGAATAGAAGATCTAGTCTATTCAAGCACTATTTTTAAATGATCACAGTTCTCACAGCTTGGTATTGGACTGACTGCTTTGCCTTTGCATATCAACAGTTTTGGAGGCAAAAACACTGTTTTTAGCAAGAAAAGTACAGTATATTTTCATTGGCAGGCATGAAACATTTTTTCACTAAAGATGTAAGGACTATCTTACCAGGCATGGGGTTTAATGCACAAACTAAGATTAACAGTATAACTTTACCATCTGATAAAGTTTGCGAACACATTATGTGCTAACCAGCTAGCTGAAGGAGATGCAAAGTACTTGGCCAGATAGAATATATACACACCCTTTGTAGAAACTTCTATTAAAACAGCATTTCTTCAGAATCTGGAGTGGAAGAGGAGAGTGGCTGCCATGATAGAGAGATGCACAGAAAGATGGAGGCATATGAGGGCTGTCACCTGCTCCAGTGTGGCTGAAGACATTAGTGACAAAAAGTTGTTACCACCTAATGGTTGTTTAATCCTCCATGCAAAACTACCTAGTAGTTTGCTTAGTTCTCTGCGAGCAAATAACCACATCGCACAGATCCCAGCCCTGCACCAGCCAGGCTGGCTGCAACACTGCTGCTTCTGCTCTACCTGCCCATGGAGGTGCAGACAATCCATTTCCAGAGCTATTAGTCAGGCTTTTCAGAATTAACACATCCCCTCCTCACCATTTCTAAGAAAAAGTGCTTGCTGGGGAATTGCAGCTTTGCCTCATTCTTTCTTCCTGTTCTGCCATGAGTCTTAGTAATGGGCTGAAATAATGTCAAGCGTCCTGATAATAAGAAATGCTTATTTCCTTGCCACTGTGAAGTAAAACAATAAGTTGCTCTAAGATAATATTTGCCTCCAACCACACTTAGAGAATTCACTGAATTTCCACTGAGAGGCTAAACTAACGCTTTAAACTCAGCTCCATGGGTTATTTATAGATCCTCTGCTGGCTGGTGATAATGATCCTCCTCAGGCTTAAGTCACAGGGAGAATAATCCCCTGAATTCTAGACCTTTTATTAATCATTCATGTATTTTTGTATTGTGGGAGGGGAGCTACGTCCTACCTGCGTGCTTGGATGCTATTAACAAAACAGCTCAAACAGTGCATTGTATTTTTTCAAAGGAGTCTTACTTCAGAGAACAGGGACCTGTAGTACTTTGGCTCCTGCAAACATAATCCCAAGAAAATGCACAAGCAGCGGGTTCTATCTTAAGAACATACTTGCTCAGAACCACCGTTACTGTCCTCCACATTCCCACAGATGCAGCCATCAAGAGTAGTTGTCCCAACAGTTAAGCAGGTATGTTGTCTGAGGTATTCAATGCTGTAGAATACTAAAATAATATTATTTTTTAAAAATAATTTGGACAGTAGCAAGCACTAATCAGATAATAGGAAGGATTGCTCGTTATTCAGAAAGAAACAGGCACAGAACAAACGCTTCCTCTTCTGTAACATGTCTTTGGGAAGAAAGACACAGGCAAATACAAGCACAGGGTCTTAAGAGTCTTCACAAGGGAGGAACGAAGAAGCCTTTGCTCTGCAGCTTCTTTTGCCAGCCCCACTCAAGTCTCACCCACAGTGTCCCCGCTAACAGAGCAGTGCAGGGGTGACACAGGCGCAGGACGCAGGACACAGAACACAGGACACAGGACACAGGAGGGCAAATGGCAGAGGGGGTGCTGGCTGCGTCCCACTGCCACACCAGCACGTGTATGGCTGCTGTGGCTTCAGCCTTCACTCTGAGCCATTATTTTATTTCCTTCAGCAAATTTTACCCGGTTTTCTGCATATGTAAGTGTGGGAAGTGAAAACACATTCAATGAAGGTTTTGAGGAGATGGAAAGATTTGAAAAATTATTGGCATTACAGATCCCCACCAGCAATTCCATTGTAAGAATGCTGTGAGAAAGCAAATGGTAGAGTTTCCCCTCACTTTCTATGCTTCCAAGTCTTGCTGAGAGTTACAGTTGAGAAGTAATATCATAATAAAGTCAGTAAAGACAGTCTTATACTGTTCTGCAAAAAAAGAAGGGTAAAAACATTGGTAGAGAATTAGATACTATGCTGAAGTTAGGAAACAAAGTGCATTTAGTTAATTGACCAGAGGTTAATCATACCAAAAGCAAACAAATGTACTGAAAACCAGATCAGCAAATGGAGACTGAGAGATCCTGCAAAATCCCCAGATCTCACAGTATGCAGAGGAAGCCAAGAAAAGTAAATTGTCAGGTAATACTGCGAAGTATTAGTGCCACAAAAACAAAGAACACAGCAGGAAGTACAGATAATGATAAGGAAATTCTCACGTTACGCGATCTGCCTTGTGCAGGACTGCCTCTTCGGCAGAATGAGCCTCTGAAGGCACAGAAAGAACTTTGTCAAATGTTCTTGTCTGTTAATGGGAAAGCTTTTTGGAGTGCGGTTGGTTGGGGCAGACAAGTTTCACGGACATCAGCAATGTGTGCCTTCTGGTGTTTGTCATTTTCTCTAGTTGTGACCACCCCAGATTCTGTAATCCAACCATTGATTGGTGACAGAGTGTTACTTGCACAACCAAGAGCTGCTAGAATGCATCTCCACTCAGGAAAATATGTTTAGAATAAATTTCTAATAGACCATGCCAGCCATACTGTAACAGATAAAAAGTTCTCATGAGATTCCTTTAGAGAAACATGTTACTAAGGGACTTGAGGAAAAATCTCTCAGGGAAAACTCTTTAAAATTGCATTTAAAATCATAATCTTTTACTACCAGATAAAAATACATAGATCAAAGTACTGTTTGTCAGATTTGCTCATAGGAAGAGTACGTACTGAAATTTCTCTATAGTCTCCCACAGGAGTTGAAAATACACATATTCCAAATGTTGAGGAAACCAACCTGTTATTCTGCTTCAGTATTTCGAGCAATGGGAGGCCAGAAAGAATAAGCGTGGCTGTGTGCACAATATGGACAAGCTCTCAGAAGAACAAGTGCAGGCTGCAAAGTCAGGAACTACCAGTGAAGCTCTCCTACATTTACACAGTCCTAAAATTACATTTGACCCTTTGAAGGCAACCGTGAAGGTGATGTGGCCCATGGTAAAAATGAGTTTGACACCCCCCTGCTCTAAGGTACCAGCCCAGCTTCAGGCCAGCCCCCCTGTATGCAGGTGCTGTGATCCATGTGTTCCATCAGCCAGCCTTACCCCAAGAAGCAGGGAAGAGCCCGGGTTGTGAATTGGGGTGCTTTCTGGGACCCCCACTGTAGGTGCTGCAGGGTGCAAGGGGAGGTGTGCACCCCTGCCAGGGCAGCCTTGGAGGCAGATGGAGGACGTTCAGGTGCTCTGTGGTGACAGCATGCAACCCTTCCAGCTTAGTAATGTGTCCTTAGCAACAGCCTCTGTGCAACCTTAAAACTCAAAGAAATGTAGCTCAGTTTCTGTATGGAAAGCTGAAGCCCCACCTATGACGCAGAGAATAATTCCTGGAGAAATTTAAACCCTTAGGCCACAGGATGGGGAAGACAACCAGGACTTTTCAAAGAAGAAGAAGAAATTTTATTTATTTTATTTATTTTATTTATTTTGTTTTAAATACCAAACAACATTTTCCCTGTGTTCCACTCTGGGAAGCTGCAAAATGAAATTTTCACAGCAAAGAACCCCATTAACCTTACACTCAGGCTATGTTAGCAGTTCAAATTTAATAGAATTATAAGCAGCTGAAAATGGGTTCTTCTGATAAGAACTGTTGGATGTTCTTAATATAGGTGATGCTGTTAGTTTTCAAAGTAGCGCTCACCTGTGCGGGTGTATACACAAATGTGTATATGTGTGTGTTTACCTAAAATAAACACACTTTCTCTTATTTCAGTCTTCTTCTTGCAGAATGGAAGATGGTGGTTTCCAACAGGAATTATGTTAAAGAACAGAGAACAGGAAGAGTATTTAAAATAACTAAATCATGCATACTGACAGTTTTTGAGGAGTTTATCCATTACAAATACTTTGTAGAGACTACACAGTACAGGAGTGTATGGATATGCCTATGACTTGACCAGAAACTTATGCTTAGCAATGAATGTTACAAAATTAAAAACAAAACAAAACCACAACTATTTGTAACCACACTTGCTGTGTCTGCCTTACTTTCCTGAGTGTACTGGTAGTAAATCACATAGGCAGCTGCCTCGTTTGATTTCAAAGAACTAAGCCAGTAGCAATACAGTGAACACAAAGGATATTATTCTGTCACAGTTTTGCAAAGCACTTGCTAATAAATAAATAAATAAATGAATAAATAAATAAAATGACATTTTGTTAGAATTATTCAAATGAGCCTACAGAACAACACCTACCACAGTAGTTAATTAAGGAGAATTAATGACATAATCTCTCTGTGTTTACTTCTTCAGAACAATTACTTCAGGCAGGAAATCTTTAGATAAAAACCCCTAATGATGCTAAGGCTCCTATCTAACCTCCTTCCCGAAAACATTACAGTAATGATGACAAATTCTTTCCTTTTGTATCATAATAATGTTCAGTCTTCATATGTGGTTCAATAAGAACAATAGATTATTTGGCCTCTTTCTTTCTGATTTTAAATTTTAACTGGTAATCAACTTATGAGAAGTTTACAACAATGTTTTTCTTCTTCCATTGCTGTAGTTTTTATTTTTTCTGAACTTGCAACAACTAACAGATCCATTTTTTAAAAGGCCAGCAAATTCACAGGTTCTGGGGTACAGCAAATGAGGGAATCTGCATGTGCTTTTCTCTTTTGTAGATGGCAAAGAAAACAATATGAACCTACAAGATACAATCAGAAGGAAAAGGCGAGGTTAGAAGGAAAAAAGTACAGCTACAGATGGAAGAAAAACTACTGAAGATCTGCAGCAGGTAAAACTAAAGCTGTAATAAGGAAGATATGACAGGGTGATAAAAAGCTTTCCTGATGCTAGTCCTGCACCCCAAAGCAGTGAGTTCATGCCAGCAAATGGCACTAGAAGAGCGGCCATCTCCGTAGCACCTGGGCTGCTGTTGTCCCCTGCCGCAAACCTCCGTGCAGCCCAGCTCGGGGTCCCTGCAAACACCGCACCTAACGCTGCCCGCCCTGCTGCCTGGGAATGGCACGAGCTACGAGAGGAATTTACAAACAAGCAAAATGGAAAGGGAAGCAAATACTGCTGGTTAAACCAAGTGCAATCTACGTTGCATTGCTGTCAAGTCTGGACTCAGGCGGAAGAGCTCATTTCCAGATAATAGTATCTAAGGGCCACACGCTGTCTGGAGGCACAAAAGTGTCAGCTCATCTGCTTACCTACGGATACCGCTAAATATAATGTGAGTTTTCACAAATTTTCAGTTATTATGTAAAAAATTAACATGGGCCAGTTCTACTTACAGGTACTGGGAAGAGAGTCACACAGTTTTTAAGAAAAAAATATATTTACAAAATCTGCAGTTGTTTCCTTTGGTGCAGTAGAAGTGGTTTGTCTTAGAGCGATAGGGATTGTGCGTATAAGTGAGGATTGCAGTGTCATTCTTCAATGTAAATATTCTGATCTTGTATCTGAGTCTACAATGAGTACTACTGATAACATTAATGGCAGTGAGTCCTCTACCACTGAGGGCATTTGCACAAACATTTTGCCCTTTAAAATACCCGCCACCAGGGCCACGTATGTAGAGAAGGCTCTGGAAAATACTGGTACACTACAATAATATCGTGTCCTCCTGAGCAGATGACATCGGGGTTTAAGGCCCAACATCAATTGAAATATTCCCATGCTAAAGCTGTGATATCTGGTAATCATTTCTGGAAAGGTGGTGGCAGCTCAAGGTACAGCTATCCACAGCTGCTTGTTACCCCTCTGCCAGAAACTACCCCGGCAGTTCAGCTCCTCTGCTCCTCGTTAATAGCTTTGCAGAAGCCAGCCCGTGTAATTTGAACATCTGCCCTGGCTGTGTGGAGCAACTCGGCTGATTTAGCACGAGAGCGGGTGAGGAGCGCTCAGGTAGTCTGCTCCTGGCTGAACGGGGAGGCTGCGACTGCAGATTGCTGCTGACAAATAGGAGAGAGCTTCTGTATAGATCGTCTGACGGCCGCCTGACGCTGCTGCCGGTGCTGCCTTTGGCAGACTGAAATCAATAACAGCTGCTGTAAAGAGTCCTTGTCAGTCTGGGTAAAGCCAGAGGCTCTACAGAAGCAGTCTCTCACATGCTTGAAAAGCACAAAGCTGACGTTTGAGGCAATGTAGATCTACCAATACTGGGATTAATCATGAAAGCTCTTACTGAAACAGTTGAAATTATGCAAAATACTTTGTCTGAGTATGCCCTTTAGCATTTGCACATGCAAAGGAGAAAGAAGTACATTTAAGTCAATATTACATGTCTTTGTCTTTTACTGGAACTGGCCAACTGTAAGGCATAGACAAAGCTGTTGGAAAGTCATTGGGAAGTTGTTAGCTGAACAGAAGGCTGTGGTGGTCACTTCGCTACTTGAACCAAGCCAGGAGGACTGAGGAAGAACTTTCACAGCTCAGAGAACTGCTGATACTTTTTATAGGTCCAGCAGAGAGTGTAAAATAGTATCTTTTAGCATCAGATGTATGCAAATCTTTTGGCGTACTTGCTGGAGCTTTCTACTTTCTGAATTTAAAATACAGAGTTTGGGCAAGAAAAACAAAACAGAACACACAGTAATGAACTTTCTTGCCTGAGTCCAAAATGTAAACAAGCACCCCCTCAGCAATACCCTCCCCAAGGCCCAACAGCAGCCTGAGTGCACTGAATTGTGCTGTTACCTGCAGCGGTTAGTGGCTTTTATTACCTCCTTCTCATACTCCAAAGTAAAGATGATGCTTCTTAATTTCAACTGTCAGATAACTGTCTTTGCCAGACTATCTAGAAAGAAACACCCAAAGATCTAATTATTGCTGTAAAACACAGGAGCTCTGTTTTAAAGTAATTTTCCTTCCCCATATGGTTTTTTTCCCTGTTTGACAGCATGGTTGCCTCCTGCTCTCCTCATATCGCAGTGGCAGGCTGAGCTGAGGCAGAGTTGACCATCAGACATGATTGGGAAGCAGGCAAGAAGCTGGATGCTCATCTGCTCGTGGCGATTTAGTCTCAGCTGTGAGGTCAAGGGCTGCAGTGCACATGTGTGCTCTCACCTCATCCCAGTTGCATACCAGGCACAGCCTTTCTGGGGAGGAAACAGAGGTATTTTGCTCAGAGGTGAGCCTACACACCCATGGGGAGGTCCTTAGTCATGACTGGTAGGTCAGAGCTGGGAGTTTTCACCACATGCACCAGCTTGGCAGAGGAGACATCACCTCTAACTCCCAGGCAGACCCACATTGAAGCAAGTGTGTCTTGAGAGCAGTAAGACTGTTAATGCCACCAAAAGGCCATGTCAAGGTCCCAGGCTGGGATTGTTTGTTCAGCAGATAGATCAACAACGCTGCTGGCAAATGTCCAGCATGCAGCTTCCCAGCCCTTTCCAAGATCCCTGCCCCCATCATCACTCTCATCTTGTCTCTCAGTTCTGCAGGCGGTGCACCCCTGGAAGGGATGCCAGGTCACCACATCAGCAGCTCACTGCTCTGCTGGTGTGCGCTTTCTCCTCATCCCTTGCTCTCCCTGCCTTTTTCCAGTATGTCAGCATCAACCTCCTCCACCTCCAGACCTTGCATATGACCAAGGATGCCCAGGGCTCTGGAGCTGGAGAGGGGATGGTGACAGGTGTAGCAGCAAGTGGCAAAGAAGGAATCATGAAGAAAATTGAGAACAAATATTTTAAAAAAAAGAAATCAGCCTTCGGGAGGGTTATATGATTGCAGATAGCTATGCCAAATCCATCACTTCTGTCGCTGTCATCAGAGCCCTGTCAGAGCCTGTCCTCATTGATTTCAGTGGGCTTCGGATTATATCAGGAATAAATACAAAGTATTAAAAAAGCTTATTAAAAAGAGTGGCAACTCTAGGGGTTTGGCCAGTCAAAAGCTGTCTTGGTGCTTGAATGATGCACCCTGCTCAAAAGCCACCTGCATCACTGTTGGGCTATTTGTGTTCAGAGGATGTGTCTGTGGGTGACAGTGACATAGAGAAATACATCTAGAGGACACCACTTGATTTAGAGCTTTGACAGGGCTGCTCCCTGCCAGCCAGAGCTGACTCTGGACTGACACAGATGTTCATTCTAGATTGAAACACTAAGCTGGCACATACAGTGCAGTAAGGCCAAAACAGAGTGGGGTTTGCTTTTTTTGAGGAAATGCTACTGCTAAAGTATGCAGTTCTCCTTTTTGCTAAGTCTGCAAAAGCAATGATGATTATGGTTGAAGTCAAAGGAATACTATCAATTTACCAGATGCCCTGTTCCTTAAGGAATTTTAAGTCATACTTGCAAAATCTGGTGAGAGCAAAGATGTTTACATTGCAGTTAATACTGCAAACAGTTTCCATAACAAGTTCGATTTTCAGCTTCTCTCCTTTTTGTCCCCTGTAAATGTAAATTTAATAATAATAAAATGTAAACCCTGTAAAAATGCTTCAAAGCAAAAATCTAAAAACTTCCAGCATTTCCTAAAACTTCCTGTCACATCCTGCTTTCTGGTAGCATCTCTAAGGGAAATTTGCTTTAGGAACTTCCCTACACAGCATAGCGTGATTAGGAAATGTAGCTGTAGATTTTTGAACAGTTTTCCACCATTTGGACTCCTGGCAAATTTGATGTGTGTTGGCATTTGTCTGAAAAGCCTAGATTTGTTTTCTTGACTCACAAAATAGTAAAAGGTTGTATTTCCTTAGCTAACTATTTGATGTTTTAGGAAGAATCTGTTAATGTTTGCCACATTGCTGTCACATTAGCCACAATGCAGTGTTATCTAAAGCACAAAGAAAATCTAGCTGGAAAAAATAACATGATTTACTCTCATGTGTTACCAGGTAGATGTGTTCATGAGAACTCACAAATGTTTCTGAAGAATACTTGAGAAAGAGGAAGGCCTAAACACAGGTGAGAGAAAACAACTCACAGACACACACCCCTTACAAACTACCCGGCTTGGTGCTGTGCTGGATTCAGACACTGGGAAATGTTTGAGTTGCTGGAAAGAGTCCAATTCAAGCAGGTTTTCAGCCTGAGTTTGCTTTATGTCCTTCCAGCGCTGGGCAATGAGCCTGTGGTCAGAGAGGTTCCCCTTCACCTGCTGCCATAACAGGAGTAAAGCCATTTTCACCGCTGCCAGAAGCAGCATCCAGCATTTGAGATAACAGCTTACGGAACAGCACAGAAACAGTTATCAGTTTTGTGTTTTTAATGCCAACAGTTTAAATCTTTCCCCCTTAGTTCAAGGATATTTGCTGGTGATAACTGTGTTCAAGGATGGCTCAGGACCTTCAGGTAGACAGAGAGGACACAGTGTTCAAACAGAAAATATTGAGCGATCATTTTCCAGCTACACATGAGAAAGAACAATTGCGGACAGATGATTTTTTGAAGGCAAAAACCAACTTAGTCTTGCGCAGTGGCAAAAAGCAGAACTGTACAGTCAGAATACAAGCAGTTTATAAAAAACTACATAGTTTGTAAAATGCAAATGTGAGAAATTACTTGCTTATAAATTACTTGTTGCTTGTAAATATAATTTGTGAAGTATTTATTGGATAAAATCATCTGACGCTAAGGTTGTGATCTGCATATTATCAAAGACATTCAGATCATTGCTGTTACCACTGGCCAGTTTTAATAATAATATTTTATTAAAAATAATATATTTATTCATTCTGCTTTGTGAACTACACAGGCTAAGGGAGATTAGTGCTGATTACACTGCAAATATGTCAGGAATATTTCATTTGGGCCTCTGGAGAATATTAAGGGAATGCACCCTGCCTCCATTGATGTCGTGGTCAAAACTTTCAGTAATTTCACTGAGGACAGGACCAAGCCTCGCATGTGCCGCTCTGTACTCCTGACATGACCCTGCTGGGTCAGTCTCTGAGGCAAGGGCTTGGAGCTCTCCATGGGTCAATCCAGAGGGGTCCACGGCCGCTCCTGACTCCTCATTGATTAATTCACTGAACACAGTACATCTTGAAATGGTTCCTCGTCTATTTCTACTGCCGCTTGTTATTTTAGTAGCGTTTTTAAAGTCACCTTGCTCATCCTTAAATGTTGTAAGGCTTGAAGGTAAGAAGCTCTGCCACCCTGGGGGAGCGTTTCCAGGAGGCAGAGAAGCATCTGGGCTACAGCTTTTTGTAAGCTGCAGCATCTTCCCAGTGTGACACCATTGCCTTTACATGTGGAGGTATCCACAGTGAATTAAGACACTTTGTCTATGCTCCGCCTATTCCCTTTGATCCTGGAAGATGCACAGAAGACCTGAAATATGCCTATTACAGCAGGCGCTTCACCTGCTGACAGGAGCAGGCGCTGCTCTAACCGAGCGTGGTCACCTCTGTGGCCTCACCGGGGTACCACACAAGCAGCGCTCCCAAAAAGACTGGAACCAGCTGACATTATAGAAGTATAATGTGTCAGAGGATCTCCTAGGCAACTTCCAAAGCCCTGGGCCACACAGGGCACAAGAATTTCAAGCACTGAACATGGATAAGTTGCATTGTGCAATAATTTGTTACACAGATCTACTGTCTCTGGTGTTAAATGGTTCTCCATGAGCCTTCGGAACCTAATTCTGGGAGCCTTGGGTCTGTTTTTCTGTGCCATGATTATTGCCTTTACATAGATACCTTTTTTCCTCCTTCCAGCATGTGTATGATTTCCCTCTTTATCTCCTTTCACCTTTAAATCATTTTCCTAAAAACTGCACTTGCACAATTCTGTCACCCCTTAAAATCCATGTTACGTTTGTGCACAGAGAATTCACTGTTGGATTCCCCCACCCTTTTTTTTTTTAAACCAAAAAACGAACAAGTAATGAAAGGAATAAAGCCCCACAAAGTCTTGGTATTATTGTACTACACAGTAACCACTGAGACAGCAAGTGAAAAGTAGCTTCTCCAACAAAAACACCGGAGGAGGGTAAAGGCAATGTAGGTGGATATTTGTCGCTACAAAAGGCTTATTGCACAGAGCAAGTATTAAGCATGGGGTGGTATCCTGCCTATGTCTTTATACACCCAAACTTCAAGCCTGTGGGAATTTTTGAAGTGTGAAGAACACAGAATCTAAGCCAGAATTATTTGTAAACACGGGATAGATGAGATTTACATAACAGGCTACTGCAGATTTATTAATCCAGGAAAGGAAATAATTATAAAGGAAATTAAAGTTAAAAATAGCAATGAACCACCAAAAAGACTGTGCTTTCACCTCTTTCTCTGGCAACGGAGTATTACACCCACTTGCTGTGTGCCAGTTCATTCTTCTGGATAACTAGTAGGGACAGGAATGGGGTCTTCAGTTTAAAAAAAGAAATTTTGCCTGGTAAATACTTCTCATTGTATGTTCAGAATAGGTTTTAGATTGCTTAGACAAAAAGCTTATACAATTTGCCTATACATCTAGCAGAAAATTTCTTCTAATAGTGTGTTTCAGTACAATGCACTTCTTTTGAGAGCAGGACTAACTAAAAATAAGATAAATTTAAGAACGAAAACTAAAGCTAACCTATCATCTGATGACATTTATTACCAGCAGGACACCATAAAATGTAATGTGTTGTTAATAAAGTGATGCTCTAGAGCTATAACACATGGATGCTGAAGGAATAGACATAACTGCTTGTAGTTCCCCAACCGACAATTATTTATAGGGTTATAGGCACTCAATAAAATCCACTATAAATCAATGACATAATTAGACAGAAAAAAACAAAAGAGGAGAAAGAGTTGAGATGTAATTCTGCGGTGCTGAATAATGCTGTTCCCTGTGGTGCACGTGGTGGCACTGAGGCCACATGAGGGAGCAGGGAGGATGCCTGGAGTCTTGAGGGGCTCCCAAATATGCACTTGAAGCCAGGCACAGGTTTTCAATGGGTTGAGTGAACAGATTGTGGGAAAACACGACAGGCTAAAGGAAATCTCTGGGATCATAATAACAGCAAGAACTTCCTTAATAGCAACAATTTCCTTCATAGTAAGGAAGTCATAATCCATAACAAAAAAATCCAAGAAAGGAAGCAGTAACACAATTGAGCTTCACATGTGCACAATTAGCAAGTGATGTAGGGGACAGGGGAGAAAGGTAGGCTTTTAAACTATTAAGTGAAGTATTTTGTGAAAAACCTGTCCAGGTGCAACGTAAGAACACTCAAGTGTGCTTTAATAATTGCTAAGATACAGTGATGGGAAATCATGGGATCCCTACCTGTTTGCTTGTTTTTACCTGTCATTTTCTGAAACGAAAAGTAACAATTTTTCATGGAAATAGAATTTTAGTGCTGTCTGAATGCAGTTTTTATAGTTTAATTTTAACAAGCTGTTGGTAAAAGCTTTTGGCTTCAACAAGGTAAACCCTGGACTTGCTGAAATCAGCATTCATTTTACGTAGTTTGATGCCTGTTTCCTCACAGCATAATCTGCTTGCAAGAGTTCTGAATGAGATGCATGAGATCTTTTCTGTGAATTTGGCTAAACAGCACCTGTTATAATATACAGATTTTATTATCGGTGTTGGTTTACAATCATGCTTATTAATCACGTCAGAAGAAAAAGTTTATAAAAATTATTGAAAAAACTAAAATAAAAACGAAGATGTTTTGTTAGTAATTTTCATATACCATTCTGATTGCTGATCATAGTGAAAGCTATGTTGTCTAGTTTAGAGGAAAATAACAGCATAGCCTGTATGTAGGGTAAATTACATTTTCCTTTAGATTTTATTTAGGGATTTAATGAAGAATAGCTTGATCCTCCTCCATTTTTCCTATATCCACATAAGATCTCAGTGCACAGATCCAGACACCAAAAAGCTACTATCAGAGCAAGGAGGACTTCGTCCAACTCAGGAGGAACCTGTCTGGAAATCAGTTTTTGGGCAGACCATGGGATAGACAACTTCCATTGAATGACTGACAACCTTCAATGAAGCTTCTTGGATAAGGCAGCTTGGAAGCAAAGACAACACTGTGAGTACTGAAAGGTCAAGTATGGAGTAAATTAATTCTGTAATTGGTAATAAGTGATGTCCAGATCTGGCACATTATGTACTTAATACAAATTATTCATATTTGTTTGTTTTCTGAATAGAGTGCCAGTGATTTTATCCTCAGGTGAAAAGAAGCAAAGAGTTTAAGATTTTGCCACCAAGCTAAAGGATGTGGGTGTTTCTGACCCATGAGCTGCTGGCTACCGGCTTATGTTATAGTGAGTTTTTGCCGTGTCACAAGTATTTTGGATAAGGACTATTTATATTTACTCATGTCTAAGCTCAGTGTTTGTTTTAATGTAATTTAGAGTGAGCTCCTATAGTAAACACTCATGTTATTTAAAGAAAGGGTAACAAACCACTAATTGAGTTTATACACTCACAGCTCCAGCAACTTCAAAGCACTCACTGAAGCGCAACTGAAAACAGAATTTAGTTTCATAATATACAGGGCAGTAGCAACACACTTTTTTTCTATTTCTTTGTGATCATTTCCTTAGAGCTTGGAAAATGAGGGCAATATTTTAAATTTCGGGTTGGTGACCATGCTGCTCTTGGTGTGCAGCAGCCACAGCCCAGCCTCACGTGTGAGTCGCCCGTGTCTGCGCTTTGCAGCCTCCTGTGATGCTGAGCACAGCATCAGGAAAACAATTTCCCAACAGTATTGTAAGAGAGCTCCCTGCAAGAGGATTGCCTGCCGAAGACTTTTCAATCTGATAAAGACTATGAAGGGGCTCTTTACGGTTTCCTGATTAAATGAATTGTCTCATAAAGTAACCGATGCCGGTGAATCAGCATCTAACTCTGCAATAGTGAATGCCTGATTCTGCTTACCGGCACTGGCGGGGAGTCTGTTGCAGGAGCCTGATTGCTTTTGGGGTGCAGATGGAGCATGATGATGGAAGACAGGGGTGAGGACAGGAGTGGCAGAAGGAAGGAAAGACTCTGCGGTCTCATCTGCGGCTGATTCCCCACTGGTTCCCCGCTGGTTCCCTGCTGGTTCCCCACTCTCACACTGCCTGGGAAGGGGGTCCTGGGTCACTGCGAAAGGACATTGCTAGGATTAGTGGGCTGAAAGAGAAACAAGAACCTTGCTACTTAAGTGATGGTATATGGCAGTTTAGTAAGAAGTTGCTGGCTTAATTGCAAGAAGAAAATAATTGTTGGTAAGGGAGGCCACGTTACTGAAGGAGGAGCTGACACCTGATTCTCAGAGGGGTCTTGCCTGTGAGTTTCCAGGTAATGTCAGCTGGAGCAGTGACCGCTCCATTCCCCTGGAAAATGCCAGAAGTATCCAGGTGCCCTAACAAGGTAAACAGTATATGGCCAAGAAATGAGTATGAATGTCCGCAGTCACATTTTTGCTTTTGTTAAGTAGTGTCATGTACCCAGCAGCTTCTAGTCCTGTATAAATAAATTCTGGTGACCTCAACATTACCTTAACTTTGATCCTTGGATGGCATCAAGCAAAGATGAAACATATGAATTAAAAGACTTGGAAACTTTTAAAACAATGTTCAGATAAGCTTCTTCCACTGCAAATCAGAGGAGTTATAAATAAAGATGGTGTTTTTACTCCGCAACTCCTCTTTCCTTACAAAGAAAGATTTGGAGTTTTAGGCATAAAAATAAACATTCTGAGGCAAATGGGAATGTCACCTGATATAAAATAAGTTAAAGCATAGAGGACAGGATTATAATTTTCCTTAACTTGCAAGCTATATGATAAGACAACATTTATAAAATCTCTTTTCAATTCCCATGTTGATAACTACAGATGCAACATCACACACTGCAAGGAATTAAGCAGGAATGATTCTCTGTTTTCTGGACCATGAGAAAAATTTGGACAAGCTTGAAAAGTTATACCCCAGGGACAACATTCAAGCCAGGGCCGTTTGTGCTGTGTGCCTGGACGCAACACCATCAGAAGCCGCCTGTTTCCCCTGGAAAAGCAAATGAGCGTCCAGTACGTTAGAGCGTGGATGAGACTAAAAGAACCTCTTGACTTAGCTCCCCCTGCCCTGAAATCTGAATCTAAGTATTACAGTCATTGTTTTGCTCTACTTTTAAGGTATTGAATCTTATTACACTGATCTATATGTCATCTGTTAAGCTCAATACACCTTGAGAATGGCTTGATGTGTCTGAATAATTTACTTAATTACAGAAGGCAAAGGTGATTAATGAACTCCTTTCTCTGTTACCTGAGTGTTTTTGTTTATGTGGATAACATATCTCCAAGCTTTGATTATTTGTGTGCCCTTTTAAAAGCAATTTCTACAAATGAATTTCAAATGTCAAATATATTTTATTGCCTGGCATCAGTGTACAGAAGAAAGAGCTGAAAGAAGCAATCCAGCAAAGAAAATGAAGGGAAAATTCCTTTAAGAAAAGAGAGAAAGAAGGAAAAGAAAGCAGGAGACAAATACCGGGAGCTAATTTGTGGACACTCCCCCAAAAGGTCATGGGAGGCAATGGAAGGAATGAAACTGGTGATGGAAAGCAGCAACACAGACAAACATCCCAAAAAATGCGATCTTCAAAAAAGCAGCAGGCAATCAGGCAGGGGTGCTGTGAGAATTCACAAACATCATGTCAGCGCTAACCTACAGCAACCACCAGCTCTGCTCCATGTCGCACCCATGCAGCACGCCTGACTCCAAGGAACTGCACAGAAACTTCAATATAACACCAAGGGCCCACCTAAAAAGAAAAGCCTGGCACCCAGGGCTTTCCATGGCTTCAGGCTGCAATGCAGCGACCCGCTGGGGTCATCCATGTGTGAGGTCCCATGCTTTGGTGAGGGCTTGCAAAGACCCAGTTTGTTTAGACTGAGTAGGATGATGGTGACAAATCACGTTGAAGCCTCAGGTGTAAACAAAGAGGGATCTGAAAAGAGAACATATACAAATCTAAACACAAAATAAGACTGCTGCCCCTAATTGCTAAAATTGCTCTTTGTTATCAGTTCTGGAAATAATTGTTATTATTGCTCCAAAGGGACCAAAGATATTTAAAACAGCAGTGCCACTAGCCATCATAAGACAAAGCGAAGCACGCTGTTGAGAGATTGCATGCTATAAATATGCATGTGTACTAATTTTTTATATAAACACAGTGACATGTTGGACTTAAACTGGCCATTATTTAAAAATACTGTGTGGAATAACTTATGTTCTTGATTTTATCTGTTCTACAAGTAGGCTCAGAGGCTCTGCATTTCCCCCCCAACACTGGAACTGTGATAAGACCCAGAATTTCAGTTTCCCCAGCTTTCATATTTCAATTCTGGTAACTTTAAAACAGAAACCATTTCTATGTCTGCCTTATTTTAGTTGTTCTGGGACATATTCTGCCATGCAATTGATAGTTTAAAAATAAATCTAGTTTGGCCTTTTCAAACATAAAAATATTTTCTTGACAAGAAAGTGCAGGTTTCTTTTACAGAGAAGGTAAATATTAGAGCCCTTTGTGAAACAAATAGGTTCAAAGTAGTAGAGGGGTAAATATTTTTCCTCGTGTTAACTCTGTATGTGAGTTTTCTAGCCAGGCCTGTATCAGCGTTAAAGCTTTTCTTTCCATCTCTTACACCACACAAAGGCCCACCTTCCCCAAGCTCTAGTGCTAGTTTTGAGCTAAAATTTCTTCATGTGACTTAGCTGCATGGTCCTCATTAAAGCCTTCAGGCACCATGTGGATAAAAACATTTGGAAGAGCCTCCCAAGACCTTGAGCATCCATCCATCCCCTCCGTGCAGCGGGTCAGAGCACTGCTGCAGTATGTGGCTCTAGCAACAGGAGGGAATTAGGTGGAAAGGGGGTCTTTAATATTGAGAACCAAAAATATTTGAACAATATTTTTCTTAGTATGCTAAGTATGATGAGAATGTAATAAAAACACACGAAGGATAAACCTCATTAGATAACACCCGCTTTGATGGTAGCTCATCTGCTGTGCGGACAGTGGCTGGAGCTGCTCTGAGGCCAGCACTGCCTGGTTGTGCTGCTCAGGGCGCCTGGTGCAGCCAGGGCGAGGGTTCACCTCTGCTTTGTCGTGCTGCAAGATCACGATGCTGTTTGAGGGATAATCCTGCTGGTGCCCTTCTGTGTCAGTGTAAGAGCTCATGACAGGTGCCTAGCGGCATCCGTGCCTTTGTGCAGCGACCGGGATCAGCTCGCTCTGCTGATCCGGATGAGAACTACCTCTGCAGGGAAAGCCGTGCAGTCTGCTTGCGCCAACGTGGGGCAGGAGGCAAGAACACATGGCCCATAGAGAGGAGACGCAACCCATCTCCTCATCCAGACTCAGTTTCACTTTGGCTCTGGTGAATCCATGCAGCCCACAGACAGGCCTCACTGTCAGGCCAGTGAGAGCAGGATCCTGGCTTAGGGAGTCCGTGTTTCCCCTCCAAAGGATCTATTTAGCAGGCACAGAGCAGTACAACCAGCCCTCTAATGCTGGTGCCAAAGGCTGGGTAGCCCTTGCCCTGCTGCCGGCTGAGGCTGGGGGAGGCACCTCACGCTGCGGTGATGAGGAACAACACATACAGATGCAGACAGATGCAAAGACACAGAGTTCTTGTTAGCAGCAAGAGCAGAGCCAGGCAGAGCTGAGCAGAGCGGAGCCAGGCTGAGCTGATTTCTATCAACCGTTCTCAGTTTATAGGTTTACAGATACGGGGCTGGACCAAGAGGTTAGATAGGGTGTTTTTTCAGAAAATGTTATCCCAAACACACCACACTCTTGTTGTGACTGTTTTCAGTCATGGTCCCATGCATATCTTGTGGGCAGCATTCCGACCCACTCATTCAGACGCCCAGGCCCAACATTCACACATCATACATACAGGGGTGGTTTTCCGACCTGAGATATCATTCTCACTGGCCTGGGCTGTCACTCCTTACACTCATAAAAAACATATTTCTGTATAACCCATCCAAGGCTCTATAGCTGGAACCGCACATCGTGCTGTTTCCACATCGTGCCGCGGCCTCTGCAGCATCAGGGGCTTCGAAGGAATGTGGAGCTCAGCACCTGTTTTGACAGCGTGTGAGCAGCATGCAGACATGGAAGGAGGTGCACATGCAGGCACGCACACTCCATGGTTTTGTTTCCCCCAATATGCTTAAGTCTGTAGGGTGTGGGTGTCAAACTCATCTATGATATACACTCATGTATGTTATACATGAATATTATACAGTCCTAAAATTGCATTTGGCTGGCCCTTTGAAGGCAACTGCGAGGCTGATGTGGCCCCCAGTGAAGATGAGTTTGACAGACCTGCTGTAGTGTACAGGCCTGGATAATTTCAAAAAAATCTAAGTGTTCATCATGTTTTAGCACATCTGACAGTCAAGTCACAGCCACGCGTGTGTTCAAAGACGTCTGAAAGTCAACTTTTTATCTGCCTGGCTTTTGGAGGCGAGTTTAGTCCACCTGCTTTGGAGGGAGCAAACGAGAAAAACCAACAGCCGGAACACGGGATCGCACAGCAGCTTGGTAAACAAAACACTTCAGTGCCTCCCAGTTAAGAGATGATCAAACTGCGAGCAAACGGCAGAGCGGTGTGTGCCGCGGACTGTCAGGCACAGTCGGTCCGTGCCGGGTAGCCGGAGGCCGAACCGGAGCCGCCCGGGCCGGCGGTTCCGCTCGGGACGGGACGCGTCAGACCTGGCTGTGGCGGCCGCGGACAGCTCCGTCTCTGCGGGATCCACGGAAACGATCACATTTTAACAGCGATGTTCAGCTACAGACACCAGCATGGCGAGAAAACACCGGCCCGGCCCCGCCCCGCGCATCTGGCAGCCGGGCTCACCAGATGTGGCACCACCCGCGCATGCGCGGACCACACCCCCTTCTCGCCCCGCCCCACACACTCACACACCCGGCGCCGCCTCTCGCGATTGGAGGCACGCACCCTTTCTTCCCGCCCCCTCGGGGAACCACCGCCCTTCCCATTGGTCCCGAGAGCCGGCGGTGCCTCGCCATTGGCTCCGGCGCCGCTGCGGGCTGGCGGCGGTGTGGGCGGGGCGGCCCGGCGTTCGCCGTGAGGTGCGGGAGGGCCCGGCCGCTACCGGCGCCACTTCCGGGTCCGTGGTGGAACCGCCGCGGAGGGCAATGGCGTAAGTGCGGGGGGCGCCGGGCGGGGGCGGGCTCGCTGTTCTGCCCAGCCGGTGCCCGGGGCGGGCGGGGCGGAGGCGTGATCTCCTTGCCCGCGGGCTGGGCCCGGTGCGGAGCCGCCTTAGGCTGAAGGCGGAGGCTGGTGTGGGGCGGGGGGGTGGTCGGCCCGGCCGCTTTCTCTGTCAGGCCGCGCCGCCCGCCGTGAGGGTGATGCGAGGGGTGCGAGCCGCCCCCGCCCCGCGAGGAGCCGGTGACCGGCAGCGCGCGGGGGCGGCGCGGGCCTCCGCGTTTGCGGGAGGTGTGTGGGGGCGCCCCGCGCGCTGCCGGTCGCACCGTGCGCTCTTCCCTCCCCCGGCCTGCGCCCCTTCCTTCCCTCGCTCTGCGCCCCTTTCCCGCCGGCCCGTCGCTTTCCGCGGGAGCGCTGCCAGAGGAAGCCCCTCCGCTTTCACGGGTTCCTGTGTTTCCTTTTGCGTGTGGCTTCTGTAGGCGAAGGCCGCGCGGGGCGGGTGTCGGGTCAGTGTCGGGAGCTCAGGCGCCGCAGTTCTGCTTGGCCCGTGAGGAAAGTTTCACTCTCGCTTTCCCGGCGCCTGTGAGGCGATCCCTGCCCGTGTGTGCGGGACTGCGGGGTTTAACACACAAGTACACACGCTGACTTGACACAAAATGCACCTGCTTTTTGATACGTCTCAGGCTGCAGTGATAACATCATCACACTTCACATTGTCAATTTTAAATATGGTTTATAAATATATAAAGGGTGAGTCTCATGAGGATGGAGCCAGGCTCTTCTCAGTGACAACCAATGGTAAGACAAGGGGTAATGGGTGCAAACTGGAACACAAGAGGTTCCATTTAAGTATAAGAAGAAACTTCGTCACAGTGAGGGTAACAGAACACTGGAACAGGCTGCCCAGGGGGGTTGTGGAGCCTCCTCTGGAGGCCTGGATGCCTTCCTGTGTAACCTCATCTAGATGTTCCTGCTTTGGCAGGGGGATTGGACTAGATGGTCTTTTGAGGTCCCTTTCAATCCCTAACATTCTGCGATTCTGTGACTATAACATGCTTTAACATGTTAATATGTTGGATGTGTGTTTCAAAGATTAGCGTATAACCAATACCCCGGTCATAATCTGTCTGGATTTGTTTCGTATCTTAAGACACATCCCAACAGAAACCTTCACTAAACTTTGTGAAAACTTCCAAAGTTGCTAGTTTGCTGCAAGAGATGTATCTGTACATCTAATTATATCCGCTTTAATATGAAAATGATTATTGTGGCTTTGGGAGTTCTTATCTTGTGTAACATAATTAGTTATTTCTACTTTTCTGCCTTTTTTCATACTGCATACCTGTGCAGTCTTTTTTCCCAGTTTTTGTGTGCAAAACATAATGGCCAGATAAACAATCGACCCAGAAATTTTGGCAACTGAGAAGAAAAACTGGCTTGTCAAAGTATGCTAACAGGTTGTTCAAACAAACGTCGGTAAAAACTGTGTTTAAGGTCTGATTAGACATTTGTCTCTAAAAGTGACTGTTCAGGGGTGATTGTTTAGGATCATGGCCTGAATTTACACCGTTTGACAGCATTCATAAACAGTAGATTTTGGTTATGGTGAATTATTGCTGGCTGATTGGATTGTGGTACATGTACACCTAGGACTTCTATGGGGGAAATTCTCATCCTTATACACTGAGGTAACTCAGACCTTTTGGGCAGGCTCTTGGGAAGCTTCACCCTGTGCAATGTGTATCAGCTGCACTTTGGTGATGGTCCTTTTGTGTAGTTTTATCCTGTGGGAAATAGGCAAGAGTTTACTGTTGTTCATTTGCAGTGTGCACAGTTATCCTGTGTTTACAGTGGTGTTGAGATATACCACCTTCTCCTAGTTCTTATCTTCTTATGTAACTTCTTACAGCACTTGTTGCTGTGCCAAAATCTTTGGGTTGACTTCAGACTGGGACAGAATAAAGACCTGCATGTAGTTTACTTAAGGATGATGGTATATGTAGCCACAAGACTTGAGCTTTAGTTGGATGTATACCAAATTTTTCCCTTTCCCCAAATTGTGGTGATATGTCAGAGGAGACATTTAGAGGAAAAATTAATATGTGAGGTATAGAAGACTCATTTTCATAGAGTATTTCAGAGGTACAATGCTGTAGTCAAATTAAAAAAAGGGGGGGAAAGGTCATTGCCTTGCTGTTGAAAGCGGCCCCAAAAGGCAATATTTTTTTCTAAATAGAGAAATGTGCATAAAGGAATTTCTTATTTATTCCTACTGTTATGAGCCTTTAGGTTTTGTTGTATGAGGTTTTTTTGGCTTTTTCCTTTTTTTTTTTTTTCTTTTTTTTTCCTTCTTGAGCATCAAAAGCTGGCAATGGAAGCAGGAAAACAGCCTTCTCCCCCGAACAAGTCTGAGAGGCAAGGTTAAACAATATATTATTTTGTTTAAAAAAATAAAATAAAATTAAAAAATAATCCAAAGTTAAATCGGGCATTCCTAGATGAGCAGTTGAGTGATGCAAGAAGAACCGTGTTGGTTGCCATAGCACAAGTTTGTCTTTGATTCCTTATGTATTAAAACTCATGTTCTGTAAGACTAAAAGTAGATAAATAAAACTTCTGTGGTTTTGGACACTGATTTAATAGATTTCTGTTGCAAATGATTTTCCATTTTCCTCCTTTTGGACAGTGGTGCTTGTCTGAACCACTCAAGCTAGATGTTAAGTATGTATTTATATTTTTTTTTTACTGTAGGTGCATCTCCAGTGGTTTCTGTTTTTCTATTAGGTAAAATGAATCTCATCAGGTAGGCTACTCTAAGAATAATTTTTGTTTTGTATTTTACATCTCCTTTTAATGTATTTTAATTTTATCTTAATTAATTTTTAAGTAAATGTGTTATTTACTAATGTAAGCTACTGTAGTGCAAATTATATTTAACTAAGGCTGTCCACACACTGGTTTAACTGGGAGTGACTCTTCTGTACTCTGTTTTTAGTTCAACTGTTTCCGCTGGAGGTTGTAGCAAGATTTCATTAGTATAATTATAGCAGTCGTTCAGTTTGTTTACAGTTTACTGCTGTTGTTACTACAAGCACTAGCAGGGCGGGGAGAAAACAGACCTGAATCTTAGTTCTTTGCTTAAAAAAAGAACTGCTAATCTGTAATTGAGTATAAGGTATGAAGCCAGTGCAACTTGGCAAATGGCAGAATTGCTGTACGGGTGCTGTCACTTATTTTTTGCATATGTTTTTTGGAACAACTTCCCTTCCTTCCTCTTTTCCTTTCTTGCTGATGAAAGAATAGCTGAGCTTCCTAAGCTGTGCTGGGATGGGTTTTAAGTCTTTGGACCTAGTTGGAGTGTTTTGCAAAAGATGGAAAGATTGACAAGTTTTGTTGTGGTTGGTTTGTTTGTTTATTTTTTTGTGAAGTGTGCCTAATGTGCATCTGGGTGCTGACAGTGTGACAGTTGCTTCAGAGGAAAATTCAGTGGAGTCATGTTTATGCTTGTGAGACTCCTTCCTAGTAGCATTTCATTATCCAAAGCTCCAGTTTCACAACACTGGAGATCCCTTGACAGAAAGAAAGTGAGGGAGTAGGATGTAAATATGCCATTTCTTTCCTTTTCTCTAAGTCATGGATGTATGTCTGTTACTGGAGATGTGGAGCATCCATGTGTATTATCTGTATTCATTTATTTAGGCTAGGAGATTTACCTCCTGTTGTTTAATCAGTCTTTTTGGGTGTAATTGTAACTCTACTGTCTTGTAATTGCTGTAGAATTTGGGAGTGGAGTATCCTCAGGATTGTTGTTAACCTCTATTAATATCAATTAACAAATATTTGGTGAATGCTTCATTTCTGTGAAGATCTGAGGAAGGCCTTTATTACCCTAATGCTTTTGGGCACTGAATAAAATATCTGTTGCTTTCATCCTCAACTATAGGTACAGGACAGACCTTTTACAGGTGGGTTACTGCTCCCTTAGCTGCAACTGTCTCTGACAAGTAACTGCTCTCTGATGACCAAGAGCCGGGTGACCAGGCTTCTGTGTCATTGTTTTTTGGTGGTGTTTTGGTTGGTTGGTTGGTTTGTTTTAGTCAGCTGTTTCATATATGCATGCTTTCTGTACATTTTTAATGGCTTTGTTCAAGCAGAGGTTCTGGGTGTTATGTGTTAACGTATCAGGCTGAGGTTAAAACTAGTTTTCCTATTTTAAGTGATTGAAATGTGTTTATGAAGATGTTAGGCAGCTGCTTTTGAGTATTTGGCTTTTTTAGGGATAGAATATTTGGCTGTGAAAATTGGATTAGAGTTTGGAATCCTGGAAGCAGGCTAACAATGAACTGCATCCCCCCAGGCCTAAAGCATCACTTGCACTTTTGGTACTGATAAAATGGATTAATATGTGACACAAAGAATTAAAACCCATTTTTTGAAGTGTCTGTTAAGTGTGCGTTTCTGCTGTAAAGAAAACTTGTCTAACCAGGAAGAGAAAATCTACAGCAATATTGAACCCTCACGTTTTCAAGCCAGTCTGCTGCCTGAAAAGCAGGCCCCAAATATCTCAGTTTGGACATCATAAATAAAGGATTTGGCCTTTATCTCTCCTTGTTTCAGATATCTCATTTTCAGAAAGAAGAGTACGTAACTCCTTTAAGGACTGTTGTGAAGATATTCTAAATATGAATATCGTGATTCTGTCACTTCAGTGCCACATAGTTGGGTGCCTCTCCTCCTGTCTTCCTCCCAGAGAAAAGCTAATGCATTTTGTATGTTTTAACACGGTATGCAGTAAATAAGAAAGACAGAGAAAAGGCAAATAAACCAAAACACCTCTTATGGTTTTGGACTGTATTCTGGCATGTTAACAGAGCTCATAATCAGAAAACAATAGAAACCTTGAGAAAATTCAGGATGTTTCAACAAGATGGACCCTATTTGAAATCACTGTATCTTTGAAGTTACGTCCATCTTGTTGAAACACCCTGTATAATAAATAAGCGTGGAGAGGTATACATGAAGTTCTGGGTTTCTCTTCCTCTTTGGTATGTTTTCTTTCTGTATTAGCAGGGTAAGAATCTGTTTCCCAGTCTGACTTGAGTCTCATCCTTCCAAGAGTAGTCTCATAAACTTGGAAAGTGTACTGGTACTTCACAACAATACAGGAGCGCTATGGATGTAAATTGCAGGCTTGTCACTGGATCAGTGTTCCTGGAGAGAGCAACAGTTAATGTTTTGTCTGATGGGAAAGTGATTTTTGCCCACAGGAATAAGTATAACAGAAGATGGATGAGTGCAGGCGGCTGAGAGGTAACACTAGGTTTAAATGTGTGGGTACAGCATGGAAGATAAAGGCAGACAGATGCAGGATTATCAGCAGAAAGAAATGCTCGTTACTGAAAGTAGCTAATACTTGTGCCGGGAAGTCTACATCTCTTCTTCTTGACAATCATGATGATGCAGATCCTGCCTCTCCATCCTCCATGTCATACTGGTAGTGCCCAAGGACATCATAAACAGTGTGTACTACTTAAGTCTTGTCAAGGTTTGATTGCAGGGTGACAATAAAACCGTGGCAGATGTATTGTTAACCCCTCCCTCTCCCCTCTTCCCACTAAGGACAGGCGATTGGGGGAAAGAACGACAGAGAGAAGAGAGTTGGAAAAATTAAAAATGTTTTACTAATGCTACCAATAAAAATAGAGAAAATAATACAAAATATACAAAACCAATCTTGAAAGTCCCGACAACTGTTCCGGCAGATGTAGGACTGGCACCCGAAGTCCTGGACTGGACTCTGCAGCCAACCAGAGCTGGATTCAGTCTGTCGCTAGGCCTCAGTTCGCAGGGACGACTCGCAATGTCCTCTGCTAATGTCAGCCGTAAGGAAAAGGGACGAAATCCTTGTGATCTCCCACTTTTATATGGAGTATCACCTGAATGGGCTGGGATACTTAGTTGGTCAGTTTTTGTTCACCTCTTGCTTGCACATCTTGTGAGATGCATCACTATCAATGACCTTGCATACCATTGCTATGTCTACCAAAATATGCATCTAACTTTTAGGAGAATGCATTTAATAAGAAGGCTTTAGCTGACAGGCAAATTCACTGAATGAGAAACTTGTTTTTAACAAAGCCAGGACAGTCTCTATATACATCCCTGTTCTATTAAACTAATTCATTTGGCCAAAATTGCTTCATAGTCTAAATGAGTTGAGCACCTGTGTCCTCTAAGACACATACTGAGAGCCCACATCTAGTGCAGGTGGTGCTGCTGCCTGTTTCTGGATGGTTATCCTTTTATTGCCATCATCTTCCTTGGGTGTCTCAATCCAGGGCAAAGGGTGCCTATCAGTGGGGCAGGGTGTTAAAGGACCAGCTGTGGAGCTACAAAATGTGTGTTGACACATGATGACTGATGGGAGATTCCTGAGTTTATTTGCATGCAAATAGCAAATATATTCCAGAAACCCTCCAAGGATATGCAGTTTATGCTTATGGATAGTGGTGACAAAAAATTATGAACGTGGTCTTTATTTAAATAAGTAACTATCAGGGTCCAATTACTTGCGGTCTCTGAGTTGTCTTGCCAAAGTCTTATTTAGAGCATATTTAATGTACTGTCTCATAATGTTGGGTGATAATTTCTTAGGAAAAAGCCACAGGTTACTTTCTTGAGAGAGTGGTGTTTTTTATTAAGGTAGTCCTTATCAATTGACAGTGTTTCCGTGGTGGTCTTGATCACAAAAGACTGACCCTGTTGTCTCTTGGTAAGAAAGGGAAAAACAAGTTCTTTTTTCCATTATACTGAAAAGTGTTGATTTTTCATTTCCCCAATTACCCTCTCATTCCTGGGTGAAAGGCTCTTTGAGGCTGCCGGCAGAGGCATCGTCTACTTCATAACACAGGTTGGCACATGGGGTTTTGATTAAGGTACTACGAATATCTTAAAACAAATCGCAGTGCCGTTATGTGATTTAATTTGCTGTTGTAACGTCCCTTCTAAAACAAGAACTTGTTTTTAAGAAGTGTGTGTAGTGCTTATTATTTCTTATTGTAAGGGAGCCAATTTAGTAGCTTCTTTATCAGGACTACTGGAAGCAAGATCTGGTGTTTTGGGTTTTTCTTGCTGTTTGTTTGTTTCTTCTTTCCTCCTCATTCTATTCCCTTTTATAAAAGAGGTAGGAAACAAACTGCTAGCACTAATTCTTGTAACTCTACTTGTATTTTAGTTCAAAACACATGCTCTTGTTTCAAGGTACAGTATTTACCCAATTGCAGGGGAGAAACAAGAACATTTAAAGGGAGGGTGTTTTTGCAACTTCTTCCACATTTTGTTTTCAAGTTGTAATAGTGAGAGATCGTATGACTATTACAAGAAAACCTGGATAAATTGTTAGTTTTCTTGCAAACACTTCTAAATACTGGCTATTCCAAAGATGTTACGCTGCCCAAAAACTAAGGTTTTATGTTCTGTAGCTCTGGAAGGGGAGCACTGGAGACTTCATAAAGAAAGGAAATAAAGCCTACTCATTTTTTGTTGAGGGTTGAATGCTGACAGGGAGACAGGCTGACAGGAACTGGAAGGTATTTAAAAGAAAAAAAAATTAAAAAGGCAGAATTAATGCTTATCTTCCTGTAAGAAGGCTTGACAGATAACATCCAAGGGAGAAGACTTCAAATGAAACTAATGCAAGTAAAATACTGCAGTGTAATTACAGATGTTACAGAGTTGAGCTACTCCCTGTTAGTCACACTTAATATAACCCAGTTGCAAGATGATTTATGGATAATTTGAATAAGTGTGTAAGATCAGGAGGACTGGTTTTCTGCTCTGTATAACAGAAACACTCTGTAGTCACTTTTTCTAAGATGGTGCAAATCCACCCTTAAGCAAGAGAATTAATGAACACAGTGGATTAGGAAGTTTTGGGAATTTTCCATAGCTCCTGGAAGTGTCCTCTTTGGCCTTTCCTTCTGCAGAGACAGGGGTCTACTCTCATATTGTTTCATATTACCTGTTTGAATGTCAGAAAGCTTAATACAGACTAATTTTTAATTGTATGTTCCATTGCTTTTTGACCTACTGCTATGGTACAACAGTTTTATAAATTTATTTGCTATTATATGCTGTATGGGGCCTTTAGGGTACTAAATTTGGAGAGTGTATTCTGGCATTCTGTTAATCTGAGTATTGTTTTAGGGAGGCATGTGCCTGGAAACTCTGTTTCAGCAGAGATGAGTGGAAGTGTTTCTGGAACTCTAGAGCAGAAGAAAGGGTGGTTGACAATCATGAAGATGTTACTGAAGGAATAAAACAAGTAAACCCATATTTGTGTGAAACAAACTGTTAAAAATTGCTTAACATGGTACATACTCAATTTTCTCCAGACTGTATTATGCTTGTTAATAATTTTTTTTTTTTTTTTCTTTTCAGTTCTATAGGTGCTGGTGCAAAAACAATTTAACAATGGATCAAAGAAAAAATGATAGTTTTGTCCCAAGTATCACACAGTTGGAAGACTTCCTAACAGAACATGACTCCAATGTTGTTTGGCTGTTAGTAGGTAAGGTGAATCTATCCTGTTTCAGTTAAAATTTTTGTGTGTGTTTACTTTTGAGTGTGCAGCCCTAAATACTGACATGTCAATACAAAATCTCTTACCAAACGACATCACAGCTTTGCAAACAGATTTTGATTTGTCATACACCTATTTAATGAGGTTTGGCAATACTGCTTAAGTAATTCAGAAAGAAAAAGTATGAACCGTTTCCGATACTAATCGTGCTGCAGCACATGGGAGATAAGTCCAGTATGCAAAGGACAATGCTCTACAACTGCTACTCTGCAAAATAAGAATGCAATGAGAATTTCTCTCCATGAAATAATGTTTTTCAAACACCAGAGTAAGCTGGTGATTAATTGTAATGCCATAACAAAGGTTTACCATTGTAGCATGTGACAGGCAGATTCAGTAACTTAATTATATCAATATGGACATATCTGCCATTTAATATGATATAGTTTGAATAGTGATATAGACACTATTGTGTTTAATGCATAACTTCAAGACTAAATTGTGTGCCACGATAAGCCTTTAAGCCAAACCATTGTGTAGTCAGTTGTAGACTGTTTTTGTAAATGTGCCTGATTTACGTATGCTATTTTTTTTACAACACTAGTGCTATTGTTTATATTTATGTGTAGGTACTCTTATTTTTTGAATCTATGAACAAGTGAGCCAGGGACTGCAAAATAGAAGTTAAAGTTGTATTCAGGTCCAGATGAGAGTGTTAGAAGTATGTGATTAATTTGGACTTCTCTAAAGGTAGATCATACCTGCTTTTCAGCCTTGGTTTTTGGACCTGGAGTCAGGGGGAGCATAGGAAAAATAACTTTATTTTTTGACAGCTGGGAAGTTAAAACATGTCTGGTGGCTATTGATGTATTGCAGGGGTGTCGAACTCATTTTCACCCGGGGCCGCATCAACCTCATGGTTGACTTTAAAGGGCTGAATGTAATTTAAATTTAAATGTAGGAATAGTTACATTTATACAGTCCTAAAATGAAGACAACCGTGAGGCTGATGTGCCCCGCGGTGAAAATGAGTCTGACACCCCTGATGTATTGAAATTATTTTTTGGTAGGCCAAACTAAAATGAAAAAGACATAGGCATATTAGCCGAGGGTGCTTTCTGAATATTATTTATTGCACTTCTACTATGTTGACATGGAAAGCTCCTGTTCAGCTTCAAGGTCTAAGTGTAGTCAAGATGAATATAAGAGAAGTCGCCATGCTGATAGTTGCCCATGGTAAAATGTGAAATGGATGCAGAATGCATCTCAAGAATTTGTCTCCAGAAGCTTTGACTTGAGATTTACAGATGTTCACGTCTTTTGCCAAAGAATAAAAGTGTCAAACAGCAGTCTGCAGAGTTTTCTTTCTCTGGTTGCCCTTCTTCGCATTGAATTCCTAGAACAAACTGTTAGTAATTCTACTTGGAAAGTATGTAGGATATAAGCAATTACATCTAACAGATGTAATTTAAACCAAAAGTTTACTTAGCTTTCTTATTTGCTTATTAAACTTACACTTTCACAGAAGGGTGGGTGGGACTTCAAGAAATATAATAATATAGCCCATTTTCTAAGGGCAGGTTGACCTATGTACAGTTACACAGTTTTGGGGAAGTTCTAATCTCTTTACTATTAAGAAACCTCCTGGAATTCTAGAAACAATGGCACAAACAGAAAAAGCTGGGTAGCCTCCTGCTATGAGGCTTGGATAGAGATGTATTAAAGTAATGTTTATTAACTGACCTAGTTTCAACCAGCCATTCCTCCTTTGCTTTCATCTGCTGACCCATGGCATCCTGTTATGAGAAAACAAAAAAAGATGTCAACAGTTTCTTCTCCTGAATCTTGAAACACCTAAATATGGATCCCAGTAAAAGAGATGAATTCTAGAATGAACATGCTCCTCAAGAGAGTTGCTGCTCAATTCTAGAGTAAATTCCAAAAATCACAGGCAGTAAAATGTTCCAAATGTAATTTCCAGAATGTCGTTTCAGTGAAGAGGCATTTAAAATCAAGGAATAGAGTTCATGGAATCTGTCACTTCATAGTGGAGACTAAATTTGATGAGGGAAAAGAAGAGGCTACAACTTGTGTCAGAGTTGGAACTGGTGGTAAAGGCAACAGATAGGACCATAGTGTCTGGCAGCTATATTTATTTGCTGATTTTTGTCAGTATACATCACCTGAAGAGGGTAGCTTCTTGGCTTCAGGTATCTCAAAGTTAAGTGTCTGTTTGAATGCTAATCTCAAACTAAGTTTTATTACTGGAATGAGACCCTTTGAGTGTGAGTCATTCCACCTTTCTCCCTCATGGACAGAGGATCAGCAGTGAGTAGCTTACTCATCGAAGGCCAGGGGAGGTGAGCGCTGTCCTTGGAGCCTTCACCAAATGCCAAGAGCAGTGTCTTTCCTGGAGTGTGGCTTTCACTGCCCCTGCCTTGTTCATGTTTCACGTGTCAAACAGCTTATCTGCCCAAGTGTATGAGCTGCTTTAATTTTGGCCACACTGGATTCGTTTTTCCAGTAAGAAAAAGGCAAAGTCATTAGAGTCTTTCTCTTCTACCTTCTCCTGATCTTTCAACAAAGCACAGGTGTTGTTGCAAAGCACTGAAGCATCCCACTGCAACTAAGGGGCAGTAAAAGGACAGGTTGTTTTTGTATTTTTTTTTTTAAGTAATCATCTGAACTTTCTGCAGAGTGAGGTGCCATATCAAAATGCCTTTCTGCACTTCAGCTTTCCCATAAGAGGCACAATAGATCTGGAGTTTCGAGTATGACACGCATACATAAATGAAAAACTTATGTTACAAAGTTCAGTTAGTATAATGAGTAGAGATACCTCAAATACAAAAATTATTTTCTTTCCTAGTGTGCTTTGGATGAACCAGATTGGTAATTATTAGTAAAGTAAGTATTGGTAATTATTAGTAAAGTGAGTTAGAACTAGTCCATTCCTTGGCAGTTCTATTCCTTTCGGGTTTGTCCTTCTGGAAGCTTTGAGAACCCTTTTAGCTGGAAATAGGTTACTAGCTCATAATCAACTAAAGTAAAAAATTACTTTGGGGATTAGCAGACCTAATTTATTTTTTTGTTAACATGTTTCTCATTGGATTGCTATTTCTTTTTTTTTTCCTATCAAATTACCTCTTGAACCATTGACAGGTTTCTGGTAACCCAGGGACTAGAACATTTCTCTCGGGATACAGCAACTTAGGAAATGGTTTCAGGTGTGATAATGTTGCTTCCTGTGCCGAGATAGGAGAGACTAGACATTTAAGTTACATTTCACAGTATGGAGAAGGAATACAGTATGTTTTTTATGATGGTGTGGGTTTTTTTAGGGTGTTTTGGAATAAATAACTGTGTAGAATAATGCATGTAGTAATTTAATCTATGAAATTTAACTTCTTGGATGATAAGGGATGCAATGAGATTTGTGATGCCTTTTGCAGGTCCTTAGGAAGACGTTTTTTAAATATATTGGGAAGTGGAAGAACAGTGAATAATCTGTAGTTTTCTGAACTTCCCATTTCCCCTTCTTTTTTGCCTCATCTCTTCACACCCTTCTCGCACCATCTCTCTGAAAACATCCATTAAAATGTCCCATCAATTAAAAATTGTTTTGGAGAGTAGGAAGAACGTTGTTGTACTTTATGGTCTTAATAGGTAAGGCTTTTATCTAGGTCAGCATACTGTAAAATATTTTAATTCATTTTAATCTTTCAACAGCGACAATATTGTCTTGTGGATGGATTATCTACCTAACTTATTATAATTCCCGGAACATTGGACTCATTTTAACATTGGTTCTTAACAGATTATATAAACATGGCTACATCCATATTGGTAAGTTATGGTTACTGTAATGCCACTATTTACTGTTTTGTATTATACATCAAACTACTAAAAACTTGAAGTAAAATCAAAGTGTTCCTTTGTTATAGTAATTTGAAAATGATCAGCATGGGTTTCATTTAAGAAGAAAAAAAAAAATCAATACTGTGGTTTAGGGGAGGATTCTTGGCATAGATAGAAAAATACCCCCTTTAGCACTAAAGTCTCTAATTTTCTGTTCAAGTTCCCTGGATGGGTTTTTTTGATTTTTAAGTTGTTTACCTTTTTCTGTTTAGTCGGTACACTTTGTGTACTTAAAATCCATACATTTTCCTTTACCCCTTTTTCAAAGCCCTGTAATCATAATGGTTAGTGTTGTAAAAGGCCCCCATGGAACCTGCCTAAGCTGCTTCTGAATTTGCTGTATAACTTGGTGTTAGGGGGTGCAGTGTCCCACTCCCCACACCTTTGGGGCTTGTGATGCGGTGTCTGAAGGGTGAGTGGCACCCGCTGGAGTGGGCACAGAGGGGCATGGTGGAGCCTCAAGCCTCAGCTCCCTGTTATGGCAGCATCCTTGCTTTCTAAATAAGCTGTCAGAAAAACTAATGTTAATCTACACTGGAACTGTGATATGTAAAATTTATACTGGCTAGAACATTTGCATCAGAATCCATTAACTTTTATATAGATATATAAAAAACATTTTGGAATAAAACAGGTCAGTACAAATCACTTGGGCTCTCACCCACATTACAAGAATATCCGATGCTGAGTCACAGAGGGCTGTATCGCATGACCTCACTCTGGTTTTACCTTTCGTTTTCTTTCATTTATTCTTCCATCTTTTCCTCTTTCTACTTCCCAGAATGACAATGACTTGAGTTCTGGACTTTTTCTGCAACAATTGATCATAAATATTGTGAGAACTTAAAACCAAAAAAGCCCCACCCACACCCACCTTCCAAAGAGACCCCTGTGATAACTTGCTTACGGCCTCAAGAGTTTAAGAACTGTAATCCAAACTGTATTCAAATCCAGCTTTTTGAACAGCAATATAGATGAAATACTTATTGGCTACTACACTTGATAGGCTTTTATTAAAATTTCTCTGTGAAATTACTATTAAGACAGCTGGACATAGCTGGCCAAATATATGGTGTTATTTGTAAACTTAATCAGCAAGAAGACCATAGCATTAATTAAATCCTATGATTTACAGCTTGGCGTCAATATATATATATTTTTTTTTTTTAAACAAATGATAGTTTACTTAACTCTCTGTGGATAAGGTGAAAAGCATAAGGAAAAAATGGGCTATTGCATTCCCTGCTGGTCTTTTCATGCTTATTGACTCTCCTGTGGTGAACACAATTTGTCATAATAATTGGACTGAAAACTTGATAGCCATTTAAAATTTGAAAAATTCTTCTGTCAGGTTTTTTATTTTTCTAATTAATGTCTTGCATACAATGTGGATACTACAAGTGTTCAAAGTAGCTTTCCTAACTCTTTTCACAAGCTTTACAAGGCACCTGAATGTTGTTGGGTGACTAGTGTTTCTCAGAGGGTTGGTTGTACACTTGGCTGATGCCAAACCCAGCATCTTTTAGAGCTGTGCACTTTTTGTTTTGTATGTTCTGATTTCCCTTCTCTGAAAGTCAGTGTGTTTTCAAAGGTCAGGAACTCAACACACCCAGTAAACCCATTTCAGATAACTGAATATTATTCCTATTCAGAAAATAAAGCATTGACAATTTTAGGCTGATGTCCTATGAACACTTTCTTTCACACTAGGTTCCTTTTCGTTTTCTGTGCTGTCTGGGAAAGTCATGGTTCGTGAAATCTATTTCATCACAGAAGACATGTCTATCAGGTACAGATTTCCAAGGGAGTCGCTGTTCTAAATAGCAATATCAAATACAGTAATTGTATATGTCTAAATAACATTTATCAAAATACTGTCTTACTAAAGAGTAATAAATATATTTGTAAATAAATATATTTGTAAACTGAGTCTTTTTATGGTATTATTTAGTTAAATACTTGTGTTGACTCATTTGCTGTTTGAGTGTTATCAAGTGAAAGTGAGTACTGAATAAGATTCTATTTCTCCTTCATATTTGTAAAGGAAAACGCTTTAGAGTTTGAAGTAGAACTGTTTCTAATTAGTGTCATCCAATCCTTCACACTCCCACTCTTAAGTCTGGAAGATTCATTTTTGGCCAAGTAGTTTGCATTTCTTGTCTGGAATTAAGAATAATTTTGTGAAACACACACTAGCAAAGAGTTTGTAATTTTGATTCTTACTGTTAAAATTGGAAAGCCTTGAGAAGACAATGGATACTGGATTTTATACAAGTTTTCCCTTAATGCAGTAGTTGTATAATATTATACTATATGCTTTGTGCTTTAATATTGCTTGTAAACTGCTGCAAATGCAGATCTCAGCAGGACATAAGGCAGCATGTCATGCAGCTGCACAAAGGATTTTGGATTATCAGGCTTAATTTGTGTTTTATCTAATTTATTTGATTTAGAATTCAAGACGGATTTATCATATTTCGCTGGTGGAAGATGTACAACCCTAAGCAGAAACAGCACGGTATGTTTCTCAAAAAGGTTTCCAAGTTTAAATTAAGTTTACAGGTAGCCTACAGAAAAATACTTCCTTTGCACAATTGCACGCATGTATTTGATTAGTTAATATGTACCTGAAGTACACTGAGTCATCAGAAGGTATGTGTTATTTGACTGGTTGGTCTGTGTCAGTAGACTATAAGAAAGCAATAAAATAAATACAGGATTCATTATCAGGGGCTGAACCCTTCTTAAGACAAACCATTAACCCTAATTGTGTTGAATGGAGTCAAATCCAGCTGTTGACCAGTCACAAGTGGTGTTCACCAGGGCTCTGTGTTGGGGACAGTTCTGTTTAATCTCTTTATCAGTGATCGAGAAA
This sequence comes from Patagioenas fasciata, assembly GCF_037038585.1. NCBI lineage: Eukaryota > Metazoa > Chordata > Aves > Columbiformes > Columbidae > Patagioenas > Patagioenas fasciata. The sequence goes on along the minus strand of NC_092523.1, from coordinate 69,114,051 downwards.
AGGTGATTGAGTGCATCCTCAGTAAGTTTTCAGATGACACCAGGTTGGGTGTGAGTGTTGATCTGCTGGAGGGTAGGAAGGCCATACAGAAGGATCTGGACCAGCTGCATCATTGGGCTGAGGCCAGTTGTATGATGTTTAACAAGGCCAAGTGCCGGGTCCTGCACTTGGGTCACAACAACCCCAGGCAGCGCTACAGGCTCAGGGAAGAGTGGCTGGGAAGTGCCTGGAGGAAAAGGACCTGGGGGTGGTGGTTGACAGGAGCTGAACAGGAGCCAACAGTGGGTCCAGGTGGGCAAATTCCAACAGCATCCTGGCTTGTATCAGGAACAGTGTGGCCAGCAGGACTAGGAAAGTGATTGTGCCGCTGTACTAGGTGCTGGTGAGGCCCCACCTGGAATCCTGAGTTCAGTTTTGGGCCCCGCATCATAAGAAAGACATTGAGGTACCAGAGAGAGTTCAGAGGAGGTGACAAAGCTGGTGAGGGCCCTGGAGCACAGGTCTGGTGAGGAGCAGCTGAGGGAACTGGGGCTGTTCAGCCTGGAGAAAAGGAGGCTGAGGGGAGACCTTATTGCTGTTTACAACTACCTGAAAGGAGGGTGTAGCATGGAGGGGGTTGCTCTCTTCTCCTCAGTAACAAGTGATAGGACAAGAGGAAATGGCCTCAGGTTGTGCCAGGGGAGGTTCAGGTTGGACATTAGGAAAAAATTCTTTACGGAAGGGGCTGTCAGGCTTTGGGACAGGCTGCCCAGGGAAGTGGTTGAGTCACCATCCCTGAAGGTGTTTAAAAGATGCATAACTGAGGCTCTTAGGGACATGATTTAGTGCCAGAGTTAGGTTAATGGTTGGACTTGCCAATCTTGAGGTCTTCTTCCAACCAAAATGATTCTGTGATTCTGTAATAGCAACCTTCATTAGCTGTATTCTAAACAGAAGTAACCCTATATTGAAATTTATAACTATGAAAGAGACTTCTTATGTTCTGGAAGTTATTTTATTTTTCGAATTTTAGCGCTGTGCTCTCAGTATTTTAGCAGAAGTGTTATGGTGAGGGATGTTCTTTAGTATTTGATAACTCTGTATCTTGATGATATCTGTGGTCAAAGAAATGGGGAAGTGTGAAAAATTCATATATTTTTCTTCCTTATCTATGACTGAAGAAGGACGATTAACATTGGATGCAAGAGATAAATTGTATCTGCAGAAAACACTGTGAGAAAACATAAGTAGCCGTGTGATGTGTGCTTAGTCATCTATAGGATTTGAATCTCGCTGAATGAGTCTCAGGTCCTGCCTCTCTTAACACTTTTGAAGTGTCACAGCTCCATTGCTAATTCAAGGATGTCCAGAAATGGCAACTGCCTACAGTTGAGGAGGGCACTAATCAAGAGGGTTTTTGGACGGCTTTTTTTTCCCTGTCTCCCCGTTGGAAGTGGCCTGTGGTGTGAAGCCTCTTAGACTTGTCAGCAAGCTTGTACAGCTGTTGTTTTGTCAGCACCAACTCAACAGTGGTAGGAGCGTATGCATTACCCAAGTAGATATGAGCCACTGTTCAGTATAGTGATTTGAAGTAGGAAGAGTTGCTCCCTTCTTTTTGTTGAGCTGTTAATAAGCCTCTGACGTGATAGGGCACAATTCAAGTTCTTTATATCGTAAGAAGACTAATGCAAAAGGTGGAACCTAGTCCTAGAGTTAATTAGATTCTTCCAAGCACAGGTCATTGTTCAACAGGTTTTGACAGAGTTTTCTTCATCTGCTAGTTAAAATATATTTCTCTAGTGGCTCATAGAGTGAAAAGATAAATTGAGCTTAATGCAATCAAAATAACTCTGTCTTTGGTGGTATTTTTGCTTGGCAGTATTGCAAAACCTTAACCATCGCTACTGGCATTTAGGACTGCATAGTTAGTGGACAAATAATCCAAGTGTCCAAAGAGGTCAGAGGTGTATAGGTCTGACATGAAAGCAATGTGAATAAAATCCTGTCTTAAATAATTAGTCTTTTTTCCTACGAAAAAGAATCATACTCACTTTATGTTTCAGTTATTTAGTTGAGATGCTCTCATTTTTATCCTTGAAGGAAAAATAAAATCTTCAATATTTTTAGTCTGCTCTAGTATATTCTTCCCAATACTTTTTAATCTGCTTGATCACAACACAAATACCTATACCTGACCAGATTGTGAAGGCTGATGGTAAACTGCATCTTAAAGATTTCTGGTTTGTTCAAGGATTACTCCCTTGCAACTGTCACACGGAATGGTTGGAAAGCCACTGTGGTTAGATACGAGTGATGGATACCTTTGTTTCATATTCTTCATAAACCAAACAAAATAGAGCTAAATTTTTTCCTATAGAAAATCAAATAGACTAAATCTGGGCTATTAACCATTTGGAAACTGCACCAGATTCTTATAAAAACATAAGCCTTAAATATTATAATATTTCTGCTTGGAAAAAAGTAGATATTACAAAGACTTAGTTATAAACAATAACTTTTAGTTTTGGAGTGTGTGTTTGTTTGTTTTTGTTTTGGTTTTTTTTTTTTTTTTTTTTTAGTCTGTGACTGAAGTGCAGGGTGTTCCTGACAATAATGTGAAATATGACAGGAACGGGATTTTGGTTTTAATAGTGCTGATAAACTTAAAATCATGTTAGTGTAGAAATAATGTGACCTCATTCCGTTTTTTTCTGAGAGATATTTAGAGTATTAGAGGAGGGGTTTTGTGCACAAAGGGGAGGCAAGTGAAGGATCTGGAAATACTTGGAGGCCGTAATAAGGGAACTCCCTTTCATGTCATTTCGGGTGTCCTTGATATCACCTTTTTGGTAAAGGGCTGTACTCGATAATCTAATTTTCAGTGGTAAGATTATCAATGTTAAGCACTATTACAGTAGTATGCAAGGAGCTGAACTTCAGCATGGGGACATCTTAAATTTCCTAAAACTTATCCTTGTCTGTTCAAATGTGTACGAAACTTGTATATGTCTCCATCTCCTGAAGAAATGTACTGAAGGTAGTGCAGACTCATATATTCCCACTGAGCTTGTACAGCTGTTGCTTTGCAAGTACCAACTCAACAGTGGTGGGAACATAGGCATTATGCAGGTAAGTATGAGACACTGCTCAATATAGTGATTTGAATTAGGAAGAGTCGCTCACTTCTTTTCATTGAGGCATTAATAAGCCTTTAAGGTGATAGGACTTAATCACAGTTCCTTGCACAAGAGAAGGTTTGAACTACAAAAAGGTTGGATAGTGATTACTGATAACCTGTAGTAAAGTTGCATTACCTACTGTGGTTTTTTGAAAGTTCCTCAGTTCAACCCTAGCAAGTGCAATCTGCTTTTCATCATGGCACAATGTTTGTACTAAGCAAGTCATACCAATGTTGAAAGAACTTCATAGAAAAAAGTCAGGTATGTGGAATGTCTTACTGCCTTCAGTTGAACCATACTGGGGCTTGAGAGTAGGTTTTGTACATACTTGGGAATGAAAGTGTTTAGGGACAAAAGTTGGAGGATTATGTTGTGAACAAGGCGCACTCAGATGTCTTGGCTTGAGTGCCACAGCAAAATTATGTTTTTAGAACAAAATGCTCTACTTTTTATTGTCAGGAGTGACTTGCTTCACCTTCCTGTTAGGTTTTATTTAGGGGGTATATTTATGTTGAATTGTTTGGGTAGCTGTGATACAAGCATTTAAATAAATAATAAATAAACAATACATCCTGATCCAACTCTGTAGAGGCAAATGTCAAAACCTTGGCTACATTAGTCACCTTGATTCCAACAGATGTTCATAAAACTTCAGTATTTTATGATCAATCTGGTAGTTACTTTTACATCGCTTTCTTATTTTTTTTTTGAATCGTTTAACTTTATGACATTCAGGTGTGCTTGTCTCTTTTTCATTGTCTTTTTTTTTTTCTTTCCAAAAGTGTTTTAGGTAACGAAATAGATGTGTAGAGGCTGAATCTTCTTTTTGTTTCTAGGAAAAAGAGATAATTGGCTCTTTAAATCCCCTTTAAAGAAAACAATTGCTACATATAATTTAATTTAGTTAATGAAGTCTAATGCTTGCCTCCAGGAATTGAAAAATTTTGTTTATTTGTGTTCTTAATGATATTGAGATCTCCCAGGTGAACAATTGTGTATCCCAACCTCTGTCCATGTCATCCTTTGCCTATATCTTATTAATGCAAGTTAACATTATCAACAAATGGATTTGGTAGTGCTTTTATGAAAACAGAGAGGAACTGAAACTGGCTCATTAACCTTTCTCTCTGTCTCCTGTTGAAGAAAACTATAATGTATAATGAGTCTCCAGAAATCACTGACATTTACTTTTTCATAATTATATGGAAATTGCTGGTAATTTAGGTGTGAGGGATAAAAGGTAAGTTTCTTCTGTTGGGACAGAGTGCTGTATATATGCATCATATCGGGGGACAGATTAGTTTTTTAGCGAAGAGGGTACATTCAATAATGCGCGTGTCTCTACCATTTGGCTCTTGGGCAGCTGCATTTCTTTTCCAGACCCTGACCAAATCAGCATCAGTGTTAGCTCTGACTTCTTAATTTGTTGTGCCCCTGGGAAATGTTGCGTTCAGTTCGTACCCCCTGAGTTACAGATTGGGGACTGCTGTAATAACCGTTGATGCTTCAGCTTCCTAAAGTCTGATTGACATAGAAAGTCCCGATCATATTTTGGAGCAGCTCAGGTCTCTTGAGTGAATGTGTAATGGGCACTCTTTCAACTGGGTAATTAGGGGGAAATTGTGTGAGCTTTTTCCTCATATTAACTACATAATTAGGTCATACTATCTAAGGCAAAAGTATGTCAAAGGATGTCACAAACAACTCTGTATGCAATCAGCAGATGTTAAACTAGTTTTTAAGTATCAGAGAGTCAAGCTGATATTAGAGTTAAAATTTAAATTTGTGCAAATGTTGACCAGTTGTGCAAAGTGATTATGCTTCTTGTTAGTGCTGCATATTAATGTTTTCTGTTTCTCCATAAAAGAGAGCTTTTTTTACATTTTAGGCCTGCTGTACCACAGAGTTTGGCTAGAATACCATTTGATTTTTGAGATTGAATTGGTCTGAAGTACTGATATCTGTGTTAAAGAACAGAAGTTGGCACTGAGGCTTCTGTGTTGTGCATCGGGAGGGATTTTTGTTTGCTTGTTTTTATATATGACTGAATAAACCTCATTTACCGTTTTGTGCACCACCCGTCTGGATTTATTTTTGGATCGTGACCTAAGGGTGAAATGCCTTTTAGCTTTTGTATGTTGTATGCACCTGTCTTATTTGCCAAGTTTTACCGATTTGCTTGGAAGGGTGTGATTTATTTTGTTTTTACTGCTTTTTAATTTGTACTTCAGCAGCTGTTCACTACCATGTAGATTGACTTTGCAAAATCTGCATATTTGAAAAAAAATGCAAATATTGCAAGGGAATTTTCGAGTATAATTAGAAACTCTTTTCCTACTATTTGTTTAGATCCAAAGGCAGAAACACGACTGTATATTATGGTGAATGACTTTGAATTTCACGTGTACAACCGTTCCGAGCTTTATGGACAACTTCAAGAATTATTTGGCTTGGATCCTACAATAATTCCAGCAAAGAAAGATGATGAAAAAGCACAAGTAAATGGGAGGCAAAGAACACATAGCAATCTTGAAAGGTAAATTATTATTCATTTCACTATTTTTTTTGATGCTTTGTTCTGCAAAGTACTGAACTAATTGGTTAATGTTTTGTTAATATACGATCTGGAGGCCAAGTGGTTGAAGCACAGCTGAGAGAGAAATTGCATTGACAAGCCTGACAGTCTGAATCTTTTTCCTTCCCTCAGACTTCCTACTATAATAATTAAAATCACAACCAAGCAAACCGAACATCCCTTGTTTAATGATTAGAGACAGGTCGAAAAATCCATTTGAAGCACACTGTGGAAAGGGAGGATGTGTCGAAGAGGATTATGCTCGCAGAATAATAATGTTTTTGCTGAGTAGAAGTAATAGCTGCTCAAGGCATTGAATACACAAAATGTGACTATCTATATGATGTTGGGAGGACTTACTGGTTTTCGAGCTTTAAAATCAAGCTGTTTTCACAAGTGAAATTTTTAGGGTTGTGTGTTTGTGTATAGCTACACAAATCTTATTTTATTGCTCTTTTTGAGGTACACTAAGAAACATGGTGCAGGTGTACAGGGAGTTCTACATAGATTATGTGCAGTGGAGTTGGCTGTTTGATAATAAGTCTCTCTTGGGGCAGAACCACACCAGAGTGATTTATTGGCAGGAGCAGAGAAGATCTGTGAGACTTGTCTCTTTCCCCTGCTGCTGGCCAGGCCAGTATGTGTTACCAGATTACGCAGTGGGAAGCTGCAGGATGCTGTGGCCATCCTGAGTTTGGGCAGAGGCTGCGCCTCCAAGCCAGCGTCTTCATGTTTTCATCTTACGCCCTTATTGACAAGTGCAGGAAGGACTTCAGCTTTTCAGGAGCATATGTCTTGGGAAATGAAAAATTCCACACCAAAGACCTAAAAGCATTGGTTTAGGAATATTTAGAACAGACTGAGTTCCCTGTAGGAAGATTTATTTAACTATTGCTGTGTTAAACATGGCACGCTTGTTTCCTACCTGTGTCAGCTCCGTGCACCGGCACTCAAGGTTTAACTGCCTGTGCTTCCCGCTGCTCTTCCACACTCTGGAGGAGTCTGCAGTAGATGGCTAGCAGGGCCCTTACAGGAGGCACCCGGTGGGAAGGAGAGTCCCCGAGAGCTGTGCACTGAGGACCCCTAGAAGAAAAGGCTGGTTAGTTCTTCTGCAGAAAAGACAAAATAATAAAAAACATTTTTTCCCATAGTGATAAAGTAAAAACAGAATCTCAAGACCCTTCCTCTTCATGGAGATCACTTATTCCTGTCATTAAAGTCAATGTGAGCACGGTAAGTGAAAAGACCCTGATGATGAAAATATGTAGCAGTATATACCTAAAAATCAGGCCTGCCATTCATTTTACTTACACATTCTTTTTGAGTTTTTGTTCTCTGTCATGCTTTAAAAAAGTTTTAAAATGTCACCACCAGCGCTCCCCTGACACAGTCACAAATCCTGCTGGTGCTGATGGAAATATGGCTGTGTTCTCTGTTTTGAGAAGTACTTGCAGTCTTAAACTTGTAATGATTTCAAGACTATCACCAAGTAATTAAGCTAGATAATGGGTGTTATGCAATGTGTGGTATGTTGGGTTTTTGGGAGGGTGGTGTGGTTTTTTTGTTTTTTTTTTTTTTGTGGTGGTGGTGTGGTTTTTCTTGTGTGTTTTTTTTTTCTTCTTTACATCTTTTTAATATAAACATTTGGACATCTTGCTTAAAAGTTAATGTTGTCTCCCAAAAAAACCAGGAAGACTGTAATTCAGGTGATAGTATATGAGAGTTAAATGTACAAAGTTGTATTTTTAGATATGCACAGATTATTGCCAGGATTTTTGTCCAGGGTCTTTATTTGCATATGGATGGTTAAACTGCATTATTATAGGTAAATTAGATATACACACACACACACACACACACACATATATATATATAAAAGCAGTATATATAAGTATATAAGTATATATATATTTATATATTTTTAAAAGCAGTGCGTAATGAGTAATTGGGTTTTATTTTTGATTTAGGGTCGCTTGGCTTTTGGGAATCATTATCAGCCACAAACACTTTGTATTAACTTTGATGATGCTTTTTTGACATATACCACAAAACCACCTTCAAGCCACCTTGATCAATTCATGCACATTGTGAAAGGAAAATTGGAAAATGTTAGAGTCATGCTGGTTCCAAGCCCAAGATATGTTGGTCTTCAGAATGATGAGTAAGTACATTTTATTTTTTTTCCTCCTATATTATTTTACTCTTCAAGAAAATGAAGAATGTTGGTTGTGTTTCTGTGACTTTTCTTAGTGTGTTCAGATAGTTGGCATTTTTACTACTCTGAACATTTTAAATGTCGTATCTTTGAAACCATTTTATTTATGGAGGAAAGTACTGGTGTTCTATCTCATTGTAGATTTTTTTGGTGTGTTCTGCTCTGATTAACATCCTGCATTCAACTTCTGTTTTCCTTCACTCAGGTACTATACCTGTACACAGGCTTTGACAGCACTAAATTTCTAGGATAAATGTAAGGTTTGAGGTGTTGATTTCTGTAGAGCTGATTCACATGTGGTTTGGAAAATACTTTTTTTTTTTTAATGGGCAAAAGCTGCACAATAATTGCTGTAGCAGATATCATGTCTTCTGAAGACATTGCAGATCCTGTTACTTCTGTGTATTCCACATAAGTGAGGTTATGCAGCTTTAGAAAATGGAATGGTAATAAGTCAAACAAAAGAAAGGATGCTTGCATGAAGTGATTTCAACACTAGGATTCTTGTTTTATTGCACTTCAACCAGCAAGACATTTATGTACGTACGTTATATATTCAACAGATAATTTGGACAAAACTGCTAAATTTCAAAGTCTTTCACAAAGTCTTTCATTATTTGTTCAACAAAAAATAAATAATGTATACTGTCCTTGGACAATTGTTTTTATGAGTTAATGTAAAATAATTATACCTATTTTAGATCCCCCTAAGCAACAACATTTAGAGAATGAATTATAATGTTTGGAAATAAGATGTACATCATTTGATTGTACCTTCATTGGCTTTGTATCAGCCAAATGCTGCCATCTATAATGTGCCTTTATATGTTTTCAAATAACATTCTGTGGAAGTGTGCGGAATCTTACTCTACCAACATGACGACAGAGGAAACTTCTCCAACTAATATTGAAAACAAACAAGATTAAAACAGAATAGGATTAAGATACTCAAGCTATTAGCTTTTTCTCCTGCTTCCGCTTAGTCTTTTCGTTTTATGCTGTTACCAGCCCTGCAGCTCCTGCTGGCTGAAGGATGGCACGTGTGCAAAAAACATGTGCCCTAATTCACTGGGTGAATTCAACAAATGACCCAGTTCACTGTAAACTGGGAATGTTTGAATCTTTAAAGCCTGCCCTCTTATGCCTCCTTGGCTTATAAATTAAGCTGGGTGTCTTAACTTTCAGAAATTCCTACAGGTTATACTCGTACAAAAACAACTAAGTGATTTGATGAAATTTGTATGACTGGCTGATCGATACAGACATCAAAAACCCACCTTAAAAACTGTCATATTATATTACAAACAGGCACCTCAACGCCTCCATCACTTTTTGCAAATAAATCCTCCACAGGCCAAGGAAAAAAAGAATTACGCTAGCAAAACCAGATCAAAACAGAATGAGTTTGGAGAGCAGTGACTAAGTCAGTAGCTTGAAGAGGAAGTTTAGGTTAGATAATAGGAAACACTTTTAAATAATGATGGTAATTTCATTATCATTCATTGCTACTGTCTAATTTGGTTTTGCAAATCGCCTGCGGTGTGGTTTCTAGGGTTCCAGCACCTCCATCAGCTACGTCTGGCAAGGTGTAACTGTTCCTGCTGAGGGTGGGTTAGGCGACCTTAGATAGTTGTTTGTTATGGCTTGTGATGCCTTGATGATGTAAAACTGTAAGTTGCTTCAGTCATCTGCTATGTGTTTTCATGTTCTTCTTAAAAAGGGAATAAAAAAACTAGTGACAAGACATGATGATGCAGATGAGAATTTTCCTCTTTGAGGCAAAAAAACACACTGAACAAGCTGGAAGTTTTGTACAAGTGTAATGCGTTCAGAGAGATCAGAGCAAGCGCAAGAAAGAGAAGTGTTTAATGGAATATGCATGCATGGTAAAGACGTATGTTAAAAGTGTTGGAAGAAGAGGACTCAGGAAGATGTATGGCTATTACATGTGCATTGTTTTGGTTTTTATTTTTTCCTCCACCTCTACTTCCATTTAGTGTAAGACCTCATGGCTTTTCTCCAGAAAGTGGAGTATGACGAAGGTGATGAGGGTGACAGGGCAGTGGGTGCTTGACAGTAGGATTTGGCCTTTCTATGAGCTCGTAAAGCTTTTCCTGTAGACACGTTTCTCTTTCCTACAGCTGACAAGTTGTGTGTAGTTAAGTCAAATTGTCCATCTTGAAGAAGGCTTAGCTCAAACCTCTTTGTAATTCTATTTAAAATGGATTTTTTTAAAAAAGTTCTATTCTAAAATGTTAAGTCAGTATAGGTAAACGCTATTAGGAGGGCAGAAGTAGACAATCTGCCCTATGTATTCATACTCCACAGTAATTTTTATTAGAACAATAGTTTCTCCAGTGTATTTCTGTGGGCTTAGGTAAATCTGCATACAGTGTTTCAAGACCTGTGCACTCCATGCTGTCAGACAGGGAAACAAGGTTCATGTGAAAGGGCTGTAGTATTCTGTATTTCACAGAACAGAGCAGCAGTCAGTACAGTTTGCTGTCACAGGCCGCCTTGTGCTGTGGCTGCCTGAGCTTCGTGGTGAAACCCAGCCTTTGCTTGACAGAACGTACCCCGCTGAAGGTGCAGTCAGATAGTAGCAAAAGATTGTGTTGGATGTCAAGTGACTGTCAGGCTTTTAAGTTTTGCAGCTGGTTATGTTGCGAGCTTCCCCTCTTGCATTACAAAGGGGGTGGCTTCCCTGAGTTGCTGTTCTGGTCAGCTGGAGAGGCTGAAGTTTGCAGCTGCGCTTTCCAGTCATGCTGACCTGCATGTGCCTGTTGTGGGCTGTGGGCAGAATAAACTGAGCTCTTCCCATAAAATACCATTCATGTATCTCTACATACTTTCCTTCCCACTTCCATTCCTGAACTGCTAAACATTTTCTCATCTTGCACTATTTGCATCTCATTGTGGGGGGCAATTCAATTTTGGGCAGAAAAAAGAAATAATTGGAAAATTGGGAGCGAATAGAAAGTATTTCCTCTTTCACTGCTGTCATTACTATTGAAGTAAAATTGATTTTTGGGTTCTTCCTCTTTTGCTTTTGAAGAACTTCTGGCAGTACACGCACTCTGCATCTGCTCTCTTCCATATTTTCTAAGCTTTCCTGTGTTTGAAATGACCTGTGGTAAAATGGGCAAAGTGCTTCTGACAAGTCACACTCTTAGACTGTGTATTTCTGATACTGGCATTTTCTTCTTTTGTTAAGAAGTGACAACTTATAAAAGTGGCTGAAAAGTGAGAAAAACATCTTTTGCAGTAAAAATAGAATTTTCACATTATAATATTATTACTACTATAAAATGTAACATGATGTTAATTAATATGTGGTAACAGTGGAAGAAAGGAATTATAATAGCGTTCCGAGAAGTACTTTGTGTATTGGTTTTATCACGTAGGTCCTTTATATGTTAAGAGAGAAATGTTAGGGAAGAACAGCCTCTTTTTTTTTCTTTTTTTTAAATTTTCTTCTTTAAAAAAAACACTAATGGTCTAATTACTGAAGGTGTCTTGTCCCTTTGGTTTAGAGTGCTATTTCAGTAAGAAAACAATTAGCGTGTGAAAGAACAATATAGGACAAGGAGAAAGGAACTCCTGATGGAAAGAAATATGGAAAGTAAAACTTTAGTAATTGGTTGTGGATTGCAATACCTGAGAAATGCCTTTGTGTAGTGAAACCTGGTAACTTCATGCTTGAGTTGACTAAACCTTCAAGTTACTTTATATAATAAAAATAATAACAATAACATAATGATCAGGTATTTTTTGCAAATCAGGGTAGATGCAGCCTAGGAATGTAACAGCTGCTGTTTTGATGGGAGACTTGAGACCAGGTAGACTTGAATATTCATAGTGTTTATTTTCAGATGCTCATTTAGTCCGAGGTAGCACATGGACCAGGAATCACAACATAATAGGAAGGGAAAGAAACTGAAGTGGTAAGCTGCACTTCAAATTTAACTTACAAACAGCTGCATTCAGGCAGACTGTGGTGTGGGCTGAGCACTTCCATCTGTTCCATCCACCCTCCTGGTAATGCGACAAGACTGATGCCTGGTGGCAAAGGCAGCCTGGGGTTCCTGCGGGCAGCCTGGGGTTCCTGCGGGCAGCTGGCACTCAGACTGCTGGTGAGAGCAGCACAGGTGCATGAAACTGATGTGGTGGGATTGCATCATGTTTAAGTCTTTCCCACAAAATCTTCCTGGTCGAGTACCACATACACACTGTCACCACTGTTGGCTTGCTCGGTAAAGATACCGGTTTTATTGATGTGATGTACCACTTACAAGCTACAAGTGAGCCTGACCTGTGCAATCTTTTCCATTTTGCTTTATATGTTGCATTAAAAATTATTTGAGTTCATAAGGATTAATCTCAGTGCATTGCTCTTTAATCTTTATTTTTGCACTTCTTTCCATTACAGGCCACCGAGGCTGATGGGTGAAGGCTTTGTTGTAATGCAGTCCAATGATGTTGATATCTATTACTACATGGATGAACCAGGTACCTTCAGTTAAATAGAAAGATAGAATTTTAATGGATTTAAAGGCTATTTGTTTATTTACTTGTCAAACTTGCTAGTTGATGCATTGATTTCTGAATATTGTGGTGTCTGTCTTTTTTACTTTAAATCCTGTGCGTTTTATTACCAGCTACTTTACTGGAGTTTTTTGGCTTACAAAAGCTTTTTCTCCAACTCCACTCAAAGTATTGCCTTAATCTTGAACAAAGGTAACACATTCAATAATGATGTATATATACTGGTGTGGAATAGGTAGCAATTTTGGATTGTTGCTGAATGACTGCTTGAATTTTTACTAGTAGCTGTGGGTCTAGTGTAGCAAGTGTTCCCTTTTATTTGCCTGCCTTGTCTATAGAAATGCTTTTAACTTAATCTTATTTGCTTCAAAACTTGTTTTGTAAGTAGGATTAGGAACTGAACGTGGATGCATAAAAACCTGTATTGGTAAAAAGCGTACTTCAGAGAGAAAACCGCTGTGTATGTCAGCATTTCACGCACATCAGTGAGCAGCACTTCAGAAAGTCTCTGGGATTTTTGCCCTTCTCTCCCTTCCCCTGGGAGTCTGCATTGAATTGTGGCTCGATATTTACGTACTACAGTGGTCTCAAATAAGATTCACATCAGAACACTCTGTCTTGGGCTTAGCAAACATTTCTCATGCTAATTTGAAGCAGCTTCCTTTAATAATCTCTTTATCATATTATGTAATATAGGTCTTGTACCAGAGGAGACAGAGGAAAGTAATGATGGAGAAGCAAATAACGAAGACAGCAAATTACAGGATCTGCCACCATGTTGGGGTTTGGACATTGTTTGTGGAAAAGGAACAGACTTCAACTATGGGCCTTGGGCTGATAGGCAGAGGTATTCTTACAGTTTACATCTTTAGTTTTAATGCTTAATATCTGTTATTATTGAGAATACATTCTAAAGTTTCCAGTGTGCATTTGCTCAGGCTAAATTGTATGGGGAAAACTAGGCAATCCAAAAGACAAGTCCTGCCACAATGCTTTAGGATTAGTAAAATCATTGTTTATCTCATTGGCTTTCCAAAGTTAGGGTCACTCAGTAGTTGTTTTATTGTTAAGTTAAGTTAAATTATGTTCCTATTTTTTGTGAACAAAGTAGTTTTACTATTTATTGAGTGTTATATACCTAAGGGTTTAACCTCTGAAGTGGTTGCCTTTAGGCTGGTCATGCTCCTATTATCTCATGGATGGGAAGACATTGCATATTGATGAAAAAATTTTATGGAAGTACACATCTAGCTAGGAAAATGATGAGGGGGAATAATTTATCCTTGCTTAGAAGAATCAACCACTGGACATGATCTCCAAAATATTTATTATTATAGAATCACAGAATGTTAAGGATTGGAAGGGACCTTGAAAGATCATCCAGTCCAATCCCCCTGCCGGAGCAGGAACACCCAGATGAGGTTACACAGGAATGTGTTCAGGCGGGTTTTGAATGTCTCCAGAGTAGGAGACTCCACAAACCCCCTGGGCAGCCTGTTCCAGTGTCTGTCACCCTCACTGAGAAGTCTCTTCTCAAATTTAAGTGGAACCTCTTGTGTTCCAGTTTGCACCCATTACCCCTTGTCCTACCATTGGTTGTCGCTGAGGAGAACCTGGCTCCATCCTCATGACACTCACCCTTTATATATCTGTAAACATTAATGAGATCACCCCTCAGTCTCCTCTCCTTCAAGCTAAAGAGCCCCAGCTCCCTCAGCCTTTCCTCACATGGGAGATGCTCCACTCCCTTCATCATCTTTGTTGCCCTGTGCTGGACTCTCTCCAGCAGTTCCCTGTCCTTCTGGAACTGAGGGGGCCAGAACTGGACACAATATTCCAGATGTGGTCTCACCAGGGCAGAGTAGAGGGGAAGGAGAACCTCCCTCAACCTACTAATTATCTAGATATTTGAGTCACAAAATCTTGGGCCAGATACATACTACTGTTCTTCACTTAGCCCTCTGCTTTTTTGCACATGAATATTTCTGATGGAGACAATAGGGTTGTTTAGAGAGTCAGGGACTAGTAAGTGAAAGTGACATAATCAGTGCTTTCCCTTTTTTCCTCTGTTAATTACAGATGGATACCTTTCTTGGCCCCTATTAATTCTCCTGTGAAATTATTATGATTCTTTCTCTTAAGATGGCAGACCAAAGAGTAGTCATGAGATAGAACAGTGTCTTAGGGAATTTAGGAGCATGAAGTCAGTGACTCATTAATGATATTTTTAATGCTACCAAGAAAGCTAGCTCTATGATGGTATGCTTTTTTGTAATTTTAACTAGCTAGACAAAAGGCAGTTTGGTGCCTAAACAGTACATAGGATTCATATCTATGTGCCTGGGAACCCTTTTGCATCATGTCATGGATAGAACATAGAATTTTGGAAAGTGCCTGAATATTCTAAAAGCACGCAGATCTGTCGCAGTTATGTGGACTTTGTACTCTCAGTTCATATAAGGGCTTCTACAAATAGTAATCTTTATATGCCATACAATAAACTCTTGGGCTTCCACAGGATTTTGACAGTGTGTTTGTGGGGTTTTTATTGTTGTTGCCTTTTTTTCTTTTTTGTTTTTTCCTTGGGTTTGTTTTTTCTTTTAACTTTTAAGCTGCTATATTGGTCAGGTGCCGGGCGCAGGAAACTGTTACTGCGGTTACTTCCACCCCCTTGAATACTCTGCAAGTTGCGCCGTCTGTGCTCCATTGCTGTGTCTTTCCTTTCATGTAGTTGCATGTTCAGATATGAGTCTACAAAAATGCAGGATTCATTTTACTCTCCTTTTGCGATCCTGAAGTTTTGTATTTTGTTTATTACTGGGCATTACATAAATTATTTATGCACAAACTGAAGCATAAACAGATTACTTCCTACTGTGTTTTTGTAGCAGATTTGTAAACCGAAGATTAGGAATGTGAAGAAAAATATCTCTTGTTTGCCATTTGAATTAGAATATTTTTGTGCTGAATAATTTACAGTCTATCCCTTTATGGCTTTTATCCAAAAGTCACTTCTTATCATAGAAACTTTAGGAGATTTCAGTAATGAGTTGGAAGGCTCCCATGATGAAGACTTGATACAAACATTATTTCTTATTACGCCCAGTGATTATCCAAAGACTCAGCTAAGTGGAAAATGATTAAGTGAAACAGATGCATAAATATGTATGAATGTGTATGTGTGTGTATATATATACATATATATATATATATATTTCTTCTTCAATAAAAGCAACACTTTTTTTTTTTCCCCTGACCAGGGATTGCTTGTGGAAGTTTTTCTTCCCCCCAGACTACCAAGTTATGAAAGTCTCAGAAATTGCTCAGCCTGGGAAACCCAGACAGATCCTTGCTTTTGAACTGCGGATGAATATTATTGCAGATGCCACAATTGATTTGCTTTTTACTAAAAATAGGGTAAATAATGAAAACTTTTATAGAAAAATAACTTATCTACCGTGATTATACTGTGCTTTTGGTTGTGCATGTTTTTACTTGTCTCAGTTTGTTATGGAACTATGGTTTTAAAAGCTGGGAGGGGTTTTTTAAAATATTTCATAATTATGGGCAAACCCTTCAGAGAGAAATATTGGCTTAGAGGCATTATTATTTATTGGCTATTTTAAATTTCTTTTAAGCCTTAAAGCTGCATCTTAAGCCCTGCCAACTCCTACAGTCTTGAGAATACAAGAGCTGGGTATTTCTTGTGCAATCTCCTGATATGATAAAGCTCACCATGGTGAAGAGATAATTTCTTCTGATATTGGCTGAATATCTAATATTATTGGAGAGATAATAGTGGGAGGAACAAAAGATGCATATGTGTAGGGGTTTGGATATTTCTTTCCCCTGCTACTACTCTTATAAATGGGGTATAATGTGACTTCATTGTATACCTGTTTTGTTTTTTTTATCTATGAATGAAAGGATTAGAAAGTGTTAGGTAATTATTAGAAAGTGTTAGAAATAGATATTCATCTGCCTTCTCAGGCCTTGTATCAGAATATAATGAGCTTTTCTATTAGTGAACCATTTGCTCAGCCTAAAAATGGTGTTATTTGGTATTATTGCACAAATATAGTTAATGAATAATTTTTCTGAAAGGCAAGAAATATTTCAGTTGTTGGGTGCCTTAATCAAGGTACGGATAATGATAGCCAGAGATATGAAGTACCTTGGTTGTTACAGCTGGCCTAGAGATAATATCTGTGCTTTTTTTTTTTCCCCTTTCTTGCAATACAGGAAACTAATGCTGTACATGTAAATGTTGGTGCAGGATCATATTTGGAAATAAATATTCCCATGACAGTAGGTGAAAATGGTGAGCGAAGGCTAAATTTAATTCTTTTTCCCTATGTTTTTCCTGAACAGTTATCTTGCTTCCTATGTGTGTGAATGTCTTGTGTTTCTCTTTTGTGACTATGAGAGCTGTATTCCTATGTAAAGGAACAAAAACTATTTCCATGTACATTTAATTGAAAGATATTAAAGCATGTACCTATTTAAATAGTTACCTCCATGTTTTGCTTGCATGAGGAAACACAAATTCTTGAACTGCTAGACAGTGTATCATTTAACTCTGTGTACTGAAGTAGATTAAATACACATTGTCAACTCAAAGTAGGAAGACATCTTTAGGATTAGTGTAGTACTTGAATCATTCTGAGAAATGCGTTATGAAAACGAATTTGCTAGTGCATTTAAACAAAGCAAACCCCAAAATTCAAAGTGAAGTTGAGATAAAGTTACGAGTATTTTCTTTGCATTTACTCATCTTGTTGGCTGGTTTGAAATATTTTCCTAAATTGTGTGTTCTCTTGATTCTTTCTGGCATATTTTAGTTTTATTCTGCATTATTTTAGTTTTGTTCTGCGTTATTTCAGTTTTATTCTGTGTTATTTTAGTTATATCCCCTCAATCAAGAGGATTGAGTGCACCCTCAGTGAGTTTCTGGAGTTGCCATGCCTGGAAGTGTTTCAAAGATGTGTAGATGAGGCTCTTAGAGACGTGGTTTAGTGCCAGAGTTGGGTTATGATTGGACTCAATGACCTTAAGGGTCTCTTCCAATCAAGATGATTCTAGAATTAAACCAAGATCTCCAGAACTTGAGCATTTCCAAAGCCAGCAAGGAGACTTTTGTCGTCTCTCCTACATGAAGGCAGAACATGTTAAGTAAGCCCTTCATTGACAAATAATAGAGGAGTGAATTAGCGTCATACTGACTATAGTGTAGTTGCTGGAACCAGCTCCCCGGGGAACTGGTCATGGCACCGAACCTGACAGAATTCGACACTCTTAGTCACAGGGTTTAGTTTTCGGTGGCCCTGCGAGGAACAGGTAGTTGGACTCCATCCTTATGGGTCCCTTCTAACTTGAGATACTCTATGATTCTAATTTCCATCATGATGTTTCTTGATTGTTAGTGGACTGCTTAAATCACTGGTGATAATTACCTAAATCTTAATCATTCAGACATAAGAGTTATATAATGTTTTATATCTTTTGTCTGCTAGGCTATTCACCTACAATTAAAGGGCAGCTTTTACATGTTGATGCCACCAGCAGTATGCAGTACCGAACTCTCTTAGAAGCGGAAATGCTAGCTGTAAGTTTGTGTTTAATAAGCACAAAGCTTCAGTCTTTTTTTCTTTTTAATAAAGAACATAATTATTTGTCTGTGGAGCTGTTCTTTAGGTTCTTAAACAATACAGAAGTTTGCCTTTTGAATCTATTTTGCAAGACCTTAATATGTAAGCAACTTGTATATGCAGAGATAATTGTGCACATGTGTAACTAACTTCTATAATTCATACACCAAGTTATGCATGTATTGAAAGCAATGGAGGGATTGGAGTACCACTTAAAGTCTTGCCTTGTTTACTATGTAGCGATGTGTTCATATAGGCTTTAACTTAATAAATTATTACACTCACTAGCTCTGCTGTGCTATGTGTGTGCAAAGTACTTTCAAGTACTTCAAGGTGCTTTAACTACTTGAGACGGATATTGTATTGCTTTTTTTTTGCCTAGTATTTCACTTCTTTGCATTACCTTTCTCACTAATTTTTAAATGACCTTATTAGAGTCATGCTTTTACGTTTAATTTTTGAACATCGTATCAGTGGTTGAAAATATTATATTCTAAGGTATTTTATTTTTTGTGTATTGTGAAAAGTGATGCTTTCAATGAAGATTTCTGTTTATAAATTGCTAGGTACATCTACTGCAACAGATGTATCAGGAGTTCATAGTGTACCTTTCCAAATAAATGAATAGACTAACACTTGACCTTCAAACACAGAGAGATATTAAATTATTAAGGAACTAGAGAGGCCTTCTGTTCATCCCAGCAGGAAAACAGTTTTAATTATTCAGCAGAGTACATATGTGAAAACTGCTGAGCTACAGGGTCAAGCATTGTCATATTTTCATTTAAATCTGATGCTTTAATATCTTGTTCACAGTTTCATATTAATGCCAGCTATCCCCGGATATGGAACATGCCCCAGACGTGGCAATGTGAACTTGAGGTTTATAAAGCAACCTATCATTTTATTTTTGCCCAGAAAAGCTTCTTTACAGGTAACTTCTGTACTAAATAAATTACATATCAAATTAAATATTCTTTCTTTACAATTTATTTTCAAATTAAGTAAAGGCATACAAGGTCTGGTGCTGTCATTTCACATGTTTAGGACAACAAATTGTTTCTGAGGACAAAGTTCCTGATGTTTTCTGTTGCCTGCGAGTGTCTAAGTACATGATATTCTCATATTTGAGTAGAGATACCAAATAATTTTTTAACATTAAACTAAACTTGATGTGCAGTTATGTTAAAAGTGATCTTAAATTTCAGATTAATTTATTTTTATTAGACCTAATGATTTGTTTAATGTTTGTCACCTAGGATATTGATTTTTCTGATACCTCTCACTTGTTTGGCTGACTGTCTTTCAACTACTTAGGCTTTCGGTCATGTCCTTGTGGCTGACAGGTGATGAGAGAAAGTAATTTTGCTTCATAGGATTTTGGCTGTGAGGAAGAATATGCACACAAGGGAGTGCAGTGTGATACAGCATCACCAGAGTGTTGCTGAACGTTCCAGCTGCAGTAATAGAAATAATATAGCCCTGTCAGTGTGGCACTGCCTGGACTGATTAGCCCTGCTGGGAGGAAGGATTAATTTGTGCCGGCACAGTGCCGCACTAATGAAGTTATCCTCCTAGTGAGGCTGGAGCCCTGAGCTGTACAGTGCGGTCGTTCACAGCATTGCCTGCCAGTCTGCTCAGAGCAAATGGGCTTCTACAGCAACACTGGTTTGCTTTGTTAAAAAATACTACTCGTGTACACATTCAGAGTGTCAGAAGGGGAAAACAAAGGAAATGTTTGGTAATCCAGTATTTTTAGGTCAATTTAAAACTTTGCTGTTGAACAAAACTAACTAGAAGACTCAAACCTACAGCTTTCCAACTTAAGAAGCAGGTGAGAAATGGGAGATGGATTCAGAGCAAGTAATTGTGGAACATCGGTGTTGTAGTTTAACCTGAGCTGGTAATACAACCATGACAGCTGCTTACTCTCCCCCTCCCCAAGAGAATCGAAAGGGAAGGGAGAAACTTGGATTGAGATAAACACAGTTTAATAAAATAACAAAATACTAATGCACTACTATATATGTATACGTAAAATAGAAATAAAAGATACTCAAGGCAATTCCTTACGAACATGCTGAGCAGCCAGTCCCAGGAAGTTACACCGTGGTCCTGAAAAGAGGGGAAAAAAGGAAAAAGGCAGAAGGGCTCAGAGGCCTCTGCAAAATGGCAAAAAGCTGAACTAAATGTCCTGAACCAAAAACTCTCCCTGCTCAGACAAAAAAGAGTGGAAAAAAACCAAAAAACAAACAAACCAAAACCAACATATGCAAGAGAAAGCACCCGAAAGAGAGAGAGAGACGGGAAGGTCCCAACTCTCCTTAAATAATTAGCATGACATTGGTGGGATGGAATACTCTTATTGATCAGTCTGGATGTCAGTCAAGCTCTACCCCATCCATGCCCCCCTTCTTTGATACCTCACACCAGTGAGCAGAGAGCTCAGAGTGTCCTTGGCTCTCAGACCAGAACAATTAAAAACATAACCTCTGTGCTGTTATTTCTTGTTCTTGAACTAACTCCGAATAATGACCATGCTAGCTACGAAAAAGAAAGGTTTCTAACTGCACAAAGAAAATTAACCCGTTTTCAGTCAAACCAGCACAAATGGATACTGGATATTGTTCTCCTTGTTTTGCTTTTTCTGTAAAGCAGCAAATGGTTAAGATTTACAACTTAAATGTAAAAAAAGAAATCTCTCACTTGATTGCTCCTGACTTGTCCTTTATTATTTCACATGCTTTTAGATTTGATCCAAGACTGGTCCAGTGACAGTGCACCTGATATTTTTTCATTTGTTCCTTATATGTGGAACTTCAAAGTCATGTTTCATCAATTTGAAATGATTTGGGCAGCAAATCAACACAACTGGATTGACTGTTCCACCAAACAACAAGAAAATGGTGAGATCACTTTTTATTTGGAAGGAGAGTACAAACTACCAAAAAAAAAATTCTACAAAATAAAGAATACATGTAGCGGGAATATAAGAATTATAAAATTTTTACTAGAAAAATGCACATTCCGTGATAACTATCCATTTTGCTACTGTTGATATGCATAAACCATCTTAAAACTGTTCTAAGTGCCAACGTATTTTGTACAAATGCATACCTTTTTTGGGGGGAGTGCAGTTCTAGATCATATTTTGGCATTCATTTTTCAGGACCCCTTGAATCTTTAATTTACTACAATGGTTTGCACAGAGCAATCGTGGGGTGTTGCCATATATTCAGTAAACTAAGTGAAAACATTCACTTGGGAATAAATCTTTTAAGTACTGTTGGAAAAATATCACTTGAACTCCATATAACTAGAAATGCCTCCTTGTTCATTTCAAAGAGGGGATAATGCTTCTAATTCTAGATAAAACTAATAAGTACATTTCAGAAAACCAAAACTTTGTTTAATGTGCAGTTTGGTTTATATGTGTTTCAGTGGTCTGTGCTGTACTAGAATCTCGTAATTTCAACATCAAGGATGGTGGATGAGAAATCAAGAATTTGTGTTCTAGTTAAAAATAAGGCTCACTACTTTACTAGAAGCCTGAGGAACTTCATGTATTTTCTTGTCCAAAAAGTTCTGTATGCAGCAATAAAGAAAGTTGTGAGATATTAATTAGAGCCATTTTTATTGTTTGCTTGCAATTTCATTGTGCTAAATACAGTGTTTTTCAATAAAGGACAAGTTGCAGAAAGTAATTACTTTCAAAATAAGTTAATATGATGTACTCAAAATACACAGGAGTTAAAAATGGCACTTTTCTATGTCAGGAGTTCTTCAATATATTTTTATTATTTTTACCTGTATGTTTGATAACTTGCCTAAGACCAAAATAAGGTGCAATTTTGACAGATATTTTTTCTTTGTTTTTCCTGTTCTCTCCCAGTATATCTAGCAGCTTGTGGAGAAACACTGAATATTGTTTTCTCTTTGCCTTTCACTGACTTTGTTCCAACCATGTGCAATACTAGATTCTCTTTAAGGGTAAGTTCTTCCCCCTTACCCCTTTTGTCTTCTAAATGTGAGATATTTTCCCTACCTTTTCTTCTTTAGTTGGGAAATTTTGAATAAACTCCTTTCTTAAAGAAAAATATCTTTCACTTCCAGTTTATAGCATTTTTCTTTAAGTAACCCAGAAGTAAATAGTTTCTGTTGCTTATATGAAGCATCCAGTCAGAGGCTGTTTTAATTTATATATACACAAATTAAAATATATTTTAAAAATATATATGCACATATGCTTCATATGTACCTATATACATAGACATACATTCTAAGTATATATAGTAAATATACATACTGAATCTGTGTATGTATTGTATCACTTGGAAGCCTGTTTTGATTTATTTAGAAAACGTGAAAGTCTAATGTGTTTTCAAAAATAAAAATGAAATTCTGGAGTGGGTACCCCCAAACCACTTGGAAAACCATCTTCCAGATTTTTAAGAGTTTCTGTTGCATAAACAATGATCGTGACATGTTTTAATAGGCACAGCTAATTCTCTGAAAGATTGTACTTTTTGGTTTGTCTTCCCTAAAATAGAAGCAATCTACTGCTACTAAAAATAAAAAAACAGTTGATTGTGATGTTGGTAATTTTGTATAATTTGATAGCAAAAAATGCGACATTTTATCTAGGTTTGTTTGTTTGTTTTTTAAGTAAGTGTGGTTTAGTTGAGATGTAGGGTAACCTTGGGCCAGTCACATTTACAGCATAACTTGAGCAACAGAAGAACAGGGATCACTAAAAGCCATTTCTCTGTGTTTTACAGCTTGCTACGGTGTGTTTTGTGCAAGTTACTGGACTTGTAACTGTTCAGAACTAGAGAGCTCTTGGGGTTGTAGTAGGAATTGGTGGGAGCTGTGGTCAGTGACCACATGTGAAAACTGACATTTCTTGCCTCACTTCGCCTGTAAAGTGAAGATGATGTCACATATGAACATGTGAATAGCATGAGAATTATGTATAAAGTGAATATAAATTAACTTTTCTGTTACTGATGTTTGATTTTTAGGGAGAAGATGTTGATCTTCATTTGTATCTGCCAGATTGTCATCCTAGTAAATATTCCCTTTTTATGTTGGTGAAGGATTGTCAACCTAACAAAATAAGTCCTGAGTCTTGTATTTCTGCTGAGTGCCAAAGTGGTCAGAAAACGGGCAAACCCAAATGGAGGAACATTACTCAAGAAGAGTAAGTTTTATTGTGGTAGATATTTATGGCTTTGTATCGGCTCTTCATATTTACTTATTTTGTTTGCGAGGAAAGCAACCTCATATGTTAATGGAAAATATTTAATGGAACTGTTGTACTTGAAATAAAAACATGATCTTTCTTCTTGAAAGGGCTGGATGGGTGGAATGCTGGACAGTCCCGAGCGTTGTGTTTACGATTGACTACTCGTGGCACCCCATTTATCCTCAAAAGGCAGATGAGCAGTTAAAACAATCCTGTAAGTGTCATTACCTTTTTCTGGTTAGCGTGCTTTATTTCAGGAACTACAGTGACTTTATTGAATCAAACTGCTTAAATTTGCAGAAATGAATTTTAAACTGAACGACTATGCCCATGGGAGAATGCTGATCTTTAGAATACACTTGGTTTGATTTGAAGATGGACAGCACCTGGTATTGAAAAATATCAGCAAGTGTCCCAGTTCACTTTGTAAACGGAATATATTGTCTGTAGTTAGTTTCTCCCTGTCCTTGACAAAGTGGATCTCTTAAATGGTTTGCTGTGTAACATAAAATATCACTTGGTATGTTAAAAATGAAGTACAATATTTTGAACAGAATCATGTTCCTTAGCCTTTCTAAGCTCTTTTCCTTTGGGTGTTTGTGATTTAAATGTTTAAATACACCATATAAGCATACGATATAATAGCATTGTCTTACCTCTATGGATACGAAACTCTGAGATTGCGTTGTAGCTGTTGAAGTGAACTGTGGCCATCAGATACGAGTGTTAGACTGACCAGTCTAACACTAGTTTCTGAATAAGAATTTTAATGGTCTAAACAATACTTCTAAATAAGGAATGATCTGTAAGTATGTGTTTGCAAAAAAGTTGCAAAATAGTTAAATGCAAAGATGAAAGGCTATTTTAGGCACAGAGGGAGGTATGGAAGAAGCTATGAGGTTACGTAGAAGTTTGTCAGGTTGAGATGGTAGAAGCAGAACTGATGAAAGAGATATATTAGAAGAATAATGAGGGCTAATTTGAATGGGCCTCAATCAGTGGGTGTTGTGAGACGTGCTGGATAGGGCTTTTAGGTTTTGAGCTCCAACAACTCCAGTCTAAAAGACCTCAGATTTTAGAGGATGAAGCAGAAAAAGTAAGATTGATCTTGCAGATGTTCATTTTGTGCTCTTGTAAGATCCTGTCAGCTGGTGTAAAATTTGCATACTTCAAATTTGAAAAGATTTACTTGTAATCACGACTATTAAATGTGGATTTGAAAGTTTGCACATACACAGGTAATTTTATCTGCAGCTTCCTTCAATAAATCGTTTAGCATAGTCAATTTCTAATCTGTGATGCTGACACAATGTGTTACAGTAGCAGCATCGATATTTTCTTTTGAGTTAATCTATAGAATTCTGCCAGTCTCTGAGAAACAAATATGTTGCATAACAAGAGATACAGCTTCCAAAAAAGTGGTTGTCTTGCTAGTGGGATTTAGCTAATTTATAACTCGTAACATAATGCAAGCTCTGAACAAGCATTGTAGACAATAATGGTAAGTTATTAAAGCCTTGAAGGTTTGCTGGCCACAGGTGTGTATTCACTGTAGTTCTGTCTGTGCCTGTTCTTCCAGTTAAATGGGCACCTGAAATCTTACTCCATGTGGAGCATTAATTTTGTGATTTTCCACAGAGTTCTTTCCTTCCCAGCAATCGCTTCACATCGCCAAAGCACTTCCAGTTCACTTCTTTCTTATTGCCTTTCCTCACTTAAAAAAGCACCTTCTTCTCCCAAACTCCAAATAAAAAGAAGGGATAGGAAATAAGATTTGAATTTCCAGCCTGTTTTGTGACTAGAGTCATCGAGTTGTTTGAGAGGAAATTTTGGCCTGCAGAGTTACTGGTTCAGAATAGGTTTTTAATATAACTTTTGCAGTGTTCCTGTTTATTCCCTTTTGTTTATTCTGCAATAGCTATGTGGTTGTGGGAAATCTGCTACACTGAAATGAAAGCATGCGTTTGTTTAACTTGAAAAGCAAGATAAATAAATGTTTGGTATTTTGTTTTGTTTTTCCAGAACTTGAAAGATTGTTTTTCTCTTGTGTATTTAATGTTGACTAAAATATTCTATATATTCCTGCCTTCCCATAGTTACTAGATATAAGAAACCAGTTCTGTAGCATAAACACATTAACATAATTCTGCAATCCAAATTAGAAAACAGCAAAAAGTTAATATATTTAATACATATTCATATTTACAGAATTTTGTCCATCAGAAGCCCAAGTTGTAATCAAAATATGTTTTCTTGTTTAATTTGCTCCAAAGTGTCAGAAATGGAAGAAACGATGTTATCTGTGCTGAGACCGTCACAGAAAACAGCCGAGAGTGTGATGTCGTCTCCCACAGCTTCAACGCGCCTTCCCCTTGACCCCTCCGAGCTGCCTCCGGACAAGCTCCATGTGGAGCTGGAACTTTCCCCAGATTCCCAGATCACCCTGTATGGACCCCTGCTCAAAGCCTTTCTGTCTATAAAGGTAGGCATAGGAACACAGCTCATAAAATGTATGGATGACCACAGGGAGGAAAGTGGAATAATTTGTCTGGAACAGAATATTGGAATTCTGCAGAATATTTGAATTTAAATTAAAACTTTTTGTAAGTACTAGTTTGAAATAATTTAGTTTGGTGATGTGGCATAGCTGGGATGAACTCAGTTGACACAGGCTCTTGAGAAGAGTTAAAATGTATGTATATGTAGACCCATATCAGCATAATTTTCCTTTCAAGGAATAGTATGTGATCTGGACTTCATGTGCAGAAAATGTCTTCTTTGACTTTGCAGTAGTAAAAAAATACAAAAAAAAAATTACATTATTCTGACTAGAACTTATATTAACAACCACTTTTTGCAAAGATATATCAGAACCCATGCTTTTAGTGCATTTTAAGGTCTGCAGAGTGTTCTAATAGGTTGGTTTTTTTAATCAGTTTCTGTGAACTTTCTGGAGTTAGGATCGTGGAAGGGGTAGGGGAAGAACATGAGAATAAATTTAATTTAAAAAGCTACCTCAGTCAATCTTGAAGAACCATTTTTCATCCTTTTCTTGATGTTAATCTGTTATGCTTCAAAATGTTTGTGTTGCTTATCTTGTGTCCTCTTCCATTACTGATCTTCAGGGTGTCTAGAAGCAGTTTAATTTCTTCGCACCTCCCTCACCTTGCCTTGTTGTGGCAAAAGCAGAGGCAATTGAACATTCCATTTCTATGCCTGCGTTTTGTTTGGTTTTTGTTTGTTTGTTTTTAAAGGTCTGTTTCAGCCTATGCAGATCTAGGCTAAGGAAATGCTTCTGGAGGCTTTCGTTTTGAGTCAGAGGATGAGATATTTTCTGAGACAGGTGATCAGTATTAGGACTCATACTGAACAGTCATTTTTAAGAATTTATACAAGGCATTGCATATATGCAGTGAATAACAGAAAATATTAAGTTTTTGTAGAGTATAGGACTTGCAAATATGCTCATTATTTTTTCATGTTGCCACTAAAGTAAATAGGATTAAAATTAGGCCAGTATTGAATCTTGAAGAGTTCATTTCTTCTGATACAGAGGAAATGAACACGTTTGAATTGTGTTTTGAGCTACTTTGGAGTCCATAAATTCATGAGATGGTTCTGTCTTTCTGAGCAAAGCAGCACTTCTTCAGGGTTCTTTGCATCTGGAGGGATATGTAAACAATGCTACGTTAGATCCCTTGATTCAATGATGATTTAATTATTTTAAGTGTAGATTTCTCAGTTTGAATATAGCTTTTATCTTCTAAATCTTAAGAGAAAATTTAGATGAATAGCTTGTTTCTGAAAATGCATATTTATTGTTGTTTTTAGAATTTCTGTGACTCTGTTTGCATCTTTTTGTCCAGCTGTGCTGGCAATATATGTATCTTAGTAGACTTCTAAATGTTTTTTTTATGTTTCTTTTCCTGACTTGTGGTTGAATTCTTTTCAGTTTGTTTTCATTGATCTTTTTTAATGCATGCAAGGTATTTCTGGACATGCATCATTCATACAGTTTTGTTAAGCTTTCTGTTCTTGGGAGGTAGTTTGTCTGTGTAGTGCACTTTCTTACTGAAGAACTTACTGGCTGGGAATGAATGAATGATTTATAAGTACCTGCATCCCCCTCAGAAGGTGCCAGGTGTAAGTTACTGGAGTTCTTAGCACCCTCTGCTGGGTCTGCTTTATAAAAAACTACTTCGAGGTCTATATCCTGACATCAACCTTTATTTTTTCCCTTTGTTTGAAAGCAAAGCAGATTAGCTTTGCTGAACTCTTGAGGTTGTTTCGGTTTGTCCATGGAGCAGTGCTTAGTCCATGTGCACTAACGCAAAGAATACTTTGCAGACTCAGGACAAGGTGGTAAAACTACATGTCCACAGGATTTGTTATTTCAAGGCCAAGAACAAGCCTGCCTTTTCTGCAGACCTTTTTCATGGATAACTTGCAGTTGCTTTCTTTATTTTCTATTGTCCGCTTCCGCTTGGCTTGCTTGCGCTGCAGATGTGTGCTTAGAAAAGAATAGAGACGTTTTAGAAGCAAACAAGATACAGAAAAGGAAAGGAGCAAGAAACATCATAAAATCCAAATCTTTTTCAGTTTGATCTTCAATGTAATACTCATTTGTTTTCGCAAATCACCAGTGCAGTTTGGAGTAGTTGGAACAGCTACAGCTTCTGTTGAGAAGCTGTAGGACTGAATTACTTGATAAAAACGAATGAGGGAGCAATGTTTCTGTCTGTTATAACCTCTTTGGTCAGAAAGCTCCACAGAATGCTTAATGCCCAACACTTCCCACATACTGAATTAACAAGAAAATGCAAACTGCATAATTCTGAAAGTTTTTCCTGAGAGACTTGATTCATTCATTAATTCTACTTTTATATAGGTCTAACCTTTTTTGGGGGGTGACATATGGTCAGGTCAGATATCTGATTCTGATGCACTCAAATCTTAGAATCATAGAATCATTTTGGGTGGAAGAGACCCTCAGGATCATTGAGTCCAACTATAACCTAACTCTGGCATTAAACCATGTCCCTGAGAGCCTCAGTTACATGTCTTTTAAACACCTCCAGGGATTGTGACTCAACCACTTCCCTGAGCAGCCTGTTCCAGTGCTTTACAACCTTTTCTGGGAATAAATTTTCCTAGTATCCAATCTAAACCACCTATGGTGCAACTTGAGGCCATTTCCTCTCATCCTGTCACTTGCTACCTGGGAGAAGAGACCAGCCCTCTCCATGCTACACCCTCCTTTCAGGTAGTTGTAGACAGCAATAAGGTCTCCCCTCAGCCTCCTTTTCTCCAGGCTGAACAGCCCCAGTTCCCTCAGCTGCTGCTCATCAGACCTGTGCTCCAGGGCCCTCAACAGTTTTGTCACCTCCTCTGAACTCTCTCTGGTACCTCAGTGTCTTTCTTATGATGAGGGGCCCAAAACTGAACTCAGGATTCCAGGTGGGGCCTCACCAGTGCTGAGTACAGTGGCACGATCACTTCCCTAGTCCTGCTGGCCACACTATTTCTGATATAAGCCAGGATGCTGTTGGACTTTTGCCCACCTGGACCCACTGCTGGCTCCTGTTCAGCTGCTGTCAACCACCACCCCCAGGTCCTTTTCCACCAGGCACTTTACACACTTTCCAGCCACTCTTCCCCAAGCCTGTAGCACTACCTGGCGTTGTTGTGACCCAAGTACAGGACCTGACACTTGGCCTTGACATAAGAAGTTGATTTTTAGTTACTGGTGGATTTTCTGCTTCCCAGTAGAATTTGGCAAAATTACTTTGGTCTTGGATAATTCAAGGGGATTGGCTTAGAAACGAAGTGAGTTTGAGACCCAAGTGGAAAATGTTTATGAACTAGTATTTTAGAAGCATACTTTAAGACTTTGAAATTTGGTAATAACAAGTTTGAATAGGATGGATGAGAGTGACTTCCTGCAGGATGTGTTTTGACTCTCAAAGTTATTTATCTTTAAAAGCAGAAAATCTGTTTTAAAATGTCAGTAGCACTGCTTCAGAACAGTTATTTGTATTGCATGCATCTAGAATACCAGTACTTTCAGAACTACTGAGAACCCCTTCTTTTCCTGCAAAGCACATGGCCTCAATTTGCTCACTGAACGTATCCTCTCTCATAAAATAAAACTGTGTATGTTTCTTCAGCTATAGGTTGTAGCTATACTGCTTATTTTACAGAGGACTAACAGAAAAAGGTTGGATTTGTATGTCATTCCGTTGCCTGTGTGTTCTTTGATTTCCATGTGGTTATAGCAAAAAATTCTTCTTCCCAGGAAAACTATTTTGGAGAAGATGACATGTACACTGATTTTGAAGAAGTTATTTCAAGCCCCGTTTTATCACTGTCAACGTCTTCAAGCTCTGGATGGACAGCTGTTGGAGTGGAAAATGACAAAAAGGAAAACGAAAGTGCAGTCAAGCCAGTTCACCCTCTTACTTTACGTCCATGGGATATCACTGTGCTTGTTAATTTGTACAAAGTGCATGGGCGATTACCCGTGGTAAGTACTTTAGAATCTTCAGATATTTTGCTTAATGTTTTGTTTTGTTTTTCCAGTTTCATAATCTGGAGTTAAATTTACCTGCCTGGAATATTAAGTTAGGGTGGTGCTGACCAAAGTGTGTATAAAATTGTGGCTATCTAAACCAATTTGAGACATGGTTTATTTTACTTCTCTGGGGGGCAGAACTGGATAAATTTGTTATGATTTTATGCAATCAACTTGATTTTTGTGATAATATTTTTGATTGGCCGTTATGATTTCTCTGCTAATGAGCAAAACTTTCCTCTACTGGTGTGTTCTGCTCTGTGCAGCTGCATTCTGAGGAATCCCTGGGAATTCAAGTAAGAATGCAGATAAAAAATTGGGTTCATCAAATGAGTTTGAATTGCTGTTTATGTAATTGTTGAAAGGTTTTTGAAGTTGCGAAGGATTCTTTTCTCATATCCACTTGGAGGAAAATTAGCATACTTGCTGCTTACGGGTTTGCTTCTGATCTTAAAAGTTTCAGCCATGTTTTCAGTTTGTGAAATGGATGTTTTTAACCTTTGTTTCAGCATTGCAGTCCAGATGGTCCTGAGTGCCCTACGGCTTTCTTGGAAAGGTTGTGTTTTGAGATGAAGAAAGGATTCAGAGAAACAATGCTTCAACTTGTACTGTCTCCAGTGAATTTGTTTCTGAATGACAACTATCAGGTAGGAAACTGGATTTGTGTGTTTGTGTGTGTATATTGTGGAATTTGTTATGATCTTAAAATGGAATTTTTTTTTAATAGGAACTTTCTTGTCATACACATACAAGTTTACTAGGGCTTATGAATCAGAAGAGATACTAAAGAAAATTGTGATGCATGTTATTTTACATCTTTATATCTCTCCAGTTTGTGTTTTGGTGAAATGTGCAAAAAGAAAAAATGTATTTTCTTAATTTTGCTTAAAATCTTTTTGGAGAAGGTTATCTAGGAAACAGAGGCTTATTTTTTGATACAGGTAGATATAAATTGGTTTGGGTTTGTGTCGTTCAGTCTCAGACTGCCAAAGATCAGGTAGTAATATTGAATAAAAAAAAGGCAGAGTTATTTTAACCAAGTAAAAGCAAAATCAGTTCCTAGCTACGAGTGAGAGACCATGAAGAATGGAGTTGATCACAGCTCAATATATACAGTGCTGTTCTTCAGCAACCAGTGAACTGTGCTGTACCAGGCAGATTTTGGCTATGACAGATCTCAGCTTGCAGCTTATTTCTTTGCATTTTGTTTCTGCTCCTGCCTTGGGTTTGAGTGTTTAGCTAATAGTGCAGGACACTTAAAAGCAGTTGTCCTTTCATGAACAAATGTTCTTGCCTGCAGTTCCTACTGTCAATGTATTTCCTCAGTTTTTCCTTCTGCTGCTTATTCCTTTCATAGTTTCTCCTCACATTTTCTGTATTGAGATGAGAGCTGTCTTGATTTGGTTGCCGTTCTTGCTGTTCTTTATAGATGCATTTGCTGTTTTGAAGAAAGTTGGAAATTGAGTATAGGCAGGGATGGGCCTTGACCTTTCTTGAAGTTAAATTTACAGTCTGGAATGTGTAATTGACTGGCAGTGTAGAATGTAATGGTAATAGAAGATCTACAAGCATTACTGCATTACTTTAAACAGGTAGAATACTGAAAAATCTTAGTAATGCTCTGGTTAGGTTGTTTGCCTTAGGGTCTATATATTCTTTTTGGTTGGATTTATTTTAATTCAGAAACATTAGCTCTGACTAATAAAACTTCTGCCTGGGAATTTCTGTTGGTTGGAGGGATAGACATCCAGGGTGGCATGTTTTTAAAAATATAGTGAAGAAATTTGTTATCAGTTGTGTGTTACTATTGCCTGCTATTTCACTTTGTGTTTATTTTTGCTGTTTAATACTGGAAACATTTATATTTTGGTTAAAAAAAAAAAGGCCGTTTGTTGACATCACGTATCTCAAAAATGCTCTTTGATACTCCCTGCTTCAGCCTTAAAATGTGAAGGTTGTATATGGAACAGGAATTGTTCCTTACCTAGCTGCGCAGATATCATTGCTTCATGTTTCCCATTCCAATTGCATAGCTTCTGAATCAAGACATAGATTGCTAGTGATATCAAAAGAGCAGGGCATATTTCTTCTTCATTAAGCAACTCCAAAGGCTTTGCTGACAGTGGAAGACAAGGCAGGCACAATAAAAGTTGAAAAAAATGAATAAAAGATAAGTTTTGCTGTTGAGTTCTGGCTTCAATCCACAGTTTACCTATATGCAGTCACAAGCTTCTAGGGTATGCCTGTGCTGGTTTATCTTTTCAGTTTCTTCTCTGGCTGGTGGAGTAATTATTTTGAAAAGTATTACAACTGAATTTTCATATCTGCAAACAAGTAGCTTTGCTTTAGGTAGCCAAGAAATACTTTGGTGTTAAGTACAGCTTAGATGACAGCCTTTGATAACTTTTTTTTTTTTAAATAATGTGTCAGCTTTCTCATAGCAATAAACATTCATAAGTCATGTTTTTTAACCTCTTGATGACTTGCATTGTTAAACATTGTTTTCCATTTTTTGTTTATACTTTATTGGGAAAGTTTTTGATAGTTGCTAAAAATGAAAACAAGCTTGGGTTAGATAAAGTCCGCTCTCCCACTTGCCAAGATTTGCATAGAAGTTGTTGCTTGAGTAATGCAGAGAAGTCCTGGGACTGTATAGCTGTACAAAAGTCAACAGGATTTAAGGGGTGAAGAGCAATGTGTATGAAGTACCTCTGACTACACAGCTTTTGCACTTTCTATTGATGTGTTCTTTGCAAATGTTGGCTTTTAACGTACTTGTCCCTAACAGCGACCTGCAGTGGATGAAGTTCTTCGCGAGGGTCACATCAGCCTGTCGGGTCTGCAGCTGCGCGCTCACGCCATGTTTTCAGCGGAAGGTCTGCCCCTTGGAAGTGACACTTTAGAGTATGCGTGGCTGATAGATGTACAGGCTGGAAGTCTTACAGCTAAAGTTACGGCACCACAGGTACCATCTAGAAACCGTTCGCTTTGAAGCATTGCCTTTCTCCTTTCTTGTAAAACTAGTGTAGCACAGATTTTGGAAAGCACATGATCTCAGCTGGATTTCGATGCATCTGTATCTTAACTAACCTTAATTTTATAGTTTGAAAATCTAACAATTTCAGTGAATGTATGGGAGATGCTGAATGAGCTGAATTTGATATTAATCTTAAATCTAAGTCCAACAGTGTGGTTACTGTTATATAAGAATTTGAATGGATGACAGCAACAGAGCACTAACAAATCAGTAGTGAATACTCTTGTCACTACATGTAAACATGTATGTTGCATCTATGTATGTTAGTGCACCTTAATACTGATTAGAAAGGCAAGCAGAGTATCTACATGCCCTTTAAGTGGTTTAATCGCAAGGTAAATAATACATCTCTGGAAACAGCACAGTTGTTTTGGGATACCTTCAGTCATAAAATTGGTAACATGATGAAGAGGAGGAAGGAAGAGCTACTCAAAATGTTTAAGTATGAGATGACTTAGTTACCTGTGACTTCCTCTGGGGTTACTTTTATGATGCTGAATTTTGGGGATGCAAGTTTGTTAGCCCTGCTGGTTAACTCTCTGGGAAGGACAAGTCGCGTCTGCTTGTGATTGCAGTCTGAAAGGCAATTTGGCATCCCTTGAACGTAAGGTTCTTGGAGATATGCAGGCATCTGCATGAAGGGATGCTGCCAGTAATGAGAGTGTCAAGTTGAGCATCTGGAAATCACTTAGCTTGTGGATAAAGTTCTGGCTTTCCATAGAAAGCTATGGACAAAGCCATGTTTTAAAGTAGGAGACAAATAAGATAATTTGTGGGAGTGAAGTATGGGCAGGAGAGTAGTTGGTAGCTCGGTCATGCTGCTCGCTGCATAAATTCTGATGCTTGGTCCTACTGGAACATACTTTGCTTTCACAGTGTTGGATTCTCTTAGGTCAGTCTTAGCACTGACTGCTTTGCGTTTTACCATTTATGTTGCGTTTATTTTTCCAGATATAATAATGGCTCCAGGCATACAGTAGGCAAATCACTTTGATTTATTTCTGGTGTGGGCTGCCGCATATTTTAAAAAGGTTGCTTTGTTATTGTATTCTGAGACATGAAAAAAATACATAAATTCTGTTTAGTAGTTACTCTTTGGTTTATTTATTTATTATTTACTTTTCTTAAGACACTTCTACATCATCTTATTCCTCTAAAAGCTGGCTTTATTTTCTAGGATTAAACACTTATCTCATTAGGAAACTTCTGCAGCAAACAAAGTCAAAATAAGGCATACAAGCAATTTCAGTAAATCTGAAGAATAGACTCCAGATACATTTTCATGCTATAATTAGGGACTTTGGTGGTGGTATTTCCCAAAATGCTACTACTGATTTAGATAGGCTATGGTATTTACCTTACTGCTCTATGCTTCAAAATTAAACCTGGTTGTTTCAAAAAGTATTCTAATGTTGGAGAACACTTCTAAATACTTGATGCAACTTAAGGATTTCTTTTCTCTACGATGCCATTCTCAACTGTATGCTCCATACAGGATTTTTAACTTGTTTTTTTGTTGTCAGCACTGCTATGGACCAGAACTTGAATTTACTGTTTCAGGGTCATTAGCTTTTTTCCTCCCATAGTGTGATGTATTGCAAGAATTTGTGAAGGGACAACACTAGAGGGAGGAAGAGAAATTTTGTGCAAGACAGTCATAGCTATATTAAATTCCAGTTCAATTACTGCTGATTTTTAAGTGCCCTTTCCTTTGGCTAGCCAAAGAAAACCCATTTCCCTCTCATAATAGAGACAGACAGTCATGAATCATTTCCTTTATGAATAAGCTAACTATATAAAAGATTTAAATCAACAATAGGCTAATTACTAGGTCCGGCGGGATTCAGCACTGTTCTGTTTTGCGAGTTTCCTCCTATGCTCTCTAAATGTAACTTTGTTACTTATGCAGAAGGAAGTCTGACATTTAAATTACGAATGGTGATAAAGTATTTTGAGGTGTTTTTTGAGGTAAAATAGAGGGATCTCTGTCTTTACCATGAAGTTCTCAGTTGATAGTATTAATAAAAGCTGCTTCCTTATATTAGGAATAATTCAGGAAATTGTTTAATGTCACAGGATTACCCATTAATACTACAGAGACTTGCATGTTGTGACACACACAAAAATAAAAATCAGTCTTGAGTAACCGGAGATAGTTTATGTGTAAGCAAGATCATGCAGCCAGAATGTTATGGTGGGGTCTTTTGTTTTCACTCCTGCTCACCTCCCAGCCTCTGGTGGTGATCTTTCAGTACTCTGTTGAACAGTGAGACTTCATTTTACATACTTATATTTGCCTACAGCTCGCGTGTCTTCTGGAATGGGGGCAGACCTTTGTATTTCATGTGGTGTGCCGGGAATTTGAACTGGAAAGGCCAAAATCTGTAATAATATGCCAGCATGGAATTG
Organism: Patagioenas fasciata; assembly: GCF_037038585.1. Lineage (NCBI taxonomy): Eukaryota > Metazoa > Chordata > Aves > Columbiformes > Columbidae > Patagioenas > Patagioenas fasciata. The sequence goes on along the minus strand of NC_092523.1, from coordinate 69,078,648 downwards.
ATCGACGGTTTTGTGACTCTAAGGTAACCTTTCATCCATCTTAATTGCTTGCTATATTGCACAGGTTCTTTGGAACATTTTAGAAATCCAGTCTTAAAGGTATCAAGCCACGTGGAATATGTAGTCAGATTGAATGTTCCCTTTGATAAATTATAGCTAATTATGTTTTAGAAATAAAAGCGATTCTCTCTAGATTTACCCATGGGTGTGCACAATATTTTTTTGGTGCTCTTTGAATTATTTAGAGAAACATTATCTGTAGGAGTCATGCCTGGTTTCCTAGCTCTGCTATGACAGTTAAGAGCCAGAGCGCACACTCCAGTGTCCCTTAAGAGACAAAAGTCATACTTACCTTTATTCTCTTGGCACATTTCTATGGTACTTTTTCATCCCATATCCTTCCTCTTGTTGAAACAGTGCTTTGATGGGAGACTTAAGCTGACAACTTACAGCTTCCATGGACTCTTTCTGACAAACACGCACCTCCCCAAAAGCAAACAAACAAAACCAAACTACAACAAAAAACCCAACAGACAAAACCAAACAAAACAACACCACCACCACAATGAACCCAGTGTGGGACTCATACTTACCCATCATGTCACTGTGGATTCTGCTTTTGATGCGTGTCTCTTGGTGTGCATGTGTGTGATCACATGAAGACCAAAGGAGACTTGCCATATTTTGAGTATAATTCCTGGATATAATCTTTTGACATTGTCCTTGTTTTGTTCCAGTTGTTGTGATGTTCTCTATTGTGAGACTTGGTTTGCCTTTTGCTGGTAGAAGTCAGGACATCCAACTGGGTCGATTGCCTGATGTTGCTGGACAGAAGAATTAAACATGAACTAGTGAAAACGAACCTCAACCCACAATCACCCCATCTCATGCTTATGTTGATATTATAGAATAAGTCACTTTTTGTTGCTCTAGTTTTAGGCCTCTGTTAAACAGAACATAAATAAAAGGATAAACACAAATTAAGCTAGAGCTCCTAAATGTAGGTTAAAATCTCTTTTTCTTCAGATGAACTGTGTCCCTGGGCCATGCCCAACATCTGATGATTTAAAGTACACTATGACACGCTTAGCCATGGATGGAGCAGATCTGTATGTGGTAGAACATGGCTGTGCCACCAATATAAAGGTAAAAATATTTCTCTTAACAGCAATTGAAATAGTTTTTTGTCAATAGAGTTCTTTGTAATTTTTGATAGAATATCTGTTTGAATATATTGGTTGCTTACATGCAATGGATTAAGCAGAATTGCTGAAACTTTAAATTATAAAATGTTGCCTTGTACTGTGCCAGGAGTACATCACGTTGCCTTCTGCTTAGTAATTTCATTAATGAACTTGGAAAATGGTAAGAATGAATGGCTGTCTGCCAAAATAAGAGTGGAAGCTACAGGATTGGTGTAAAAATAAAAAAAAACCCATTGGGCAATATAACTGTGTCTGTACCTGAGAGCTAATAAGAGCTTGTCCTATAAATTAGTAACTCAGCAGCTGAAAGTGATTGAGATGGATTGTGTACAAGTCAGTGCTTGATAACTCCTGATGGTTTTATGTGATACAGCTGTTTGAATTAAGATGTATCTTTGGTAGAGATTGAAGAAGCATTACTGTCATGCCTGGCTGAATGTGGAGTACTGCATCATGTGTCCTCTGTTCAAAAAAGGGTGTACAGAGAAGAGCTGATATTCTCTCTGTTATCCTATCATACAGAAGAAAACTCGGATGATTTAGTCAGTGTAGCAAAATGTAAGTTAAGAGACAGAGACAACTGAGTTATGATAACAACAGAAAAGGAGAAAAGTGTTATGCTGGTGTGGCTAGTAGTTGAGCTGACCATTAATAAATTTGGTTTTAAAAGGTAAGCTTAACATGTAAGGTTTTGGGGACAGCTTCACATTATGAGCAAGAATCCAACTGAAAGGAAGTGGTAATTATTTTAGACACTTTTTAAATGATGCGGTATCTTGTCATTTGCATGGCTTCCTACCTTGTGGCAGTAAAAAAAAATGCATTTGAGTCCCAAAATTATTTTGAGTCCAATATTACAAAGCATCAGCACAAATATTAACTGTGTTTTCAGGCATAAATATGAATGGTAGTATTTTCAAAGGAAGCTTAATAACCTGAACCACTCTAGAAAATTATATCCTGACTGTGTTTCATTTGCATTTTAAAAAAGATTTTCAGTACTCCTTTATAGTCTGTGACAGAGACGAGAAGTAATAATTTAATATTAACCCTGTGGGCAGCTCTTTCATGGCCAGATTCTTTTTTAGCTTTTCTCCTTTTCCCCGTGAAAAGTTTGAAAACCTGTTGTGAAATTTCAGGTATTTCATGGTGACTTTTTGGAGTGGAGTCAAGCTATGCAGCAAGCTTGGTCCAGTGTCTTCAGATTATTTGAAGACTAATAATTTGTGGCAGGGCTAGGTCACCTTTTATTGCTGTACACCAGTGTTGGGGAGAATTGATGCAGTACGGGCAGGTGAGGTAGTTACACAGTGACCAGTTCCCACAGCCAAGTGTGGGGGTAAAGCAAGAACTGCTGGTTCTTCTTTGGAGAGGCTTCGCTCCTGCTGCGATTCTGCTTTTCATGGGAGAGGAGCAGCCTCCTGTTCGCTTCAACAGAACTACTAGAGTGTGATGGTAGAAGGGCTACTATAACACAATTCACATGGATCTCAGTTAAGGTTTAGGATCTGGAATTTCTTGAGTTGAGCAGTGTTGAACATCGTTGTCTCCCTGGGGTGTTGATTAATTGTAGAGTTAATAGAGCTTTGTATTCAAAGGATATAATGAATATTTTAGTCTGAGGGCATACAATGATATCTATAATATCAAATAATGTATCTATGATTTAGAAAGTTTTAGATTTCTTGGGTTTTTTAGAAGACAGTGAAGATTCAGTTTTTTTAAACATTCATTATAACATCTGTCCGAAGCTTTGCTTTCTCTTTTGATCCCGTTACAAAAGGAGGCTCTGAATTAGAGATTTAAATTTTGTTATTTAAAAACTGTCTGAAACTAATTTCTGTGCTGGCCTTCTTTTGCGTGGGTGTGCATGCTGCATGTAAAACTGGTTTACTGTCATTTTTTGGAGAGAAGAGTTTACTGAGATCTTTCCAGAATGTAGTAGGTGATGTGTTAACTGGTTTAAGGCTACTCCTTCTTTGTTTCACTCATGACTAATCAGTTCATGTTTTAAATCATGTTTTCAGATGGGTGCCGTACGTATTGCAAACTGCAACCTCCACAACCAGTCTGTTGGAGAAGGCGTAAGTGCTGCCATTCAAGACTTCCAACTGAGACAGTACGTTGAGCAGGTGAACAATTGCAGAACTGGTCTTCAGCCGATCTTAAGGAGGGCGTATTGGCTGGAAGCTGGCTCTGTCAACTTGGGGCTCATCACTGCTGACATTGCTTTAGCTGCTGATCATCCTTCTAAACATGAAGTGCAGAGACATTTCTTAGAGACACATGATAACCGAACGAAGAGGTAAGAGAGATGATTGAAGGAAGTGCATTTGAGTTTTTGGGGGGATGTAAGTTAATACATTCATCTAAAGATGGAACTTTGTTTTTTGGTTTGGGGTTTGTTTTTTTGTTGTTGTTGTTTACATAGGTTACAATTCATTGTCATTTTTTAAAGTATGTTGAATGCTTACCTATGGGGTTGGTGGTTTGAATGTGCTTGGACTACATAAAATTGCATGATTTTTGGAAAAACTGACTTTTCCCTCTGCCTTCCCTTATCGCCTGAAATGAAGATCAGGGAGAGGAGGGGATTTGTCCTTTGTTCTCGAGCTGGACAGAAAACAGGCCTTAAAGAGTTGTGAGCAAGCTGATGAGCAGCTGTGAACAAGATGCGTGTTGCAACTGTGATTTGTGCGTCTCCCCAGAGAGCAGTTGCCTCTGGCATAAGCAACATAGACCAGTGTGGAGTGTGTTAGTCGTGCTTGTCTCTGTGCTGAGAGAATATGCTGTTGATATGAGCCTGTGTTGTGGCAGGTGGACTTAATCTGTGCCTGAGCACGGTTGCCTGAGCACCACATATACACTTGCAATTTGCTCCTTTCTGGAGATAATTCTTGATTTTACAGCTCACATCTGTGTTTCAGAAACAAATCTTACTTATTTCACGCTGAGTGAAATAGGAGCTCATGTATGAGAGAGGGATATCTTTTGATCTTGTTTTCACTAAGTTTAAATGTACTAAGGCTGATGTCATGTTTTTGTTTTGTTTTCTCTTCTCTGCCTTTGTATAGATTGTGGTTTTTGTGGCCTGATGATACTCTGAGGAATAAGAGAAGCAAGAACAAGTGTGGCTGTCTTGGTGGTTGTCGATTCTTCGGGGGCACGTTAACAGGACTAGATTTTTTCAAACTTGAGGAGCTGACACCTTCAAGCAGCTCTGCTTTCTCAAGTACAAGTGCAGAATCCGATATGTTCTATGGACAGTCTTTACTGCAGCCGGGAGAATGGATAATTACAAAGGAGATTCCCAAAATTTTGGATGGTGAGAACACATTATGCTGTAATTTTACTCTCTTTTGCCCAAAAGTGTAATTTCTGAACTACACGAGTATTTATTGTCTTTGTGATCCTGGTTAATGAGTACTTGTTGCGTTCTTGTGGCATGTGCCCTTCCAAGAGCAGACAGTAGCTTGACAGTATTGAGCAAGCTTTCATACAATAAAAATATAATAATAGAAAGGATTAATGTATTAATAAATATAATATACAATTAATATAAAATTATTTTATATTATAATGCAACTCCTTTCTGGGTAAAACGTTATTTGACTTGCATCTGTTTTACTAACATAGAAAGCAGTCTGCCGAGACAATGTGATTTTTCTCTGCTGTGGCTTGATTAATTTTTGTTAGTACAAGGTACTGGTATATGTATGCATTGCAAAACTAGAGCTTTTATTTAATAAGGATTACTATTTCAGTGGGCAGGGAGGAGACCATTGCAGTTGTATTATCAGATGTTCAGCGTTTTTTTTTCCTGTTTCTGATTCTAGGTAAAGCAAATGGTGTAAAACGAAAAGATTGGGATTGCAGATCCATGGGTATTGAAATAGAAAGAAAAGCACAACATCTAAGCCTGCAAGTGCCATTGCGCTCCCATAGCTCCTCATCGTCTTCGGAGGAAACGAGCAGTTCTAGTGCTGCTCTCCCCTTGCTTGCAGGTGAGAAGGACAGCCCGTCATCAACTACTGAGGATCACTTGGGACAGAAGGAGTTCTTATCTGGTGCAAAAAGGGAAGATGGCCATGGAAGGTTAGTACTCTCTGTCCAGGTAGAGATATGATTCAACTCTTGAACATGTCATGACAGAAAAAAACCCTTATATTTAGTGATTTATAAAGTATTGGGTTTTTTTTAATGATACTGCTGAATCGCATTTCCTAATTTGAATGCAAATTTGGATCTCTGTTAGGAGATGATTACCTGATCTGGGTAGAAAAATCCAGTGTGCAAGACAACAGCACTTGCCATCACGGTTCATTTATACACCCTCTGTATGTAGACAAGTGAACTAACAAGTGGCAGAGTTTCATATGTAATCAACGTGATGAAAATAATTGCTATGCTAATAGAAAGTCACAGAATCACTGAAGCATTTGACAGCTCCTATAATGTAAAAAAGAGCAACATTCATGATAAAATAAGCAAACGAACCTTTAATTTGTGTTCACAGCGTTGCAGCTGAGGGTGCGGAGGGCAGCCCTGCATCCCCTGGCAACCAGGAAAGGCCTGTTGGTCAGTCTCCGCTGCGGTCTCCGCTCAAACGGCAAGCGTCCGTGTGCTCCACCCGCCTCGGGAGCACCAAGAGCCTCACAGCAGCTTTCTACGGCGACAAGCAGCCTGTGGCAGTCGGCGTGCAGTTCAGCAGCGACGTGTCTCGCAGTGATGAGAATGTCTTGGACTCCCCAAAGCAGAGGAGGAGCTTTGGTTCTTTCCCGTATACTCCATCTGCAGATTCAAACTCGTTTCACCAGTATCGCTCAATGGATTCCAGTATGTCAATGGCTGATAGCGAAGCTTATTTTTCTGCAGCAGAAGAGTTTGAGCCAATAAGTAGTGATGAAGGCCCAGGAACCTATCCAGGAAGGAAGAAGAGAAAAAAACAAGCTCAGAAAATTGAATATAGTAGAGGGTCTATTTATCACAGTGTAGAAGGGCCCTTGACAAGCACAGTCCATGGAGACATTAGTCAGGATGTTAAAACATTGCCAATTAAGACTCATCCTTCACAAGCTTCATTTGTTTCAGCTCTGGGAGGAGATGATGAACATGTTGAGAACATGTATGTCATAGAATCTGAGAAGACTGTGGAAAGTGAGCAAATAACATCCCAGCAGCCTGTAATGGCATGTTACCAGAACTATCTTACACAGTTCCAGGTGATCAACTGGTCTGTAAAGCATCCAACTAACAAAAGAACTTCAAAATCCTCACTACATCGCCCTTTAGACCTTGACACACCAACAAGTGAAGAAAGTTCGTCGTCTTTTGAACAACTTTCTGTCCCAACTTTTAAGGTATGGAAATGCAGGAAGAAGGAGCAGAGAAAGGAAAAATAATTAAAAATAAGTTAAAATTGTTTAATACACCTGCGGTGTAAATAAAGCCATGAGAAACTTGAAACTTCTTTGCTTTTAGTTAAGGAATACTTTATATTTCTGACTTGAAATTATGGGCTGTGTGGCTGGGAGGTTGTGGAAAAGAAAAGATGGCTTTAGAAATTTGGATAAGATATGTGTTCTGAATTGTCATTATTGCACTTTAAATGCTGCCTGTTGAATGATATGCAGCTGAATGATATGTATGTGAATTTTCTTTGAAATATTACATAGAACTTCAGTAGCAGTACATTTAATACTGATAAAGGATAAGCGAGGCTGTAAATGTTTTGCTTCGAAGTAAAGTTGAAACTCATAGATTTAGGAATTTTTTTTTTAGATGTTCGGGCTTTTTTTTTTCCCCCATGTGATGCATGTGGTCTGAGCATACATGCTTAAGAAAGGAACTGAAATGAAATGTATGAAAAAAAATGGAAATGACTTGATATAAAATAGTTATCTAAGCTCGGGAATTTAATTTATTACCTCTTTTCAGCAAAAACGTTGTGTTCATGCAAGCCTTTTGTAGATTAGTTTTTCAAGGTTGTTTTTTTTTAAGCAATTAGTCACTATCTATGTAAAAAACCTTGTAATCTAATCTGTCAAGTTATTTTAAAAAACCCAGAAAACCCTAGGAGTTTCTATATACTATATTGGAGAATCTGCATATTCTTTTAAGGAAAAAAATGCTGTAAGGAAAATCTTCATTTGAAAATTCCTTGGGTATTTTTTTTCATATATAAATGGAATGCAATAAATTTCTTTGTACTTTTATCTCAGATTGTTAAACAGGGTCTCACAGCTAATTCGTTACTGGACAGAGGCATGCAGCTTACAGGATCAACATCTAAGTAAGTTCAATACTGCATAACATTATTTAACATATTTTTTAAGAGTAGGATTTTCCTGGTACTCCTATTAAATATTTTGGCTTTCGCTAGCCCTTCCAAAATTTGCTTAATAGCAGTAGCTTTTGGTACGGATCTATTTTAGAAATTTTAGAATAGAGTATTCTATTATAAAATGTTTGGGGTTGGTCAAAAAGAAAATACAGTGAAAGAATTAAATGCTTCCACTTGTACATTTTTAAGATTGCAATTTGCAGCTTAATTTAAATTAATCTGAGAGGTGCTTATTGCAAGTGTCCATCATTGCATTGCAAAAGCTGAACTTGAACCCAGGGAAGGGCCTTGCTCTGGGATTATATTTGTGCGCTTTTGAAGCAGTAGAAGAAACCTGCCTTTATACACATTTTGTTGAGACTTAGAATGATTGCAGGATGTTTCTATATTTCTTTTACGAAGCTAGATTATTTGACTTGTATTTGACTCATTTAGTACACCTTATACTCCTTTGGAAAAGAAGTCTGCAGAAAATACAGATGATGAAACAATAACAGAAGAGTGGACGTTGGATCACCCAGTCTTCCAGACACGGACAACAGCAATAGTAGAAGTAAAAGGAACTGTAGATGTAGTTCTGACTCCTCTTGTAGCAGAGGCACTTGACAGGTAATTAATTTTACTTTTACTACTGCAGTGTTGGTGTAGCTGCAAATTGTCTAAAATCAAAGCTGTGGTGTTCAGCAAAGGTATAGGTTAAATGATTGAATAATGTTATTGATGGAAGAGCCGGGCTTCGTAACCAGGGAATGTAATTCTGTATTTCTCATGAAGAAACTAGAAGAATGTCATGCTGACCTGGGAAATGCCCTTTGTGTCTCTCAATGCTTAATTTTTCTCTCTGTACTGTTAATTAAACATTACTGATGGTGTGTCATGTGAAACTGGGAGTTTAAATGGTCTGTTGTGGGCTTGTTTCCTCTCACAGGTATATAGAAGCGATGGTGCATTGTGCAAGCTCTCGACACCCAGCAGCAATCGTTGATGATCTGCACTGCAAAGTTCTGCGGGATGCTGTACAGAACAGCAAAACAAGCTTCTCAGAAAATGTAAGAAAGGGAAGAAAAAAATGCACAAAGATTCGAAAGAATATTGTTTTCTATATTTTACATTAAAAAAAAAATAGTGTTTTGAGATCTAGTAACTAAATCCGATGTTAATTTGGAATACATCTTTATTTCCATCCCGTGCTTAATATGTGTGCATTTTTATAATGAACTCTTACACACTGTTTTTCAGTGACCAGAAATCTCTCCTACATGATTGAAGTTTTTCTGCTTTGGACAGTCTAGTCAGTATCTACAATAGTTTTCAAGAGATCATACATTCTGTGCTTAGAAATTACTATAAACTCATATTCTTATGTATTATGTTCATATTAGCATTACGTAAGTTATTATTTTACAGTAGTTAGGGAGATAGTTTCTGTGAGATAGAGGAAATCCAAACTGACCTGTGAAAGTGAATGTGTTTTCTTTGCAGTTCAACTGATACCTTAAAAAAATAATTTAGCTTGAAATAACTGTATGGTAGTCTGCAGAATTAGGAGTTCTTTCTGTCCAAGCTAATGAACATATCTGTATTTCATGATTTCTTAGACTTCACAGTGTAACAGACACTGACTATTTGCTTCATGCTAAGTTATTCCATATAACTCAAACTTTCAGCTGAAATCTGGTCATTAGACAGTTTATTGCAGCCACTCCTGCCCTTTTGGATCTAAACCTACCTGATCTCTAAGTGCTACAGTCCTTGTTCTAGAAATCATGGTATTGTGCTTTCAATGAAGTCAGGTTCTCTTGCTGCTTCTGTGCTAATAAATTTTCCTGTTACTCTTTAACTTAGCAGCTCTGAGTTTCACTGAGAATAAATTATTAAGTGCTAACACTTGTTTCCTCCCTCCAAGTTATCTTCAAAGCAGGATATTAGAGGAACAAAAATAGACACTACCACTACAGGAACAACAAACCAGGGACCAGCACAGACCAATCTCTCACTTAAGCAAGATAATGTGACAATTAAAGGTCTTCAGGCCAATGTTACTGTACCAAAGGTAACAACTTTTTGTTTAGCTTATTAGTAGACAAGTGCCTCACAAATTATCCTTATTTTGCATCCCCATCAGTTCCCCAAAAGCCAAACTGAAGCTTAAGTGTTTTTGTGATAGACAACTGAAGTTTTTGACAGGATACTGTGTTTTGGAGCTGCTCAATTTGATTATGGTAGGTGTGCAAGTTAAATAACAACCACTGCAGGGATAACTAACTGCAATGTCTTCATGTTTTTACATCCTCTAGGTGTGATGGTTTTATCTTTTTTTTTTTTTTAATTGAACTGATAATTATAAGACAAGATTGTATCAGAAGATAGTTGTGTGCACTTAATGTAACATGTTTTTCTAAATTTCTTTACTATTTGGGCGAATTTTAAATACAGGTGAACCTGTGTTTACTACAAGCATCTGTTGATGAATCGCCAGGGGTTTCTTCTGGGAAAACCGTGACTCACGTTTCACTAGTAGCTTTGTGTTTTGATAGAATTGCTACACAAGTTCGTATGAATAGGTAAGAAAAATGCATATCACTATTAGTGGCCCTTTCTTGTTATGGCAGCCAAAAGACCTACAGTGATAACAATTTCTTTGAACCATAGCTTTGCAGTTCTGGAAAGTATTTGAAAGAGTTGTCATGGCTGAGTTAAGCAATAAAATGTGTCTTCTATGGTTTATAAAAAGTTATACATAATATCTAATTAGAATTGCAGTTTCTTTAAGAAATGGAGGAACCCTTCTGGAATAATTTTGGAAGCTTAGTTTTAACTCTTTTTTGCTTAAATGTCATGCAGAATAAAATTAAACTTTTCAGTATTTTTCTGCCAAAGTTCATCCATCTTCTGTCTTAAAAGAATTCTTCTTTAACACTGCTTTGCCAATGTCACTTAACAATTTAAATGGGTAAAAATCAAATGAAATGTCTCTGAGATTTGATTGGGTTTTTTCTCCCTTATATTCAAGGGGTATAGTTGAGGAGACTCCAAACAATGCAGAAACAGGGAGGAATTCTGTCACATTTGATCGCTACATCCAAACCAGTAAAATGCAGCCCCAGTCTTCTGGCTCTCTGCGATCCAATGCTGGAGCAGAAAAAGGAAAAGAAATTGCTGCTAAACTGAACATCCATCGTGTTCATGGACAGCTTAGAGGCCTTGATACCACAGGTAAGCCTGTTTTTTTTTTTCAGTTGTGGAAATGTCACTTTCCATAGAAGCAGGTGGTTGTAGTTTCCTTTGTTCTTGTGGTTTGCTTATCTTCTTTTTTTTTTAATCAACACAGATAAAAAGACACTTGAACCTGGAGATTTTGCAGATACTCTAAAAAGAAGTTTAGGACAGTTACTCCGAATTATTTTCTGTTACTCTACTGAAGTGCTACATTTAAATGCAGACAGAGTGAAAATAATCAAGACTAATTTGGAAGCAGTTTGTGTGGCGAATGGGTTGTATTGTAAAGATTGACAAGCACTGGGAAAATTTCAGGCCTGGGCTCCCTTCTTCAGCGTTGATCTCTTCTCAGCTACCATTTTTGGTCATCTGATGAGGGAAATGCTTATTTGCTGTCTTACTACTTTCTAACAATTTCAAGATAGGTATAATTTACCTGTTGTACTGACAATTTCAACATGACAAGCTGTAGGTTTCTAACTGTAGCGACTATAAAACTGAAAATGAAATCTACCCAGTTGTTTCTTGTTTGTGTGACAGAAATTCCTTCAGGAGGCTTTGAATTAAATTCAGCTGCTATAACTCCTGATCCTGAAAAAGCTTAAGATGACCAAAAGTAGATTCAGTTTTTGTTAAAACTGATGGAATTTCGATGGAATCTATGCCAGTTAGTGCTGTGTTTTACTCTGTACTACAAAGAATAGGAATCTTTAGGACATGAGGAAGTACTCTGTGAAAGAAGTAGGATTAAAAACTACAGAATCTAAAAACAAAAAAGAAACAACAAAACAAAAACATCCAAAAAACTCCCCCACAAACACAAATCAAACTAACAAAACCACACCAAAACACAAAAAAAAGCAAACTCCACCAATGACCAAAAAAAACCCCCAAACAAACCAACCACAAAAAACCCAAAACAACAAACAAAAACCCTGTGCAAAGTTGAGTGAGCAAATGGCATTGGAGGAAAACAAAAGCAGTAAGAGAACACTAAAATGGTTAATTCCTTTTTTACTTATTTATGGGTAGAATCATAGCTGTAGTGTCCTGTGTTGGGTATGCTGCAGACATTCAAGGCCAGTTAATTTTTGAATTCTAACCAGCAAAACCCATCATCTTCTATTTAAATGGTTTGAGAAATATATTTCCTAAGTATCTTAGCATTTCACATACTCTTCAAAAGTGATTGCAGTTATAATTTGGAGGCAGAGAGGGAGGACTGAAAGGGCTATAAAATGACTTAGTGTAGTTCTTTTCCCCAGATATGTGACATTTAGCTCTGTGTGTGAGTTAATAGGCAATAGGTATAAAATTATTTAAAATGTTCCTTCAGAAATGTCACTAGAAGAAAGGATTTATATTTAAGCTACATCCTAACATGAAAGAAATCAAGGGGTCATAGTCCCCTCCTGGATCTTAGACAGCAAAGATCATAATGAATTAAAAACTGCTTGGGTCTATATTTTCTTAGGAGTCAGTGGGACCTGGCACTTTACATTCTCCCAACGTAGACATAAACGTGCTTCCAACCAAGCAGCAGACTTTAAAACGAAATTGGAATTTTATTTCTAAATAACCTTCAAGTAAGCTATAATTAACAACAGATACATTTCTACCAAAACAGGTTATCCAAGAATACTTTCAGCATCACTGTCATTTGTTGCTGTTAAACCTTAGAGATTCATTAGGAATGTGGTTTTGGTAAAATAATTTCAGGCCAATTGCCAGTTTCAGATAAAAATCTGATGACCTTGTTTGTACATGTCTTTGGAACCACGAATCAGCAAAAAGATGAAGGCAAATGTCTTAGGGTTGGGAATGTCTTGATGCTTTAACTTGGTGTTGCTCAATCCTCGTTTTTCCAAACTTCAAAATTACCCTGCCCATCTTAACATACCAGGAAGAAGGGTTTTCATCTTCCTTATTTGCTTCTTTTTTAATTGATCTTACTTCCATTTTCCCCCTGTCCTGTTTGAGGGATACTAGAGAGGCAACGCTCCCAAAACAACAGTGTTTATAGAAACGTCAGAGAAATATTTGGAGATGTAAAGTTCTTTTCATTTTGTAACAAAGTGCTAAATATGCGGGGTTTTTTCTCGCAGATATTGGAACTTGTGCAATAACAGCTATTCCTTTTGGGAAATCAAAAGTTCTTTTTACTTTGGAAGAGCTGGATGAATTTGCTTTTGTGGATGAAACAGATCAACAAGCTGTTCCAGATGTAACTCGAATTGGTCCTAGTCAAGAGAAGTGGGGATGGATAATGTTCGAGTGTGGAATTGAAAATTTAACTATAAAAGGTAAGGCTTTAAGTAGGCTTTATTTTATGAAACTGTTAACTATTCTGTTGTTAGGTCTTCTGATTTAGCAATTATTTGACTAGAATTTGCAGAGTATACGTGATACTAAATAGTACACGTCTAGTATAAATAAGCTATATCACATAACAGATAATGTAACAAAGGAGCTTTTAGTACTCAATGCCACTCGTGTATGAAATAATTCCATATAAACTGGTTTCAGCAGTTTCTGAACTTAAAGCAAAGGTAAAAATTGGTGCTTTCACTGATCACTTAAATCCTGACCTTGCAATCATACTCACGGTAGATGTCTGCATATAAGGGCTAGAGTTTTGCTTTGGCTGGGGAAAGCTAGTTTCAAAAAGAAAATAAAACAGTATACAGGTATTTCCTGTCATCCAAGTTGTTCTTTGTGGGGAATAATGTTAAAAAACATTTTCACATGAGTAGTCTTCATCTAGTTGGAACAAACTAACAGAAGCTCTACAACTAGCTGTTAAATTGTGGAATAAAAATTGTAGTGATAAATTGTTGCGTAAAATGGTAATGTATCTTGTTTAACCATAATCATATGCATTTCTCCTCTTAAGAGCAGATCTTTTTTATGGGATGCAAGTTACACAAGTTAACGCATTGCAAACATTTACAGTGTTGGTGTGTGTGTTTTTATAGGGGGAAGACAATCTGGAGCAGTATTGTATAACACATTTGGAGTCATGGGTAAATCAAGTGCTACAGAGAGAGGTGGATTGCTTGCATCAAATAACTCTTCCGATTCTCCAACTGGTAGTGGTTATAATACCGATGTGTCTGACGACAACCTTCCTTGTGACAGAATAAGTCCCTCCTCAGATATTAATGGAAACTCGGTTTCAGATGAGCAGGTATGTGTGCACTGTGTTGAAGTGATTGGTCTTGGGTTGTTCTTTTTTAAAGCGATAAGAATTAATAATCAAATTGACAATTGTGCCAAATGAATTAATCGTGTCTGCTTGCACACTAAACTTGTAGCTTTCTGCAAGGTCTCTTGGTATTGTCTTGGGAGGGCTGGTGGGCAGCATTAGCTTATTTTCTTCTTCGCCTAAATGCATATTAAACCATTTCTTTTGAACAGTGCACCGTATGATATGTTACTGCCTTTCAGTGTAATCACTTTGGAAAACAATTTCACTTTTGACTTTGTTTCCTTTTTTAAGGATGAAGGGGTTGAATCTGATGACCTGAAAAAAGATATACCCTTGATGCCTCCTCCCCCTGACTCTTGCAGCATGAAGTTAACGATCAAAGAAATTTGGTTTAGTTTTGCCGCCCCTACCAATGTGCGTTCTCCAGCCCATATATTTTCAAGGTATAATTTTACCTGATTTCAAAGAATGAAGATGGCAATTCTGCTTTGCTAAATTACAGTGGTATTTGGTAGATTCTGAATGTAATTTCAGTATTTTTGGAAGCTTCTCTGAAAATGAGAATTTTGATTTTTATGTATATTGCAGTAACTTTTGCTTCAATTTTTGATTGTTCTCATTATATGGAAATATTGCTAGAGAATTTTTAGTTGGATATGATTAAAAGACATTTTTTCTGTTATATTCTACCTGTTTGAATGTCATTCATAATAGCATTCAAAAATTGTACTCATTGCTGCTCCTGAACGTGAATATGTAATTCTTTTTATTTTTCTCAATAGGCAGCTGAACCTCTTGAGTACTGCAACACCTGCAGTTGGTGCCTGGCTTGTTCCCATTGATCAAGTGAAATCATCATTAAATAAGTTAGAAACTGAAGGAACCCTGCGAATCTGTGCTGTTATGGGTTGCATTATGACAGAAGCTTTAGAGGTAAATGACCTTTATAAAATCAATAGGCATATCAGAACAGAGCAGTGCAATATGTAATATATAGTTGTTGTGGGTTCTGGATATTGTTTTCACTGATGAATTTGTAGCACCTCTTATGACCCTTTACTTCCAGAAGTGGTCACAAAAACTCACCACTTGTGCTTTTTGTACAGAATCTAAATTTCAGTGGAAAAAAATTCCAGTGGAGAAGTCTTGTGCTTCTGACTGGAGTGCATCTCCAAGTAACATAACTGGAGATGCTGCCAGTTGAAAGTAAGAAATATGGCTGTAGCATCCAGTATATTTTATAAAATATGGAAGTGTGTTAAATTATGAAATAGTCATGGAATCTTTTGGGAGAAAATGTGAACTTATGTGCTGCTGCAATGTATTGAATCATTCTGTTTATTGGATCTGCTTGTTAGAGGAATCATAAAATCATTTCAGCTGGAAGAGATCCTCAGGATCATCGAGTCCAACCATAACCTAACCCTAGTACTAAACCATGTCCCTAAGAACCTCATCTAAACACCTTTTGAACCTCTCCAGAGATGGTGACTCCACCACTGCCCTGGGCAGCCTGTTCCAATGCCTGACAACCCTTTCAATGAAGAATTTTTTCTTAATATCCAATCCAAACCTCCTCTGGTGCAACTTGAGGCCACTTCCTCTCATTCTATCACTTGCTACTTAGAAGAGACCAAGACCCTCCATGTTACAACCTCCTTTCAGGTAGTTGTAGACAGTGATAAGGTCTCCTCTCAGCCTCCTTTTCTCCAGGAAGGGAGGACAAGCATAGTGAGGGTGAAACAGTTTAGAGAGAAGTGCAAAACGCACTGTTTGTACGACAAATCAGGTGTTACTGTGATCTGCTACAGAACTTTCTTGTGTGTAGGCAATCTTCTGCTGTTTGTTTACTTGGCACCATCTAGTGGGAAGATTTTGAGGTGATACCCATTGGTGAGATCCTGTCTGGCATCATAAGACTGAGCTTAGTGTCAGGCTAGTCTTCTGTTGTACTCAAAGAATCATCCTTTGCAGCAGTCTCTTGTTGCTATCTCCCTTCCTATTTCTTTTTCTACCCTTTTTCTAGCATTGAACCAAATTAGCAAAGTGTCTTTTCTTTAACTGGAAATAGTTTCTTTTCAAATCTTGGCTAGCTGCACTTACCTGTCTGTTAGTCTAGAAGACTTTGCAAAGCCTGGAATTTGAATCCAGTCTTTCGGTTTATTACTTTGTATAAATAAATAATCATGAAGTATGACTTTTTCACATACCACCTCTTACAATAAGGTAGGTATCCATGTAGCAGATCTTTGTTGCAGAAGTTCAAAGTGGGATTAGAATTTTGTGGCATCATAGATGAAATCTTGTAGATCATGCATGTGTTCTATTTGCAAGTTGTGCTCATACGTGGAAAATTGTTACTTTTTAATCTAGAATAAAAGTGTGCACTTTCCTCTGAGAAGCAAGTACAACAGGCTTACCAAAGTGGCTCGTTTCTTGCAAGAAAATCCTTCTTGTTTACTGTGTAATATATTGCACCATTACCTTCATCAAGCAAATTACTCTATTATTGAGGATGCTACCATGGTGAGTTACCCTGTAAAAATGGAAATAACTCAGTGTCTTAGTTTCAAATGTACCAATTTTAATGTCTTAAATTAGGCAACTGTTTAAGGAAAGTTAACAAACAAGAAAATATGACCCAAGTAGATATGGCTTTTCTAGTTTAATTTTCTTTGAGATCTGCTGGTTTTGTTGTGGCTTATGTATAGGCATAATTTTTGTTGAGCTATTTCGGCAGTAAATACATAAGAAATCATAAAAGAAAAAGGTATGCCTTTAAAATTGTTAATGGCCTTTTTATCAAATTTCATTTTTCTTAAAGATAACAGCAAAGTGGTAAAAATTCGCATCTGTCACTTTAAAATTGAATAAAGCTTAATTATTAATGCAAACGCCTGCACTGATCAGCTTATTCAAATTCTCTCGTCAGAACGAGTTTCCATGTCCTTTAGGAATACTTAAATAATGCAGACAGTTTAAGAAAAAAGCTAGAATTGTGGAAACTTTAAGGCTTAAGAATCTAATTTGTTTTTGCTGGCTTTAGAATGTAAATGCCTGGATTGTAATGGTAAATAATTGTTTGAACAAACATATTAGGCATAAGGAGGAGTGTTTGTTCCTGATTTTGTGTCATTATCATAATCCAGTTCCACAGCTGTCAGACTTAAACGATACGTTTATCAGCTCATTGAGCTGAGAGCCCAGTGATCAGAAATAGCTCGGCTTGTGGCAGAAATAGCACTGCTTGATTTGTGGTCAAAATGAGAAGCGTTTTGTTTTGTTTTCTTTAGTGCAGTTCAGTGATGTAATCAAAACAATCCCTATTTTTTGTTTCAAATTTATGTTTTTAAAGTACTGCTTACCAACAATGAAAAAAAAACCACACATATTTTTAATTTCAGTTCTGTTTCTATAGTCAGTCTAGTGCTGTTGTGAATTTTAGTCCATAATTCAGAGCCTTATAACTACTGAAGTGCATTTAGGTTCATATTTAGTAAACCTGTTTCCTGTTGTTCATTGTTGACCCCTTGAGCAAGATTCTCAGGCCATGTAAATGTAAATGGATGTATTTACTGTGTTCAATGAAGCTTTATCGGTTAGTGCTGTGGCTTCTTATATCTGAACAGACGTTGTGTGGTGCCAGCATGGTTCTGTCATAAGCCTCTTGAGCACAAAGAGTGGAATTCTGACTGGGTTTTTTTCCCTGTTTACTTTAAAATGCTGAGTTATGCGATTTTAATTGTTGTTTTTCTTTAAGAGTGATGGCCTTCCTGCCCTAGTAACCTTAAAGAAAGGTCTGGTTGCTTTGGCAAGACAGTGGATGAAGTTCATTGTGGTGACCCCGGCCTTTAAAGGAGTCAGTTTGCACAGGCCAGCGCAGCCGCTGAAGTGGCAGCCGAACGCCTGCCATGAGCACGAGGATGGGCTCGGGCTGGACAACGGAGGGGGACTTCAGAGCGACACCAGTGCTGACGGAGCAGAGTTTGAATTTGATGCAGGTATTTTTCTCTTCTTCTGTGTCCCTATAAATTCATAGGGACGAGTAGGTTCTCTCAGAGCTTTTGTATCTTTTTTAGTTTTAATGCTTGAATACATTATAATTCTTCTTTTTAAATCATCAAGCTTCTTTTTTAGAATCATCTTCATTTTCAAGCTGCTGCCAATTATAATTACAGTATTATAGTAATTTTAATAGTTGTTTGGGGGAAAACGAAACAGGAGGCTTCTATTTCTTCACATACCTTGTATTATTATTTACTGCACAAAATACATAAACTTAATTATTTTTTAGCTTGCAAATAGGTTTCTGTTGTGTGGCTTCTGACCTTAGTTAAGAGTTGTAACATGAAATTTTATAAGCTCTCCCAAGAATAGTTTCAAACCTACCTTCTTATTTGTTCTTTGTGAAGACATTTTATTTTTCCTTCTCATTTTTACTACTTCATACGTGGTAGATTTCTGTTGCCAGCTTACACATGGCCAGTTTAACAGAAGCAGCTGAATTAGCTTTGTATTTGGTACAGAGCTGGCTTAAGAACCGCAGAAAGGAAGGGCATAAATAAATACGTGTTGTTGGAGCACTCTTTTTTACTGTCTTGAGTTGACTGTTTTTGTGTTTGTACCATCTATGTACTGTCTTCAGACTTAGAATGTTTATGTTTTTCTTCTCTCAAGTAAGAATTATGCAACACTGAGGAAAAAAATAGTTTTAAAGAATCAGGAGGAGAACCTGCTTTTGGTTAAAAGCCAGGTAGCAGTTATCAGCTTAAAGACAGCAAAACCAAAGATGTTTGTGTCTGAAACTTGTATATAATCATACAGTGTGATGGACATTTTTTCTTCCTTCTTTAAAATATCTGCTTTGGTTGAGCAGAAACAGACTATTACAGTCATTAAGTTGTTTTTTCTTTTTTTTCCCTGTGTATATTCTTCTGGTTTTTGCCAAGAGTTTTGGAAGTGGCAGTTTTGCTGCCTTGTATAGATGTGCTTATAGATCTAAGTCATGCAAATATAAGCATCGTAATTCAAAAAAATGATCAGCCATGCCAGAGTTAGCAAAAGAAAGTGAAATTTGGCAACTTCCTATTGGATTTGTAGCTCAGAGCAACAGTTCTATGACATTAGAAGGACAAAAAGATTTGTACCTGGATTATTACATAAATTCCATTAGGCCCATGTCTGAGGTTTTCTTAAAATTCCCATATTCTACAGACAGCTGTGTGTAGGTGTGTGTCAGAATTTGGAACTTCATGACTACTTCTAAATAAATGTACCTAATAATAGATAATGTACCTAACAATAGATAATCGTGGTTCCTCATATGTATATACAAATGAGAAAAATGGTTTGCTTGGTTCCAGCTACTGTCAGTGAGCACACCATGCTCCTAGAAGGAACAGCCAATCGCCCTCCCCCTGCTGGTGGCTCCTCTGGGCCTGTAACTGGTGCTGAGATCATGAGGAAATTATCCAAGACTCACACACACAGTGATTCTGTGCTGAAGATAAAGGTAAGTAAGTTTCTAGCACCGTGCGTGATGAGAAAGTGGTTTGTAGCTGGCCTGTTTAGAAGCAATTCTGTAGGCTGCAGATAAATAAATACTTATCTAAAAAGTAACTAACACGTGGAAGGTATGCTCCTTATCCTATAAAATCGATACGTGATCAGCTGGTGTATATTCTGTGTCTGTTCTTGATGTGTCTTCTTGCCAGTGAGCTTCAGAACCAAGCCTAAAGACAATGTATCTATGCATCATTTAAGGATGTTCTTCAACTTTTCTGGTTTCTCATCTAGGGGTAGAAACAGGAATTTAACTATTGTTCCACAAAATCTAAGATTGACATAGTGTGTGGGGTTGTTTGATGCCACAAGCTGTTTAGAAAACTACAAGATTTTATTGTTCTCTCTGCTTTCTGAACAGAAAGAATCTGTGAATATTTGTAGGTTTTTGAGAGTGGTGTGGGGTTCTTTTGTTTGTGTGTGGGGTTTTTTTTGTCTTCTGTATGTCTTCTGTTAGGCAGCTTGATGGCTTGTACCAATTCCTTTTCAGCTGTGTTTTTGCACAGAGTGGTTGAGGTTGGAAAGGATGTCTGGAGGTCATCTTGTCCAGCCCCCCTGCTCAAGCAGGACCACCTACAGCCAGTGGCCCAGGGTTGTTTCCAGGTGGCTTATGAACATCTCCAAGGATGGAGACTCCACAGCCTCCCTGAGCAACCTGTGCCAGTGCTCACTCACCCTCACAGGAAAAACATGTTCCCTGATGTTGAGAGGGAACCTCCTGTGTTTCGGTTTGTGCCCATTGCCTCTTGCCCTGTCACTTGGCACCACTGGAAAGGGCCTGGCTTCATCTTCTTTGCATCTTCCCTTCAAGTATTTATAGGTATAAATAAGGTCCCCCTGAACTTTCTCTTCTCCAGGCTGAACAGTCCCAGCTCTCTCAGCTTTTTGTCATTGGAGAGATGCTCCTGTCCCTTAATCATCTTAGTTGCCCCTCACTGAGCTCTCTCCAGTATTTCTCTTTAGTACTGGGGAGCCTGCAAGCAGGATGCAGTACTCCAGGTGTGGCCTCACCAGTGCTGAGGAGGGGGGTAGGATCCCCTTCCTTGACCTGCTGGCAGCTTACTGCCTAACACAGCCCAAGCTGGACAGCTGGGCAAGGATGCCTTGCTGCCTCACATTCAACTTTGGTGTCTGCCAGGATCTCCATGTCCTTTTCGGCCAAGCTGCTTTCCAGCTTATTGGATCCTAGCGTATACTGGTGTGCTTGTCCCCTGTAGCAGACAGTTGCCCAGTACTATTGCTTACTGCTCCCTCCTGGTGGTCTTGCATGCTTTAGGGTTAAGTGGCACAGATGCTTTGCTTGAAAGCGTATCTGGCTCTTGTTCAGTTTTGAGGGCAGAGAACCTGTTTCATTTTGTAAGCCTTTAGGTGGACCAGGAGCCTTCCTCCTGGTGCCAGATGTCCCCAGCTTTCATTCTTTGCCTTCCCTAGAGACTGCACTTTCATTACGCTAGGGATGGAAGGGATTTGGTCTTCAGTTGAAGACCAAATACACATGAGGCTTACATTCAGTGGTATGTACTGTTCCTTCTGCAAATTTGCTTTAGATAATTCTACACATCTGCAGCTCCATTTGTTACTTGTTCAGCTTTTAAAACTGTTTTTACACGTGGAATTATTTCAATACTTGAGAATTCAATAGCATCTTTATGCACAATACCTGCATGGCATATAACCTGCCCCAAATGAAGTGCTACTGGTCCAAAAATTTGCAGGAATTAGATTTTGATAGTTCTTGTGTTCCAATCTCATGTTCAGAGTAAATATTGCTTCCTTTTGCATTTTATACAGTACTTCATTATTTTCTTTGTTTTCTTCACAAGGGAATACATCCGTATCATTCCTTAAGTTACACTAGTGGAGATACAGCTACAGATTCACCAGTACACGTTGGCCGTTCTGGAATGGCAGTCAAAGAAAGTCCAAGAAAAGAGAGTCTGCTCAGCTATCTTACTGGGAGCTTTCCTAGCCTGCACAATCTTTTGGAAGGGACGCCTCAAAGAAGTACAACTGCAGTTAAAAGTAGTTCTTTAACAAGAACAGGTATGATGTAGCATAAGTGAGCTGAAGGGAGGATTGATTTTATTTTAATTTATTTGGAAAAGGTTTTTCACTTTGGAAAAGGTATTTGCACTTTGAGTTATTTCTGTTTAAGATCCCACCTCCGCCATTTTTTCCCCCAGATAATAATCCTAGTTTTTGACAGCAGTTCCTAGACATTGCTGCACCATACCATTTGCTATAATAGAAGCAGTGACTACATCAAGGTGGGAAAAGAAATGACAACTAACAAAATAAATATTATGCTTTTACTTAGCCTTATTACTTTTTGAGTATAGTACATAATTACTTAATTTTTTTCAATGAATAAGGAAATTAAGTGAACATAATGTATTTGTCATTTTTTTCTTGACCTTGTAAGTAGGTCAAAAAGTGGACTAAAACTAACATTACAGTAACTTAGTGTGTGTATAATAATTTGCAGATTTTTAGTAATGGTCTTTTGAACAAACGTGTTTTGTAGAAGTTTGAAATACATACATTGAAATGTTTATGTTCCATGTTATTGTTTAGAGTGAATTTTTATAATTTATATAAAGAAAAATAGATAAGTTTGTACTGCAGTTTCTCTAAAACCTCTCTCCTTTGCTGTCAGGGGATGAACTATTCAGAAAAAAAGGTATTTTGGTTTCTTAATGACTCCTTTTTCTAATTAACGGTAGAGATGAATAAATGCAAAGACATTTGTAGTGCAACATCCATTAGTCTCCTAGTGTTACTTCTGTGGTAGCATCTGTAGTGCTGTTTGCCACAGAATTTACTGGAATAAACCCTGAGGATTAGGCTTATTTTAATAGTAAATGTGTATTGTCAGTAAAATTATGCTATGTTCCTGGGTTTTGGGGACTTCGATACAAATGCTAAAGCTTCTGTTTTATTTGCGTAGGAAATACTGTGGCCACAGACATGTTATCTGAACATCCTTTGCTGTCTGAACCATCTTCTGTGAGTTTCTATAACTGGATGTCAAATGCTGTGGGCAACAGAGGAAGCGTAGTACAAGAAAGTCCAGCCACCAAATCTGGACACAATAGTCTTCCAACAGGTATTGCTAATTACAGCTGAATTTAAGAGATGATTCTGGGTTGGCTGTTCCTGTGTTTACTTTCTCATCAAGTGACTTAAGTTCAACAGATGTAAATACTTTAATACTTGGGGAACTTTTCAGCAAACTGGAAAATGAACAAATGTGATTAAAGCAAAAATGTTGTTTTCATTTTCTTTACCCTGCCCTCAAAAATTTAGCTTTTTTGTACATTTGGAACTGTAAGTGCAGCTTACAAAACCACGTGAAGCTGCCAAAAGCTTAGCCAAAAAATCATCCTCAGTTACAGAGTTCCTTGGATTTAGTTAGTTATTTTTAATCTCTCATTTACATATGCTGGTTTTGTAATGAAGATTCTGTACACTGGAGTCCTTGCTCTTTCTCAGCTCAATTTTGAAGCTAAACATAAACATATATTTTGAGAGTGACATTTCTCGGGAAAGGTAAGTGGTCAACTGGTGAAAGGGAAAGACTTAAGTGTAATAAAGAAACAGATATTTAACAATTTATGGCAGCTTGTTTATTATTCTTGTAAGCCTGTCATCGTTCATAATCCTCAAATATGTGTATTTTAATTTTCATTTCACTAATACTAAATTTGAATGTTTCTTTAATAAATAATGGTTGAAAGACTTAATAAATCTTGGGCAATAATAAGTTGTTTTTACTTTTTTTAGTATTGAACAAATAATTTGATCCTACAAAACATCTTTGTGCTGTATGTACTGCTTAATTGGTGCAGTTCCTCTGGAAACTGGAATGTGTTTTGCTGCAAAAAGAGTCGTAGGGTAGAAGTATAGGTTTCAATTTTGTTTTCAGAGAAGGTGTATTTTTTCCTACCCAAACTATAATAGTTTATTCACAAGCTCACATTCCTGAAATTACTTCAAGATTTTTAACTCCCACGCAGATCTATTCAAATGATGTTTCTGTGGGTGCGTGTAGTTGTGGCTCTCTTAAATGCTGTAAGCTTGAGTTCTGAAGAATCACGCTTAATTTCCATTGGCAGAGGAACTCGGTCTCAGGAAAGTTGAGTCCAGTCCGGGCTCAAGATGCGGATGGTTCAGCATCACTCTGCCCTTGTGCTGCACATCTGATTGTTGGTGAATAGAACAGCTGCGGGGTAGTGGCTGTCCATGGGCATTTTTATGAGGAGCATGTTTGGCTACAGACTGATGTATAGAGACCTAATTAGTAGGTCTTGTATTGAGACTAATAAAACCTGGAGGCTTATGGGACATAGAAAGCTAAAAGCAAGTATGTGCATCTGGGGATAATCTCTGCTTTTTGTTGATGGTATAGGCTGCTCAGCCTATATAAACTATTTCAACTTAAACCTGTGTTAATATCCTGTAGAATACAATACAGACAAAAGGCCTTTCCAAATATGAGTTGGGCTATCTCTATTACCCATTTCAGCACTATCAGACTGTTTCCTTATCCTGAATGCCACTTTTGTGAGGTTACAGACTTGATGGTGTTAAAATTTGCTGTGGTGTTAGTGTTCCATGAGTATTTATTTTTTAGGTGTGGCTCCCAATCTTCCTACAATACCTTCTGCTTCAGACTTCAACACAGTTTTGTCTAGTGACCAGAACACCCTGGATGGCACACACTCGCAGCACAGCACCAGTCAGGACGACATTGCAGGTGTGGAAGAGGGTAACCAGGGGTTTCCTGCTGTCCAGCTAGCAGATGCACAGGTAGGTGGGGCTTGCTGATGTATTTGGGATTTCTGTAGGGAGAAACTAGTTATTACTTTAAAAAAACAAAAACAAAAACAAACAAAACAAAATCAAAACCAAACCTATCTGATCATGATGAAAACATTACCCTGTTTTTCTACATGTTTCTTATGCGTTCCTATGCAAAGACAAAAGGCTGAAGAAACCTCTGAGGTGTCCTGTAACAAGCTTTATGAATGGTGATTAATAGAGCGTTGGTTTATAACTTCAAATAACATAGTGGAGCATATATAAGAGTAACCTAGTCCTGCAGAGTACTTTTTGTTGTGGTAGCATGCAGAAACATTGCTTTCGTAGCTAAACATTCAATGTTACCTTGCTGTGTAGTCAGTCTTCTTACTCAAAAATGTCCATAAAGCTTCTCCTTTGAATCTTCCCCTTCCTTTCTGTTTTACAGCACTATCAATAAAACTTTAAAATGTTCTGTTTTATGTAACTGATTGTAAATCAACAAATGATGGAGCAAGAATACAGAAATAAGCTAGACAAGAAGTAAATCTGGTGGGTTTTGTTTTGTAGGTTGTTTTCAAACCTCTTCTAAGTTACACGGGAATTCAGTCTCAGGATGCAATGCCGCTCTGCTACAGGATGTACTTTGGAGAGTACCTTTCCTTCTCAGGAACCCTGGACTGCCTAAGAGCAGATATTGTTGATTCAGATACAGCAAAGGAAAGGAAAAGCAAGCGAGCTCGAAGGTAGGTTACGAGATATTTGGAAATATGTATATTGGTTAAAGAACAGCAATTAGGTGTTTCGTGTGAAGACATAAAATTCCAAGGAACTTTCATAGAATAAGGAGCACTCCTGTATTCTTTTAATCTCGCCTGTTTTCCTCTTAGAATATTTTTTTAATCTTCCTAGGGAATGGTTTGGAAACTAAGTATTTGAACTTCTGCTCCTTTTGAAAATGGGAGATTGGGGAAGGGAGAGCTGGTGGGAATAGTAGTGGGAGAAATCTGAGAGGCTCTTAAACGCTATTTTGTAACTGATCCTGTAAATGAGGTTACCTTCAGAGCAAATGCTGAATTCTGCCACCCCTCAGGCCATGCTTTAGGTTGTGATGGGAAGATTGCATGCCAAGCAAAGTTTACATAGAACTGAATGAGTACTATGTTAGTAGCATGCAGTATGAAAGTATAAAAGTTCATTTTGATATTCAGACCTAAGGGAAATAAAATGTTGGATTCAGTAAATCAGATGTATTACTGTGTAAAAAGTGTTTGACTCCATGCTAGACATAAAAAGAAATGAAGTAGTAACTTGTAGTTTTTATTTCCTTAGGCAAGGAGCTGTCAATCTTCCTCCTCTTGAATTCAAACCAGCTTTGATGTTGGAAACTTTCAGTATTAGTGCTGTTGTAATGGAGAAGTCCATGTGCACACCTCATAACTCCACCAATGCCCTTTCTTTTCACGACTTGAATAAACGCTATTATAATACTTTTCACTGTAATTTTACCATATCTTGCCAGTCCATAAGCCAGCATGTGGATATGGCACTGGTTCGTCTTATTCATCAGTTCAGTACGATGATTGATGATATCAAAGCCACGCAGACGGACATCAAGCTCAGCAGGTACACAGCTGGGTCAGCCTCTCCGACACCGACTTTTAAAACCCGTAAACACAGAGACTTCCGCTCTTCTGATTTCAGCCGAAGCTCTCGGGGGAGTCTTAATGGAGGTAACAGAGTGAACAACACCAAGAACAAACGAACAAACAATGAGAACAACAAAAAAGAGTCTCGAAACAAGAATTCCTTGGGGAGGTCAGAAAGAAGAACTTCTAAAGTGTCCAGGAAGGGTTCAAAAGATGTAGTTGACCACATGACTATTCATATGGATGACTCTGACTCTATTACTGTGTCAGAACAGAGTGAACCTTCTGCTGAGTGCTGGCAAAATATGTATAAACTGTTGAACTTCTATTCGCTCATTTCTGATCCAACGGGGATTTTAGAAAAGTCTTCTGAAACTTTTGGGCCGACAGGTAAACTAGTCCATTAATCCAAATAATTGAGAGTGTGTGTTTTTGCTGAACTGCATTCTTCTAAAGCTTGATCATAAGGTGTTTTTTAAAAGTTGCCCACCACATCTAACATGGATCAGAGTGACAAGTGGTGAGGATGGGGGGGGGCATGTAATTAGTTTGCCAGGATGGTGTACAAAGAAGAAAAACTTCCAAGTTGTTTTGATTCTTTCAATCCTAGACTTAGTCAAATAAACGTTAGTTGATTAGTTTTGAGTTTAGTCTCTATATTCTTGCACAGCGCTGTTAATCTGAATGTGACTGGGCGTGGAGGCTGTTAAAAACTTTTCTGAATAATTGTGTACAGAGAAGACTGAGCTTCTTCCTGCCTAGATGTCGTTTTGTTCTTGAGAGGCTCGTGGAAATGCTGGGTATTACCATCTATAAAAATACTTAAGAAAATGGTGAAATATTAGTTTTGGTAGATTCCAGCAATTACAGGTGTTTGGGCCATAGCGTCATCCAAAGCTGTGAGATCTAAGGTAATCTTTGCTCTCTGTTTCTGATGTGTTTTAGCAAAGCAGAAGATATTTGAGAGCTGACTTAGCATCATTATTTTGTTTGTGAGTTTAGGTTGTTGTAAGTATGCAGGGAATTATATAGTTACTAATTAAGGATATTTTTGGGGACTTTTTTTTAAATAAAGAATGAGAGTTTTGTTAAACAGAGGATGATATCTTTCATCTACAGAATATCATATCCACAGCTGTGATATTTTCAGAAAATGTTAATTTTCTTATACTGTGTTTATGTTCTTAATGTTGAAAAGGAAAACTTGCTCATCCAAAACTAACTTATAAGAACCTTCGGACGTGAAATGATCAAAAAAGAAACAGAACAATTGGAAACTGTCAGAGGATTTTCATTGTATAACAATAAAATCACATCAATATGAATATTTGTATGAAGTACAGAAGAATATATCTATGAATAATAATTAAATCACATCACTCATTATTGTCCCCGTTGTGTCTTGGATTTGGTTCAGTTGTGATGTTATTAGAGTAGAATAAGCGAAGCCCAAATAATTTACCTAAAGAGTTTGCCTGACGTGCAAGGGTTTTAAATACAAATCCAGATCAGGTATGCCAAGGAATTTTTGTAAAATACTCTTAAGGTACCTCCTTTGCATTTCTGTAGGTGTTCGAAGCCCAACCGACCCTGCTTGTAGAGTGGTGTTTGAGAACGAGCAGGAGAACGGCAGAGACGCGCAGAGGAAGCGCAGCCTGGTGACTTCGGAGCCCCAGCACGTCACTCTCATCGTGTTTGGAATCGGCATGGTGAACCGAACCCACCTGGAGGCTGACATCGGGGGGCTGACCATGGAGTCGGAACTGAAGAGAATCCACGGCAGTTTCACCCTGAAAGAAAAAATGAAAGGTGGGATAAACTCAAATGTGCTCTGTGATTAAGTTCCGTGGCAGCTTTATGTGTGTATGTGTGTGCATACCTATACACTAATGTATAAGTATGTGCATATTTAATATGTTTTGTGTGTAAACAGAAGTACATTATGCCTGTGTGTGGATAGTATAACTTTCAAGAAGTTCTTTTAAAAACTACTGTTATAATGCTGAATGATTTTTAAAGTTTTTTTTGCAGAAAGCACCATGAAGAAAATTCTTTTAGAAGATGGTAATTCCTTCCATTTTCAAAAGCTTTCTTCATGTCACAATTTAATTTTGATGTTACTTAATGTGACTATCAAAACTGTACTTTTTCAAATATTTTATTGCTGCTATATTTCTGAAAGCAGTAGGCATGGCTGGAAATATTTTATTGAATGAAATGCTCTTAAGTATCTTTTTTCTTCAAGATGTACTACATCAAAAGATGACCGAGACGTGTGCCACTGCTCACATAGGGGGCGTCAATATTGTCCTGCTGGAGGGAATTACCCCCAATATCCAGTAAGTATGAAGCCTGAAAATAAAATATTGTTCAAGTGTGTACAAGTGGTATCATTGTGTGACAGTAAAGGTATAAAGCTTAACATGGAGAAAGTATGTTTTATGTAGAATCCGCGAGGTCATAGAGTTTGGTGGCAACCGTACAGCTGCGGCAGAATTGGCCTTGAGTTTGGCTCATAAAGCTGATTGCGTGTGCCCATTGACAGAAGGCCGTTCTGTGAGAGGCACATCTGAGTCAGCTCAGAAGGAACATGGTGAATGTATTAGTAGGTTTCAGTATAGGGCACCCGATTGCACAGGTCTTAGGCATGGTTACATACATATGAACGCTCCTGTTCCTTTCTGTTTCTAGTAAAAGATATTAGTAGGTTCAGAAGTGATTGTAGGATCACAGTGTAAATGGGTAAGTGACCTGACTGAAAAAATGTAGGTGACAGATCCTTCTGGAAAAAGAAAGAAATAAAAGCAGAGCTTTCTGCACTAATTTTATTGCATGCAGTGTACACACAGAAACTTTATTATACCATGTGTATTCTTTCTATTATGCTTCTAGTTGCTTTTTGAAGCTCATAGGTTCCACTAAACCATACAGGATTTTTGGGGAGTATTTAACCTACTGATGCTGATTATTCCCATTTAAGACCTGTATTGTTTCTTTAATAAGTATATTTTTGAACTCCCATGCTGCATGATTCTTTGTGTTATTTTTACAGTTCTAATATCCATTCTCCACCCTTTATATATATAAATTCACACAACTGGTGGGGGCTTGGGGGAAGAATCACATTTGTTCATGAACATCTGGAATTATTTGCTTAGCATCCACATGGTTGGGGTTTTTTTTGCCAGGTTCACAAGCTCAAAAAAGGCATGCTTTTTTTTTTGTTTGTTTGTTTCTAGCTCAACTTTTAAATTGAGTTGCTAGACAATAGTTGAACTACAATTCTTCGTAATAAAATCCTAGAATCATTTTGGTTGGAAGAGACCCTCAGGGTCATCAAGTCCAACCATTAACGTACCTCTGGCACTAAACCATGTCCCTAAGAGCATCATCTATGTGTCTTTTAAATCCCTTCAGGGATAGTGACTCCACTACTTCTCTGGGCAGCTTGCTCCACTATCTGACAACCCTTTCTGTGAAGAAATATTTGCTAATATCCAATCTAACCTTCCTCTGGAGCAACTTGAGGCCATTAATTAATTAATGTAGGTCACCCTCATGAAGTTTGAGCGTTAGCTGCGTAATCCTCAGTATGTGATTTGGTTTTAAAATATTAATGTTGTAGTAAAGGGGCTTAATAATGTGACTTGAGTCTCTTTCTTCTTTTATCTCCTGCTTAGTTTGGAAGATGCTCTATAGATACTAAAACATAAAGAATTTTATTAATGTCCTCAGGAAAATTGCTTCTGAGAAGCATATTTCAGAAAGACAGAGTTCTAATCTGACAGCCGTGCAGGGTTTCTGAAGGCAGCTGAGGTTCTTTTGTCTGTTTCATGCCATAATTTTACTGAGCTTCCACATAGGGATGGTACAAAAGGAAAGGGGGGAAGTAATGAGAAATCTTAACTGCAATGGCAAACAACAAACTCTAGCAAACCCAAAACCTTCAACCTGGTAAATTTAAAAGTACATGTCATATTGTGGGTTACAAGTAATTAACTGACTAATTTTGCATGAATATTTATTCTTTATTTGCTTTGTTTTTGTTTTTCTTGCTTTCTCTTCAATCTTCATCTGTAGACTGGAGGATTTTCCTACATCTCCTACAAGCACAGCCAAACAAGAGTTTCTGTATGTCATATTATTATGTTTAATAGTCTTGCGATTAACTCTGTTGTGTAGCTAATGCTGCATTCCTACTGTGTTATTGTGTAGGCAGATGTTGCTTGAATACATTTCAGTTTGATGTCTCATATTACCTGGATATGCTTTTAATGTAGCCTGCTAAATATCTGTCAAAAAAGCCCTTGTAAATGTTAGCAATCTAGCTTTAGGGGCAGATACTACACTGTAGGGTCACTACTGTAATGCTAGAATGGTTTCACAGGCTGTTAAGTTCCTTAGTTCTGCTTTTACGCTTATTTTAAGGAGGTGAAATCATGCTGATAAATGTAAAGGAGCAGACAGATTAGATTTGCATTTAGCTTGGTAAGGAATTGCTGTGCTTGGAGTGATAGTACCTGTTGTGGTTTCAGCATGAAGAGCACTGTTCCTTTTGTGTTCTGTTACCTCTGTGCTGGGTTTAATTAATTATTAGGTATGCTGACCAGGATATGCTAACAAAAAGTATGTTCCTGGAAACTATGCCTCCGTGTCTACTGCTAATGAAGGTGACCCTCTCTGTGTCCCCAGATTGTACGTGCCAATGTAGGTCTTGTCTCTCACGAAAGATGTGATGTTTGCTCTCTAGTTGCTTTCTTACTTAACTGATGCTAAAGCCCTCAGGTCTCACTGGAGTAGTGGGCAAGGTGGGAAGCGGTACCCTGGGCAACCCAGAAGCACTCTTCTGAGCATCAGTTTCTTTTGTTGCTTTAGACCACCAGTGCCTGTCTTGTAGGAGGATTTAGTACAACTGCTGTTTGTTACAGTGTTTGTGTGTATTTAGTGTTGTGATAATAGAGGATTAACTTTAAAATGTCATTATAGATGGTTGCTCTAGAAGGAGAGGTGATGGACTGTAAAACTGCAAATGCTGGAAAGAAAACAGATAAACAGCTATTCAGTTTTTTCTTCCTTTCTGCCTGGTAGCAAGATTAAACCAGCAAAAGCAAGTACTTTTTGCATAGTGTATCACTGAGCAGTTGAATTCATTGGCATATGATGTGATCAACAGGAGTATAAATGACTAAACAGACTGGACAAATCCCCGTAGGGTAGGCCTGTTAGTGACTCATGAATACAACACAGCCTTTGGCTCAAAAAGTAAACCTCTGATGGCTGGAATGAAGGCAAGGAACACATTATTTACACCCCAAGTATCTGCTGCTGACTGAATTTTCGTCTGAGTCAGTGCGGTAGTTCCTGTGTTTGCTGCGGGCCTCCTGCTGACCTTTTTTCCCCCTTCTTTCTAACATTCCCAGTAATCTGCTAGGTTGAGCAGTGGCCTCATAGGCAGTTCTGTAGTGGCACAAAGACTTTGTTCACAAGTTTGTCTAGAGAGTGATTATTTATGGAACTGGTGCAAGAACACAGAATTACTTCTGAATTCACTACAGGTCTATAACTTAAATATTGATTAATGATTTTAATAATATTTAACCAAATCTGTTGTAGGCGTATCACCATAAGTAAGCAAACTGCAGATATATATAACGTGTAATACTCATTCTGAATATATGTATAGCCATACCATCCACTTCCATCATGGAAGTAGGCTTTTTGTAGACCAGACAAATAACAGTGAAATTAATTGATTGCATGAAATATGGGAATGCCTTTGGCAGAGGAGCATAGTTAATGTTGCTGAAATCTTGGGAGATCCAGACTGAAGAGATTCCTTCCCATCTGATTTTCATGTGATAACTATATTGGTATAAGTTTGGTGTTTTGGTTTTTTTTTTTTTAGTGAAGTGCTTAAAATGGTATGAATTCACATGTTCAGAATTGATTCTAAATTCAGTACAGACTTTGACTCCAGTTACATTTACTTTGTACTTCTAAACAAAGTAGGTTAAGACTAGACTGTCTGGAGCAGGTCAGGAAGATCTTGCATCTTCCCTTTAACTGGGAGTTGTTCTTGTGATGCTTGAACAGCCAATTTTGTGTTATAGATGGGGGGAAAAATGTGTTTGTGATTGACCTCAGAATAGTTCAGTCTGAATGGTAGCAGGAAGAGAAGATTTGAGTAGGAAATCAGCAAACATCAACAGAGAAATAATCATGTTTTTCTTTTAGAGAGGTGGATTAAAATAAGTCTACCATTTTCTTAAGTAATGTTTATTTGTATAATGTTTTTCTGAAAAATACTTGGGAATTAAGATTTGTTTCCTCCTTCATATTTGTGTAAGTTCTTCAAATATTTAGAAATCATATCTACTTGAGAATCTACCATAAAAAGTTAATCCATACCTGCTTTAGCTCGCTAGTAGCTCTTACATAGCTGTGAAAATCTGAAAATGGTTCTAGAGCTTCCATAAATTGACGTGTGGTTGTATTGCCCTGTTGTGTGTTTCTTCATTACAAGCAAAAGGATGGTGTCTTTCTTTCCTTTCCATGCCTGGGATTTGTTGGGTTAGCTGATATTTTAACATCAGAATAATGAACCCTGTATTTGGGCTTTGTAGAAGAAACATTACTTAGAGAGTAGAATTCATAGACTATTGTAGCTTTTACCATGAAACTAAACTGTCTGCTGAACAATTCCAGTGATGATACAAAAAGTATTTTAGTTCTGCTCCTTAAAGTTTAGTCTTTGAGAAACTTTCTTGGAATGTTACAATTTTTTAGAGTCTGTTTTTCAGACATTTTAGCTAATGTACTGCATCTTCACAAGTGTATGTCTTTGAGGCTGTAATATTCTGTGGTGGCTACATAACAGACTTCCATTGGGTAACCCTCCAGAAATTGACTTTAGATGAGAAACATCATCGTGTTACTCCATGTATCTTTTTTAATAGAAGCTTAGTGAATTCTGATATACCAAAATTTAATTCCAGCATCAAAATATGTCATCTTTATGCAACTGTATTTTTATCTTGGATAACCTATGTAAACCATATCCTCCTTAATATTAAAATAGAATTTAGACTTCATATTTTGGAATAGCATGTATCAATTAGGCATCAGTATTAGTTCACAAACCCATTTATCACTTGCTGTGTATTTATTGCAAAGTGAGTATTTCCCCCATTGACCTTTTTGGATGCTAAAATCAGATTTTACTAAGTTGTCTTATGAAAAGGATGATTCAAGATTATTCCTGAAAAGGACTTGAAATGGAAGCCTCTTATTTGTTTCTGTGTGTGAAAATTTGTCTGTACGTGCAGTCTGGTGTGTTATCAACTCAGATGATCTTATGTTAAGCAAGAATAACAATTTAACAGGTATTTTTGCAATGCATGACTTGTAGTTCTCTTAAATTTAGTGTAGTTTTTTGTGGCATGTAGTGCATCTGTGTGTGTAAAGTGAAAGAGAAAGAAATGTGTATGTAGCTTATAAACAAAATAACATATGAATACTTGAAGATCTGGCTAACACTTAAAAACTCATTATAACATAAAACTGTGACTGTTTTGAAAGGCGTGTGAATAAATCCTGCTTCCCTTTCTATTAGAACTGTGGTGAAATGCAGCATTGCCAAATCCCAGGCCCTGTATAGCGCCCAGAGAGGGCTGAAAACAAACAACGCTGCTGTGGTCAAAGTTGGAGCCATCAGCATCAACATTCCCCAGCACCCCGCCACGCTGCACAGCATGATGGTGCGCAGCTCACACCAGCTCTCCAAGCAGATCTCGGATCTCATCAGGCAACCGTCCACTGCGTAAGCGCTGTTTGTACCGCTGGTTGCCGTCCGTTTATGGGCTTGTGCTGCTTTGAATGTATGTGGGAGAGTTTGGCTGGTCATATATCGTGTTAGAATAACAGGAAGTGTTTTCTGATCTTTGTCTTGGTAAATAGGCCCCAACCTACCAAAGAAGATGTTGCAACTCCTTTGCCCTCTGAAAAGACTCCAACAAGTATTAATCAAACACCTGTTGAAACAAATGAATTTCCACAGCTGCCAGAAGGCTTAGAAAAGAAACCTATAGTTCTTAAATTCAGTGCCATGATAGATGGTATAGCTATTGGAGCAGCGCTCTTGCCCTCTCTCAAGGCGGAATATAAGATGGGAAGAATGAGGAGTCATGGGATGACAGGTAACAGTTCTCTGAAACTTTGAAAACATTATGGCTTTTAGATTGGCCTTGGTAGAAGAATCCAAGAGAACTTGGTATTTATGTTGAATTACAGCTGTAGCTTTGAATCTGTTGCTGTTGGCTTTGTTTTTTTAATGTGAACTTCAATCAGATTGGGCCATATAGAGGATTTACACTATTGCTGTTATACACAACTGCCAGAGGCAGAATAAGAGCAGATGAAGATGTGTGCATTTGTATATAGGCTTCCTCCCATAAGGCTTCCCTCCGACTGCTAAAATCAGTTTATGATCCTTGATAAAATTCTGATTTGTAAGGCTACTTGAGAATGCTCTGTCTTACAGGGCCTCAGTACAGATGAGGTGGCTCGTAGGACTCACTGCTCCATCTAATTACAGTAAACTCTTCATTTTCTTTAAAAACTAAGAAAACCCAGAATAATGTGTGTGGATATTTATAGTTCTAGAAGTCTGCAGGCTTTAGTAACATTTTAAAGACACTTGTTCTTAGTTTTAAGGATAAATAAAAATCTCTCTTGCCACTTCATACCTTTTCTTTCCTCATCTTCCTTTTACAGGTGCCCAAACTAGGTTTAATTTTGAGCTTCCAAGTCACAGATTGCGCTTCACTTCAAAAGTCTCTGCCACTGATATGTCAACCATTCCTCCTTCAGCAAGTCTGAACCTTCCTCCTGTCACTATGTCAGGCAAATATATCATGGAAGAACATGATACGTACTCAGACCAAATATGGAGCATAGATGAACTACCTGCTAAGCAAGGCTATTACCTGCAGGGGAACTACTTACGTTGTGTGGCTGAAGTAGGTGTTGAAGACGGTAGTCATCTTTGATATCTTGTTATTTCCATTTTGTTACATTTCTGTGCATATTAATGTCATTTATTAATGTCACTTTTTCATATAATAGTGTTTATCCCTCAGTTTTCTGATAGACATTCACAGCAGAAAAATTGCAGACAAAACTATTTAATGGTTTTTTATGCCAATAACAGTATGATTTGACTTGAAAAGATATACCTAAAAAGTGAAAATACATTGTTTTGAAAGCATAGGTATAGTAATTATTTTAAAGTCTTATTTTAAAAATTTCTGTCTCTGCAGGTTGGTTCGTTTGAACATAATCTCACAACCGATCTTTTAAATCATTTAGTATTTGTGCAAAAAGTGTTCATGAAGGAAGTAAATGAAGTCATACAGAAGGTTTCAGGTAAGCAGAAACTCTTAAAACCAACTTTAAGAAAGATCTTTAAGCCTGGTTGGATGGCAGCATTGTACCGTTCTCTGGATCAGCTCTTCATTTCACAGACACCATTGCTTCACATCTAGCACTCCAGCAGCAGGGCTGCAGTTCCAAGTAATAACAGAGCTACACAAATTTCCAGAACCTCTTTCAGAGACGAGATGATTTATTGGGAAGTGGAATGGATTTGTTATTGTGGACACGAGTGTGTCTGTCTAAGACGTGACCTTGGCTGGTTATCTTGTGTATTCACTTGTTCACCTGTAAATTGCAGATCACTATACTGCATTTTGTAAACTAATGTCAGCAGATTCTTTCTAAGGGAACTAGTTGTGTACAGAGAAAATAGTGCCAATACTGGTATTTGTTAGTGTCTCCTGATTCCCAGCTCTTCAATCCTTTGCAGATAATGTATGAAAAAGGCATGTGACTGTTCATCAGATTGTTTTGTGTGTAACGCTGTATATTACAGAAATGACTAGTTTGTTTCTGTCATTTAGGCTGGTTTCTGTTCTCAGGATTTTTTCAGAAGAAAAATAGTGTTATAATTAAAAGCTCAATTAGAGAACAGTTGCAAAATCACTCAGTGCTGTCTCTTTTTTCAGTTTGCAATGGAAATTGCTTACTGAATTATGTGTTCATCTATTTGAGTAAAAACCCAAAGTTACAAACCATTTCTTTTCTTACATAAGAAGCTTGGTCCAACTGGATCACAGTTTGTCAGTGTTTAAAAACAGATCCACTCACTAGGTTGTACTGTTAGAGACTTTGTGTTCAAGAACCAAAAGCAAACCAAAAAGCTGATATATTGTGCCATGCAGTGATATTTAACTTCAGCAAACAATTCTGTTACCCCACAACCTGGAAAATAGTAAAATATTATACTGTTTTTTCTGATATCTGGCTACTTTGAGGGGAAATGTAAGGACTGGAAGTTTTGTTTGACAATTTAGTTATCACTTGGTAGTTTGTTGTTTGGGTTTTTTTTTAATACAGGAATTTAATTTATTATGGATATTGTATATGTATTCATGCATACAAATGCACAGAAACATAGATAAAAGAAATGTTCAGGCCTGGATGACATGCCCTGAAAGGAGTTAGGAGATGCAGTGAAGAAAATAGAAAATGTCAGAATCTCTGCCTGATGTTTGTTCCAGGCAAAATATGTTAGCATCAAGTAATAAGAGAACACTTAGGGGAAGCATAAACCTTCAACAGCTGTCATTATTCTATTAGAACAATTTTTATAGAGGAGCATAAAGTACTAAAACAGGAAATCTGTATTAGATTTCTTCTACAACATTTCCCAGTCTCTAGATTTTGGCATCTCCTCTTTTTTTTTTTTTTATGTGAGGGATTTATTACCATTGCTGGTTCTTTGCTTTTCTAGACTGTAAATTTCTATTGCAAGTAGCAGCCTGATGGTTTTTCAGATGTGATTACTGCCTTCCAGATTGCGGTAATTCAGTGGGAACGTGGTGAGGTGCAGCAATCCACAGGCCTGGGTGCTGAATGCAGAATGATGGGGGAAAGAACAGTTTTTGTCTTTCTGGCTTGTAGCAAAGGGATTTACATGTCCTGAAAATTCCAGTTACTGTAATAATTAGAAAAAAACATTTTAGTTTATGGTTTCTGTTGCACTAAAATATTGATTGCATGTTATCCTTATATAAAAACTGGCTAAGTACCAATTACTTAGGGCAAAGTTGCACAGATTAAAAGCTAGTTAATGAACAGAGCAGTTCATACTGATTCCATCGACAAGCTGAGGGCAATGTTGATTTAAAGACAGCTGGTGTCTGCTTTCAGACTCGGCACTTTTTGCACTGGTTCGAATCCAGCTTCTAATTTAGTTTCATTCAAGAAAATGATTCTCACTTAAGTAAAAGGGGAGATAGAGAAATTTGATTTTAAAGTAGTAATGCTTTTTTTTTTTTTTTTTAGCTGAGAAATGTTTTACAAACTTGCTGAAGTAATGTTATTGCACAAATAGCCTCTAATATGCATATGGAGAATATATGAAAGATTAGTTAGTCATCTTGCTCAGAACCTTTAGGTTACCATAGTAGATTTACATGATCCTAGTTAAGGCTCTTTGGGTGAGGAGGGGGAAACAAAACCAAACCACAGAAACGAACGGACAAAACCCCACAAACCAACAAACACCACCCCCACCCCCCCCATTAAACAAAACAACAAAAATAAGAGGAGATTATTAAGACTATTGTGAGAAGAAAAACACCCAAATTAAAAAAAAAGAACTGTGTTCTAGAAAACTTATGGGTGTGGTGGTTTGTTGTTTTGTTTGGGTTTTTTTTTTAAATCCATGATTTTAACTGCCTATTCTTACCACCAAATAGATTTAATTAAAAGAGACGGTATATATGGAGAGAATTACTGGCTTAGCCTTTTCCAGCAGCAAGCCCATCCTATAAACTAAGCTTGAATATAGATCATATCTCAAGGAGAATTTAAGACAGGGTTGCTCCGTCAGGTTAGGGCCTATGGGGATATGTAATTTAGGATGAAATGTGCCAGGATGAGGAAGTAAACACAAATATACAGTAACTGTAGAATACTTTTTTTCTCCTGTCATGGAAAAACAGTGATATAATTTCGATTCCTTTTTTCCTGCAATTTGCACTGTATTGGGTCAAGTTTGTTTTGTTGTTGTTTTTTTTTTTTTTTTTTTTTTTGTCAGATAATTACGAGATACATTGGTGCAGAAGACAAGTATCTTTTTGAAAATGAGGTGTTACTTCTTCAGGCTTTGCGCCCTCCTGTGGAAGGTTTCCAGGACAGGGGAACCTGACTCTGCCTTGGTTCTTAGTAGAGGGTTATTAACTATGTGTAACAAGCTGAAGCTGCACCTATGTCTTCCATCTTCGACCCATATTTGTGTTTATAAATCTTTAACACTGTCTAGAATGAGGCTTAATTCACTGACACTTTTTAAATGTGTATTTGTTTTAAAATGTTTTCTTTGTTTGTTTAATGTGTACAGGAGGGGAACAGCCAATACCTCTTTGGAATGAACATGATGGCACAACCGATGGAGAAAAACCAAAAATTCTTCTTTATTCATTGAGCCTGCAGTTTAAGGTGATAAGTTTATGATGGCAAAGCAGTGGTCCTAGATGGTGTTAATGGCTTTTGGGTTTTTACCACAAAGCTTACTGAGTCGGGAATACTCTGCGTGAAGAAAAAGACCCAACCTCAAGTTTGGTTCCTGTGATCTTTTAAAACAGCTTAGTGACATTGCATTGTGAAAAACAATAATGCCTTCTTTTTTTGCTACACAGTGAGAAGTTAGGTTTGGGTTTGGGTTTGTTTCCTTTGTGTGTTGGGGTTTTTGTTGTGTTTGGTGTGTGTTTGTTTTGGTTTGGTTGGTTTTGTTTTATCCCCTTTCTCTCTGAGCCAGATCCTAATAACTTTGTACCTTCCCTATTCATTAGGGGATTCAGGTGACAGCTACAACTCCCTCAATGCGAGCTGTGAGATTTGAAACTGGACTGATAGAACTTGAGCTCTCAAACAGACTGCAAACCAAAGCAATGCCTGGAAGTAGCAGCTACCTCAAACTGTTTGGGAAATGCCAGGTGGATTTAAATCTGGCACTAGGACAGATTGTTAAACATCAGGTTAGTGCTCAACATCTTTGCCTGGGGTGTTCTGACTTAATACATTGTGACTAAATATACATAACCAAGTCAAGAGACTGTATCACATAGGTTTTTTTTTCTGATCTGGCGGTGGAGCAGCTGGGGAGAATGTTGGGTTTTTGTTTGGGTTTTTTAAAAACCTTTTGGTTGTTTTGGTTTTTTTTCCAGTTTTATTCTTGTAAAAGTTTAAGCGTTCTGCAGCACACGCTTGTGGCAACTTCCTTCATGAATATGCGCTCGTATTTTGTTAAATAGCCACTCAAAATAAATGTTTGCACTTGAGTCCAGAAGGGACCGAAGATGATTTTTTCAGAAGAATTAGCAAATGTTCATAATGAAGGCCAGTGTACATGCATTAAACATGGAAGGACTCAAGTATGGGTGTTTTTTTAATGCTATTATTGTCTTAGAATTTATCCCTTTGCAACAGTAGTGGCCTTGCTACTGAGTAAAATTCAAAATTTTAATTGGCATTGCGATTATTTTAGGGTACATGAATGAACTAATAAATCAGACAAGATCCAAATGTGGCTAGACTTAGATTTTGACCTACTTTGTCTCAGTTTGACAGTCCTATCTCTTGGATTCTTAAACCTACTGCTACCTGGCATCACTAATTCTATGATATGAAAATATTTTGTGATGCCTAGAAACAAACAAATAAAAATCTTAATCTAGAAATGTACCGTCACAAGACAGCATCTTGATATGTAAATACTTACTTGAGTTCAAAAATTATTATAAATAAGGAAAATAACACTACAATTGGAATTTAATGTAAGGAAATGTATTATCCTTGAAGGAGCTTTGGTTAGAGGAGGAAAAAGGGAAAGGAGACCTCTTCTTGTAATTCTACATTTTGTCAAATGCAGTAACTTTGTTGGTTTTCTCTGTTCTAAACTCTTCCCTGCTGCAAACTTCCCATTTTTTGGAACATTTGAAGGTTTATGAAGAAGCTGGCTCAGACTTCCATCAAGTTGCCTATTTTAAGACAAGAATTGGATTAAGAAATGCTCTTCGAGAGGAAATCAGTGGCTCATCAGACAGAGAAGCTGTGCTCATCACTTTGAACAGACCAATTGTTTTTGCTCAGCCTGTGGCCTTTGATAGAGGTACTGAAGAGACAATTGCTACAAATCTGTTTTCATACTGAGGAAGCTATATATTTATATTTTTTTCAGTGAGGCTTGATTATTCAAGATGCAGTATATTTCACGTCAAATCAGAATGTTATCTAAAATAAGTTAGCTGAGAAATATACATCTACTTCATGCCAACAAGTTAATAATTCCTAATGTAAAAACCTCAATTCACTGAGGTGATTAGTTTTGAGGCAGTTTGGAGAAGTTGCTTTTGTTAAGTCTCTCTCAATGAAGAATGGTGAGAACAGCATTGTTTTCTGTATTTTAATGCGTTAACTTTGATGCTAAATGATTGGCTTTGTGCTGCTTCTCCTTTGCAGCATGAACCTCTTTACTACATCCTGAATATTTGTTTGTGTCCATTGTTGTACATGCACTGTCTTAAAGTAACGGAGAAACTGTAAAAATGAAAAAATTAGCTTGTGAATGTGAAGGGGTTTTTTGTATATATTGATTTCAATTAAGCATTTCTGTTTTCTTCAAAAAGCTGTGCTGTTTTGGCTGAACTACAAGGCTGCATATGACAACTGGAATGAACAAAGAATGGCTTTACATAAAGATATTCATATGGCTACAAAAGAAGTAGTAGATATGTTGCCTGGAATCCAACAAACCTCTGCACAGGCTTTTGGGACCCTCTTTCTTCAGCTGACTGTCAATGACTTAGGCATTTGCCTGCCCATCACAAACACACCTCAGGTAATCAAAATGTCTGAAGCAGCGTGACTGTTAGTCTGTTGAAATGTCCATTTGTATGTGGTACATGACCTTTATGTCCGTAAATGTAATTTTTCATCACACCAACACAAAAGTCGTGGGATGCTGATAACTACGCAAGTGACATTGCTTGTAATAGAAATGTTGTTCTCCTTGATAGAAGGACGAGGCTATGCAGGTTTCAGCTGGTGCACGTGTTTTGGGGAAACACAGTGGATTCTTGTTTACACCACGTGAGCTCAGCACTTTGGAAAGTCCTTGGAAATGTTTAAGATGGAACATATTTTCTTGCAAGTTTCCATCACAAATTCCAGTTAATCCTGTATTTTTCATACAAGTATAGACAGAAAAACTCGGAAAACTCTGGGCTTTAACGTATGTTCCTTTTTTAATTTATTTAATCAAAACAAGAAATGAGGGTATGAATAACTTTGAGAAACATATAGAGATACATGTATTTTTTCAAAAAATACTTCTATTTAGGGACTCAGAATGGGTTGAAGAGATTTAAAGTGCAGTCATGAGCAATAAGTATATCACTGTAGTACAGGGTAAGTCTAATCAGTTACACAGAATGACGTGTTCTTTAATGTGCACTTAACTAGTTTCTGCATTAATGTAATGCCCTCATGGTGCAGTGTGTTAATGCAACTGGTTCTGTAAGAAAACATGTATTGTGTCTCTGGAATCCCTTCCACTTGAGTTTAACGTTGAATGGCTCAGTAGTGCATTCGCAGGTTAATGCTTTGTGGCCGTGCAGCTCCAGTTCCACTGACTGTGCAGTATCCTGAGCTTCTTGACATCCAGTGCAGCACGATCCAATGCGTTCCTCGATGTGACATTTAGCTGAACGTATTTATAGTTTCTTCATATAGAGAGGGAGGCAGCAGAATCAGTGGACCTAGATTTCTTGAAAATCTCCGTGCTTATCATCAGCTAAGAAACAATTCTGTGCAGACCTGTATTCCTCCTGTTCTTCCATTCTTAGAAATGACTGCTATTATGCCTGTTGCTTCATATATAAGGTGATGATATGATCTGCGCCTCCTTAAGCATAAAATTGAAAATACTACATTTTCAGTGAGCAGAGTTTAAACACACATGAAGCAGTAGAGCATTTTTAGAATAGATAATGTTAGATGGCTTTGAAAGAAAACCTGGGATCCAGAGACTCTTAGTATGTCGAACTGTGAGTTTTCTTAATGGAGAATAATTCCAGAACAGGAATGGATCATTTTAGTGGTATAGAAGGAAATAGGCGTAATACATAGAAATGTAAAGGAGTAATGAGGCAAAACCTACAAGTCATAACAGCATAACATTTTGATTGTGAGTCTTCTACCTGGCAGCTATGGACAAACCAGATTTAGTTTTGTGCTCTTACATGTAACAAATTACAGTAACTTATGAAAAATGCCTTCTGGCTTATGAAGTCTTAAGCTGTTTATAGAATAGCACATTTACAGTACTTCCACTGGTTCAGAAGAAGTCTAGC
Source organism: Patagioenas fasciata (assembly GCF_037038585.1). Lineage (NCBI taxonomy): Eukaryota > Metazoa > Chordata > Aves > Columbiformes > Columbidae > Patagioenas > Patagioenas fasciata. Next base: position 69,036,187 of record NC_092523.1, on the reverse strand, counting down.
TTTATAACAGGCAGTATGTGGGCATTTTTGCAGATAAAACAGCAAACCTTCATATGCAAAGGGCTGGAAAAAAATCAGGCAGTTATTCTATGTGTTTAAGACTCTGCGTAATTGTAGATATCAAGATAAGCACACGAAAAAAATCACATAGAATTTAAAGCCACTTTTTGTCATTTACTATCAACTCATGTACAGCCCTCCTTGGAAAAAAGAATCGATCCTGGGCTTGTGTTCTGTGGTCACAGGGTCATATGGTTTATAGCGCTTGATCATCTAGTCCTTGATCAAACATGGATTTTCTTCCCTTTGCCAGATGAGCTTGAATCTAATATATTTACAATGTAGGTGTTGCATTTGCTAGAAGACAACAATACAAGAGAATGTATGGACAGATGCGATTGTTTTGAAACTTTCTGCAAAGAAGGAAAAATACAAGAAAATACGAGACGGGGATTAGTTTACTAGTAGGGAAAGATATACAGCATTTAAGGCATGTGCAATATCACTTGGGCATTGCAATGACTAGTAAGTTCTCTCTGTGATTTTATTTTCCAGTCTAACCACACTGCAGATCTTGACACTGGCTCTGCTTTAGTCCTGACTATTGAAAGCACATTAATCACTGCCTGCTCCTCAGAGTCCTTAGTTAGCAAAGGTCATTTTAAAAACTTCTGTATCCGCTTTGCTGATGGTTTTGAGACAAGTTGGGATGACTGGAAACCAGAAATAAGAGGAGATCTAGTCATGAATGCATGTAAGTGGGTGTGATTTCATACTGGACAACAGTATTTCAGATACAAAAGCATTTTTACCTTTTCCTATGACTTTTAAAATGGCAGAAGTTTGCCCAGGAAGCTAAAGCAAACACCTTGGCCTTTTGAAAGCAAAATAATACTGATTTAAAAGGTTGTATGCTTTTGTTGCTTTCCTTTATTAATATTATTGTTGCTATATGTCCCATTGTAAGCATTTATGCTCTGAGAGATGTTGAAAGAGTTGGATGCATTTCTTTCAGATAATTTTTAATAGTTTAATATAAATTATTTTCATTTATATATATCTATGTCTTTCATTATGGTGAAGATTCTAGAATTTATATGGAATTTTAAGTTGATATAAACTTGGATGTTACCAAGTAAATTCACTTTACTAAATAAGAAAAGTCATTCAGTGGGAATGAAAACTAAACCTCCTATCAAACACAACTCATGCTGTAATTGTGGAGGGCAAGAGACTGACATGGAATGTGGAAGGGCTGGTATAAAGTAACTTGGACTCTCTGCCTAATCAGTGTATGTGCTTCATATGCTTCATATAGGTGTTGTGCCAGACGGTACATATGAAGTATGTTCTAGGACAACAGGACAGGCTGCAGCAGGTAATGCACTTCTTAAGTAAATCAGTTCCTATATAAAGAAAGTGATCATAAAAGATGAAAATTAAATCCTTTAATAGCTGTGTTGTAACTTAATTTGGAGTTTGTTTTTTGTTTGTTTGTTTTGTTTAGTATCTTGTTTTTCTGCTAAAACTCTTCAATGTTTTTATCTTCACTATCTTTTCAAGCTATTCCAATTTTTGAGTCACATCAGCAACACTGGTTTTAGATGTTTAGGTGCAGGAAAACACACAGTGTAGATATGTTTGTTCCTTGGTTGGAGAATAGCCCTTTGTAACAGCAATGGTGTCCTAGTGCTTCCAATCCTCGAGGTTACTAAATCTTCCAGTCTTTCTAATGCTGAGACTGCATCTTGAGCTCCTGTTCCTCCCTCTCCACTCCCAGAGACGGCTTCTGTTCTTCCCCAAATTGCTCTTTTCCCAGTCTCTCCTGCTGAGTTGTTTGGAAATTCTCCTCAAAAATACCTGGCACTCTCTGTCTTGATCATCATACGTGCTGTTTGCTTCTTCTCATCTCTTTGCCCAAATGTTGCATCTGCGATGTCTCCTGTCCTTATAGCTTTGCTTGTTGTCACCCACTTGCTTTTTTGTGCTGGGGAGGCATAAAAATGAAGCACATGCTGCAACCATTAAAACTCTACCTCAGATGGAATTTTGAATGGAGAAAAACAGGATGAATCAATTCAAAAGGAAAAACAATAACTTGTGGTGTTCTGCTTAAAGTATATTCTGTATTTTGATGCTGAAAGGTAGCAATCCTTAGAAGAATCCTAAGATATGATATTCAGCAGGCACATACACATATAGTATTTTCCAGCTTCATTACTGAAGACTTGAAACTGTAAATAAGTCAGCATTTTTACATGCAGATGGGCATCCTTTAGGTTTCTTACTGTTAGCAATCCTGTTCTTGAATAGTGTACTTGGCTGCAATTGTACGAACTGAAGTGGGAGATGCTCTCTTCAGCTTGGCTGAAGGAAATGTATTTTCATTAGGTTTGTCTGTGTACATCACTTGTTGAAGAAATACTACATAGCTGTGAAGGACTCCAGCAATCATTTCAGTTGTGGAATATGTTTTCTTCAAGACAGTTCCTTGTAATGGATAAGCATCGTCTTGGCTAATAACACAAAATTCACTATGGGGAATTTTTTTTAGAAGAGGAAAAACTGTTCAATCCTTTTTTTCTTTAAAATACAGAAAGTAGTAGTGCTGGAACCTGGACGCTGAATGTGTTGTGGAAGATGTGTGGGATTGATGTCCACATGGATCCAAACATTGGGAAAAGGCTGAATGCTTTAGGCAACACCCTCACCACGTTGACAGGCGAAGAAGATATTGATGATATTGCTGACCTCAACTCTGTAAACATAGCTGACCTTTCAGATGAAGATGAAGTTGACACTATGTCTCCCACTATACATGCGGTATGTGAAACAATCAAAATAAGTGCTACTGATTGGAAAAGGCGTGATGAAGTTTTCAGTCAAATGGAGAGATCATAGCCTTGAGTTGAGTCCAGCATGCTACTCTTTATAGCTCATTTAACTGATGTTGCAAATACAAAACATTTGTGTGTTAGTTTTCTAACTCCCTATTTCAAAGGCACAAAATCACAGACCATATTTTTACTGGTGTTACTTGGAAATACTGATCTGGATTTGAAAACATGGAGACACAATACCTAACTTCAGGAATGTGAATTGGAAAAGCTGTGGCTGTAGATAGGTTTTCTTAACAGGAGAGTAAGTTACTAACATGAACGAATTAGAAAACAATCTTTTTTGGTAATTCTATCCAATATGCTGCTGACTTTGCTTTTTAATTTTGCATAGAAATGTTTTAACAGATGTTCTTTAATGGCTCTCTCAAACGTCTCTTGCCTGCCAACGGTGAATACGTTATCCCAGAACACTAACATTCCTGTTTGTTGTTTAGAAATCAGGTGGAGGTTCATTATGTGGAGATGCGCGCAAGCTAACGTTTGGGCAGCGGATTGTAAATCACCTGCTGGGCTTGAGCCCCCCAAACCATCGATACTCTGTTCCTGTAGAATATCTATTGGGGTCAGCGAAGTGTGATTCTCTTCAGTCTAGCAGATCACATGTGAAAGCAGGCAGATCCTGCTCGTGGGGACATGTATGTAGTAGTTGCAGTGTGTCTAACTGAATGATGGGGTGTGGATCACCAGAAAAAATCCAATCAGGTGCCTTTTGAGATTAAACTGATTCTTTTGCATGCACTAGTCCAGATTCTAAGGTGTCAAATTCACTTTCCCTGTTGTTAAATCATACTAATGTCCAATTTTTGAGGGCATTAATTCAATGTTTATTTTAAATAGGAGATTGTTGATCACCGACGGCAGGGAGCTTCCAGTATCCAAACTGGAGAACAGCGAGGAAGAAAATTTGTGAAACGTTTAGTCGATATTAGAGAACTCAATGAGCAAGCTAAAGTTATTGATGACTTAAAGTAAGTTGGACTTTGCTTTCACTCACACAAACTTTGGGAATAACAACCTGCAGCTGACTTGTTTTCTATTCTTACCACATATCGCGTGGCATTTTGATGGTCAAGTGGCAATTGTTTTTTTTTAATTAAAAAAACAAAAAATAGTCCTTTTGGATTCCCTAAGAAAAAAATTATATATGCAAGTTCTCTCTCAGATTTCTCAAGTTCTTCCCCAAGTGTCAAATTAGTCTGTATTCCTTCTGCTTCTGCATTAAGATGGCTGATTGTAATAAATTTCCTATTGATCCAAAATTGTAGTTTCATCTTATTATCATCATGATTACTTTAACAAAATGTATTACTTTGTAACTGTAATAAGCTTAGACTCATTCACTGATAGAAGAAGAATATTTAAATATAATATTTTTGATCTTGTAAGTGATATTTTAAAATTAAATCTCACATGCTGTACTTGAGAGAACTCTGAAGAATTATTTCAAATTTCATCAATTTCATCTAAACTACTACTGTGATTTTTATTTAAAAATTTCTGCAGTTGTGGTTTTTTGGGTTTGCTTTCCTTCTTATTCCCTGAGACACGGATCTGTCTGGAATGGGAGTACAGAGCTTGGTAATTACATGTTAAAGAGTGAAGAGCAGATGCATTTTACTGCTTCTACTTGGCATAAAATTGCTGTCAGCATTCAGAGGGCAATTGTATGTGAACTTTGAATTTTAGGTTATATATTTTCTCTAATACAAGCTTAAGAATTAAAATTATATTTTGTGCCTGCCTTTTCTCAGTATATGAATGCTTCAGTAACCTGTGATTCTTTCAAAATAGCAGTTACTTTACAGAATTTTCTCGGTTGTTTGGCAGCGTGTGTTATCTGCAGAAAGTGATCTGGTACAGAAGGCTGTCACTGCTGTAACAGGGCTTTGGACTCTTAGAGCAGAAAGATTTTTTTCTTCATTCTTCTGGAGATTTACCCGTTATGTTTGTAATTAATTAAACAACCATCATGTGATTGAAGGTGTATAGAAGGTCCTTAATCTAGTTGTTACATCTAGGGCTTTTTGGAACAAGAGAGTTGCTTCATAGCCATTCTTATTGTCCACCTTAGCATCACGTTAGCACTGTTCTTTGGGGCGTCTCCTTGCACGCTCGTTGGTTCCACATCCTCTGTCTGCTCTGCTAGGTCACACAGAAACCCTAAAATCAGAGTGTCCTCTTAAGGACAAAATATTATACATGACAAAAAGTTGTATCATGAAACAAGAGGAAATCTTGTGCGACTGTGTTTGGCACTAGTCATAAGTAACTACTGAAGGAGAAGAGGATAATTGCCAGGGAAAGCACAACATCATCGCAACACAGATTTTGAAGTGGTGAAAATAATGTCATCTATTTGTAAGATAACTCAACTATGATTTTTATCTCGCCAGAAAATTAGGTGCAAGTGAGGGAACTATAAATCAAGAAATTCAGCGCTATCAGCAACTGGAGTCGGTGGCTGTGAATGATATCCGCCGGGACGTTCGTAAAAAGCTACGTAGATCCAGTATGAGGGTGAGCAGTATTAAGTTAGTTTAAAAATATGATAGCACTTGCATTATATATTTCTTTCCTGCAGGTTGATTAAAGCAAATAAAATGTTAGTAATGGAAAAGGAAGGTTAAGAATATCCAACAGATCAATAATACCTTTACCTGTAGGAGGAGGCAGGAAAATGTTTTCTCCCTTGTAATAATGGTGATAGGAAAATTAAAATTCCGCAAATGCTATAATGTAAATGGGTTTATTTGCACGCTCGCAAGAAATAGTCAGAAGATGTGTATTTGAAGATGTGTTGTTTATTCCGTGCTCTTAGCAGATTTTAAAATGATCCCTTACAGGACTGATGAATGCAGGTGCAGAGGCAAGCTTGTTAACTGCCCGGGCAAATGATAGATACCTATTGTGTTCTACCTGGCATGTGTGCTTTCTGTATGTGTGTTCTATTTATGGATAAACAGTATAGCTGCAGAGTTAGGTAATGTAAAAATAAAAACAAGCTACTAAGGATGGACACTGGAAGAAGAAACTGGACAAAACCCAAGCGCTCTCGCTGGTAATCCACAAACATTTGTGGCTTTTGTCCCAGACCCCGATGAACCTGGCAAAACATTATTTTCAGTGTGTCCTAGTGCATAAGCTCCAAGTATGATGTTTCATTAATAAGAAGAAAAGATGTTTCAAATAGTAACCTATTTGCAGCTCTTTTGTTCTCATTTTAGCTCATGTTCTTCTGTTACTGTAGTGGTAGCTGGGAAGGATGCCTGTCAAAGTGGTCAGGTTATTAGCTCTGAGTATACTTTTCTCCTGGCAACAGGACTTTGCCAGTTCCAGCAGGTGTGAAAAGTGCACAAGTATCCAGTGACAAATAGTATTTTAACTTGCCAGAGTTCTTCTGTGTTCTCAGTGTTGCACTTCAATATCATTTCAGGCTGCCTCCTTGAAAGACAAATGGGGCCTCAGCTACAAACCCAGCTATAGCCGATCCAAGACTATTTCAGCATCAGGAAGGCCACCTCTGAAGAGAATGGACAGGACAAGGTAAGCTGCAGGGGGATTTGAGGTCTATGACAGCATCAACAACAGTGTACATAACAGAGGAAACATTGAAGTTGGGCTGTTCTTTTTGTACAGGCAGCAGCTATATGGTGGCACCAGGTAGGAGGAGATCATTTTGCAAGACAGGCACGTTCTAAAACATAACTTTTCATCTTTTTTTGAAACTTCTTTTTTGACAAATTTAGTAGTATGTCAAGTGAAGAGAAGTTTCCACTTCGACAGCAACTCAGGGCTTTTTATAGCATCCTGCTTTCAAGACAAACTGAAGAAACATACGTAGGGAAAAATGGCATAGTGTAATCATTTTGATTTCTCCACTTGATTTGCAATCATCTACCTTAACAAAGGGCTCTTGTAATGAAAAGGGAGATTTTTTTTTTGGTGAATGATAATTTTCTTTTATTATCTTCACCTGTATTTGTGTGTATTGGTTTGCTTTCATCATCTAATGGCTGCTGGGCAAACTGTACGTTGTACAATGATGCCTCCTAGTAAAGTATTTGCTTTGGTTATACAATATATGTGTTTGAGTCTATTGCTCCTGTAGATCCAGTTGAAGTGTTTGAAGCTTGGAACTAAAGCTTGGAACTTGAAGCTTGGAACTAAAAATGTGCTGTATTATTATGTATTAAATATAAAAGATTTTAAAATAAAAAAGGTGGAGAGGAGTGTTAGATTTCTTTGGACTTTTTTCTATGAGAACAGAAATTCTTAATAGAAATTTGCTTCAAATTTGAATACTTCTGTAGAAGTTAATGTAAATATATAAATAATCCAGATGTGAAAATATCAGACAGCAGATATTCCAGCAAAAAAAACCAACTTTGTAAGTACTCTGATTTTTCAAGGTGCCCTTGAAAAGGACTCTGTCTTCTAAATCAATTAGCTTTCTTGATAACTAAAGCAGAGGAAGCATTGAAGGCAGGAAGGTACTAGTTCAAGATCTGTCAGAGGAAAACCACTTTCATTTTACCTTTTCACAAAGTTATCTGAAGAGAACCAGAAGTTGTATGGCAAAGATACTGGGGCTTTTATGTTGCGCTGTAAGGAACACAAAGTTTTGAAAAACTTCATGAGTACTTTGGTTGTGAATGAAAAGCAGTTTGCATATACTATATGGCAAATTAATTAATTTCAGTTCCATCAGAGAACACGTAATCTGCCAACTTGCTTTATGTCCCATGTGGTAGATCAGGAATATCTTATTTTTCTGTAATTTCTGCATGTTGGCTCAGGACTGAAAAACTGACATAAAGAAATAAGCAGAGATTGGCTAGCAATAGACTATTGGTAAACTAATGTGTAGCTTCCTTCTCTTTCTTTATCCCAATCCTTTTTCCTTTTCGTGAACACTAAGTGCTTCTATTATGATTTTATAATTTCTTTTGTAAAAAAATACGAAGTACTGGCTGTACGATTTTATTGCCTTCTATTTGTGTAGTTAGACGTTTGCATGAACATAAAATCCTATAGTAAAACTCAACAAGCTGTTGTCTTTTGGTTTTGCCTATAGCTCTCGACTAGACAGTGAAGATCTCCCGGATATTCGTGTAGATGCTGCATCTCCTGGGCCAAGAGTAACTTTCAACATACAGGATTCTGTAAGAATTACTTTATATACCATATCATTATATTTCCTCTACCATTTGGTCACGAATTCATGAGATGGATATACCTAGGCAGACCAGAATTGCTTGTGTGGTTTTGTGTGTCTTTCCATGCATTTGTGTGTGTGTACGCCTCAAATTATGGATGTGGTTTTGGAAGATAGATTTGTTTTGATAGGACAGAGATGTGTTTTGGTTTCTTAACACAGAAATTGAAACATTAGGGAAATATTTGAAAATGGTAATTTTTTAAAAGACTGACACATAGGAGTAATGCAATCATTTTGGAGTTTTTATCAGAAGTGTGCAAAAAAATCATTACTGCTTTTTATGTTTTAATATATTTAGAGTGTGGAAATGGGTATTAGTCAGTTTGCTGTATCCCTTCTGTGTTTGAAACAGATGGCTGAGTCTTTGGTTTTGTTTGTTGCTATGTTTCCTCATTTTTAAAATGTTCCTATTGGTTTTGCATGGCTGAGATTATTGTAATTGTTTTAATTTATATTTGTTTTTATTTCTAATTAAGTTGAATAATACAGCTTTGGATATTGCACAACAATCCGTCTGTCCAGGGGAAGGGTATTTTCAGGTATTTTTGAGAAGAAACAAGTATTCTTTGCCAGAGAACTAATTGATCTCACAGGGAGCTGCTTTTCAGTGCTTCATCTCTTCTGCACTCAGCTAAACAGAATGTATATCAAATTTGAAAATATTTAAATGTAAATGTGTACATTAAGCAGAACAGCACAATTGGTTATGGATGAACTTTGCAGTGTGTCTCAACACCCTTATGTAGATGTAAAACTTAGTAGTTGTTGTAAAATAAGTTACTGAAATTTCGTTTGTGTATTTATGGAGGCTCTGATCAAGGCTGATGTGAAGTGACATAAGTCTAGACTTGAGAATGTGGTTTACAAAAGGATTTTGGAGTGTGTGCAGAGGTGTCTTCATCTCTTACATTGTGTTCCAAGACTGCAGGCACCTACAGCAGTACAAAATAATTGCTTAGGTGGGAGGACATCTTCAGACACTTCATTTCTGGAGGAATTCCTGTATTTCATGTAGAACAAGAGATTTTCAAATAATACTGAGTAAGGAATATGCCAAAACTTAATACCCAAAGAACACATGGTGGATTTTTTAACAGCTTTCAAAAAAGCGGCTAGGGAAAATAGTAAAGATTTTTTTTTCCTTAGGAAAACAAAAGAAAATAACCAAAACACAAAGCCAAAGCGAAAAACCCAAACACAAACCAATAAAAAACCCCAAACAAACCAACAAGAGCAAAAACAAACAAAAAACAGCTTTGAGAGATAGCAGTGTACCTTTTTTTACCTTCCAACTTGCCTCACACGCCTAGGAAATAAATTCTTATTTCTGATAGATGGAAGTGAGACATAGAAATGTACTTTACACGTTTGCATATGTTTACATTTAAAAGCTGTCCTACCTTTATTTTTTTGTTGTTATATAAGGCCTGTTAGCTTAAGCTTTGTTGGCACAGCAAAATGCTTTCAAGCACTTAGATGTGTCAAATGTTTAATATTAAAAAATAATTATATTACTGACATTATAATGCCCATTCGGAAATTCAACAGAGCTCTACACTGAATTTGCAGATGAGGACTTTGTAGCTCTATAGTAACGCTGCGTAGGTAGTGCTACTGTTAAACTAATCCTTGTAGATATTTTTCACATTTCATTCATGTTAGAGAAGTTCATGTTCAAAAATGGCTTATGTGGTGCTTGCGGCATGCTTTACGTGAGGAACAGGAGGCCTGTTGTGGAAATTTGGCCTGCAGTTGGATATGTGTTAAAGCACGTCTGCCCAAGAGCACAGCCCAGGACTGTACATTCTGCGTTAGCATCCTGCACGCACGCCGCACTAACCCTCCTGGGGCCTCTGCAAGGGTCGTGATGATTTTTCCTGTCTCTTGTTCTTTTCTTTCAAAATATTTTTTTTAAATTTAAATGAAATGTTTCCATTCCTTCTGATCATGTGAATCAGTCAGAGCATGATACATATGCAGCTAACAGATTGAGCTCAATCACTAGGCAATGGCAAATGTCTCCCCACCAAGTTTTCATTTCTTTCTTTCTCATAATCCGTCTTGCAATTTCTATTACGGGGAACTTGGAAGTGAGAGATTCTCACAGCACTCTTGCTTTTTAATTTCCAGAGCTATTGAATGCATTCTTGATGGAAAGGAAATATGTGGAAATTTAATCTCTTTTTGTCTTTTTATAATCAGTTTCCAGAGGAGACAGAAATGGACCTTTTGTCTGTAACTATTGATGGTCCCTCCCATTACTCATCTACTAGTGAAGGCTCATGCTCGGTATTTGGTTCACCCAAAACTCCGGTAGTCTTCTCACCCGGCATTCCCTTCCAGCCTGAAGAAGGCCGTCGGGATGACAGCTTATCATCAAGCAGTGAGGACTCTGAGAAGGAGGATGACCATGAAAGAGAGAAGAGCTATTTTTATAGGAAACCACAGTAAGTAATGCTCCTAAAGAAGAACACAGAGATTAAAAAAAGTACATTTGAAATATTGACTTTAAAGCTACAAAATCTGTTAGTGATGGAGGACTGAATTTTGCCTGAAAGGGTGTATGTGGAAGGCAGGGGAGGTCGTGTTTGGCAGAGGTGAGTCTGAGGGAAGGAGGACTTCTGATCTGTTCTTTACAAAGGGGCAACTCTTAGAAATTTCAGGCCTTGAAACAGAACAAAAGAACTTGGAAAGTGACTTTTTGAGGCATAGAGCAGGTTTTAGTGGGACTAAATGACAGATTTTTTCAAATAGAGCATACCTTTCAGTTTTACCTAGTGATTAGACCTCTATAAAGTGCACATAATGATGTAAATGTTTATAAATCAGAAAATTATTGTATGTATTGTTTCATTTCTTGTTTAAGAATTTAAGAAAGGCTTAGTTCTTTGTAGTACCCTGTACAATGAAAAGATGTGTTAATGGAGGATGGATCGCTGTATAGCAGATAAGAACTTTCCTGGGAAAAGCCTTAAAATGTTATATACTGAGCACAGATATAGTCTAAGGATGCCTCTTACCATCTGTTGAGGTTCATGTCATGCTAACAGATAATCCCCATTGTGCCCGAGCAGGAGCAGCTCTCGCAAGAAGGCAACCGGCTTTGCTGCCGTCCACCAGCTCTTCACCGAGCGCTGGCCAACCACGCCGACCAACAGAAGCGTGACTGGCACAACCACAGAGAGAAATATTGACTTTGAACTTGACATCAGGGTCGAAATTGATTGTGGGAAGTGTGTCCTGCACCCTACCATGCTTCAGCAAGAACATGATGACATTAGTTTACGGCGGTAAGAAACATTTTACTTAGTTGCCTGATGAAGATCAAGGTATGAATACTTTATTCTGCCGTAGCTGTTTAGTACATCTGATATTTCCATCATGTAATTTATGACCATATGTGCAACAATTAATGATTCTTAAGCACTGACCTCTTTGAAAAGCATGGTTGTATAGATTAGTTTGTTCTCATCACTTTATTCATAGTAATTATCACTACATAGAATCACCGTAAATCACAATTATGGCTGAGTATGGCATGGTGAATTGTGTGTGTTTAGCTTGAATCTGCATATGCCTCTCTTCTGGTTTTATTTATTTTTTTTAAATCATATTTTACTTTCATTAGTATCTTAGGCTTGTCAAGCACTCGGTTATTTTTTTTTTCAGCCTCCAAAGAAGTAACTTTACAATTTAGTGAATCCACATATTGTTTTGACTAATAATGGGGCTACTGTTGTGTTTTCTTATGATCTCTGAGGCCTCCCATTATTTTCTGAGTGTAAAAGCATACTGATATTATGTTTCTTAGTAAAACGCATATTTTTGATTATGTGAGGTAGCGGAAGTGCTTTACTTCTGATCTTAAAGTTTTATCTCATTTTTAGTTATTAAATTCTCTCCTGTTTTCATACATATGTGATTGGTGATCTAATGGCAGCGTTACTACTTAAAATTTGATGTTATTAGTAACATGGTGAATATTAAGAAACTTGCTTGTCAAAGATAAATCTCAGTAAGTATAGTATAAGGAAGTGAGATTTACTTGTTTTAACTCTTAATTGTAAGAAAAAGGAACAAATGAGAAATACTTTTTCTTTCTAAGAGTTATACATAGATCTGTAATTAGAAAGCAGTTTGTTTTCTGTCTTTCCAAGACACTTTTTTTCTAAGAATTGGTGCAAAAGGATAAAGAATCTCTTAAGAATTTATATGAAAACAGGCTTTACAGCAGAGAAGGAAAATTGATAAGTATTTTCTGCATATCAAGGAGTTTTCACAGATCATGCTGGGTAATGCAGATGAACTTGACCGTAAGAGTGAAGAGCATTGGAAAGTTTTTCTCTGATGACATAAAATTTTGTAGATTTTACTGTCTGAAGTAATCACATCATGAAAATGGCAAAACCAGAGTTGGCAGACAAGAAAGGGAGTAGAGGTCACAGAAAGTACAGAATAAAGCAGGGATTTAAATGCTTTCTTATATAGTTGATACTACAAATCTGTTTTAGACATCCCTAGTTTTTTTAATAATAGAAAATATACTCTTATTAATATGAGTGTTAAGCTTGTTTTAATAAAATACAGTGTCTTTATTTTAGGAGTTATGATCGGAGTTCCAGAAGTTTGGATCAAGAGTCTCCTTCAAAAAAGAAGAAATTTCAAACTAATTATGCATCTACTACTCACTTACTTGCTGGGAAGAAAGTGCCGTCATCTCTACAGACAAAACCTAGTGATGTGGAAACAACGGTGTTTTATATTCCTGGGGTGGATGTAAAGGTAAAAGGAATGTATAACTCAGCAGGGAAACACTTGCTCTTTCTCTGCCCGAATATTGTTTCTAACCATATACATTGTTACAGTATGTACAAATTCATGTATACAGAGCAAATCAGCAAAATCTTTTTTTTCCGTTACGTAGATACTGCTAGAATATGAATAATGATTTCTGTAATGCTACACTGAAAACTGATAGATGCTTTTACCCTCATTTTCCCAAAGGGTGGGACAGAGACACCCAAAAGCTTGTATGTACCATCAAAACTAGCTATGCCACATGACACTCCCTAACAAACAGTGTACGTGATCTTACCTAATGAAATGTATTCCATTAACACTTTGGTGTCCAAAATTAGACATTTGTTTTGGGTATTTTCTTATCTGACAGGTAATTTATTCAGTATGAGGTTTTCAAATAAAGGAAGTTTGTTCCACTGACTGTAATTCATGGGAAGGGCAGCTTAGTAGTTGGCCCACTAGCATATGAAGCTCTCACTGTGTCTTCCGTGTCGCTTGTTATAGCAGAGTCTGGGTGTAAAAACTTGTTATGACAATGTTCCCTGTGTATGTGTCCATCTATCTTCAGGGATGAGTTATGCCTCAGGTCCTGCCCTCTGCTTGTAGTCAAATTTAGGAATAACTAAACATTCTCCACAGCTTTTGTTATGTTCTGTATTTTCATTGGTAGCGTATTATTATGCACATTTAGGAGGCCTGAACTCCTGGAATATTTTATTATTTTTAATTTTAATGCAACTTTCTGTATGCAGTTGTTTAGTAGTGGAATAGTTCCACATGGAGTAAGAAACCAAGCTGTGGGAATAGGAACAAATAGTTAGTGGCGCAGGTTGTGTGTGATTTAACGGAGCAAGTTTTAGGCATTGTTCCTTAATAGTTCGTTTCCTCTTCTTCTCTGTGTTTCCTTGGTATTTTTAAAGGTTTATTAATTTTTCTGTTTTTTTGTATGTAGTTTTCAGATCTTTACATGCACTGACTGTATCTGTAGAATGTGAATTGGAATGTAAGATATCTTAAATAATATTTTTATAAATAATGCAAACAAAAAGAAGGGAAGGAATGACACCGAACTGCTGTATAGAAATTGAACTACTTGTATGAAGTAAATGGATGTTTCTTTGCTTTGCAGTTGCACTACAACTCAAAGACTTTAAAGACTGAATCACCAAATACTTCTCGAGGATCCTCTTTGCCAAGAACCCTTTCCAAAGAGTCCAAGCTGTATGGTATGAAAGACACTGCCACATCTCCTCCTTTATCTAGCACTATCCACAGCAAGACTAACACCTTACTTCCTCCCCAACCCCCACCCATCCCATCAGGTACTTATAGGCAATAACTTTCTAAAACTGCCATGCATATGTATCTTTGCTTCACATAATCTACTAGCTTTAGATCTGTTTGCATATTACCTGAAACGCAGTATTTATCAACTCTTAACTTGGGCTGCAGAAACCTGATCGCAGAAGCACAAGTGCAGTTCATGAGGTTACATTTTTAGAAATCAAACCAGCCAAACCAGTCTCAGTAATAATTCTGCCATAGTCACCATATCCAAGTGTTGGGCGGTCACTGCCTTCTCCCTGTTCTCATTTAACAAAGTTATGCTTTATTACTGGAAAGCAAAGTTTAAGTATCTATAAAAACTGAATGCTGCTTGATTTATTCTTCATAATTAAAGAAAAAAAAAATCAGATTAATCTGACCATATTTGAAGAATACTTTCAGCTTTCTAGTGCCTTCTGCCAGACAAGTTATGTGTAAAATTTTGCTTTCTGGAATGGAGTTATTTCTTGTAGTACTGAGCAGCTGTTCAGATGTATTTTTATTAACTGAATACTGGACCAGTGTCCTCAGCTGTTGCAGGCCCTTAAATAACCATGATTTGGAACAACCTGAGTTCCAATAATTAAAGTTTTGTTCTATCTCCAATGATTCCTGTTTTCAAGCAGGAGTCCTTGGTTACATCATGTCAGATCTAGAGCTATGTAGATTGCACCTCCAGCTTCAGAGACTTTCACTCTTCTCTCCTTTGGCATTTGAATATCACTTTAAAAACAAAGCCAAAATTTTGTCAAGATTTGATGAGCAGTGAAAACAGATAACTAAAGAAAATTTTGGTGGATGGATTTGTTGTTGTTATTTTGTTTGGTGGTGGTTGTTGTGTGTTTTGGGGTTTGTGTTTGGTTTTTGTTGGGGTTTTTTTGGTGTGATTTGCGGGTTTGTGTTGTTGTTTGGGTTTTTTTTTTTTTATAAAACCAGCTATGATGCTGGGAGAGAACAGTGAAACAGGGACACCTTCCTCAGATACCCACGCTGTTGAACCATTAGCTCTTCCTCCTTTAAGTGTCCATCTTCTTTCTGATACTCAATGTTGTGTAGTCTTGGTTTATCCTACTTCAGTTCTGTTCTGTATTTACTTATCCTCTTTCCAGTCTTTGCCTTTGAATTTTTACCATGTTATGTCCAGCTCTTGAGTCTTGTTTTCGTATCTCTGAGCACTACATTTTGTGGTCTTAGAGAAATTGCATTTTTATGATGGTATGTCTCCCAAAAGTAGGGATTGCAATTACTTTATTTCTTTATGCACTGTATTTTTAGAAACATTTATTAGTTCTGAATTGGTTTGAAGCACATTTGTTATTTATATTACTTTTCTGATATTACTTTTCCTCTGGAATGGAAACCACATCACCTTACTGGCGTTTGGTCTCCAATATGAGCAAGGCAGGACAATCTAGTCAGAGGCGGTATAGAGAATAGTTTGCATAGCATGAAAATTGAATGTTTAGGTTGGTTTGGGTTTTTTTTAGCAAATAAAGGATTTTTAAGCTCCGTCTTAGTAATTTAGTTAATGTTTCTGTTTTTCTCGGAGAATTTAAAATCAATATCTTCATTTATCTCTATTCCTTCTAATAGCTGTATTTCATAGAGACAGTAGTTAAGCTGGTTTTAATAGCTTCTGTGCATATTTATATTTTGGTAAGCGTGGATTCAAGGGCTCTTCCACAGATTTAGAAGACAACAATCTTTTTATTAGTTTACTCTGGCTAGCTCTAAGCTTCTAAAAACAACAGTTTAGAATCTTCAGTTATTTGCGTAAATGTGGTAGAATTTGCCATTTGGAGTTTTAATCTCTTTATGTGTTTTCTCAGTTTAAACTGACGTTCTTTCCAGGCTCATGTATTTATTTTTACTAATTCCACTTCCATTTCCAGCCAGCTGTGGTTACTTTGTATTGTGTATTTGGAGAATTGCGGGTGTCTGATTTCAGCGCTACTTTTAAAAAGCAAAGTGGTGACAATGACATAAGAGTGCTCGGTCAAGAACATGTGCAATGGAATTTCAGTCAAGCATGACAGACTAATAGTCACTTTTGCATAGTTTTCTTAGTGAAAACTTGTGCCTTAATTGTTTTGGACTGGTCAGACTAACGCCTTTTCAGATGGTGATACAGAGAACTAAAGGAAACTGCTGTTAGTTATGAAGTATCTTCTAAAATTGAGCAGTTACTGTTGAGTGGTGTATTACATTAGAAAAAATTATCTTTTAAATGTTGCAGCCAAAGGGAAAGGAAGTGGTGGAGTGAAAACGGCTAAACTATATGCATGGGTTGCGCTCCAGTCATTGCCAGAGGAAATGGTGATCAGCCCGTGCCTACTGGACTTTCTAGAGAAAGCTCTCGAAACCATTCCAATAACACCCATTGAAAGGAATTACACAGGTAAGTTGTCTCCGTTTTTTGGTACTCTATGCTTTTTCTTATTTGTCTTCTGGTGGCATTGAGCTGCTGTTCGCTTTAAATTCCACTTTCTAATGCGTTCTTGTACTTGTTAAAAGCTGTTAGTTCACAGGATGAAGACATGGGACAGTTCGACATACAAGATCCCTTAGAAGAGTCCACAACATCATTAGTATCATCCTCAACGTCAGCGTATTCATCCTTCCCTGTAGACGTGGTGGTTTATGTACGAGTTCAGGTGAGGTTTTAATTCAACATTCAGTGTAGTTAAGTAACTTCAGTTACAGTCTTTGAGACAATCCATGCTTTGAAGTTTGCTTTTTAAAAACTAAAAATATTTTCAAGTGATCTTTCTGAGATATTAATGTCTAGTGTGATGATAAAATAGGATTTATTTCAACAGAAGTCCTGAGTTATGAGCATTTTTTAATGCTACATCTTCCTGATCTCTTTTGGACTTTTCTTGAAAATGTCTTTCATAATTAGCATTTATATCCATTGTTTATAGGTACCATCACAAACCAAAAATAATAATTAATGATTTTCTCAGTTTATGTGGAAAAATGTAGGAATATGCAGTTATCATCTACAAGGCATTATTCATACTGCTTAATATTTCCTGTGTCTGGGCTTTTATACATCAGAGAGAAAAGTGTTACCACAGAGTGATTCACAGCACTTGACCTTGAACTGAATGTTGCTATTATATGTTTATACTTCACTCAAACAACATTCTTCCTTGTATAAATCTGACTATGTTCCCAAGCTCAACAACGTATTCTAACAGAGGCACTTTTATGCCTGTGAAAATTAACCACAACAATCTGTAGCCTTGCTGGGCTTTTACTGCAAACTCATCTGGCCAAGATTGTTGAGGGAAGCCGAGTCTTTCAGCATCAGCTCAAGCGTCAAGTGATTCTGTACAGTTCTCACAGGAGATGAGCAAAGCTGTGAATTGACTTGGGGAGGTGGTAGAGAGGGACGTACACGTCCTCTGCTGCATCCAGGGCTCCTGTATTTAACTTGGCTAAAAAACAGTCCAAATAATAGCCCTGGTGTTGAAGGGATTCCCTGAAATCAATTTATCTGTATGAACTTGTATACAGTTTTCTTACTAATTTTAAAGCCTGCCTGAAAAGGCTGTAATTTTGCTTAGATTTAAAAAAACCAAATACATAGCACCCAACAAGTCGCATTTGGGACGTTTTTAGTATTTCATATTCCTTCACTGAGTGCTTTATTTTCTTTCTGTGTTTCAGCCCTCTCAAATCAAGTTCAGCTGCTTGCCAGTATCCAGAGTTGAATGTATGCTGAAGCTGCCTTCCCTGGATCTTGTTTTCTCTTCAAACCGAGGAGAACTGGAAACATTAAGTACAACATACCCATCAGAAAATGTGCTGGTTACTAGCAGTATTTCACACAGTGGCTCAAAGAATTCAATTAGTAAATCTGGAGTGCCAGGTAAAACGTGTATGAATGTTCATACTGTATATAGTTTGTTGCATAAATATAATGTTCTGTTGCCTGAAATTAGAGCAGAAGATAAGCTTTTACACACCTTAATGCTAGATGTTTATGTATTGGTGAGTTCAGTAGGATTACTTCATGTTGTATCACTTTCCTGTAGAAGCTTGCACAGATACAGTATATTGGAGTTCTTCTTGCATTGGTTGAGTTCAGTTATCTGCTAGCATCAATATGTAGAATATTTAAGCTGCATTGCTGCTACAAGGGCTTAATTTGATGTGCATTTGATCTGTATAATGTTGCTGTTAGCAGGCAGTATTATTTCATGTTTGAAAATGCTTTTATACTAAAACTAACTTTTGCAAAAAACCTTTGTCTTCAGGCTCATCCCCTGGCCTAGGCAGCCCTCTGGGCAGAACGCGGCACAGCAGCAGCCAGTCAGACTTGACCACTTCTAGTAGCAGCTCTTCAGGCCTGAGCTTCACTGCCTGCATGTCCGACTTTTCCCTTTACGTGTTCCATCCATATGGAGCTGGCAAACAAAAGTCTGCAGTTACTGTTCTAACTCCTGGATCAGGAGCCTTAGGTACAAGAACTATTGCTGTAATGAGCGTTGTTCGAGTTTGACATGGTTTTTCGAACTGAAGGTCACAGAAGATTCAACTTTCTCCTTTCTGTTTGTAGGTAATGTGGATGAGGAACCAACTTCAGTCACTGGCCGGAAGGATTCTTTGAGCATAAACCTTGAGTTTGTGAAAGTCAGCCTGTCCCGAATAAGGCGTACAGGAGGTTCTTCCTTTTTTGAGAGTCAGTCTGCAAGCAAAGCTACGAGCAAGATAGATACCACATTGATAAACATATCTGGTAAATGCTATATTTCATTTTAATCTCACCTGTTCAGCTAATTAGAGAACTACTGTTTCAGCGACAGACTTTACTCTTGCAGCTTTTGTAGATGTTATAAAAGAGCCATCTCTTTGTAGTGTCTAGTAAATTTTTTCCTCTTTTTGAGTGAAGTAGGGATTGATACATTAAATTTTAATGATACTTGGAGGACCTATTTGCAGATGCACCTTTTTAGCCTCCTATTTCATTTAATGTAACTAAAAGGGCTTGCTCAAATGCATCTCTGACATCAGTCTGAGTGACCTAATGCGACCCTTGATTATGTTGAGATTGTACTTGCTCTGCCTGGGAGGGGATGCAGCCAGGACAGCTGACCCAGATGGATCAAAGGGATACTCCATGGCATATGATGTTGTGCTCAATAATAAAAGCTGGAGGAAAGGGGGATGTTGGTGGTTACAGCATTTGTCTTTCCAAGCAACTGTTAGGTGTGCTAAGGCCCTGCTTTCCAGCAAATAACTAAACATCTGCATGCCAGTGAGGAGGAGTGAATAGGTTGGTTTTTATTTTCCATCACTTGGATGCACGTCTTATGCTTTCCGTGCTAAATTGTTGCTGCCTCAATCCACAAGTCTCCTCACCTGCCTTGTGTTGTTTTCTCACTCTCCCACAGGAGAGGGGAGTGAGCAGCTCATTGGGCATCTGGCTGTTATTTGGGACCAACCGACAACAGAGAGAAAGCCTAAATTGTTTGTGCTTAGTCAATTTAAGCTACAGGTCATTTGAGTTGTATGGCAGGTGTTATCAGAAGGAAACGATTTTACATCATTATTTAGTCATAAAATTTGTATGTCAACTTTATTACATGGTTTTAGCATGCAAAAGAGAGTGGTTATTTTCCACCTCAGGGCACAATGTATACTTTCTTCAGGTATAAAATCCCATAGTTAGTATACATTAGCTTTATACATGACAGACTAGTGTCTTTGACTAGAATTGTTTGCGGAATGGTTGTGATTAATCTGCTATTAAAGCCTTCAGATGAGGAGCCTGAGGCACATAGAACACAAGTAGGTCCCAACATCAGTGATATTTTTAGGTTCCATCTTGTCTTTATGAAACGTGTTTGTATCTAATATTGGATTTGGAGAAATAGTAACACCTCAGCAAAACTGCAGGTTTTAATAACCACTTTCTCATTACAGCACAAACTAAACTGCTGGTTAAAGTAGTATTGGACTGTATTGAACAGTTACCAAAACCTGTCACTACTGAGAGTTTACAGTTGTGTGTATATGCTTTTCTTTTTCAGCCGTCTGTGATATAGGATCTGCTTCTTTTAAATACGATATGCGGCGACTCAGTGAGATTCTAGCTTTCCCAAGAGCTTGGTACAGGAGAAGCATTGCTAGACGGCTTTTCCTAGGTGATCAAACAATAAATCTGCCAGGTAAGATACTGCTTTTTATCATGAAAAACCTTTTTGTACAAGGGATTATAGTAGGAGTTTTAGAAACATTTATTACCTGTGTATTATTACATATGTGGTTGGATATAAATGTGTTATAATTTACTCTGTATGCAGTTGCTCTAAGTTTAACAGAAAATCCTAGAAAGAAGAAATTGAAAGTTTCTAAAGTAGGTCAGTGAATTATTTAAACAGCTTATATTAGTCAAGACAGCAGAAAACCTTTAGTTATGACAAAAGAAATCTATTTGAACACTCTCCAAATACCTCTTAGTATATGGGAGGATACTGTTGCACAAAAATGAAATCATTTTTCTGCCTTTAATGTGCTGCTTTTTCTTCCAGTAGCATCTGGTCCTGGAACACCAGACTCAATTGAAGGGGTAAGCCAGCATCTTTCTCCGGAATCCTCCCGGAAGGCGTACTGCAGGACGTGGGAGCAGCCCAGCCAGTCTGCTTCATTCACACACATGGCACAGTCACCGAATGTGTTCAGTGAGCACAATGCCAGCAGCAGTATGTCACCTGGGACGGCATCTCACAGCTTAAAGTCTCCAGCTGTTACAAGATCCAGGAGCGTATCTGACTCTTCAGTGCCTCAGAGAGGTTAGTATACTGATTCCTTTAGCTCTTTAAAGTGTTTTCATCAGTTGTGTGAAAAACAGTATGTTTTACTGCTTTGCAGAAAGCAACTTTAAAGCATTATTTTCCCCTGTGCCTGGGAGTAGAGAATCAATAGCTTAGAGAAAGGAAAATGTCTGAAATGGATGAACCAAAATGTAGTTTGTTACTTTTTATAAAATTGCTGTTTCTTTTACTAGAGCAGGAGTTGTTTAGCTGGGGTTAGCTGAGTTCTCCATCTTAATTTGATTGTGTTGTCATCTTCTTGGCCCTCTATTCTCATCCAAGCAATTACCTCTTAGCAGAGGATCAGTATCACAGCTCACAGATGAGGTCAGTTATTTCATTTCATCTGAGACTTCAGGCTCAGACTAAGAGGTCTAAATAAGGGGAGTTTCTATATAAGAACTAAAGTAACTTAATTTCTTTTACTACAAATGTTGTATTGTATCTTACAATAGCGTAGCACTGGTTGTGTGGAATATTTATGGCATGAGATATAGACAGGAGATTTTTAATCATGGTGCTTATTTTACTCTAGGAAAAAAACCTGTGACAAAAGAAAGGACAGGTATTTTGTCTATATAGCAAGAAAGCAAGATGTTATATATGAACAGTTTTTAGCACACAACTGGAGAAGGATCAATGGCTGGTAGAGTGGCTTATTCATAGGAAATGCAATTTTGCACAAGCTTTTAAAGAGTATTGCCAGGATTTTTGTGAGAAGAACGAGGAAAACCCTGATACTTGAAATACTGACTTGGCAGTTGTGCAAAGAACTGCTGCCTGAATATTCAAATACTAATAATTCATGTTCTGAGTACACTGGTATACTTAAAGAGTTAAAGAATTTAAAATACGCTCTTGCACAACTGACTGCAAGTAAAAATCTTTTCTCTTAAAGATATTAGTAAAAATGTGCAATAGATGTGTAAAACAAAAATAGATAAAAATTTAAAAATAAATATAAATACTAAATAAAAATAGATGTGTGAAATTAGTCAATTGTGATGACAACTAAAGTGACGCATACTACAAATCCTCTAATTCTCGCTTATTCTCACTCGTAGTTTTATGGTGCTCATTAAATATGGTGTTAGTCTGTTCTTTGGTACAATGCACAATGTATGCATTCTGTCAGATTTTCTTAGCATAGGGGATAATCTAAATTTTTGTGTACTTTTTTTGTTTAGATACTCTCTCAAAAACATCAACTCCATTTAATAAGTCAAATAAAGCTGGAAGCCAGCAAGGAACACCATGGGAAACACTGGTTGTATTTGCCATGAACCTAAAACAATTAAACGTTCAAATGAATATGAGCAATGTAATGGGCAATACTACGTAAGTATAAAACAACATCAAGCATGTTTTAGGCGATAGTGGGATTTTGCCACAGACTGTTAATGGCCTGTTGTCTTCTAGCTTTAAAATCCTAATTTTTTCAGTTGTGAACCATGAATGCTGGTAGATGCTTAATCCTAAAGTCACACATGCTTAATCCGCATTATTTACTGCTTTCTGGTAAATAATTTTTAGTTTGTCTTTTGACAGCCTGGGAAATTGCTGTCCATTTTCCCCTCTGTTCTAGGTGGACTACCAGTGGTTTGAAAAGCCAGGGTCGTCTGTCTGTGGGCAGCAGCAGAGATCGGGAAATCAGCATGTCTGTTGGCTTGGGAAGGTCCCAGCTGGACTCCAGAGGGGGAGTTGTTGGAGGTACCATTGATGTTAATACCCTGGAGATGGTGGGTAAGTTGGAAAGCTGCCTGTATTCATATATGCTCCAGATAATAAATGTGAAAACCTAAAGGATATACACACTACCCTGCTTTGTGAACCTGCTAGTATATAAAGACTTTGGATTCTTATTTGTGCATGCTGACTGAAGCACACTTTGGACTGAAGGGATGGTCTTCTGCTCAGGGGCTGATTCAGTCTCAGGGTTGCTCTAAAATTACACTAGCTAGCCGTGCAACCCTCCGGCCCCCTTCAGCTGTCTGGACAGATGGCAAATGAAAAGTTCTTACAGCATTTCAGCTCCCCCTAGAATTTCACAAGTGTGTGTGGCCTGGAAAATGCAGAACTGGCTTTGGAAAAGAGGCTGGGTGTTCTGGCTCTACAGCAGTGTCATGACCTCCCCATGCATCTGGAAGAAACCACTGAATCACCATGGATGGCATAAGGGTGAAAAACCCTGGAAAAGCTGAGTTTCTTATCTTTAATGCTGTATTTCTGTGTTGCTGTTGTTCTATTTCAGCTCATATTTCTGAACATCCAAACCAACAGCCCAGTCATAAAATTCAAATTACCATGGGTTCTACTGAGGCACGTGTTGACTACATGGGGTCCAGTATCCTAATGGGAATCTTCAGTAATGCCGATCTTAAGCTACAGGATGAATGGAAAATTAACCTGTACAATGCACTGGACTCGAGCATGTCTGATAAAAGGTAATACTGCCTCCTGTGTTTAAAGTCTATAATGTTTGATAAGGTCAAATTCTGTCTGTATTGTTACTGTCCAGAATTGGTAACCAAAAATGTAAGCATCTGCTAAAAAGCAATGGTTTGTTTTTATTGTCAGAAGGAAACAGATTAACTGTTTATGTTCTTGCTCTTTCTAATACCTAGTGAGATATTTGTCCATGGGGACCTGAAATGGGATATCTTCCAAGTGATGATTTCACGATCGACTACACCAGACCTAATAAAAATAGGAATGAAGCTCCAGGAGTTCTTCACACAGCAGTTTGATACAAGCAAGCGAGCTCTGTCTACCTGGGGACCTGTTCCTTATCTCCCTCCCAAGACAATGGCCAACAACTTAGAGAGAAGCTCACATGAGCAATGTAAGTGGTACAAAAAATAGTGTATTTCCAAGTAGGGTGTCTTAATTGCAAAAGTTCATCTGAGCAACTTTGTGCATGCAAGTGTATCTGTTTGACTTGAAATTGTTTCTTCAGTACATTTTTCCTGTAAATTGGGTCTGGCAATAACATTTCATGAACAATGCAAATGTCTCAAGTACCTTGCTGTACCTGGCGTACAATTATGAACTAAAATGTTATTTTCAGGTTTTAGTTTAAAATATGTATTTATGTTTAAAAAAAAATTAAAAATCTTTTTAGCAGTTTTTAAACTATTTCAATAGATTTGAAATAGTTTTCAAAGTCTGTTTTGAAGTCTATTTCATAAAAAACGTTTCTACTTTGAGTAGCGGTGGAAGTGTGATGTTGTTCTTATTTTCTGTTAATCATGAGCTGAAACCATAATTTGTCTGAACACAATGAGTCATTGATTTCCAAGTATGTTTGTTCAGGTACTCATAAGCTACAACCACCTTAGATCACAAAGATGAAACAGTGTCAGTGAAATCAATTAGAAAATATCACTCGTAATAGCATGTTTTATTAGCAATACAAATATGACAGCAATTTTCTTTCTCTTTCCTAAAGTTTCTTCTTGCTTTTGCATGTTTACTTTCTAGTGTTGGATGCAGCCCATCATCGCCATTGGCCAGGAGTTCTGAAGGTGGTGTCTGGGTGCCATATATCCTTATTCCAGATGCCATTGCCAGAAGATGGAATGCAGTTTGGAGGATCCATGAGCCTGCATGGAAACCACATGACACTGGCTTGTTTTCATGGGCCTAATTTCCGCTCAAAATCTTGGGCCTTATTTCACCTTGAAGAACCCAATATTGCGTTTTGGACAGAAGCCCAGAAAGTTTGGGAAGATGGTAATTTAAACCATTTCCTTATACCTCTAAATTCCTTCAAATGAATTTTAGAGTGTGCTGATACATAAGAAATCAAAGAAAAACCTATTTTCTTTTAAGTCTAAATCAGTGTACCACTTAGGTAAAATAATAATCTGTTCTCTCTCAGTCTTTACCACCATTTCTTTAATTTGTAGAATAATGCAATGTACCTTTTCAGATATACTAGATAGATCCTTGATAATACGCCTACAAAGTGGACTGTCTGCATTAATTGCATGTCAGTGTATATGCGGTCCTCTTTTTTCTATACGAGGAATTTTGATGGTTCTGTTGCTTATATTTTTCTTCATCTTGATGTTTTTACTGTTTGTAGCTACTGAGGATTTAATTTTTCTGGTGTTTTCAAGCTTTATACCAGTTTTTAATGCCACCGGGTTGCTAATTATTCATGTTAAATACCTATGTGAAGAGAGAAGAGTGAGAGAAGAAATCCTAATACCCATACCAACCTGCTTTTTCCATTTTTCTTTTCTCTCTCGCCCCGCACCCCACCCGCACCTTCCACGCAGGTATTAGTGAACACTCCACGTATATTGTGCAAACCCTGGACTTCCATTTGGGCCATAACACTATGGTCACCAAACCGTGTGGAGCCCTCGAGAGCCCGATGGCAACAATCACAAAGATAACCAGGCGCCGCCATGAAAACCCCCCCCATGGAGTTGCCAGCGTGAAGGAGTGGTTCAATTACGTTACAGCCACCAGGAACGAAGGTCGGAGTCATGTCCATTAAGTTTTGGGATCAGTCTGCTTGCCAGGCGGTGCAGATTGTGCTGTTTAAAAGCCGCTACGTTTCAAATGAGCTACAGGGACAAGGGAATTTGAAATTATGGAAGTTGCTGCTTTTTGAGAATCTTGCGGTAAACTGTGGAATGAAGCACAGCAATGTGTTGAGCAGCTCCAAGTGTTACTGAAACAAGGCCTTTTTCAAATTGTGCAGTAAAGCCAGAATGTTCTGTTATCTTATAGGACGTATATATCGAGCATTGCAGTAGTTCTATAGTGCTAGTCTTTTCCTCTTTGAATATATGTGAAAAATTTCCCTGTTTCACATAGTTGTCCAGTTGTGATTTGTATAATAACATGAGGATACATTCAGTAACTTCACAGTATATGAAAGATTTAGGGGTTAAGTTGAATTAGGAATATGTTTTAGGTTCTTACTGCTTATGACAGACACTTGAAAATTACTCATCTACCTAAAGCTTTTCAACCTTCAGCTGCTTTTAGGCATTTTGAATCATATCTTTAAATCACTGGTAATTGGAAAATAAAGCTTTCTAGATAATGTTAAAACAAACCTTAAAATATAGCTGCTGCTATTTCATTCACAACCTCTAGAATCAGTAGGTGATATCAATAGAATTTCTATGAAAGGGTGAATAGCAGAATATGGCATATACTGAGAAATGAGTGGATGATAGTTTATTGAAAAAATATTTTCAAATTATTGGTATACTATACTAATATTTATTACTTTTGAAAGACACAACAGGATGTAGTGGTTGAAGTTCACAAATAGAGTTGCTGTCTGTTACATGTGTTTATGTAGCCCTGTTTTGCTCCATTTGGAGCATTTAGGTATATAAGCAGCAACATTTGCTGCTGGGAGCAGGAGAAAGGAGATAATCTTCTTAATAATCATACACCAGCAGTTTAACAGGGAAACAGTAACCTTTCTTAACTTCTTGTCACAATTTTAACAACCAAAAATTGATTCAAATGATGTTGTTGCATGTGTGTTACGTTAAAAGTCTTGTGACAAAGTTGAATTCCTGGACAACAGTGATTTCTGACAGCAGTGTTGCCTCGGTGAATGTAGGTATTAATTGTATCCGATTACATTTATTTTCATTTAAGTACTAGCATGTTTTCAAACACAGAGCATGCTTTGAGCCCATGTAGTCTATATTTTGCTTAACTGAAAGCTCAGCGTTGTGATAGGGTGGTCAGATGAATAAAATCTTGTTTTAAAGCTTCCAAAAAACTGACAAAGATTATTAGAAGTGCTTCCATGTTATGGTGCCAAGACCTATTTCCTCCTTCTTATTATGAGATGTATTTCAGTGTATGAAATTGCCACTATTAAATTTTCTGAAAATCTATCACCCTCTGTGCTGACAGAACCTTTTTTGATAGCTATTACTGAATCAGGAATTTCCTGTTGTTCCTGTAGAGTTAAACCTGCTTCGAAACGTCGATGCCAATAACCCAGAGAGCAGCACAACAGTGAAAAGCTCAAGCTTACTAAGTGGCTTCAGAGGAGGCTCCAGTTACAACCATGAAACTGAAACCATCTTTGCATTACCAAGGATGCAGCTGGATTTTAAATCTATTCATGTTCAGGAACCCCAAGAGCCTTCACTACAAGGTGCAGTAAACATAATTTGTTTTTTCTTGATCCAAAGCTATTTCTCCTAAATGAGGAGTTAAATACAAAGACACTGCTGATAAAATGATTTAATCTGAAAATTACTCTAGCTCTTCAAGAAAGCATACCGTTTCATAATAAAATGCAAAGGGAATTCTGATGGGAGTGTGAAGATCTGGTCTGGTCACCGTAGAAAAATCTTACTAAGATAAATTAAAATGAACATGGCAGCTAGGTCAGCTGTGGGTTTTTTCTGGGGGGATAGTTTTCTTAATCATAATAAAAAGAGAATGGCTGTTGTGGAAAAGGGAATATGATCTAGGAACCTACATTTTCTTGTCTTGTTCTCAAAATGTCTTCTTCAGGGTGCATTGGGAACTGGTGGGAAATGAGACATCTGAGGGTATTAGAGAATGAGAAGTTAATTTTGCTAAGCTATGGTTTTACTCCATACCTGATCCCAGATAATGCTGCTAGATGAGACAACCTTGGTTTTTTAGAGCCAAACTAGCAAAATCTGCTATCAGCTTTTCTTACTAAAATCACGCATTAATAACATAGCAAAAGCTAGTGATACAGCTCTAGGTTGACTGTTGATGTACAGGACCATCAAGGTGCTACATGATAGTGTGTCTTTATTTCCAAAAAAATATTTTTAAAAAAATTTTTAAAAATATCAGAAGTTACTTAGATGGGAAAACTTAAAAAATACTGAGGCTGCTAAATACGTGCTAATTGTGGTCACAGAATTGTAGAATCATAGAATAGTTTGGGTTGGAAGGGAATTTCAATGGCCATCTAGTCCTTCTTTTCTTTTGGGTGTCTGGTTCAGTAACAGGGATGTAATTTTCAAATAATTTGTATTAAAATTCTGTGTGCTTTTATGTATTGCAGTATGTGCTTAGAAATGCATTAATACTTTTTTTATCTGACTGTAGATACAAGTGTTAAACCCAAGGTGGAATGCAGTGTAGTAACTGAATTTACGGACCACATTTGTGTAACTATGGATGCTGAATTGATTATGTTTCTGCATGACTTGGTGTCTGCTTATCTAAAAGAAAAAGAAAAAGGTAAGTTGTTAGTTATGAGGTAATACTTGTCTGATAGTCTACAGGTGTCAGATATTTGATAGGAAACACTTGCATACTTTTTAATAAAGAGTTGTTAAATCAGTGATAAGTGAAATTTAACCATACAATAACAAAAAGGTTTTTTCCTGGTTGCTTTAGACTGAAAGCCAAGAGGGATTTTGGAACTTCTCAAAAAGTGCAACATGTTTTGGGAAATACTTGAGCTGATTTTAGTGCAGCTCCTGTAGGACTGGGAGCAGAGCAGTTACATACAGGCACAGAAACCTCATTGTGTCACTATGGTCACGCCAGCGCTGTGCAGGGAGCTGCACTGGTGTCTGTGTGGTGCTTTCCTACAGGTACAGTGGGTTGTTCTAAAACAGTCAAGTCACCTCTGACACAACCAATGTGCTGCCGAGAACAGACCTGCTCCTGGGTTTCTGTTCCTTACCCACTACTGGTGAGCTTGCACTAGTTACCGAGTCATAATCTTGCTCCTATGATGACACCTGGTGTTTAGTTTTTATTTCTGTAAGATAGCATATGCAGATGAAAGGGTTTTTTAGGAAGCTACATTACTCTTATTGCAGTCTTTTCATCAATGGAGTTTCTTCCAAAACATGCATTTTTCTGACTTCAGAATGCTTTACTTTGCCATGGGACTGTGTTCAGCTGCAGCATTCAAATTTGGTGCATGCATTTTTAAGCAAAATGTGGTCTATGCTAAGAAGAGCAGATTAAAAACAAGTGAATTTGATATATATGTGAAATGCACCAAACACAGAGGGATTTTTGTTGTTGAACAGTACAGTGCTGGATGAGTGACTGTGCTCTGTGGTCACCTGCACGTTGAATGGAACATCATCATCTAGTGGCTGCAATGATATACAAGTAATTATTGCCACCAGTATCTAAAACCTACCAAGTCACTTTAAGACTTGAAAAATATCTTGTCACTGTAGGTGTTAGCTGAAATCTATGATTATTACATGTAATATAAGTGTCATATAATTATATTAGATGTCATCAGTGAATTAAAAGCTGTTTATTTGAAGTTTTACAACTTCTGATCTTAAATTAAGATTTCTCCAAATTTTGCCACAGCAAAGACTCTTGTTTCTGTACTTTGTTCTTTAAAGGCTGCCACAAGAGTAACGTAACATGGTAACGTACATTTAAACAATGAGTTACCACCACAGTGAAAGCCACATATTTATTTTTCTGGTGTGTGTAAAATGCAGTGTTATGTGTATTAGTTTGCATTTGTTACTGAACTATATAGAAAATTTAACATTTATTAATGTGATATAACATGGTGTGGTATATAAATGTAATGCTGAAATGATGCAGAACACATTAAAGTCTGTATTTTAAAAGTTAATTTTTAACTAACTGTATCAAGATCTGTTCGTGTATAATTGTGTACAACCGTGCTAGGAGTGCTCATTTTCCTATAAGCACTTCATAGTAAAATGTCCAACAATGCCGAAACTAACGAAAGGGCAAGATAACTATTTTTGGTGGAACTTTGTAAAGAAATTTGTTTTCAGGTTATCTTAAAAACAATCAAAATTTAATCCAAATTCACAGATTTTATTTTATACAAAATGTTGTTTGGAAGAGAAAGAGTTGCTGTTACTTTTCTGTATCCCAGGACTGAAACTCAAGTAAGAGCTGAACGCAGGTTTCGTTCCCTTCATGCTTTTGGACAAAGATTGAACTTAACTATTCCCCCACCATCCTCCTCCTCATAGACTACTCTGTCAATCTACAAAAATAGTCTATACTAAGAGCATGTCTGAGCTGTGCTTATGGAATGTGATACACTTTGTTGAATGCTGTGATGGATTTGAAAGCAAGCCCCTGTATATGGATGCTTTGGGCTGGCAGAGAGAAGGAAGAATCCTACTTGGCAGTGTTATCCAGCATCTATTACAGTTTTCATAGGATACTTTTTACTAGCACTGTGTTCAAACCAAAACTGTTTGCCAGAAATTCTGCGAAACTGAAACACAAGGTGGTTCTCTCTTTTTTTTTTTTTTTTGAGATTTGTGCTTGTATTTCTTGATAATATGTACAATGATTATCCAAGTGCGATGCTCATGACTGACTGATGTGGGGATATTTATTTCTCTCCATTCTGTAGCTATTTTTCCTCCTCGTGTTTTGGCTGCTCGTCCAGGGCAGAAAAACTCGGCTGGCGTTCTTGAGGACAGCTCTGCTGACAAAGAAGCAGAGGAAAGCATAACTTACACTACAGTCGACTGGAGAGAATTTATGTGCAATACTTGGCATTTGGAACCCACTCTTAGGTAACAAGCAGGCTCTTACCTGCCACCTCTTTGTCTATGCATTTGATCTGTGGGTACTGTCCTTCAAACCACAAGTGTTTCCAGGTCGATGCTTTTCAGCTACGGTGAGGATCATTCACGTGGATGCTGTTACAGATTGGTTGTTGGTTGTTAGTGCTGCTAGGAAAGACACCTGCCACAGGACATGACAGAAGCTGGATAATGCAGTTATCTGTTACATCAGTTAACTTCTAGGTTAGAACTTTGCAGATGAAAGATATTGTTGGAGGCTCTTCAAAATCAGGCTACAGTAAAATTAAACTCATTAAAGACCACAGATTACTGTATTTGACTCTCTTGCAACAGCACGTTCATCTTTTGCCTGACAGTTTTTCATCTGGCATTTTCTTTTTTTCAGCATTCCAGTTTTAGTTTCTTCTGTAAATAATAAAGCACCATGTGCTGGTTGCTATATGGCAGTTTAAACTTAGCACAAAAGACAAGTGCGTATAGAAGCTACTCAGAACTCTCAGGATACACTTTTAATCACTGTGTCGGGCTTTGTTTGTTTTTTTAGCCTCTACTGACACTGCTGGAGCACCTGTGTGTTCATTCACATATCAAAACAACTCATCAGCCCAGGCCAAACAAATCCTGACAGCTGGTAATTTTTGTTAGCAGTAATAACAAATCAATTGAAACATCATCTGGAAGCAGCCCAGTCTGGTTTTGTCTCCTTGAGCACCCTCCTCCTTTGAGAGGATGTTCCTTTGCTCACATTCAGTTCACCCGTATAAATTAAGTTGGAAATGATGCCTGTTGGACTGATGTTGTTCAGAAGTAACAATGGTAAAAAGGGATGTTTGTTTCTACAAATGCCTGTTGCTATACCTACATATTGAAGATTGAGTCCCCTACTTATTGTTTTTTAGATTAATATCCTGGACTGGGAGAAAAATAGATCCTGTTGGTGTTGACTACATCCTTCAGAAGCTGGGCTTCCACCACGCTAGGACCACCATTCCCAAGTGGCTGCAGCGCGGGGTCATGGATCCTTTGGACAAAGTTCTGTCAGTCCTTATAAAGAAACTCGGTACTGCACTACAGGATGAAAAGGAGAAGAAAGGAAAGGACAAAGAAGAATACTAAGAGTATAATGTGACAAACATAATTCCGTTTGATCTTATCGGAGTGTTTTATTAAAGAGTTGAAATATGGTTTAAAGAGAAACCTAACAGCTTTTTGCTACGCCATTTAAATAAACTTACATTGTGAGTAACTGTTTACCGTGGTACATGATACCAATCTGTATTTGAAGTTACTGCATGGTGATGACCAATGTATATTCTGTGAAGGAACAGCTGAACGCTGTAAATCTGCTCCTCCGCGTCCACAGGTTTATTATGTGCAATATGATTCCTGCATCTTTAAAATACTTGCAGATTAACTGTGAATTTTCATAAACTTTATTTGCCATAACACACCCCTCGTTGATGTGACTGGTAATTGATTTGTCAATTGTAGACTTGTGTAAATTATATATATATATAACTTATGAAACTGTGATTTGCCTTAGTGCTAAAAACCATTAAGTTTATTACATTTGTAATAAAATTTAACTACTGTACAGGGCTTTTTTTGTTCTACTTCCTTGATTAAAGAGAAAAAAAAGTGTTTTATGTGTAACTTTGCGTCGAGTCTGATTTGCTCAGTGAGGTAACTCGGCGGAGGAGGGGGGGGCGGCCTTCCCCGGGGGAGCCGGAAGACGGCAGCGCGCGCTGCGCCCGCCTGCAGCCTCGAACGTTCGAGCGGCCGCGGGGCGGGGGCGGCGGTTCCCGGGCCCCGCTCCCCGGGCGCTCCTGCCGCAAGTGGGTCAGGGCGCGGCTCCGCCGGTGGCGGCTGCGGCACAGCCCCGGGTCGCTCCGCACGGGAAGCCCGTGGAGGCAGCGCGGGGGCCCCAGAGTTGGCGGGGGCCGCGAGCCGCGGCCGTTGCTGAGCCACAAGGAGGCTCGCGCCCGCCCTCAGCCACAACGGCGTCCTCGCGCCTCGGCGCACGTGGCGGGCGGCAGGGAGGGATCCTCCCCTTCACAAAATGGAGACGCTTCGCCGAGGCGCCTCCGCGTTCCGAATCCTAGCGGTGAGAGGGCCGGTGGAAACTCAGGCTTCGCGGGGCGGTGTCTGCGCGGCCCCCACCCCTGCGGACGGCAGCTGCTGCTGCACTCCGCCACCGCCCTCGCACTTCCTCCCGCCTTTTACCTCAGGCGGGCTCCACCTTCCCCCCGGGTGTGAAAGCTGCGGCGCCGCCAGCAGCTGGGCAGCATAGCCCGACGGTTGTGGGTTTTCCTGCGGGAGAGCGATCAGGAGAGGAGAGCAGGTACCAGGGTGTTCTATTCCAGCTTGTCCTGGGACCTGAGAGGGATCGGCTCTCGTGCTGTGGTGTTGTTTCTGGGCTGGCTTGTCTTTGGAGCTGTTTGCAAGGCGCGGCGTGGAGCCGCATGAAGCCTTGACGTAAAGCGTGGGGGAAGGTGGTTAACTGACTGCCTTTGAAACTCCTGGTGCCAGTTGGGAAAGGGATGGGGATGGTGCTGTGTCTCAGTTCTGCACCAGTGTGTAGGGAAGCAGAATGTGGGTTGTTCATAACGCTCTTGTGAAATGGCGTAACTGGAGTTTGCAGCGTGCCACTAACACCTCCTGACTTTACTGTTGAACTTGCCTAGGTTGATCAAAAATGGCTAACAGCAATGGCTGGTTTCAGAGTGCTGGAACACACACGTTTGACCCCATACCTAAGAAGACTTCGTTAGCTGGGGCTCCTAGGGGGTCACCTTTACGGAAGCTTCCTCAGTCTGTGGCCGTAAGGCCAAAACTTCCACCTGAGAGGCATGGTGCACCAGAGGCGATACAAAATCGAGGTATAGTTTTCAGTTTATACACTGAGATTAGCCTTTAAAAGTCACTGTTAATGCTTGTGAAAGCAACTTTATGTTTTAGTTTTTTGAAAGGTTGCGAGCCTCTGCTTTTTCTTATTGCTCTATTTTTAAAATTATTTTTTTATTGTCTGCTTGAACTTGTTTCTCCCTATGTTCCTTCACACTGAAAGTCTGTCTGTTAGCATAAGAGATCTGTTATAGGATAGGCTATGTAGTCTGCAACATTTCATAATTATAAATTCTAAGTTATATATATTAGAAGTGCTGTAGAGGTTGCCAAAGTGTAGGATATGTACTGCTGTATTGATTTTCATAGACATCATTGAGAAATGTTTTAACTGCAGTTCTAGTTGTCCCAGGATGTATTTTAAATTTTATTTCTTGGAATAGTTAAGGTATAGGCATGTATTTATGAGACTTGAAAATAATAGCTTATTTTACTGCTTCTTGGCTGGGACACAGTTGCCTGAGTATGTGGCAACCCTGAAACTGAAGATTCCATCTGTCCTGGAGTTCATTCAAGGAAAAATATTTCACTTTTTTATCTTAAATCTGAACAAACACACCAATCTTTCACAGTAGATCCTGAAGGAAACGTTAATTGGTTATTCTGTGGGAGACCTCCAAGTCAAGGGCAGCTGCAGTGTACTCCTTGGAAGTGTTTGTCTTTTGAATGAAATTCAGAAGTGTGGGTTTGCCTCCCAACTACTACTCAGGATTCATAGAATTCTCTTATGACTTGACTAACTTGCTTCCACCTGACCTCTGAAGAGCATAAGGGCTCTGTGCTAGGACAGATGAAATATCCACGCACCCCCTGTCCTGATTCCGAGGGTCAGGGTGGGTGTGCAGTGCAGCTCTCCCCCTGTTCTGTCCTGGCCACCACAGCCAGTGGTACTGTCTCTGTTCAGCAGCTCTTTGTGGGTGAGTTTCCTTTTCTTTGAATGAGCTATCTGGTTTTTGAATAATGTGTGTAGTTGATTGATAGAACTTTTATAGTGCCTTATGACAGGGAGTTCCACTGCTTTGTAGTTTTGTGTGAAGAACCACATGCTTCATTGTTCTGCATCTGCTGTCAGCAGCTTTCATTTGAGCGTGAGGGAAGGGGGAACGTATCTGTCTATATTGAGAGGTTAATGGACTTAGTACTCAAAAGCTTTGGTGTTTTTAAAAGAGAAGGTACTAACAATTTCAGAATTGCTAGCATTCTTAATGTAGGATGCAGCACAGAGCAATAGTGCTCTAGAGTAAATGTTTTTGATTTTTGTTCCTCTAAGAAGCATATTAAAAAACATTTATTGTAAACAGATTTAAATTCTCAGTGTCCTCAGTGCTTTTCTTAATTTTGTTTCAGAGCCTTTACTTTTGAAAGCAGCCCATGCACCCCCGTTATTAGCAGTTCCTCCAAAGCAAGACATAGTTGATTTCATTAGAAGATACAAACAGGGAGTAATAAACCCAGTATCTGCCTTGCATCAGTTTGCACAAATGCACCATGTACAACTTGAATTGAAAGAAACTAGTGTGGCAGGTAAATGCTGCTTCTTTTCTGAAATAAAATTTACTTATCCTTGAGATTATTTGAATTTCTGCAGTTAGTATTGATGGCATTAATAAAAGGGGGTTTTTTTTAACTGTTAATTGCACTACCCTCCACATAGGTTGCTTTTTGGCTGCTGTTTTATTGTCTACACAGCAGTATATCATAATTAATTACTAGAGAATTTGATCAGCTGAGTTCTATAAAATTCTAGCTGCTACTAGAACTTTGTGAAAAGTGCATAAAGTGAAAAGCACCAAAATTCTTGTGGAGGTGAAACGTTTGAGTTGTATGTTGCTAAAATTGTCTTTTCATCTTGTACGTGTCCTTGGAATGAATATGAGCACATAAAGCTATGGATAAAAGTACCTTAAACTAATTTTACTAATTGTGTCTGCTTTTTTTCCTCCTTTAAAGGTGATGTCATAAGGCCTTATTTTACATTTTGTGCTGTGTTAGATGGTGTTAGCTACAAGGCTGGCCTGGGAAATAACAAGAAGGAATCTAAATTAAATGCAGCTAAACTGGCTCTTGATGAGCTACTTAACTTGGATCATACAGGGGCAGAAGCTTCTGAGAAGTCAGGTAAATATTGTAGCAACACCTAATTAGAACTTGAAAATGTTTGCTTAAAGGCTTCATAAGTAAAATCTCAGTGTAGTTTTTTTATTAAATGCTTCTGCATCAGGGCCTCTGTCAGTTTCTTGAATCCTTTGGACAGAGCTATTTGCTGTGTGGTTCCGAAACCGTTTTTTCCTTTGTCTTTTGTGTATTAGAAGTTGCATCAGTTTGTAGCACAGAGCAGAGAATACTGAAGGAATTAATGTGGTGTTTGCTGTTGCACTTGATTTGCTACTCACTAGGTAACAGTGGTAACCAAAGTGGTTTTGAATTTTTGTAAGTAAAAGTCTTAAACACTGAGTTACTACTGTCAAAAGAATTCAGTTACCATAATGTTTATCTTCTTCTGGAGAATTAGAAACTTTAACTTGCTGGAAATAGTGTGAGATCCATGTTTTGAAATTTGGAATGTCTGTCCTAGTTTGAAATTTTGTTGAATTCTTAGATCCTGCCTGTACTCCTGCTGGGCCCAAAACTGCAGCAAACTCTGTTTATGTTTCAAGGATCCGTTTTGGTAAGGAATAGTCTTGGTTTTCCCTATTAATTCAAATTACTCAAAAAATGCTTGCCCCTTTTTTCTTTTTCTTTTTTTTTAGTTCTTCTTTTAGTACATTTAGTGATCTCTGTGAAGTTACTGTTATTTTACACATCTTTTTAAAGAACAGTGTAAAAATCAGTGTCACTAAAGTAGGAAATTGACCATCAGTTCTACAAATTGAGACAACCTACAAAAATTGCTTGAATTTAAGTGGTGAATCAGTGACAGAAATAGAAACAGTATTTCTATCCTTACTTGAAATGTTTGAAAATAGCTGAAAATCCAGTAGGTGATCAAACTTGATCTGTATCCCTGATTTATTATGAATAATAAAAGCATAAAGTGTTTAGAGATTCTTGTCCTTTATTTATTCATGTTCATCCTCATAATCTTCAGAATCTCAAAAGTGTGTGTTGATAGTAGTGCTTTTACCATACATTTAGATTTGGCAAGTTGTTGATAGTGCCTATTTTATTTGCCCTTGCAAATTTCTGTCTTGCTGGCTTTTATTGTTTCATTTAGAAGGAAGACAGCTTATATATCAAAAACTTTCACAAACACTTGAAGAAGTATTTAACAGACTGACTACTGAATATCCAGAGTACCAAAGTTGTGGCAGTTCCCTGGCTGCCTTCATCATTGGAAAAGGCAAGTCTGTTTTGATTCTGAGGACTGGGGAGTGGGAAACCTGCATTTCTGGTCCAGTGAATAAAGGTACAGGGTAGATCTCCGTCTTTGACAAACTCTGTTCTGATGGCTCTGTCTCATGTGTCGTTGTGCTACAGTCGTGCAAATTTTCAAGACATCCATAAGCATTTCCTTGTGCTGTCTCATAGAGGGATATAGACCAGTATAGGCCTGAGAAGGTGAATATGCCCTGAAGGAAGCTGCAACCCATGGAGAAGCCACACAAGAGCAGGCTCCTGGCAGGACCTGTGACTGTGTGGGGGACCCGCTCTGGAGCAGTCTGTCCCTGAAGGGCAGAGAATTGGAAAATTTGTGGAGGACTGTCCTGGGGGAGGGACCCCATGCTGGAGCAGGGGAAGAGTGTGAGGAGGAAGGACCGGCAGAGACAAAGTGATAGGGAGGAGAGGAGGTAGAGGAGTTGGGAATTAAGTTGAGCTTGTGGGGAAGGTGGTTTTAGTTTTGATTTTGTTTCTCACTATGCTACTTTATTTTTAATTGGCAATAAATTAAATTAATCTTCCCCATGTTCAGTCTATTTTGCATATGATGGTAAACAGCAAGTGATGTCCCTGTCCTTACTTTGACCTATGGCATTTTTTCATTTTATTTTTTCCCCTGTGCAGCTGGAGGGGAGGGAGGGATGTGAGAGAGCAGCTTGGTGGGCACCTGGCAGCCAGACAAGGTTAACCTGCCACAATCACATAAAAACAAATGTTTTCTTTTCAGGTGGACAGCATGAAGTTGTAGCTCTAGGAACAGGAGAATGTAATTACAGCCGGTGCATTCAGTCCTGTGGAAGAGTTTTGCATGACAGCCATGCCATTGTTATTGCAAGGCGTTCTTTAGTTAGGTGAGAATGTGTGTACTAGTAGTTCCCAGTTCTCTTGCAGCCAGTTCTGCTCAGTTTTATCCTTTGTCAAATGGAAATATAAGTGCATTTACTTTTTATAGTCAGTACCTTCTGGATTATTTTTAAATCACATGAATTAAATGTGAAGGTCCATGTATTTGTAAATAAAGTAGTATTTTTCACACTTACTGTTGCACTTTCTTTTAGGTATTTTTATCGACATCTTATGCTGTTCTATAGTGAAAATCCAGTGAGGACAGAGAAATCCATATTTTGCCCAGCACCAGGCTCAAAGCTGCTTACCCTGAAGCAAAACACAACTATTTTTCTCTACATGAATCAGCTGCCAAAAGGAGCTGCTCAGTTAAAATCACAGATGTAAGTACCATGGGATTTTCACATATGTAGAAGAGGAAGATTAATTTGATTGCAGTGACAAATGTGTTGAGTGGGGAAAATATGCAGTGTTACACATTTTTAAGGTGGAAGGGGTATTCTGATTTTTTTAAAATGTTTTGAAAGCATTAATGTACAGAGTGGTAGTGGTAAGTGTATGAGATATAGCTCAACACAAAAAAAAAAAACTTCTGTGGCTTATACCTTCAGGATGATGCTTTGTTTATTATTGTTTATTATTATGTCTGCTTGCTTGGTAGCACACCTCCAGAGATACTATTAAAATACTAATAAATCATTAATTTAACCCCTAAGCAAGTGCGTGTGGTGATATGAAGTCATCCTTTGCGCCACAGGACTAGCGTATAAAAGCTTTAGATAGAAATAATAGGCTCCTGCTCTACTTTGTAGAAAAAAGGTAATGAGAGAAGCTTGATGGAACAAATATACTGCTATGCTTATCTTTCTAACTTTCATTAAATCTCTGAAGGTGTTTTTTTAATAGTTTTGACATTTAACAGCAGCAGTCACTGGTTTACCAAGTCTTTATAAATACAGGTTTTTTGTTTCTGCTGTAGTGGTGGGGTGGAATAATGTCCCTGGAAGTCACGCAGTCGTAACTCCTTCATATGTACAAGACCACTAGCTGCTTTCGTACTGTATTTGTGGTGGTTGGGAGGCAGCCTTGTGAAATGGAGGTCACAACCAGTTCGTTGCAAATTGTGCTGACTAGGGGAGTCTCTCCTGTTAGAATTGCGGCGAGGTTTAGATTACTTCAGTGTCATAGCTTGCTCTTCCAGGGGAATAGTTGATAAGACTGCGTGCAGTTTGTAAGCAACTCTGTGGTAGTTGATGGATCAAATTCAGTACTTTCACTTGTGCTTTTTGTCCTTTCTGGTCAATGTCTGTGCTCTCTTGAGCTCTGGAAATATTTTCTTCTAATACAGCAATTTTGCTTATGTATGAAGTTATTTCAATATATAGTTTTTAGAAGGGAGCTGCTTCCCGTAATCCATTGAGTAGCAAAATATGGCCACTTACTAACAGGTGGCAGTATGTTACTGAAGCTGAAATTAAATGTTTGCTGTATAATAATGTAGTAAAGCAAAAGCACCTTTGATCATAATATTGTAAGTTATGCTAAAATTGGGGAGGGTTAGCTCAAAATTTCAGG
The DNA here is from genome assembly GCF_037038585.1 of Patagioenas fasciata. Taxonomy (NCBI): domain Eukaryota; kingdom Metazoa; phylum Chordata; class Aves; order Columbiformes; family Columbidae; genus Patagioenas; species Patagioenas fasciata. The sequence continues at coordinate 68,996,874 of NC_092523.1, read as the reverse complement.
CTTGCACTTCTTATCCCTTTTTGGTTAAGGGGGAAAACTATGTTTTGCTTCAGAACAATCACTGTTTTGTCTCCCTAATGTGTTGCATCTGCTTGCTTTAAATATTTTGGAGAACTGCAGAGTAAGTTACCTTTTAAAGGAGATAACCTTGCAGCTGCATTTTCACAACATGAGCAGCTTCCAGGTAACTTCTGTCATAGTGTAAGTAGACAAAAAGTGATACCTTGTTTGCAGCATATGCTGATCTTTTTTAGTATTAGCACAACTAATGGCTAAGATTAGGTTGAATTGCTATTTCTTATTTGAATACTGATTTCAGTATTCTAGACTCTTGAGCAGCTGAACGTGGTGTTCCTAAAATTTACGTATCTTGAACATAATGTAAGACCCAGATCTAGTGATAATTGCTCTGAGAAACAGTATTAGATACCACTTTACAGTAATCTCTGATTGGAGTACATTCTCACTGAAATTAATTTTTCTTGTCTTACTCTAGACATCTCAATCCACAATCTCCATCTGCTTATGAAACTAACGAAGACCTGAGTCTCCACGTTGCTATAGAAGGCAAGATTTACCTGAGTGTTTGTTGTCCACCTAAAACTGTTACAGCAACCAGTATGTCAGCTAGTGATAAATTAACAAAATGGGAAGTGGTTGGTCTTCAGGGAGCGTTACTGAGCCACTTCATTGAACCAGTTTATATCAACAATATTCTCGTAGGTAAGCTTAATACAAATTTCTGGGGTTTTGTTTGGTTTTTTTTTAATGTTTTCATGTTCCAGTTTGATTAGATTTTGTAAAACATGACTAAGCCAAGATTGGTTCTTTAAAGAATTACAGGATTTTTCTGAAGAGATACTAAGTGCGTATATTTTTTTTTCCACTCATATTTGAAATGCCGTAATTTAAAACTCAGTTAGGCTTGCTCTTTGTCATTGTGGGTATTTTTTTAGCTTACCCTCCGTTTATGACATATTAGAGTAACAAGAAATTCAGTGTTATTTTATAACAAGTTACATTTTAAATGTTGAGATAATACCAAGTGTGACAAATGCTGTGTATTCAGTCAAATAGGGTGACCTTAAGGTGATCATGTTAGTCACTTAACTGTAGAAATGACCAGTGGTAGAAAAACTCTGCCAGTATTTAACTGAAAATGTCGGGTCACACAGTGTCAACGTTGGGTATCTTACCAGCTCTGTTGGAAAGTCTTCAGTTTTGTCCTGTCTGTGCCCTGCTGCCCATCTGCCCTTGTATGGGTTAATGCAAATACACGTTTTGTTGAGGAATGGGGATTACCAAGGGTATAGTGAATTTTCAGGATTTTGTGGCAGTCAGGAAGACCATGCTGTTACCAGAACTCATTTCAGTAGTTTTATCTGTGGGGTGGAATTAAATTAGTAGTTACCATTCTGAAGATTTTCAGGCGTTTCTTCCTCTCAGTATTTGTATTATGAAACTTAGTACACAGATGTCTGAGTTCCCCAGACCTTGATGCTGTAGCAGCTTCTCCTCTTCTACCACAGAACAAAGATCTTGCAAGACTTGGTGAATGAATGCGTGTTCCTTCTAGGGAGATTTAGGCACTTCTACTTAAAAGCAATAGAAAAACTTCCTATTATGCTCACTTAAGTGGTATTCAGAGTAAGCATAATAATCTGTAATGTATTTCCCTTCTATTTAATAGAAATTAATGACCATTCCTTGAGAAGCTATGAATCCAAGTATGTTTGTTTAGTAGGCAGTCAGAAATTCTGTTGGATACGGAGTTCTGTTGGCAAACTCCCTAGTGTGTTTTCCGATGTGGAGCATGGACGATGACGCTGCAGCTTCTATTTTAATGGTGTCTTCTGTAAGGAATGTAGAGTTGGTGAAGAATAATTGTTCCAAAAAGGAGGCATCCCATGAAAATAACTATGCCTCTGGAGAAAAAATTTTGCAGTTGTTTTTGTTCTGCATACTGAATATTGGAACGAATTTTTCCAAATACCAGTTTTGTGTAGAGAAATGGATATAATGTAGACCAATGGAAACATCTGCATTCTTAACTTTTTTTTAATTAGGTGTACTTACATGTGACTGATGTTGTTTTGATTAATAGGAAATGGAAATTGCCAGGATACAAGAGGGCTAGAAATAGCTATAAAACAGCGTGTTGATGATGCACTTACATCAAAGCTTCCAATGCCTTACCTGGTCAACAGATCTCACACTTACTTGGTGAAAGCTGCACACTCAATTCAAAGAGACTTTAAACAGAGGTATCTCAGTTTGAATTGGTCGTTGACAGATGCGTCGTTGGAGGTTGTGGATGCGTTAAATGGAAAAACAACTGAAAGGTTAGAATTTTTCGTTATTGTTTTGGAAAGAATGGTGAGCCTTATTGTTCTGTGCTGGTTCATTGAAGTATAGATTTTGTAAGCTATGCAGGTATGCCACAGTATAGCCTGAATGAGAGACATTCTCTCCTGTGTTAGATGAATGTGTCCCATGATTAGATGTAGTTTTAGAGATGCTGTAATTTTAAAGTGAGATGCCAATATATGAAATTAAACAGTTCTTTAAATTAAGGTATCTCTATTCCATTGCATGTTGTAGTGAATGATTTAGTTTTCACAATACATAAAACCAGTTGCCATCCAAGTTCAGATGAATTCAAGTTTAAAAACTGTTTTGAGTTTACTTGTTTAAATTCTCACAGCTACTGACTTGCATTAGCTTTGCTTGTTGAAAGTGGAAGTAGAATCTTATGATTGTATTCAGAAAGCATTGGAGGGGGAAAAATCCTGTAAGGATACGAGCAGTGTACCTGTAATGTATTTGTTACTGAGCTTTGTTATGCTTTTTTCATTCTGACTGTAGTTCACCATTCAAAAGTGGCGCTTACATGGCAAGTCGCCTTTGCAAGGCAGCAATGTTTAGTCGTTTCAGATTGCTTGCTAAGGAAGCAGAACGAGATGATTTGCTGCAAGTTGCAACATACCATGAAGCTAAGGTAAGTGCTAACAGGTGGTGGAATTTTAGTAAGGAGTCTCTTAATGGCTACTCTCAAAGCTGGTTTTGTAGCCGGGGTGATTTTGTAGTTTGCTGAAAACTTTACCTGAAGAGCTGCATGTCCTATATTGCCTCTAATCTTTGCCTGAGAACATCTGAAATTGCTGTTTTCAAGTGAAAAATAATCTACTGAATTAATCTTGAAACTTTATCTGTCAAAGTCTTCTGTGTCTTGTCTCAGCACGTGGAAGCTGCTGGCCATTTTCTTCATATAAGATAGTTTCATATTTAAAAGGTTGAAGTTTTTTTTGTTAGGTCATTTTCGATCTTTTCATATTTGGTTCCTATAGATGTTTTCTATCACATTGTAGTCCTATGGGAGGATTCTTACGTCACAGAGGAGTAGGAAAGTAGGAATCATTTGTCAGAATTGACCATCAGGTCCCTGGCTTTCTTTTGTAGTATAACAACCCAGAGAAGTTACCTGATTTCTGTAAACACTGTTTACTCACTCCTGTCCATATTTGGAAATATGTAGGCTCGTCTTCTCTATACTCTTCCAGGTTTTTTCTCTCCTGGGTTCAAGAGGTGTATTTCTGAAATTGTTATGTGAAACTTAAGCTTCTATGAAGTACATATCTTTTTTTTTTTTCTTTTCCTCTCCTGTCAGAACATGCGAGAAACCATTTTTTTAATGATTCAAAATCTACTTTTAAATAAAAGTGACTTGCTAATGGACTGTTCACTATGCATTTAGATTTGCATTCAGGGATATTGAAAGTTTATTTTCTGAGTAAAGATACCATTGGAATTGAAAAGATGCTAAAAAAAAAAAGGAATGTTTAACATAATTCTTCCATCCCAATAAATGCCCAAGCATACAAAAAGAGTATGCTTATTGAGTCTGTAATGCTTACCCTACAAGGTTTGTGCTTGTGCATGTTATGTGCTGGTGGTAAGAAACACATATCTCTCTAACCGTCATTCTTGACATGTTTCAAGATCTTTTTTTCTTTTTTTTTTAGACGCGATCTGAATTGTACCAGGAAGCTAAAACGTTGCTGCAAAACTACTTAGAGCAACATAGCTATGGATCCTGGATTGTGAAGTCTTCATATATCGAACAGTTCACTGACTGACTGTGAGACAGATTGTATGTGAAGTTGGTTTGGATGATTCCTTTCAGTAAAACATAATTCTGATCAGTAAAATGTTTAACCATAGGGTTTATATTTGCAGCAAGAAAACAATTCCAGAGCTGCTTCTTATCAATTTAAATGCAGTTGTTAAATCATCTCTAACTGTTTAGGCTTTTCCAAAGAAAAAAATCCTCTGTTTCCTTATAGGTAGGAGTATCAACTTTGCAAACCCGTTTTCTTTTGCCACCCAATGCCACTTCTTCTCTGATCCTCGTGGAGTTATTAACGTGTTTTTTTTCCTTTTAGATTCAGGATTGCTCTCTATTTATGATTTCTTTTTCCCTGCCTTTTTTACAACTGTCTTTAAGAAAAAAAGAAAAATCAGTAAGTGTTTGATTTATTTAAATTAAAAAGTAGTATACCAATGTGAGAATCACTTTCAGAAACAAAAATTGGCAATCTATTGTTTATCTGTAGGCATCCTTTGCTAGTCAATTTAAGACTTTGTTTAGTGTTTTTGCCATATGATTTGTAGTTTACTACATATTGTTTATGGTAGAAAGGTAAAAAAAAAAAAATCTGCACATGCAAATGTGAAACTTCACATTACCAAGATGTTACTCAAGCTTTTTGTGACAATCACTGTTTTTGGTAGTGGACTTAAAGCATTTTAAAGGCATTAAAGCTGTGAATAACAACATAGTGCGACATAGTACAGAAGTTACCAGAAATTAGGTTCCTTCACCTTTTGCCGGCTACCCCAGAAACCACTGAATGTTAGTACTTGCGGGTTAGTTGGACTTCTCCACCCACAGACTACATTATCACTGTGATGACAAGTCCTTGCAAAATTGTCTGCATACATAATAATCTGGAAAATGCTGCCTATGAAGAGGACAGTTTCTTCCTTGTAGTTATGGTAAGAATATGTTGACATTATAATGATGTTTATAGAGATGTTGTTGAATACCATACTTGGGTTCTGTGTGGTATTGTGAAATGTTAGTGTCTTTCAGCTAGATAGTATGCTTTCATTATGTTACTGAACCTTTTTATATCCTACAAGTGTAGGAAGCTGTTATGTAATGTTTTCATGCATCAGTAATTGTATACAGTTGTGGTAGTGTTTCAGCTTCTTATTGTTAATCCACATTTCTAACAAGTAGGTGGAGTCTTTGCAGTAGGTGATCTGTTGCTTTTCAAGTGGTTGAAATTCGCTAACTTGTTACTACTATGTCCTTGAACTTTTTTTGCAATTCTGCTATTTTGTTTTCTGTTACTGTCTTGTAACCTGAGGGGAGTGGTGTGCTGGTGGGTTTTTTGTCTTTTTGCGGCACATACTTCACAGAATATTTGCTCCATGTAATATTTTTTTTCCAAGAATGCTCGAGAGCGGCCGTCGTATTCCAGATTTAGAGCATAGTGTTGCTGTTTTTCAGGAGTATTAAACAATAAATTTGCTTGACCGTGTGTTAGCTTTTTTCATACTCTACTGGACCGTCTTTCTGTATTGCTTTACACTTTTGTTGAGACATCATCACGAAGGTGTTTCCCATAGTTTAGCTAAAAGCCTTAAATATGTACAACTGAGAAATGTTTTGGATTGGTTTTTTTATACTTCAGCCGTTTTATTAATCAACAGCAAACCAAGACATCTATGAAGCTTAGATTCTCTCTTAAGAGGAGAGAGAGGTTCTGTTGTGAAAAAATGTCATGTGCATGATAGCTGTATCCTTGAGAAACAAGTTGATGACAACAGCTTGGATCTAGTTCTTGTATATGGATTTTGCTTTGGTTGAATTAAAACATACGCAGAATGCACTGAGCTAGTAAATGTCAACATGTAGGTGTTCCAGCCATGTTTTTCCTCGGCTGCTTCAGTAATTCCAAAATGTACAATTCTACAAGCTTCAGAGAAGCAAGAGTGCTGTGGTTCCAGTAATGGCACTGAAGATGTATTACCAACAGGTACACATGTCACCTGTAACATGCACATGTGGCATACATGTCCATGTCATTCACATGTCACAAAATATCACACGCGTTACATGGTACATGAGATGTCAAATGTTGCATGGTATAGGTCATGTTACATGGAATATGCCACATACATGTGGCTAATGTCATATGACTGTCACATGCATATTACATGCCATTACATGTCACATAACAACATCAGCCATGTCATGTCTAACACACCACATGTATGTCAAATGTTACACAATGTATCGCTTTTTCACGTGTCTTACATGTAACATACAACACATCATAAGGCACGTCACATGTTCAGCTTGTGCCATGTCTCGTCACATGTTGCATACATTTTATTTTGGTATTAAAATTGGAGATCAAACAAGAACTCAAATTGGTTTTCATAAGTAGGGTTGTATGAGATTCTGTTGAGGTTTTTTTCCAACTTACAGGGAAAGACACATACAGTGAAGTTCACCTTACTATGCTTTTTTAGGTGCTTTCAAAAGAATATCCTTTTTCTCGAAAGATTTATTTTAAAGCTTGGGCAAATGCAGGAGTCAGTCCTGTAGCTACTATTAAAGTATGTAAATCTACCTGTAATTAGTTGCAAATTTAACAGACAAAAATACATGCAGAGCGTTTTTGGTGTACATAAAATTTTTAGCAATATTTTTAAAACTTCAGATATTTGCTTTGTTTTTTTAACAAAATGTTAAATGGCTATGAAATGGACTACAGTGATAGTATCACAAAACGAGCGGGGAAAGTACACTTCTAGTTCCATTGAATGAAACTAGATCATTCATTGACTAGAACTTGATAAATGTTGCATTCCATATTAATAATGATCCAGTTGGTATTTTGTAAATGTACAAGTTTTAGTGAGAAGTCCATTGTGTGTTTTTTCTATAGATTTTATGAACAAATGTAAATTGATTTCTGTCACTGTCTTTAGAGCTATCGTCTTCAGTTTTGCTGACAGTGTATTTTATTTAACCTAGGCTTTTCACTTTTGTGTTAAACTCAATGTTGTCTCTTCTTATCATGTGATATGTCATGGCAGTCTGAAAACCTTTGCACAGAGAAGTGTAGTGAGCAGGTGTAGTGTTGAAGTAGCAATACTTAATTCCAAGTGTTTTTTTACACTACATCTTACCTTACATTTTCTAGAGGAGGGTAAGAATGTGTTTAAATGCTTCTCCAGTGTGCATTTTATTAATGTGACACAATTAACTTTTATTATCTACTGATGCGCACAATGCTTTGCAAACATCTTGCATGCTTTTTAGGAAACATACAGTTATGTGTGGCTGAAACTGACATATGAACTTAAAATGTTGATCGGAATCTGAAAGGCCCTGTGACTATAAGCATGAGCAACACAAGCAACTTCTTCCTACAGCTGCTTCAGTGTATCAGCAAACTTCATAGTAAAACAGGTACTTCTCTAGAAAGTTATCTTGAAGCACTTGTTGGAGATGTCAGACAGGGAACGAGCCAGCAAACATTTTGAAAATCCACAGCGGAGGACAATTATGGTACAAAAGTGACATGGCAGTCCCCAGAATTAGTGCCAGAATAGCCAAAGCTTTTGCTTTCCATGAATGTAAACCTGCAGCTGTGTCAGAATATTGCAGCCCAGTTCCAAAGCAGTTTGCACAGGCCCAAAGCATGTATATATTTTCACACTGAATCTGTTCTATGAAATTGTTAGTGAGCCATGGCCTCGTATGAATGCATGGGGAAGTAATGGTAATGTTTTCTTGATTTCTGAAGTACTTGACTGTTTCTGCCTTACTGAATGCTTACTGTTTAGGGACTTAGAAAAGGTCTTGGTTATTCTGCTTGGGATGTCCAACTGCATGGATTTATCCCGAGGTAGGTTTTACCAGATCTTCAGAGTTGATGTTTCTCATGCTTAAGCAAATGGTAAAGGAAGCTCCTGTACCTGCTTTGTGGGCAGCAATGCAGATAAACATGCATAGCCTGATACTGGAATTTGTTTGCAAAGCCACTTTGAAGGGTGTTGAGAGAGCTGGGTGATGTCATTGTGAGGCTGTTCTCCACAATCTTTGAGAAGTACTGGAGATTGAGGAGGTCACAGAAGACTGAAGGAAGGCTGATATCACCCCCATGTACAAGAAGGGCTTAAAGGAGGATCCGGGAAATTTATAGGCCCATCAGTCTGACTTCAGTCGCTGGGGAAGTTGTGACAAGCTCCACAAGGATTCATTCCATAAGTCAAATGAAGCATGTGCTTGAGGAAAAGCTAGTGCAGATTAACCAAAGCAAACAGTGCTTGACAAACGTCATCACCTTGTACAATGAAGTAACATGCTTGGTGGATGTGGGGTGAGTGGTGGATGTTTTCTGCCTGGATTTCTGCGAAGGTTTTGACATGGATTCCCATGGCCTGCTCCTGGGGAAATGGATGCATTATGGTCTAGACAAGTGATCTGTGTGGTGTGTGAGGAACTGGCTGAAAGGCTGCACCTAGAGGGTAAGGGCAAATGGCTCTGTTTCAGACTGGCAACCTGTCACAAGTGAGGTCTCCCAGGGCCTGATACTGGGCCCAATACTTCTCAATATAAGTGATTTGGATCATGGGATCAAGTGTACCCTGATGAAGTTTGGTGATGATACCAAACTGAGTAGAGAAGTGAACACCTGGGAAAGGAGAGCCACCTGCAGGAAGACCTGGATAGGCTGGAAGAGTGGGCTAAACTTAAGAAGTTCAGCAAGAACAAGTGCAACGTCTTGTGCCTGAGAGAACATAACCCAGGAGCGCAGCCCTGGCTGGGATCTAACTGGCTGGGGACCAGCTCTGTAACTCTATTTCCATTCCCTGCCTGCTACTCAGCATTAGAGTGCAAGTCAGCCCTCCTCCCCGCCTTACACCAGCTTCCCCCACTAATCAGACACAGACCTGATAGGGGTTCCAGCAGGTGTTCAAGGGCATCTCTGAATTTGACTCTGCAGGTTAGTGTCACTGCTGGGCAATTTCAGCATTATTTGGTTTTATTGTGGACACTTAGCTATGGGTGGTTTTTCAAGATTCTGCACACTAAAATTCCTCTAGAATTTGCAGTAGTAGTCAAGTCAGTCATTTGCATCAGTCTTACATTCTTATGGGATTTTTTAAGGCTAATCTTTCTGACTTTTCTCATAGGCTCAGTGATTACTATGTCTTTAAATTTTGTCTCTTTTTGTTTAAAGGAGACTTTTCAAAATTCTTTTTGCATGCTGCTTTAAAGAATTTATGAAGGAATAAGGAATGTAAAAGGAATGTATGTAAAGAGAAGCATTATTCTACAAAGACTGACAAAGTAAAGCAAATTTTTATGAATAAATTTCTTGTCTGTTTTCTCATCTTCCAGGTCATTCTGTGCTTAGGTCTTACTTGCAGACTGTGATTTGGAAGGCATCTGATTTGTGAAGAGGGTGGAGCTGATCTCTTTGTGGTGGGGATGACTGACAGTATTTGCTTTTCTGAGTTCTTGTGGGTGGGGACAGAGCACTCCTTCACTGTGGGAAGAGAAGATAAGTAGAGCAACAGATACCAGCGCTGTAAGTATTTTCACGGTTTTGGCAGAAAACTATCATTTAACACTTATTTTCTTTTTGCAGCGTTCAAGAAAACTGCTGGTTTTTCCATTGTTAGTTGGTGTTTAAGTATAGCTTCAAATTACTCCATACCACACCCACCAGCAAAACACATCAAAGACTAAATGATAGGCTGATAACTGCTCTAGTGTGCTTACTTTCATCAATTACAGCTTGCATTGTTAGCCTTCACTGGTGGGGTTTGGATTGTAAAAGATGCTCTTATTAGTTTCCTTCTGCATAAAACTTACAATGCAGTGTGACTTACTCCACTTGAAGTAAGCTCTTGTGAATAGTTAAGGCAGTACATGTTCTTAAGGATTTATACATTAATTGTTAGTATTATATTGGTTGTTGCTGGAAGGAGTTGGTTATGGAAGTGTTCTGGGACACTGATACCTCAGTTACCTGCGTAGTTATTCCATCAGGTGTTATTATTTTCATAATGTTTCTTGTCTCTGAAGATTTTTGAGAACTACATATTTTGCTTACAACAAGAAGAAAAAACATCCTGTAAAAAACTATAGCAGAAAGCCTGTGTAGCTAAGTAGGGCAACTCACAAAAAACTTCGGGGTTTTGGGTTTCTTGATGGGGTGAAGCAACTTGGTACTATTACTTGTAGACCTTGTGCTGGATGCCAGCATAAACTGGTATTTTATATTCCTTTAAAAAGGTTGTCTGCAGGTCTCTTGTTTTGAGTCTGGTTACCTGTACGCTTGTATACTGGTAAGTGATTTTGGGTTTTGTTTTTAATCGCGCTTTTTAAAGAAGCAGAAAAGTAAGTTACCAGAAATAAGCCCAGTATGATGTAACGAAGAAGACTCTAGACATGAATTTTTATACGTTATCAAAATTTATTAAATATCATCTACAAGTAACTTTTAATAGTTCTTTCAATAAATAGTTGTCTCTCTAAGTTTATTGACAAAGTGAGACTTAATTAGTTTTCCAACATACATTTTGAGCCCTTAGGGCTTACAGAAAGGATCAAATGTGATCTTAGAACAGACTGTCTTGTCACCCAGGCTAAGAACATACAGTGGTCCCAAAATGGACAGCAAGCTGGTAAGCCACAGGGCAAAATGTATAAATTAGTCATAATTAAATATTTAAATAAATAATGGAGCAGTAAAATAAAAATGGTTATCTGATTATTTTAGCATAGATATCAGAAAGTTGTTCAGTTCTTGGTGAAATGTAGGAAACCTCTTCTTGTCATGAGCTTCACAGATCTTGCATCCAGTTCCTTGGGGAGTTAGGTCCTGCAATACAAGTATTTGTGTTGATTGGTGACTACTTTTTTGCCAGCTAGTTTTAGCAATACTACATCAACGTCTGTATGTTAAGTTTTTCTTTTAAGAAAAAAGAACCCTCCAGGGGGTTTAATTTTTTGGTTGGTAAGTGTTAAAGAGATGGCATGATGAAGCTCCTGCTTATAAAATGTGTTTTGTAAATGTAAAAATATTACAAGCTAAATGCTTTCTCTCTCTATGATAAATACTGCAGCAGAGGCAAATTTTAATTTCTAGCCTGAAGAGGATTTCTAAAATGAGAAAAGGATCTCTAAGCTATTGTTTATGTAACATACCAAGGTGTATTAATTCATTGTTGACTCCTTTACATTCATAAGTTTATGGCACAGTTTTCAAAGCCATTGCTTGCACAAATCATTATTATGCTCCTAAAAGCAAGTTTTTGTCAGCGTGAGATGCCTTGTATGATTTAATAAAGAAAATAAATGTCGTATTTTTTAAAATGCTGACTTGTATAACTAGTAGGGATCAAATGTATTTTACTGTGCAGGCTGATCATGCAGATAGATGTTGTCACATAGTTTAGTGTTATGATATTTTTGTATATAACCTCATCTTCTTAAGGGATGATAACACATAGACTTTGAAGCACAAAACCACTGATCCAGGCATTGTCTTTCACTAACACTGAAACTTTTTTTTTGTTTGTTTTAACTTGGTAGAAAGATTGCCTACCATGAGACTCTGGAGATTCATTTTGATATTTCGAAGATTATGAAAGTCCTCATCTTCAATTTCATTTTCCAGGGTGCCCATTTCTGTCAGGTAACATTGTAGAGTGTGCCAGCTGCACTCCTAGAACAGTCAGAAAATCATTATGACTTGTTTACTGATAACAACTTATTCGATTTTTAAAAATCTTGATTGCCCATTGTTTTTATCCTTATATCAGCCATGAGACTGTTTTTTTTCTATAACGTATATTTCATTCGTTCCCCTTGTACTGTAAGATGTTATATATGGCCTTAGTTCTGTAGTAGATTATTGTGGCTTTTGAAACGTGAATAATGAACATTTTCAAAATGTGGGAATATCTCTTGAGAACAGAAGCTGTAGTATTGGCTCCTAAAGCAGGCTTTACTCCCAGTTACCATGTGCCAGTCATGTCTTAGCAAAAAGGTTAGTAGTCAAAGCCTCTGTCAGTTTTACAGTGGCCTTTTCAGAGCCATATTCAGTTGCTGCACTTTGGTTGCTTCGTCTAATATCCACAGCTGATCTAGCTTTTGAATATGATAAATAACTTTACGCATCACTCTCACAAGCTATTTCAGGCACTCAGTGACAGTGTTATTAATCAGCCTCATACACTTGCATTTGAGTACAGGAGCTCTGAGGTAGTTGTCTTGATGTTGCCAGCATATGAGAAAAATGACTCAGATAAGGAAGTGGTTGCAGAATCTGACTTTAAATCTTTACTGAGACAAGATGACTGTTAAGTGAGAATTCCTCTGGATTTAAAAACTTAATTGGAGGTTTAAAGAAGTTGACAGATAAGTTGCGTCAAGATTTTAACTACTTCCCAGTACTAAATAACTTGATGCTCTTGTTTGTTGATATAGTTGTACACTGAATTAAAAAGAAAAGTAATGCTGCTCAGCGACCTGTCAATGATGAATAGTCTGTGGTAAAGGTGTACGTAGAATGCTAGCTGCACTCCAGTGTGCAATTTTTAGAAAGACGCAACCAATAGTATTCTTGTGGAACTAAGTCTTAGATATTAACTAAATACCATATAACATGAATATACAGCGACTATATTCAGAATGGCTTGGTAAAGGTTTATACCTGAAAAGAGTTAGATAGAGCATAACTGAATTTCATCATTGGTGGAATATAGAAGATTTAAAAATTCTTAAACAGAACCTACTAGTGGTTCTGCATCTAGTTTAGATAATACATGGGCAATTTCATATAGATTGCTTTAATTAATCTATTTCTAAGTCTAGTTTCATTCTCAATGTTTAAATGATTCATGAAACATTTTTATGTTAATTCAACCATGTATTAAGCAGGGTTAATAGGGAGAATTCATTTTGTGTTACATATTGCACACAACAATTAGGCAAAATTGTGTATCACCCTGTTAATGTTTGAAAACACAAATCAAAAGTAGAAGTGTCTTTTAAGAACCAAACGCCCTAGGCTGAATTCAAGCTATTCAGATTTGTCTTTTATATCTGCCCTTCTAATAAGCCAATTACTTTGGTGTAACTCAATAACATACAGTAGCCATACCACAGAAATCCTTCTGAAAACAGAAAATTTAAACTCACCTGTTTCTCATTTGGTGTGTAAAGATCAAGATGAATCTTCTGTAGAGCAGGAGGAGAAAAAGTTATTTTTTTTTTTTCTGAAAAAATACATAGGGAAAAAAATAGAAAAGGAACTTAAAAGAAAATCATCCACTTACGTTCTTGCTTTTTTCCAGGAATTTTAAATCTTTTATTAGAGCTTTAAGAAGTCGATCTTTTTCTGTTGCTAGAGATGTTCTATAAGCGGTGGTCATAAGCATCACAGCTGAAATACAGCTGAAGATCAGTACTTTGCACATCATGTCAGTGTTCTGATTATCTGTATGCTAGTATTTGAGTGGTGATATACGATGAGAGCTGATAAGTTGTCATTAAGCTGTTTAGTGTATTTATACTCTTTTTCTGGGGGGTGGGAAAAAGATGGGGGCGTCATGTAAAAGAGGTTTTATTACACATTTTTTCATATGTTCTACCTGTATGGCAAGAATCATTACTTTTGTTTTTCCTCCCCTGATGACACTTTGGAATTTTTATAAAGCAAGAGGGATTTTACCTACGTTCACTGGGGTAAGAGAAGCCCACACTCACTTTTGACAGTCTCTCTGCATGAAACACTTTTTCCCTCATGCGCTGTCCCACTCCCCCATAGAATATGCTACTGCCACACAAAATGTTGTTCTAAAGATGTATCATTTAACCACTTTGTTTGTTTGTATGTATTTATCCTTCCACAAATTCTGTGGCATTATTGAAGAAGAAAGAAGCATTCTCATTTTAGTAATTGTTGATTAAACAACAGGAAGAAAGTTGGCTTCCTGTCTGAAGGTGGTTTTACCTGTCAGTTAATGTAAGCTGAGGTGCGTGAGTCAGTCTTCATACCATCACATTTAAAATGTTTATTTAAAAAAAGGGCAGGATTCTTTGTTTTGGGATGTTAAACCATTTTTATATTGCTGTATGTCTTAATGCTGTTCTTTTTTCCTTGTGTGCACCTTTCACTTTTCTCCAGCTTATAATGAAAATACACCGCTTTTTAAAGTATTTACAGATTTTTCTCACTGATACCTAACCCACTGTGTTTTGTGGTGTGTATCACAGTACTGAAGTTGAGAGTAAGCAGTCATTTGATGCTGAACTTGCATAATATTGCTGAATTGTTGTTCTTTTCTGGTTCAGAGGTCTGTTGACTGATATCTTTGGAATGCTATGTGCAGAGTTTAAAATTCGAAAGTTTTCTTAATTCTGAGTATAGTTCTGAGCTAAATACTCCCCCTGCTGCCCAGAAGTCTCTAACATTATATGAAGTGATTCTTTTGCTTAGTGAATTCAGCTGCTGAAACTGTGTGGAATAAATTCTGGACTTGCATGCTATTGTGGGTTGAAGTTTTGTAGCATTCAGGATGAGCAAGACTGGGTGGGTAACTGCTTCAGCCGCCACTGCATGTAAAACTGCATGTGGAAACTTACAGGTTCTGATCATGTAATCTGAGGGAGAGTGAATGGGTTCAGAGTTGGTTAGGATACACTTCTGCTTGGATTAAATACAGTCCATTACTATAATTTGTCTTATTAGTGTCTGTCCACTGACCATTAAACTGGTGTTAATTAGCAGCACGATCCCAGCTGCTGGAGAGCTTAGTATTCATTTCCTGCTTTTGAAATAAGTACAAGTATTTAATGTGTATAGTCATACAGAAGCCCCAAGTAGCTATTGTAACTTGCAATATGTAGTATTTGTGCAGTTTGAGATGTTTTCTGGCACTATACCTTTTGTCTTGTAGTTATTATTGATAGTAAACACTTTCAAATGAGTTATGACTGCAAAAGTGAGCTGCTGAACGCTGCGTTCTCAGCTTTTCTTCAGGGTGCTTATAAAGTTAGGTCATTTTATTCAAGGTTTTTAGTTGTTCGGTTTAAGTTAATGTGTTTTGACTGTATAAACAGAAATAATAGTGAGCACAAGACATGTTTTTGTTTGTAATGAAACTGGAATAACTGTTTACTGTTTTCAGTGCTATTCAGTCTTTGCTACATTGGCTCAGTAATATTGTGGAGATTTCTCTCCTCTTTACAAAATTTTGCATGGAAATGGATGTGGAAGCACTGACTTTGAGATTCTGAATCTGACACCTTTCTGGAGTAGTCTGTAGCACGGTTTTGGTTAGAGGTTGCTCTAAGCACTTCCTTTGTGCTGGAGCATTGGGTTTTTTTTGCATCGGTGCTTAGAATACAACACAGCCAGCACTGGATTATTACTTTCTTTTCCCAGCATTCTACCGTTTTCTTCTGCAAATCATGGAGAACTTAAAAAAATAAAGCCTGAGCATTCTGTCCAATTTTTCAGCAAGGTCTGCTGAAGAACTAACAGTCTTTGGATAACTAGCTCCCACACATCTTTGACCATAGGGCTTTTAAAAACATTTTCCTCTTAAGTTGTTTTTAGGTCATAGTGTGCAAAACTATGATTTTAGTTGTAGTTTAGGTGTAATTGGAGTCAGATCTTTATCTGGTAATGGTTTTTAAAGAATAAAAGAGGCTTGCATTTCAAGGCAGCAAGGGTTGAAGTTTGAATATGCAGTGTTTAATAAATTGTACACAGTAGTTTGAGTGATTAATTTTCCTGTAACATTTTGCTGCAGGGTTTGTGGTCCAGTGGGAGAAGGTGACAGATCTTATTTTGACCATTTTTATTGGATTTGGGAGGAGATGGCTTGGAGTGTATTGATAAACCCAGAAACAGCACAAACTCTGTTATTGTTAACACGTAACTTTATGTTTGCATTACACCTTAGGTTTTAGGAGTCTGTCCTGCTTAAAATTTAGTCTTCACTGTGCTAGCTAAGCAATTTCCAAAGTAGTTAGACTATTCTTACAGGCTGTTCTCTCTTCAATGTGTACATGGAAGACAAACCCAATCTAACCACAAGTAGTAGAAAGAAGCTGAATCTGACCACAAGTAGTAGAAAAAAGTTGCATCTGGAGGGACACAGGCAGAACATTCATGATCATGGTACTACTAAGACTATAGGTCAGCTGTACAGTGGCCTTCTTTGTGACTGGTATGTTGTCATGATGGTATAAGCCCCCCGACAATTCCCTGTGGTACTATTGTGTTTCAGTAGATGTGTCTGGAACTTCTTTGTCCTTCTTTTTTTTTTAAATTAAGTTTTTCTTACTTGTGTATTTTTCACCTAAGTGCTGTTTGTCAGATTATAACAAACCAGTAGCTCAGTGTCTGCTCAGGGGCTCATATACTGTCAGAGATGGATAGCTTTTTCTCATGAGAATATGCTGATGTGCTTTAACTTTTAAATACAGTAATGTATTTCTTTGTATGGTGTTGGACTTCTTGCACGGGTCAGGCTTCAGTAATTGCATTCAATCTGAGCTTGTGTTTTTTTACTAGGTGAGGAATTACATTGGGTTTTATTCAGAGGTGCGCTGATTTAGATAGCTCTCCCAACTTCACCACAGAGCTGGTTGCATTTTAACAGGAACCGAAATTACTCCTTTATGTTGCCTTGGAATTACACAGGATACGGTAGTGCTGCCAGTGCTGAGCCCCCACAATCCTACCCTTAAAAAGTATTGGGAGCAGGTACTGGTGACCGTGTCTTCTCTGGGGTTTTGGTTTTGATTTGGTTTTGATTTTAATGCACAATTATGAAAGGTTGGTTGATTTTTGTATTTTTGTTCTAAATAAAATATTGTTACACTAAAACAACATTATAAGAAGAACACTGTAAAATGCACCATACCAGAAAAGCTTTAAGGAACGCTTTAAAAGCCTTGCCTAAATTTTTAAGGAAGATTAGTTAGCAGTAAAGCAAATGTATTAAAGGAAAACAGTGTTTGTGGGTAAGGGAGAAGAATGTATGTGTCTTGCTGTGGTGTTAGTGCACTGTTTATTGATTTTGTAGGACTTATGCCTAATATAAAGAATAAAGAATCATTTTCTCTGTTAGAAAATGAGTAAAAGTAGATGACACACACTGACTAAACTGATCTGTACAACTTCAAAGTCTGGAAAAGTTTTTACATAGGATCTGACTCTTCTCAATTTAGGTTCTTATTGTGCCTTTCTGAACTGAAAGATTGCATCTTTCACCCTCCCTTCCCCTTGCAAACCTGATGACTGGTTGATTTTGGAGAGGAGTTTTGGTTTCATTGAGGTATTAGGAATCTTGTTCATCAAGGTGCTTGCCTCCTTTCTCCATCACCAGATCAAAGTGGTATTCAACTAAACTCACTGTGAATGTCTTGTTTGGTGCACTTCAGTTCATGTGCAGGTGATTTTCAGACTCCTACTGTACAAGCATGCTTTGACAAGATTACTGTCAGTAGAATCATAGGAACCATAGTGGAGTTCATATGTCTGATGAAGGTGATAACCATCAATTTGTGATCACGATCTGTTGATTTAACTCTTTCTAGCTGTGTTCTAGGGCTATTTTAAAGGATTTTGAATAGTAGAGGTTGTCTTCTGTTTGCAGATACCATAATTTATAGGTAATAACCTGTTGAATAATCTGTAGAAAGTAAGCCTACATCAGTAGAGAGACTTACGTAAAGATTTTTGAAGTGAAGTTTTGAATGAAGAGTTGAGTAGCAGTTTTTTATCATTTGATTTTAAGCCTTCAGAAGGAGATAGCCACATCTTTCCTTCTTCAGCCTTCTCTCAGTCTTTTTGTTCGGTCAAGCAGTAGCAGAGGTTCATGATTCTGCCTGTATTCAAATGTAAAATTCATTTCATTAAAGGTGTTAGGTTATGTAGGAGTCGGTCCAAAGAACAGTATCTGCCTGAACATTGCCATCAAGAAGAGAATGACAGTGATTTGGAGAGAGGCCTGAGGAAAAGAATTCTGTTGCACAGGACTCTCTGACCCGGTGGGCTACTGGTAACAATGGCTGCCGTATGGACTTCACCTGCTGCCTCAGCCAAACTAGCCCCTGCCTCTTAAAAGGGATTGTTATATGGGTCTCTCCAACCTGGGGACAATAACTGCTGTCCAGAAGATGGATTCTCACCTGCTACCTCAGTCACACCTGCTCCCCACCTCCTTCCTGAAACAAAGGCCAGCGAAGAAGAGCATGCCCAGAAGCTCGCCAATGGTCCTGAGGCTACCCAGTGGACCGGAAAGAGAGCCCTGAATGTGAGGCCACACAGACGCAGATGGGTCCTGGCATGCAGAGCGGAGATTTTTTGAGCCTGTGCAGTTAAGCCTGGATTGCAAAACAAATCCGGAGATTGGCCTCAAACAGTGGGAGCAAGGAGGGGTGAAGAAGCATAAAATATGACTCCCAAATGGACATCACTGAGATCTCCCCACCAAAGGATCACGGATCATGATGGAGGACCAGCAGGATACTGTTCGGGATCTGGGACCATAGGGACACCTTTGGACCCGTGGTGGTAACCAACCTGCTTTCCCCCTTTTCTTTTTCTTTCCCTTTTTCTCTACTTTCTCTATCACGTGCCGCTTTATAGGCAAAATAATAAAGTAGCACCGTTTGATTGAATTATAACCCCTTGGTATTTTGGTTGCCTTAATTTTGCGTTTCAAGATCAAGGTAAACGAACCATCACGAGTCCATCACTGAATGAACCATGACAGGTTAATAACAAAAGAATACAAACTTTAAGTTAAAAAAAAACAAAAAGGCACCAAACTGTGTGAGTTCAGTATACCCTGTAAAGTGCAGCACCTTCTTTCAAAGCCCCTGTGATCCTAAAACTCAAAATCTCTAACCTATTGAATAGGTGAGTGCTGTATTTTCTGTTGAGTGAGAACAACCATGGAGATATCCGAGTTACAGCCAGCAAACTGTCTCCATTTTGCACTACATTTTTAATAGATACTACAAGTAGAACAGTTTTCAGATGAAGGCAATGGATTCCATAACATATTGGTATTTAAAGTTAGGGATGAACTGATACTTGTGTTTATAAGGAAAGTTAAGAAAAAGCAGGAGAAAGCTTTAAATGGTTTTCCTTTCTTGCTTCTCACAGGATTATAGCATGAATTTTGGTGATTCACCAATGTGTGTGGTATCTTCTTCACTGCAATGGTAAAGGATGATGCGGGAAGGTATGCGTTGCATGGCTTTTGTGACAAGGACAAATGAAGCAAAAGGTAAAATGGAAGCAAGGAGTTGCCATATTGGATTGGAACAGTGGTTTTAACTAGCTGACTGTTGTCCCTGATTAGGGCAAGTACCCAGTGTTTCAGGAGAAAGTGCTGAAAAAAAAAAAAACCCAAAGTGAGTAATTCTTAGAGCGAATTTTTCCTGTAAGAATGTCAGTGGGTTTTTTTTAAAGGAAGTATTTTGGTTTTAGACATTTAACTAAAGTGATCTCAGAATAGGCAATGATTGGGAATCCCTTCACAAAACCTGTTTTTTTTAGTACTTTTTCATTGAAAGGACCAACATTAAGAGGGAGCAATTAAAAAAAACATTCGTTTTAATAATTATGAACTAGCTTGTCCTTGGGAAAAGTCATTTTAATCTTTCCTTAGGAACTGTCTGGAACATGAGTTTCTATCCTTCTGAAAGTCTTGTTTGTACTTACTTAATAGGTGTGGATTTAGTTAGGGTACGGGGCGAAGGACTTATGGGAACCTTGGTGTTTCCCATCACCATAGTTAGCATCGGGTAAGGGCATGGTTCCTAACAGCGTAGTGAGATCTCATAGGATAGGTCTCTCCCCTCTGTATACTTAGACAGTCATGAATTTGCCTCGTGCCCAGCTGTGTAGCCTGATTTTCATTTTATAGAAGTGGTGTCTTGCTGCACATGTCTGCTCAGTTCATTTTTTTCAACGCAAGCCATCATTGTACCATATACCTCTTAAATGCTGCTGATACTGATTCTTCCTTGAGAGATTAAGAACCATCTCTAACTGAATTTCTCAAAGCAACTTTCACCCGATGTAGAGCATTTGATGTACTCACTATTATCAGATTTATTGTTGACAACAGTGTGTTTTGATTATTCATATCTGTTGGTATGTGAAATACACACAACCAAAGATCATGGTGATTGTATATCTCCATTGACTAGTAAAAAGCAAGAGCAATGACAAAAACAAAGGATGAGGGGAAGGATCTGAAGAGCTAGAGGGTGGTCAGTGTCACCATAATCCCTGGGTAAATTAGAGAGCAAGTCTTTGGGGACCTGAAGGACAAGGAGGTGATTGGCTGCGGATCAGTACAGATTTACTGAAGGGCACCTTCTGCTTTACCAGCCTGGTTGCCTTCTGCAATGCACTGTTGGGTTCTGTGGATGAAGAGGGAGCAGTGAATGTTCCTTATGTCAGCTTGAGCAAGTAGAGTTGCTGAAGACATCCTTTCGAGATTGTAGAGGTGTGGTTTGGGTGGGAGGACTGCAGAGTGGGTGGAAAAAACAGCTGCACCATTAGGTTCAGTAGTGGTCAGTCATTTGCAGCCTGTAGAGGTCTTGGAATATTTGTAGTAGGCATCTCTTGTGGTGATCAAACATGCAAAAATGTGTATATGGCAGAGATGGATCATTTTATCTCCGAAGTATATGTGAGCATTAGCACTTGAAGAAGTTTACTTCTTATACAGTCATAATTATTTGTATAGAAGTTGCTACAGAATTTTATTAGAACAAGAATCTGAAATGGCTAAAAAGTCAGGTAGCAGTATGTGCTAAATGTTAACTATCCCTAACTTTTTTCCTTTAATTGTTGGCCATTGTAAATATAATGCAGTTAGCACATTATAAGAAGAGCTTCTTCATTACATCTGAAGAAGAGCAACTGAAATTCTTTTAAAACTTCACATTTTCAGGAAGTAAATCCACAGAGGTTGTGAACTTCAGAGTAAGTGGTTTTGTTTTATGGTGAAATTGGGGGTGATTGCAAATCTGAAAGAGAAAATGAATTACTGTGAGTTATAGCTTAATGTGAAGTAGAGTTGATTGATAAAGGGTAAGAATTAGAACTGGATGTAATACAGGTTAAAATGATGTGCTGTTTCTACAGAGGAAATGGTTTAGTTTTTGCAAGATTTCTGGGAGAACTTGAATGGCTTCTTTCTGTGTAGGTATAATCTATCTTGAGTAGGTCCAGCATACATTTACAAGGATGATAAGCCTCTTTGTTTTTTCCTTTTGTATACAAATGGATTTTGTGAAGCTGTTTCCACAATAAGTGCTTCCAGTATCAAAACTTGAGTTACCCATTTCCTCTTAGCACGTTTGGTGCACGTTCAACTAAAAGTGTTCCCAATAAACCCACAAAATAATACAAGTGTTAACCTCTGCTAGTTCTGTTTCACACTTCTTTTTAGGTGAAGAGCTGTAGAGACCATTACAAACTCATTGCTGATGAGACACAATTCTGTGAGTCTGGCCCACTGATTTTGTTGGCATACGGGTGGAAAACTGAGTAGGTCCTTCAGGTTCTTGTCCTTTATGAGTTCCAGGAAGAAGTATGTGTTCTGGAGTTAGATGTTGGATATTTCTCGATCTGCTTAAGAAAAAGGAAAGCAAATTCAAGGTATTCTGAACAGAGGAGATCAAATCAGAGCATTGTTCTTGAGTGGTGTCACCATGGGTTAACTATTACTGGTGCATTGTGATGGGAAGGAGCTACAGAGTGAAAGTGTCATGAACCCTCTGGTATTTTGCAGAGATTATTTCTGAAGTTACTGTATAATTACTTGTTGTTGTAATGTATACCAAAATTCTTAAATACTCACAGGGTGTTCTAGGTATGTTACCATTAGGAGTAAGCATCAGTGATACATAAGCTGTTTGACCACCAGTGTAATCACCCTGGTGGGCCTAAGACAAGGAGGTGCCTTGCAAGGAAACTGAGATCTGGCAAACATTCTAGGTAGCTCAAATTGGAGCAAGACTTGTTTTTGGTGTGGAATGGAGGAGGTCAATTAAAGAGCAAGGATACTTTGGAGTAAGAGATGAGGTTGCTTTCTTCCATACTTCCCTTTCAAAAAGCAGTAAATACTTCTGTGTTTTCAGGGCAGAACTCATCTGTGGTGTCTTATTGGGTCGTCGCTGTACTGTGTGGTGAGTGGTGTGAAAATTTTAGGAGGTTCTTACGTGATAGCCAGGAAGCAACTCCGCATGAGAACCTGTTGAGACATTTGCCACTGCCATGCGAACTCTGACCTTGGTTTCTCTTTCAAATACTTAGGAACATATCACAGGCTACTTTTGAGTTGCACTAGAGAAATTTTAAGTTACTGTGCTGAAATATACAATTACTGTATTTTATCTTGAGACACTAGGTGATTTAAAGCTCACAGTTCTGTTCTTACATGCTGCTTGTTAGCTGTGTAACAGAACTAAACAACTAGGAAAAGCCATAATAGTAGTCCTTGAAGTAGAAATTCATGTGCCTTTATCCAGTGCTGGTGACTGCTGTCACTATGCATGTGCAAAACCAGACAGGTTGGAACAGATTAACATAGCAAAATACTTTCTGATCTATAAATCCAAGATGTCATAATTACCCTACCACAGCCCCTCCCATGTCCTGGAAGTATGATTAAATGGCAGATGAATTCACATCTTACCCAAATAAGACCAGTCTTTGACCCATTACTTTGTGAGAAAGTAAGTCATCTGTACCTTTGAAAAACTTGCTAGCAGTTGAAGGTTCTAGTACTATAGTAGCTAGATTTAGGTCCCACGTGCTTTTTCAGAAGACTTTACCTGAGCTGTAGACCGAGTGTCTTTGCCCAGATTGCTTTTTTTCTATAGTAAGTGGTGAGCTTGGAGTATGGTAGAGGGATGGACTTGAGCCTGGTTTTGTAGCAATCAGTAAAGGCAGATTAGATATTGGCAAGAGGAACAAGGAGCAGAGTGGGGAAGCTTTGGGCTCTTAAAGTGCAAGCACCAACTGGCTTTTGTGGATGGATTCACAACTATGATAGATTTTCAGCCACGTGGTCACAGTTTGAAATGGAGAAGATGTGGTAGCCTGATACTATTGCTTTGGCTGGTGCTGCTCTTCCCAGCTTCTCAGCCTTTCCGCTTGCATAGGTTAAGACCTGGGAAATTCTCAGAAGAACGTCTTGTCCATTTTACAACCTGTACTTTTTCACTGAATGTTCTAACTGTTCCTATGGTCCCTCTAGGATGTCTAGATGGGGTGTAGGCCCTCCTTCATGTATGTCTCTTGACACACTGGGTGCCTGCCATGTTCTGATGCAGTGTCATTTAATGAGAGTAACACTAGGATGGGGACTTGGTTCTTGTGCTCTCTTCTTTGTCTTGAGGTACGGTTACTTGAGTGTGTTGATTTATAATATAAATTGTAATGAAAAAGCCCACTTTCATTCAGTATACAGTGTGTTGAATAAATGTTGGCTGTTAAGGCAGTGCTGTCTTGTCTCAGAATAATTACAGTGCCGTTGACTTCAGAATGTTCATTAAAACACCAAAAAACTCAAAAATCTTCACTTTTTTTTTTTTCCTGCCATCATATACTGTGTTATAGGGGACTGAATATGAAGTTTTCTATACCAAGTCATTCTTGATTTGAGAATCCACCACAGGGGGAATCCTGTGTGTGTTTCTGTTGCTTAGGGTTTATAAACAGGTTTTAACAGAGACAGGCTGTGTGTTTCTATTCTGAAGTTATTTGGCACAATCAAGTATTCTTGTTTTCTTTGTTTGTTTTTTATTTCTCATTTTAGCTATTGGAGAGAAAGCTTGAAGGTAAAGGATTTCTGTTTTTCAATATTATTGTTTTGCAGTGGGAAAGAGGTTGGTGTATGTACACTGGCAAACCAAGTTGTTGCCAAACTATTGTCGGTCTCTGGATTTAAGAAATGTGCGGTAAAATGAAAGTTAAAATTACCCTACTAGGTCAAAAGGCCAGTGTCAGATTATAACAATACAGGATGTTAACAAACCACAAACGAAGAATATTGTTTTACCTTACTGAATGTTATGATAATGCACATGCTAAGCAGATGGCCTAGATTCTTCACTAGATAGTGACAAAAGTTGTTGAGGTACACCCTCAATGCTGTCTGGCAGTGATGAAGGCTCAAAATTGTATATACACATTTTTATGACAAGCACAAAATGTCATGGATTGGAAGGGACCTCAAAAGATCATCCAGTCCGATCCCCCTGCCGGAGCAGGAACACCCAGATGAGGTTACACAGGAAGGTGTCCAGGCGGGTTTTGAATGTCTCCAGAGTAGGAGACTCCACAACCTCCCTGGGCAGCCTGTTCTAGGCTCTGGCACCCCCACTGAGAAGAAGTTTCTTCTCAAATTTAAGTGGAACCTCCTGTGTTCCAGTTTGCATCCATTGCCCCTTGTCCTATCACTGGTTGTCACTGAGAAGAGCCTGGCTCCATCCTTGTGACACTCACCCTTTACATATTTATAAACATTAATGAGGTCACCCCTCAGTATCCTCCAAAGTAAAGAGACCCAGCTCCCTCAGTCTTTTCTCGTTCTCTTAAAGTTCAGTTTCTTGATTCCATTTTCTTTTTGCTCACTTCTCCCACTTGCTTGATTGGTTGTGTGGGATTTGCTGGGGAGGGGCAGGAGCTTCCCCACACATGCGTGTTTTGTGTACTGTCATACCTGCACCCACAATTATATTCCTGTACTTCTGTAGATCCTGCATTCCTGGTTGAATATTATAAGCATTAGCGCAGTAGAAGTGTTTAATTAGAGCCTGTCTTCCTCTCACTCTGTCCATGTTAGCCAGCCCTTCTGTCTGTAGTGAAGTTCTGTTGAATATACAAAGGATTTGTTTTGAAATAGTCTAAATAACATTGGAAGGAGAATAACAGTTTACTTTCCTTAAGTTCTGGAGCCATCCTTCATCAGCTGAAGAGTCCACTTAATTTCTGGAAAAGGTGGCCACAATCAGAATCTTGGGACATACAGTACGCCTGAGTACTTTCCCAAATGCCGGTTTTTATCACCTCAGAGGAACCATTCAGTCAGTAGTGGTTCCTTTGTATTGACTAATCCTTAATATTTCTTCAGGCACTGCCTTGAACAATGCAAACTCTTAGCATCCACAGCATAAACGGTTAGCAAGTTCCACAAACCTAGCTTTGTGACTTCTTTGTTTTCATCATGGTTTCTGTTAGTTTTATTTGATGTTGCTACCTTTCAGTCCTTGTGCTGGAAGAGGCAGTGAGTCTTCCAGTCTGTCTGTGCTGTGACACTCAAAATTATGTGGAGCTTTGTCTACAAGAATTATGTCTTTTCTAAACTGTCTTTCCTGTGCTATTTGTTGTACAGAACAACAGAAGTTTGCCTGTTCTTGTTGCCCTTCCTTGAGCCCTTTGAAGTTCTGCTATTCTCCTTTGTACATGAGAGGACTACAACTGATATTTTTCAAGTTTTTGTTGGTTTTTGGTTTTGTCTTTTTGTTTAATACAGTTGCATGACATTATTTTCTGTTTTGTTCTGTGTTACTATGTTTGTAGTTCCTGACATGAGATTTGCTTCTCTAGCATAGGCTGCACACTGAGCTGATATTGATGTGTCACTGTAACTCCAAAATTTTGTTTCTAATTGGAAATTGTCAGATTAGAGGCCATCTCTTGCTTTTTTCTTTCACATGGTATCTTGCTTTCTTTGGTGAAGCTTCTGCAACTCTCAGCACACGGTGGTACTTTAAAGCAAACAGGTTTTAACAATTGGCATTTACCTTTATCATATAATTCAAAATCTGCCTATAATCTGTCATTGCCAAATATGGGGTTTATACCAAATGTTTATTTCTCATATTTTTGATTTCTTAAGGCATCACACAAACACATTTTATCTCTGTAGTGTTAGGATTTGCTCTCATTGTAGTGCTAACATCAACTTGGGTGTCGATCTTACTTTAGTTCTAATCCGTATACTCCTGAAAGAATTGTGTAGGGTGGTGTGCTTTCTTCTTTCAGTCATCTTTGAATACAAGTCAAAACCTGAAAGCGACATCCTTTTAGAATGAAGACTTTATCTAGCTACACGTGAAAAATATGTGATTCTCTTGCCCGTAGTATTTCACAAATCTTGCATCCTTCAGTGGTAAGCAACACTTGTTAAAGCGATTTACAATGTAAGTTGAGGCAGATAGCATGCCTTAACTTTTTTTGCTGTGTTTGTCACAGTTATTGAAAGGTTTTGCTTGGAGTAAGGATAACTCCAGAAAGAGTTAGGTGGACTCTGTAGAATTAGTTGGGTGTTTTCTTTACCAAAAAATGTGACAACTACTGTTTAGAGAGAATAGTGTAGATTTTATTTATCATCTTAAGTAATCTGTCATTCTGTGTAAGGAAGTGTGACAATGAGTCTAGTTTCTTAATGTCTAATTTTAGGAATTTTTGTAATGAAATAATATCTGAAAAGGTGATGTCATCTCAACTTTTTTCCACGTTTAAAGGTAAAAGGAATTCCATTTTCACTGCTCTTGTTAGATGATGAAGGTAATAGTCATAAAGAGAATATTTTTTTTTATTTTATTTTTAAGTCTGAGCCTGGTGTTCGTGATCTCCAAGGACTTAATATTATCTTGGTGTCTGAAAGATATGTTCCTGCTCATTTTTCTGGTCTGTTTAAGGCTACTAAGTAGTGTTTGTAACACTGTAAATGCCATTAGGCACAACTTGAACTGTGGACAAATGAGACCATTGTCGTGGCTTTCCATTATGGCTTCTGATAACAATGACATAACTAACAATGGTAAGTTATCTGTCTTAATGCAGAGGGGCAATATTGCTTTTGCCTGTGGTGACGAATAGGCTGGTCTTGCTCCCTTCTTAAGTTTCAAAGAAGGACACCCCCATTAAATTTACTTTTAGTGGATGGATGATGGCAGGAGAAGGGTCTTCATCTTTAAAATGAAGATCACAGAATCACAGAATGTTAGGGATTGGTAGGGACCTCAAAAGATCATCCAGTCCAATCCTCCTGCTGGAGCAGGAACACTTATATGAGGCTACACAGGAAGGTGTCCAGGCGGGTCTTGAATGTCTCCAGAGTAGGAGACTCCACAGCCCCCCTGGGCAGTCTGTTCCAGTGTTCTGTTACCCTTACTGAGAAAAGTTTCTTCTCAAATTTAAGTGGAACCTCTTGTGTTCCAATTTGAACCCGTTACCCCTTGTCCTACCGTTGGCTGTCACTGAGAACAGCCTGGCTCCATCGTCGTGACACTCACCTTTTATGTATCTGTAAATATTAATGAAGTCACCCCTCAGTCTCCTCTTCTCCAAGCTAAAGAGCCCCGGCTCCCTCAACCTTTCCTCGTAAGGGAGGTGCTCCACTCCCTTGATGATCTTTGTTGCCCTGCGCTGGACTCTCTCCAGCAGTTCCCTGTCCTTCTGGAACTGAGAGGCCCAGAACTGGACACTATATGCCAGGTGTGGTCTCACCAGGGCAGAGTAGAGGGGAAGGAGAACCTCTCTGGACCTACTAACCACCCCCCTTCTAATACACCCCAGGATGCCATTGGCCTTCCTGGCCACAAGGGCACAGTGCTGACTCATGGTCATCCTGTTGTCCACCAGGACCCCCTGGTCCCTTTCCCCTGCACTGCTCTCTAATAGGTCATTCCCCAATTTATACTGGAACCTGGGGTTGTTCCTACCCAGATGAAATACACTCTACACTTGCCGTTGTTGTATTTCATTACATTTTTCCCCACCCAACTCTCCAGCCTGTCCAGGTCGCGCTGGATGGCAGCACAGCCTTCTGGCGTGTCAGCCACTCCTCCCAGCTTAGTGTCATCAGGAAACGTGCTGATAGTACACTCAGTTCACTCGTCCAAATCATTGATGAATATATTGAATAATACTGGCCCCAGTACTGACCCCTGAGGCACTCCACTAGATACAGGCCTCCAACTAGACTCCACCCTGTTGACCACAACTCTCACAACTGGCTTCTTTCCTTCAGCCAGTTCACAGTCCACCTCACTACCCGATCATCCAAACCACACTTCCTCGGTTTAGCTGTGAGGATGCTGTGGGAGACTGTGTCAAATGCTTTACTGAAGTCAAGGTAGACCACATTCACTGTTCTGCCATCATCTATCCACCTCGTTACGTCCTCATAAAAGTCAATGGGGTTGGTCAAGCACGACTTCCCTTGGTGAAGCCATGTTGACTGCCCCTAATGACCCTCTTATCCTTGATTTGCCTTCAGATGGCCCCAAGGATAAGTTGTTCCATCACTTTGCCAGGGATGGAGGTGAAGCTGACTGGTGATAGTTACCCAGGTCCTCTTTCTTGCCCTTTTTGAAGACTGCAGTGACATTTGCTTTCCTCCAGTCCTCAGGCACCTCTCCTGTTTCACAAAACTTGGCAAAGATGATGGAGAGCAGTCCAGCAATGACCTCAGCCAGCTCCCTCAGCACCCATGGGTGCATCCCATCTGGACCCATGGATTTATGGATGTCCAGATTGCCTAATTGCTCCCTAACCCAGTCCTCATCAACCGAGGCAAACTCCTCCGTTTTCCTTCACTTCTTCTGGGGCCTCAGCAGTACGGGGCTCCTCAGGACAGCCTCCGGCAGAGTAAGCAGAGACAAAGGCGGCATTCAGTAACTCTGCCTTCTCTGTATCTTCTGTCACCAGGGCACCCACCTCGTTCATCAGTGGGCCTTCACTGCCTCTGGTGTTAGTTTTATCTGGCACATATTTGAAAAAGCTCTTTTCTGTTGTCCTTGACCCCTCTTGCCAGGTTTAATTCTAAGGAGGCCTTAGCTTTCCTAGTTGGCTCCCTACACCCTCTGACAACAGCCTTATATTCTTCTCAAGTGGCCAGCCCCTCCTTCCATCATCTCTGAACCCTCCTCTTCCACTTGAGCATACCCAGCAGCTCCCTGTTTAACCATGCAGGTCTCCTGGCTCCCTTCCTTGACTTCCTACATGCTGGGATGCTCTGATCTTGAGCCTGGTAGAAGCCGTCCCTGAACACTAACCAACTATCTTGGGCCTCTTTACCTTCAAGAAGCCTTGTCCATGGGATTTGCCCTAGCAATTGCCTGAAAAGGCCAAAGTTTTTCCTGCTGAAGTCCAGGGTTGCAATTCTGCTTGCTCTTCTGCTCCTGCCACACAAGATCCTGAACTCCACTATTTCATGCTCACTGCAACCAAGGTAGCCCTCAACCTTTACTGCTTCAGACAGACCCTCCTTTTTAGTGAGGAGGATTAGTTAGTGAGTTAGTTAGTTAGTGAGTGAGGATGTTTGTCTGCTAAGAGGCAAATGGTCTATGAGCCCCTTCTTCTAAATGCTAAGAATTGGGTATGTGTACCTGCATTTGGAGAGGCGTTCAGAAATTCAAAAGATAGGTGGTTACTTGTTCCTGCTGTGCTTTCAAAGTCTAAAGTGTGGAAGGCTATACAAGCATAGAGTGTTCTACGTGTGCCGTTTTTCTTCTTGGGGTCTTTTTGAATGTAAAGATAGTGGCTAAATATGGTATTTGCCAGGGAAGAAATTGATTTCTAAGTTTTTATCATCCAGTGTCTCAAAATGCTTGACAGTGTTGTCTTTTTCTGTCTATGCATCTGAAATTAATTATTAGAGGAACAAAATGATGAAATAATAATAAATATTAAATGCATTTTGAGCCCATAACAAAGTTGAAGACTTCCTAGGAAGGGATTTTGCTTATCCTTATTTCAGTTGCCATGATGAAGATAATTCTATGCAGTAGCTCTATGCGAGTGAAAAATAACATTTCTTCATGCTTTTGCTCATTTTCCTTGCCTCTTAAATATGCTACAGATGACTTCACTTACAGCTTCTGGAGTGGAAGGAAGTGTTCTGCTCTTGAATATGATCTTCACACCTCAGGTGCTTTGCGACATGGGAGGAAGGGGCAGGTGACTAAGCGGGAGCTAGATATTAGAGTAGGTTGTATTTTTGCATAGTGGTTGGGGTTGGAAGGCATCTCTGGAGACTGTCTAGTCCCACCCCCTGCTCATGGTACCATCAACTGGAGCAGGTTGCGCAGGGCCATGCCTAGTCAGGTTTTGAGCCGTCTCCAAGGATAGAAACTCCACAACCCTTCTGGACAGGTTGTTCCAGTATCTGACCGCTCTTGACGTTTCGAATAAAATACAGTTTTAAAAATCTTCTGTTTAACTGGAATTTGCTGTATTTCAGTTTGTGCCAGTTGCCTCTTGACCTGTTACTGGGCACCACTGTAAGGAGTCTGGGTCCATCTTCTTGTTCCCCTCTGCAAATCAGGTATTCATGTACTTTATAAGGTGCTATGAGCTTTCTTTGCTGTGGGGAGGGTTATTCCTCCCCGCATCCAGGACTTTGCATTTACCTTTATTGAACTTCATAAGGTTCTTGTTGGCAAATTTCCCCAGCCTGTCAAGGTCCCTGTGAATAGCAGGCAGCACAGCTGTCTTGTCTGTCAGCCGTTCTCCCCATTTTGTATTCTCTGCAAACATGCTGAGGGTGCACTCTTTGCCCATTGTCCAGGTCAATAGCAAAGATAAGTATTGACCGCTTTGAGGATTAAAGAGGTCGTTGATGAGAAAACTACTTTGTTGAGCCTTCCACCTACTCTCTGTAGATAGAAGTAATTTGTCCAGTGCATCTAGCTAAGCTGATTATGCAAATATAGAGGGTAGTTTAGATGCCAGCTGGGGATATCAAGTAAGACTTCAGCTCATAGTCAACAGAAAGTCCCTTATTAAAATAACACAGAACTAGGTCTTAGTGGCCCAAAACTAAGGAAGTTTTGAAAAATTGTCCTGATCTTACATGGGTAAAATATAACTGGTACCACTTAGGAAGTCTACCTTGTCATTAGAGTGGTTCAATTCAAATTTCACCTCAATACCTGATATTAATCAAAAAGCAGAATGGTAGGTACTACTAGGAAAGGAGAACAAAACTTTGCTGTGTAAATCTGAGGTGCACCCACATCTTCAATAGTGTGTGTGGCCCTGGTCCCACATCTGGTCACAGACTATGGCAAAGCAGTTGACCAATGGAATGAAAATGTGAGAAACAGTGAAGCAGACTCAGACTCTTCAAGCTGAAGACATGTGAATGATGAAAGATATTAGAGGCCAATAAACTCAGTGAGCTGACAGAGGACAAAAAGGGAATATTTCTTCAGCTGAAGAATGAACAGTGAAACAAGCTGAGATATTGGGTTCCAAATGAAGGTTTCTTTGTATCATCTCAGTGTAGTTAAGCAGAGGAGCTCCTTGCTACAGGATATTGTGTGTACCAGAAGCTTACAAAGCTTCAGAAAACCCTTAGACAAGTTTATAGCTCCGGTAGTATTTTTATTCCTTTAAAAACAAAGATGCTGCCTTTTGTTCAAGAAGCTCTTAAGCCACAAATCCAAAGTGGCTCAGAGACTGTATTGAAGAAGTATCTTCCATAGCCATCCTCTGTTGGTCAAGTCAAACAAAATGTTAGACTCAGGACACCTCTTTGAAAGAGGGTTGTTATGGATGATTTGCAGCTGAATCAAATGAGCAAGCTGTGGTTTCTTTTTTGCTTAGCTTAAATGGTGTGTAAAATTCTGCCCTGTAAGTATATCCATATTGTCCTCTCTTTGGGACATGTGAAATTAGCGGTCATGCCTTGGTGTTGTCATAGCAGATTAATTATCAACTTTCAAAACAAAAACCCTGCAACTAAAAGTTGCAATTTGTTTGTCTGAAGAGT
Organism: Patagioenas fasciata; assembly: GCF_037038585.1. NCBI lineage: Eukaryota > Metazoa > Chordata > Aves > Columbiformes > Columbidae > Patagioenas > Patagioenas fasciata. Next base: position 68,964,936 of record NC_092523.1, on the reverse strand, counting down.
GGGAGTTTTAAATGATAGACTACAGAAATAATGAACACAAATGCAAATTTAATAGCGATTACAAGGGCAAATTTCCATACCAGTGACCTGGCACAACTTGAATTTGAACATAAAACCGAAGTAAAAATATCTTTTGCTAGGAAAATCCTCTGTGGGTGTCAGTGGCTGATTCAGTGCTAAGGAATGTTCCTGGTTCTTTCCCTTTTGCTCATGTTGAAAATAATTTCATTACTAACACAGATGGAGCAAAGCCATCTTTGGTCCTAACACAAATGCCGTGATAGACAGGCAGAATTTCATATGTGTCTGCTACATTTTTTTACTATTAAAAACATGTTTCCCTATCTAGATCACAGTTTTTGAGTGTACTCTACATTTGCTCCGATTAGTCGCATCAGTTCAGCATCCGGTTCATTTAAAAACTGAAAGCTTGACACAAGTGTTTTGTTTCCGTATGTACAGAAAAATCACAAAATCAGTTGGTTTGGCATAAGGTCATTGCTATAGTGATCAGAGCTAAATTTTTATAGTGCTCGAGATCTCAACAGTGTAAGTATGAGCACTGTGCCTTTTTTAGGTACCACTAAACACTTTACACCCTTGCAGTATGAAGCAGTATATGCAGTAGGTCAGAGGGTTATTTCTGAGACATTCTACTTGGGCCATAATGACTGAAGTTGTTGGTTTTGTTTTTTGGTTTTGTTCTTTTTGGTTTTTTGTTTGTTTGTTTTGTTTGTTTTTCCTAAACAGATGGATAAGCCTTTTGAGATAAGCATCTCTTTACAGCGTGATGATATGGAAGCTGAAATTTCACCCGGCTGTTTCTGAGCTACTGGCAGAAGCTACCTAGCAGAAATAGCTTTTCTGCTTCTTGTATGACTTCCATTCTGGAGTATTTCTCATATGTAGGCTGACTGATTGGGACCACTGCACTGTGCATTTCTGATAGGATACAAGTTAAATCTTCCCCATTCAGATTCTGTTGAATTAGTGAATCTTAAATCACCTCTGTTCAGTTGTTCCCAACGACATGGTACTGTTTGACTCATTATTAGTGATAGCAGTTGAAGACAGCAAATACCGCTGAATCAAACACCAGATAAAATGTCATAGTTGTCTTTTAGCTGTGATAATCTTGATGTTGAAAGGGTAGTGAGTGCTATGTTCTGTTAGACAAACTGATGGAAGGGGACAAACTGTTCACCAGAGTCCTCACATCCAGTTTTTGTTCACCTGCCTGTGCGAAGTTCTGAAGGTGTATTGGATTTAATGTGGCGTAAATTTTGCATATCCTTTCTTACAGAACAGTTGATGTGACTCAGATAACGTACATATTAGCACCTCACAATCAAAGCTACTTTGTGTGTTTGCAGTGACATGGAAATGTTTTTCTTTCGAGATATGTGTTCTGTGATCCCTCACAGTATAGTATGAAGAATACTTTTGCATAGCTATGGATTTCTGGAGTCTGAGTCCAAGGCAAATAATGTCTGTAGTTCCTCTTTTCTCTATGTATTCTACCTTGCTTTGGTCTGTTAGCATCATTTTCAAAGCAAATATTGCTAGACAGCACAGACTTGGGGAAAAAAATGGTTTCTGATTATTGGGGTGAAAAAATAAATACAGCAACTTCTGTATGGATCTCTTCATTTGTGTAACGACTTAACAGTCAAGACAATATAGGCATGAGAAAGAGAAGGCAGAAATTGAGGGCACATCTCCTTAAGGTCTGCTCTGCAGCCCCACTTTGTGTTACTTAAGACTTAGCAATCCAGACAAGGGCAAGATGATGTTCTAGTTCTCCTTAGTGTGGAGAAACACTTGGTTTTTGCCACCCAAATGTGATTGTAGACCTCTAGACATGAGGTGGGAATCAGGAGAACTCAAGGAATCAGTTTCAAGGAAGGGAAAGTACTCAAAGGAATAAGTATTTTTAGTACAATAAATTTAAAATCAGTCATGGAATACAGTAAATGAAATAGCGATGTAGTTGTTGTGAATTCAGTAGGAAGAATAGAATCTTAATAAGGAAATTTTTATGGGGTTTTTTGGATGCTAAAACATGATCAGATGGGTAGCCTATCAGGAGTAAAGTTTCAGATGATGTTGTGAAGCAACAATGTTAGTTTTTGCCTGCAGAGGGAAATTGCCATACCCATAACAAAGTTAAGGCTGTGTGAACCCCCCCTTCAATGAAGAACCCTCTTTTTTCTAATTCTGTGTATATAGCTGTATTTTCGTAAATGTGACCACAGTATAGCTAACCTGTTAAATTCTTTCTGGGTGGATAGATTTCAGTTTTAGAATCTTATGTATGCAGTCTGATCCCGCTCTGTGATCACTTCTAGCTGTAGACATGGTTCTACACTTACGGCCATTTTCCTTGATGTCTTTTTGACTTAGGGTAAAAACCTTACTTTACCTTAAGACTGCTGGAAGACCTACAAAAGTCCTTTACTATTACTAGTTCTCTAGCTTGCTTAATTTAATTTCTGACTTGCCTTCTAGGTTAGGAGTACTCATTTTGTTCTGTTTGTAAAGCCCTTGGGATAACAGGAGTTTGGGCTCACATGTATGGCTTGACACAGCCTGAAGGATGAGTTTATTCTGTTACGTATTTGAACAGTTGTTACTGTGCAGTTTTGGGGAAGGCGAGAGTATTTGCTACTCAGTCATTGGAGAAGTTGATTGATTCACACAAGTGAGTTCCTCAGTGGTGTTGGAGTCATTCTGTACTCTCTTCTGCAATGAAATAAGGAGTGTGCAAAGGGGAAAGCTTTGGGGCTGAGCTGGAGGAGGAGGTTGGGCGGAGTCCTCATAGACAAAAATGCCTAAAAGAAGGCTTTTACCAAGTGATGCGTCTACTCAGGATAGCAGTATTTAGGACATGCTGTGCACCTAATTCTGGGGAAAGGAGAGAGTGTATGAAAAAAATAGAATGAAACAGTTACCTCAACAGAAAATAAAAATTATACATCCTAGTATCGTAACCCCATATTTCATAATTAAAGTCCTATGGTAATTTTAAAAGAGCACATGCCCCTAGATCTGCATGTCTGCCTCATCCACGTCATGACCCCGTACCCATGCAAGACTCAAATGTGCGTCACCTTTCCTCCTGCACCTTGGTTTTCTCAGAAAGGAAATGCAGTTGTGTGGGCTGGAAAGGAGATGCTGTGCATTCTAGCTAGGTTGTGATCTGGACGATTAGTATAGCACCCATATCAGCTCATGCCCATATCTCTTATCTAAAGGAGAAATCAGAAAGAATAGTGTAATTCTTCCACTGTAGTGTAATTCTTCTCTTTAATGCCTTAAGAACATCATAAAATGCCCTGAAAAAAATGGTGGATCTTGGTAGAAGCAAGTTTTACCAAGATTTATGTTGGTGTGGGGGGAGCAAGTTTCTGTGGTACCATGGCCAGTTAGGAGTCTGGAAGTATTAGACTCCAAACTGGCAGAGACTACTTAACTAGCAAGTGTTTCACATCTTGCTTGCAATTTTAAGACCTAGAACATGCTTTCTTCTTAAAAGCATGCACTATTGTTTTGTTATTCATGTTATGATAATGCTCAGGCATGACCAGTGAAATCTGGATCCATTGTCTTAAGTTTATAAACACAGAAGGAGAGAAGCAACTGTTGTATTACATTGAACATGCTCATAAATAATGATGGCTAATAATAATTCCTAGAATACTTGTGTTTAGTAGGGTTCAGGTGCTAAGTCTTGTACATGTAAATTTTATGGAGTTTGGGAAAGATCTGCTTACATTTCTGCAGCTCTGCAAGCAGTTTTCAGAGAGGCAAGAGTGAATGGCATAGTAGCAGAAAAAATATGACTGATTTTTCACAAGAGAAACTGCACTCTTCTGAAGCAATGGATTATCATCTGAGGAAAGTGTGCTATTCTATCCAAATACCATAAAATCATTTGGTCTGTTAACCTCATTATATCTGTATATTGGTATTTACTTTTGCTCATCAGTAATGAAAAGTGCAGGAAATTGAAACTTGATCATGTAGTTAGAGGTTTCTGAAAGGACCACAGTGATCTGATTAGAGTTTATTCTCTTCACACTCTATTTTTGCAATCTCGATAGAACATGAGAAGTCTATTAAACCACAAAGTAAGAGTTTAAATTCAATACAAGCTCTACATGAAGTGTAGACTTATTTTGGGTGATTCCCTGCTTCAGTAGCTAGATATAAAGGTCAGTAGACTTCATTGTGGAAAACAAAGCTGAAGTTTTAGTGCCGAGTTCTCACTTGGTCTCCGGTCTTTCTTATTGACAAATTTGGCAGTGGAGGCAAAAGTGATGGAGAAATTTGCTTGAGTATTGGTCTTCCCACCATTATTCAAATTACTGTACTTTTTACTTTCCATATCTTGCTGAAGGAAAGATTGACAGTGATTTATTGGTGGCAAATGCATCATAGCAGCTTCAGTCATATATTCCATAACCAAGTGTGTGAGAGAGTAAGCATTTCGTCCCCACGCCCTGTTAAGATCCAAGTTTAAAAATTTTAGTAACATAAAGGTTTTTATATAAATCAATAGGAGCAGAGAGGCCCTTGAACATGTCATTTTGTGTCTAATTCAGTTTTAAAACTTTTACCAAAAACATCTTTTGGATTTGCTCTACAGTGTTAGCATATCAGTAGTACAGCACCTGTGAAAGTCTGGCTTCCATGAGATAAAGTGGGCAACAGTGCATGTGTGATCAGTGAAAAGTTCCCTTTTTAACCACAGAGAATATCAGTCACTGAAACAAGTACAAAAATGACTATAGCTTACTAGACTGTAATCACCTAATCATGTGTTTGTCTATGGGACGAGCTGTCAATGGAATGGACCTGACATTTACATCCAAATGTTAAGGTCTGAAAGGCAGCGCTGCAATAGAAGAGAAACTGAGGTGGGAGAGGAGAAAGGGGATGACCAAAAAAAAACCCCATGAAAACAGATAACATAAATGCACCTTCCACCTGTGGAAAAAGAAAAAGTGAAGGACTTTAATCTGACGATGTAGTCCATTAGTATTGCAAATAGAATGTGTATAGTCTGGACACCTCAGGATTTCATGTAGAGATAGTTATACCTTAGATGCTCAGTGAATGAAACTGCTACCATGCATTATTGTGGTAATGATAAAGGACTTTTCAGTGCATTTGTTTCAGACTGAGGCTAGAGGAAGAGAAGTGAACATGCAATATTGTCATTATTTTGACTCTTGGAAATTATTTGCTATTATTTTTATGATGAATTTCTATAAAATATACTTTCTATTGGAAATCACTCTTCTTTTTTCAGTCTTTAATGAACAGAGTGGTCTGCACAAGCCATTTATTTGTAAATTGAAATGTAAAGATTTGAGCAACATACTAAAATGAAGTATCAGACTTCTGCTACTGACTCATAATCCCTACTTTACAGAAGCCATTTCTGGTAATAAGCTTTCTGTCCAAAATCAGAGGCTTTGATCAGCTTTTGAGTGCCCCAGGGAAAACTGACATTTCCAGAAGGAAATAAAACATTACCTCTGTGAAGCATCTATTCAAAAGATTTTTGTGATTATCTTTGGTGTAGTGTGATAATTTTTTTCATATTTTAACATGAAATTACTATCAAATATTGATTCTTGCTTGTTTAAAAAGATTTAATGCTGATCGTTCTTCCTCATCTTGCCATGATACTGTAATTAGTTATATACATAGAATGTAAGACTTATCCATTGTTAGCACACGCATCTAAAAATAGTAGCTATTAGAATTCTATGTATTTGTGGGTTATTTTCTTTGTGTTCTGGTGAGATGGTTTGAATTTTTGCGTTCTGAGTTAGTAAAACACTTCATGGCTGAAATTACTTCCCCTGATGGCAGGCACAGGTCATTATACCTTTTGAAAAAGGGAGCCGACACTACCCAATAATATTAGACATTAAAATCTCTTAAAAATACTGAGCAGTCAAGAAAATGAGAAAATTTACTGAGGAATCAAACTGACCGACTGCTACCTAAAACAAAGAAGTAGAAGCACGAAGCATATGTAGTGGAAGGAAGAAGGGGAGTTCTTGGCAAGGTGTCACTTGTTAGAATCCTAAGAAGGATTGTCTGACTTTTTTAATTTGAGAATCCATTGGTTTGTAGGAGGTGTGAATATGATCCACTGAGTTTTAGGATTTGTCCTAATACTGTACCTGAAAAATTCTTACTGCAGTTACTGCTAAAAACATCAAAATGATGGTCATGTTGGAACAATTGTGGTTCTGCTTTATGTGAAATGGGACTCAACTGCTGTAGAAAATAGAGTAGTAAGAGAGATATGTAGTCTTCAGTGGGCTTTTTTGAAACACTGTGGCATCTCTACAGAAGTTACAAAAGGTCATGGTAGACCTTTTTTTTTTAATCCCCAAGCGAAAAATGTCACTCTTTTGAAAATACTGGTTAAGGCTTCAAAATTTAAAAAGAGTTCACTGCTTTTCTGCTTTTTAAACCTAGACTTTGACCGCATCACCAGAATCATGGAGGAAATCTGGTATGTTGAGAAATTCTAGCTGATAATGCACAGGACAGTAGTAATGCAGGAATGGTAGATAGTGGAAATTGGATCACGCTGAGTCCTAGCCAGTACCATGACAGGTGGTGGCTAGCCTGACTGGTCATAGTGCATTGCATTGCAGGTTTTCTCTGCAACTGTGTTCATAAGCATTATTATATAAAACAATTTCAGAGTCTTGAGGATACCTTCATCTTGCAGATACACACCAACTTAAATTATGTTGGCATGTAGGGACCAGAAGGAGTGATGGTTCCTGTGGCTTCACCACCTAATGTGAGACAAGAAGCAAGCAAATGGGAGGGCTTCTCATTCCAGGGCTTCTGATTCAGGTAATGTTGGTAGCTCTAGTACAATTAAGGGGGTTTGGGTGGTGGTTTGATTTGTTTATTTGTGTTTTGTATTTTTTGTTTTATTTTCCTCATTTATTTTACACCCAACAACTATCTCAAGCACAAAGAAAATGGTCTAATTTTTTTTTTCATTTTGAATACTTATTATTCCAAATGCTAAGGTATCTTCCCATGCTAAAACAGATCTCCTAGTATCTTGCAAACTTAATGTACAAAGTCTGTGTGATCCAGGCGAATTTCTCTTACAGTGCAAGAAGCCATAGCGATTTGACCCCATTTTCTGTCCTTCTAATTAAAAAAGTTAGTCAGGATGAATACATAATACTTTTTGTGGTTTGGGTTATAAATTCTTTATTAACAAAGGTGATTCATATTTAGAACATAGGGGTTTCCCCCTATGGTGTATGGTATATCCTTGCTTGTGGTAATTCAGGGTTTTTCTTCTCCTGCCTGTTTCGTTGGGCATATAGTCTAATTCTTCCTGTTCTCCTAGATGACTGTATATTAATTTCTTCCTTTATGTCCAGTCCTGAGAGGTTTTTGTGGGATTACCTGGTGAGGGGAAGTATGACATTAAGCAGGGATGTGGTTTAGAGACTCCCATGTTGTCATTCTAGCTATGACGCTGCCTCCCCTGTTACCTGGGGAAGTTGCTGACTCCTGCTTTAATCTTCATGAGTAAATGAGAGTGAAATTTCACCACTACATTTTGCAGGAACTTTATGCCTACTTCTGAATAATCCAGTGCTAATCCCGATCTCATAGAAACCAAGAAATGCTTTGCATTGATGAATTACTTCATTTTGATGTACAGTTTTGGAGTACTCATCTTATAAATATCTCCTGGTTTGGGCTCTAGAATTTTTTCCCCACTGAAATTGGTGATAATGTAATGTACTTGGGCTTAATGATAATACGAAGGATGACACATAGTCTGGAAAACAAACAAATAAAAACCACAAACAAACAAAAAAACCAACTCCTTATCTCCAGTAGATATCTCTGGTCCTAAAGTAATTTTGTTGCTTTATTACATTTCACTTGTGGATTGCCATAGTAAAAATCTATTTTACACACCAGCATCTAAGATGCAGTTGATTATCCCAGTTGTACCACCTTAGTGCTATAGCAACTGAGCAGTGATCTTCCAGGGTAATGTGTAGAGGTTTGCATAATTCTGTGTTGGGTTTGTGTGATGAGGTTTTGGTAACAGGGGGACTACAGGGTTGGCTTCTGTGAGAAGCTGCTAGAAACTTCCCCCATGTCCAATAAAGCCAGTGCCAGCCAGCTCCAAGACAGATCTGCCACTGGCCAAGACTGAACCCATCAGCAGTGGTCGTTGCACCTCTGGGATAACTTATTTAAGAAGAGGAAATTGTTGCTGCACAACAGCAGCAGCAGCCAGAGAGAGAAGTGAGAAGAAAAGATGTGAGAGGAACAACTCTGCAGACACCAAGGTCAGAGAAGAAGGAGGGGAAGGGGGTGCTCCAGGCACTGGAGCAGAGATTCCCCTGCAGCCCGTGATGTAGACCATGGTGAGACTGGCTGACCCACTGCAACCCATAGAAGTCCATGGTGGGGCAGATACCCACCTGCACCCTGGAGAGGATCCCACAGCAGGGAAGAAACTGTGACCCCATAGGAAACCCATGCTGGAGCAGGCTCCTGCCAGGACCTGTGACCACGTGGGAGATCCACACTGGAACAGTCTATCCCTGAACGGGTGCACCCCTGCAAGGGACCCATGCTGGATCAATTTGTGAAGAACTGCAGCCTGTGGGAAGGGCTCACGTTGGAGAAGTTCATGGAGGATTGTCCTGTGGGAGGGACCCCATGCTGGAGCAGGGGAAGAATGCGAGGACAAGGAGCAGCAGAGACAATGAGTGATGAACTAATCACAACTCATGTTGCCTGTCTCTCTACACTGTTGTGGTAGAGGAAGTGGAGAAAATCAGGAATTAAGCTCAGCCTGTGAAGAAGGGAGGGGTGGGAGGAAGGTGTTTTAAAATTTGGGTTTATTTCTCATTACCCTAATCTTGATTTTGATTGGTAATAAATTAATTTTCCCCCAGATCAAGTCTCTTTTGCCCAGGATGGTAACTGGTGAGTGATCTCTCCCTGTCCTTGCCTCGACTCATGAGCCTTTTATTATATTTTCTCTCCTATGTCGAGCTGAGGAGGGGCAGTGATAGAGCAGCTTCGGTGAGCACCTGGCATCCAGCCAGGGCCAAACCACCACAAATACTATAAACAGCTTTTTAAAGTAGGAATCGGGAATGTATCTGTCAAGGTCCAAGGTTAAATTCCAGTTCATAACACAAAAGAGAGAGTATGTGATATTTTAATGAAGAGTGTTATAATAGGTAAGGGGTGAAAAAAACGAGCATTGTATCTCAGAACGCTGTTTACAGTGAGACCTCGTATTTGAAATCACTGCTTTTACCATGAGGGTCGGAGATTTGAGGGTCTGCTGCTGGTCTCTCTCTCCCCTGGCTTTCTCTTGGACTCATCAGGGCTCTACTTGGAAGCTGGCAGTATGAAGTCTGCACCATCTTTTTCAAGGAAATGCCCTGAGACTTGCAGTGAAGGGGGAAGAGAAGAAGGTGGGTTTTCTAGTCTGGCTACCAAACCTCTTTCTGAGCAGCATTATCTTGAGAGCGAGACAATTTTTGACTGAGGAGTTACTTGTGCAGTTTCACGTATACGCAGAATAACTCTGTGCCAAGTGTGTTGCAAGTTTGTGTGCACTGAGGCCACTCACACTGTACCTGGTCAACCAATTGTATATATCCATCTTTAGACCATCAGCTCTTTTTCAAACTGAGAACTTAGTATCTCATCCAGGAACTACTGGCTAGAGATGCAGTGCTGCTACCTTCCAAACCTAGGTCTTGTATTAATAGCGTTGCTTTCATAGTGTTTTCTATTATATGACTTAATGATTTTCCCAAACACTAGTTTCTTTATCCATGTAAAATTTTACAAGTGGTTACTGTGTTGCTTGTGTGGCAATAGTTTACTCATGGCTACTGAACTGTTTTTCATTAACTGCTCTATGAAAGAGTCCATATAGTCATAGTTTAAAAAGAGAAAAAAAACGCCACAACAATCCAAAGGTTAGAGCGAGCAAAATGATGCATTTTCCTTGCAAGGTACTGTTTTTCAAATCCTGTTGATTCATTGAGAGTTGACATTATACACAGGGATTGTGTAATTGATTGCTTCTATCTGTTGTGCACATGGTTAGTACCTAGAGAAGGAAAGGGGAAAACCCTGTTAAATGTCTCTGCCAAACTTAATTCTCCAGTTACTGCCTGAAGTATAATGGTCTGGGATCTGTGAAAAACTATGCATTTAGATTCTACATTTAGAGAAATGGGAGGAATATTTTATGAGACATTGTATATTTTATGAAATATCTTGTATATTTTATGAAATATAGAGCACTATTATTACTGTGCCTCCAAAAATCTTAGCTAAATCTTAGCTATGCATGTCTAAACAAAAATGTCAAAAGGTTCCATTTAAATGCCTAGGACAAAGACCAAGAGTGAAACCAAGGTCTGGGGGAGACAAATTTCCGATGTTAAACAAGAAGCATAAATATTAAAAAGAAATGTTAGCACAAGCATCGTTAATAACTCTATAGACGCACACACGTTAAGTTTCCCACTCACTTTTCCCTGAGGGTTATTATTTTATTTATGGGGAACTTAAGCTATCAAATTTAATATTAAAACCAGCTGAAGAGAAATCATCTTTCTGCATGTTTACCAAGCAGATAATGGTGGGGAGGAGATCAACCAGTGCTGTGGCCCTGTAGTTTAGTCAGTTTAGCCACTGCTAAAAAGGAGGTGTGTTTACTCTTTGCCCATACAACACGAATATTATCTGATGTTTGTGTTGCACAGGTTGATTCTTATAGCTTCTTATTCTTGATGTCCTGTAATAATACCCAACTCTTTAATAGCAGTGCTAATTGGCACATCTTAATGCATTTTACAAAGAAAATTAGTTGCGGTTTTCCTGTGTTCCATGTGTAGAATTTGAGAGACAGAGGTGAAATGAGTTTCTGAAATGCCAGCAGAAAAATCAGTAAGATGGCGGTAGTCTTTGAGGTAGTGTATGTTGCTGTATCTGAGGTGCTGTTTTGTCATTTATGTGGAAGCAAATGACTTGTTCAGCCTTTGTCATTGACTTGTGTTCAGTTTTGGGCTCTTCATCATAAGATGGACATTTAAATACTAGGGAGAGTGTAGAGGAGGGCAGTGAAGCTGGTGAGGGGTCTGGAGCACAAGTCTGATGAGGAGCAGCTGAGGGAACTGGGGCTGTTCAGCCTGGAGAAAAGGAGGCTGAGGGGAGACCTTATTGCTGTCTACAACTGCCTGAATCGAGGGTGTAGCATGGAGGGGGTTGGTCTCTTCTCCCAAGTAACAAGTGATAGGACAAGAGGAAATGGCCTCAGGTTGCACCAGGGGAGGTTTAGATTGGATATAAGGGAAAAATTCTTTGCGAAAAGGGTTGTCAGGCATTGGAACAGGCTGCCCAGGGCAGTGGTGGAGTCACCATCCCTGGTGGTGTTTAAAAGGAGTTTAGACGAGGTTCTTAGGGACATGGTTTAGTGGTAGAGTTAGGTTATGGTTGGACTGGATGATCCTGAGGGTCTCTTCAAGCTTAAATGATTCTGTGGCTTTCTACAAATAGCAAGCTGCTGGGAAGTTCTGTAAGAGTATTCACTTTTTCAGCTTTTATGGAGGGGAATGTCAGGTAATTTTAATACTGAGTGAAACTGGAACAACATGGCAGTAGACACATGGGAATTTGGAATGGGAAGATTTGGTAACAAAACACAAAGGTCAGGACACCTGGATTTTTTTGCCAGTTTTGCCATTTGACCTGCTGTGTAGCCTAATACAGCTGGTGTAAACTGTCTGTGTCTTAACTGCACATGGAATGGGAATGATTATTCTTTTCAACATGTAGGTTCTGGGAGGAAGACTTAAAGTTGCTCAAGTGAACAATGTTTCTAGTTACTATAGTTGAATTTACCCAATATTTCTATTATATGACCCTGTTTTGATAGTTCAGTTATTTATAGGTAGTTACAGCTTCAGAATTCATCTGAACAGAGTTCATGTGCTACAAAAACATAGTTGCTGCATAAAGTGTATTTGTAATGTCTTGGTCCTGCTGGATGACTAATACCTTTGGGATGTCTGTGCATATCTGCATTTGAAAGGGCAAGCAAGAATTGGGTCTGCCCCTTCCAAAAATAAGACCAGTGTGAAATATTATATTATTTCATTATTATGTTAATAGAGAAATCTTTACCTTATGTGGGTAAAAGAAAGAGGACACACATGGTTGCGAGATTTTGAGCAATGTTTAAAAAAAATACAGAATTCTTCATGTTTAAATTTACATTATTCTTATGTAGTATTTTTAAGTAGCCTATAATACAGAACGGAACCTTTTCAGCTCCTAAAGATTTTTTTTTTTTTTTAATATTTCTTTCCAGTTCTTCTCTCTCCAGAAATGGCTTAGCATCAGTAAAAAGTTGTGTTCAACTTTTTTGGTGGCCACTGAGTTGAAAAATAAGCTATTCATATGCTACTTGTGGTGTTTCTTGAGCTTGATGGAGATGCAGATGCCAGCGCTGGCTGCAGAGGAGAGCAGACTCAGGTACTGGGGGTGGTAGTGAAGGGTTGAGAGATAGCAGCTGTGACTGGAAGAGGAAATGGTGCAAGAGCAGTGGGGAAAAAAGACTTGGAGGGATGCCTGCAGGTCTGAAATACTGATGGACTGTGGCAACTCCTAGGAGATGATGAGGAGATGAAGTGGATTGTTATTATTCAGTGAATGTGTCCGTTCTCAGAAAATACAGCATGTCTGTGCAAGAAAGAAGTTGACAATCAGTAGTGTTTGAGTTCTTTTTCATGTTAATACACTTTTGCTATCCTGTTTCTGTGCAATTCATTGTTTGTACAATATCCTGAAATGCCTGAAATGTTGAGGCAGTGGAGAGTAATAATATTAAACATTTTAAAACACACTAAAATATCCTTCAGGTAACTCTCATTATATCTGTGATTAGAAGCTCACAGGCCAGTTCCTTTGCATACACACAAGCTGGAACTGACATTACAAGTAGTTCGCCCTCTTGTCAATATATACACACAAAGGTCCAGACATTACATTGAAATCCATAAGTGTCTGGATGTTCTCTGCAAATCAACAGAGGCAGCTAGGGGAAAAACAAAAAACAACAAAAAAAGAAAAAACATAGCAAGAATAAACTGATAGATTTGGTAGCACTCCAAATACACCATGCAGTCAGTGCACTGAAAACTCTTTCAGTGTATTTCTCTTTCTGCTGTAGACTATGGGGTGCATGGGGCCCCTTGCACTGCAGTGCTTGTGAGAATCCTGAATTCTAAGTAGAAGTGAAAGGACTTTTACTTCTATTCAGAAACCAAGCTGTTTTTTCCATTCAGAAAATGATTTAAATATTGTAAAGAAAAAACAACAAAAGAAAAAATCAGGGTAAGAAAATGAGTAGGCCTTGACTCAATGTTTATTGTATTTTAAAAGTACAGGTACATTAGTCATATTCTCTGAAGGATTTCTTGTAAAGGAGCTTTGCTGTTTGCAAGCTTTTCCTGTGATTAATTGTTTTAATAGAAGTATTTTTTAAATTGAGTTGGTACTTTGGAAATTGATAATTATGGAAACCGAAATTATCTGCTCCTGACTTTCGGGGACACTGAATAGTAAGAGCACCATGCAGTGAGCTGTGCAGAGGAAGCCATTTCTGCTAAGATTGAGCTGGGGTGTGGTGCTCAGCAAACCCCAGGATGATACAGTTTCTGCTCTGGGGCACCATCTGCTGGTGCCTCCTGATCTGGCTGATGCATATGGGTGTATCTCACGTACAAGATGTAGTCTGAATGTTCTCTTAAGGCATGGAGCACCTGCAGTTCTCATGGGGGTCACACCCATGTGCTTTAGTGGAGGCAGTTGACATTGCCCCTGGTCTGGCATGATCGTGTCCCATGACTGCTCCACAGCAAAGAAGTAATGGCCACTGTATGTTTATTTCAGTCATCCAATAGATGTCACAATTATTTTTTAAAATATTTTCTAAGTGAATTTACAGGAGGAACACAAGGATTGACTTCAGTGCCCCCAAAT